>NC_140509.1:84701365-85301365 GCF_964339955.1 Pipistrellus hanaki | reverse complement strand
TGGAGCTGTTCAGTGATTACAGCTCTGAGAGGAGCTCCGTATGGATTGTCACCCTGGGAAGATTCAAAATTCCTCCTTTCTACTGATTTATACCTTCCGGCCGCTGATATGTATTTTGGGGGAGGGGAGGGGAGGAAAGGGGAATTTGGGAGACGTTCAGGCCGATGAGAGGGAACAGAACTTTCTGGGCGGAACTTCTGGGAAACTCTCCCAAAGGGGCCCTATCACCTTTTGCCCTTCGCCCTTCCCTGGCAGGATCCTAGAAGCCGAGCATTTATCTTGCAATCACCTGGCAACCGGCGTGGGGGACAAAAGCCACATGCAAAGGACCGCTACTAGCAAACAGAGGCCACAAGGAGCCCGGAGGCCCAGCTGCCGGCACACCGGGCCATCCTCCCACACCCCTCGCGTGGGGCACCGAGCCGAGGCCACCGCGGTCTGAGCCAGCCGTCCGGTGTCCGTCACCTCCGCCGGGAGAGCGGACGGCCCCTGGGACACGAGGGCCTTCCCGCTGGGAAGATGGACGGGGCTCTTCACAGGATGCGCGGGAGGATTGTTGGAAGACGCAGCCCGAGTCACAAACCATTGCTGCACTTCGCCGGGAAGGAAACTGGTTGGAAGAGAACCTGGCTCTTATGCTTTCATTTCCACGAAATCCAGGGACCAGTCACCGTGTCAGGAGGGGACCTGGGGCCACAGCACCGGCAGGGACTCGGCTTTACTTACCGTCGAGAGGGGCGTGACGGGGCCAGCCCTCCCGAGGCTGTTCAGCAGCTGATGTGGTTCCTGGGGAGGTACCTCTGCAGCACTTTTGTTTGGTTAATTCTTTATTTTTATGTTTTTATTGGTTCCAGAGAGAGGGAGGGAGGGATAGAAACATCATAGGAGAGAATCATTGCTTGGCTGCCTCCTGAACGTCTTCTCCTGGGGATCGTGCCTAAAACCTGGGCATGTGCCCTGACTGGGAATCGGACCGTGACCTCCTGGTTCATGTGTCAATGCTCAACCACTGAGCCACACCGGCTGGGCTGTTAGGTTTAATTCTTCAAGGTGCCTTTATACAGCTTCCCACGTGTGAATTGGTTAGGAATGAAAGCCTGTTCTCACAAGTGGGAGAGATGAAAGATTTGCTGTAAATGCCAGCACTTTGAGAAAATTCTGGATAATATCTAGCAAAGTCTTGGAAATTTTAGATAATATCTAATCAATTCTCAATGAATTGTTGTTTTTTAATTTTCCTTCTGCTCAGTCATTGTCTGCTTAGAAAACCCAAACTAATTGAAATCTGAGCCCCGCTGGAGATTAGGAAGCTTGTTGCTAAGGAAAGAATAATAATCATGGTCATCACACTCCATCTTAGGCTTTGGACCAGACACGCACTGAAGTAACACGCATGGAGGACATACGATGGCCCACGGTGCCATGCACATTTAGGTCTGTCTTTATCGTTGGTGTGACTGACGAATGCTAGGTCTACAGCACTTGTTAAAGGATTGGCTTGCGTTATCTTTCAAATACCCTAGCAATGGAAATATTGGCAAAACAGGGCTTAAAAAAAATGAATAATATGAGCTTTCTTCTTTCAGCAAAAGCACTGCCATGCATTCTAATGTCCTTTCCTAGAACCGATTGGATGTCACACATCATGGTTTAGGGCTTAAAAGGGAGTTTACAGCTGAAACCGGTTTGGCTCAGTGGATAGTGCATCGGCCTGTGGACTGAGGGGTCCCAGGTTCAATTCCAGTCAAGGGCATATGCATTGGTTGCAGGCACATCCCCAGTGGGAGGTGTGCAGGAGGCAGCTGATTGATGTTTCTCTCTCTCATCGATGTTTCTAGCTCTCTATCCCTCTCCCTTCCTCTCTGTAAAAAAATCAATAAAATATTTTTAAAATAATAAAAATAAAAGGGAGGTTACAGTCCTGCTCTGTGGCCCTGATGTCTCAGTGATGGGGGGCTACCACACCCACACCCAGGCGGAGACCAGCCAATCTGCTGCAGCTGCTCCACCCTGAAGGCCTGTGTCACTGTGGGGCCTTAGTTGGGAGTGATGGAAACCCGACTCAAGCGGCCGTGGGAAAGAAAGGGGCTTCCTTAGTGCACTTTCCGCAAGAGACGCCAGGGGTGGCCACACTGGACCCGGGGGCCCAGCAATGTCACCCAGCCTCACCTCTTTCTTCACTGGGTTTACTTCCTTCCGTTTTCACTTCATTTGCAGCGGGGCCACGCTGACATCCTAAGAGGCGGAAGTCCCTTTTTAAGCTCCCCAAGAGTTAAAAAAAAGAAAAAGAAAAGAAAATGAGACAGAATCGAGTCCCACTGGGGGAACGGAGAATCACTGTTAAAACCAGTCCCTGTCGGGGAGAGATTTGCCTACGCACTGGCCGTGTCCGGGCCAGAGGCCGGAACGGAGAGCTGGGGTTGGAGTCAGCTCACCGGCCACGTGGACCGGTGACGGGAACCAGCATTGGCTCTGTTCCCGGAAGAAGGGGAAGAACTGGGTAAAGTTAAGATATAACTGTTCTGGGCTCACATAGCACTTTGTCGCTACAACAGCTTTCATTGTACTATTTTGCCATTTTTCTCTGTTCCTTATTAAATTGTAAATGTCTTGAGTTATGCTAAATTATGCCATAATTTCCCAAGGAACAGGATTGCTCGTTATGGCCACCTCTTCCCTCCTGACTCTCTGCTCCGGACAGTGACTGTATCCAGCTGGCGCTCGTCACATGACTTTTTTAAAAAAAATATATATTTTATTGATTTCTTTACAGAGAGGAAGGGAGAGAGATAGAGAGCTAGAAACGTCGATGAGAGAGAAACATCGACCAGCTGCCTCTTGCACACCCCCTACTGGGGATGTGCCCGCAACCAACGTACATGCCCCTGACAGGAATCGAACCTGGGACCTTTCAGTCCACAGACCGACGCTCTATCACTGAGCCAAACCGGTTTCGGCAGGTGACTTTTGAATGGATAATAGTATGACAGTGGCAAGAACTGCTGCTAGTTACTACTGCCAGGGACAGGGAGGTGAGTGCTGGCGAAAGGCTTGCTGCTTCCAGTTCACACTATTTTCTGGTTCTCTAAGGCAGATGGGGCACCTTCCGTGTGATCTGGAATTATCTAATATCTGTCAGCGGCAGGGCTCCTTCACAGGCTTGTGGGCAGTTAACACCCCAAACATGGGCCCGAATTAAAGACACCCATATTTGCACTCAATGACAAAACAAAAACAGACAAGAACAAGAAACACAACCATTAATATCAGGAAATAACATTCCAGATTCTTTTATTTTGGGGGTTATTAAAACTGTGGTTAAAAAGGGATGTGACGTTTACCACCGTGACCGCTGTGAGAGCGCAGCACGGGTGTCACCTGTGCGGACACCGCTGTGTGGACACCGGGCTCCGGACTTCCCGTCTGCAAACCCGGACCGGCGCTCACTGCACGGCAGCCCTCCCGCTCAGCCCCTGTTCCCTCCCACCCCCACCCGTCCCCTCCCCCGCACCCGCTCCAGCCCAGCAACCGCACTCCACTTTGTTTCCGAGTCTGAGCAGCTGGCCCCTCGGTGAGGGGAATCACTTAGGTGCCTGCCTTCCTGGGACTGTTTATGTCACCAGGGCCCACTGGCGTCCTCCGGCCGGTCCACGCTGCCCCACGTGGCCGGGCCGCGCGCTCCTTTTAAGGCTGAATGACGCTCCACTGCGTGTGTGGGCCTCATCCCCTTTATCCATGGACGGACCTCGATTTGCCTCCACGCCCGGCGATTGGGAGTAAGCCAGCGTGCAGGTCTCTCTCGGTCCTGCTCCCAGCTCTCTCGGGGGGCGGGCCCGCTGGAGGGGTGCTGAGTGCGGGGCCCAGGGTCTGAGGAAGCTCTGGCTTGTGTCCAGCACCTTCAGTGTGTCCACACCCTCGCCCCCGCCGGTCCGGTGTTTGGTTTGGTTGGTTTGGTTGGTTTGGTTTGATTTGGTTTGGTTGGTTTGGTTTGGTTTGGTTGGTTTGGTTGGTTTGGTTGGTTTGGTTTCGTTTGGTTTGGTTGGTTTGGTTTGGTTGGTTGGTTTGGTTTGGTTTGGTTTGGTTTGGTTGGTTGGTTTGGTTTGGTTGGTTGGTTGGTTTGGTTTGGCGCTCTGCCTGCCCCGAAGGTGGGAGCTCCTTATTCTGTGACACCCCTTCTCCCGCCCCCCCCCCCCCCCCCGATACATTGAAGTCCTGGCCCACAGCACCTCCAAATAAGACCTCATTTGGAAACAGGGTCGTTGCAGGTGTAATTAGTTAAGGTAAAATGCGGTCAGATGGGAGCAACGTGACCCCTTAATCCAATGTGGCTGGTGCTCTCATAGGGAGAGAGAAGCGGCCGTGTGATGACGAGGCAGAGACGAGTGACATGGCCACAAGCCAAGGACTGCCGGAGGCCACAGGAGCCGGGACAGGAAGCACCGGCCACAGGTTTCCCAGGAGCACAGCCCGCACAGCCCCGGCTCAGCCCCGGCTCCGGAGCCGGCTCCTTTCTGTTGTTAAGCCACCAAGTCTGTGACCCGTGGTTCCCGCGGCCCTGGGCCCCGTGTGCAGGCCGTGCGTGTTCAGTCGTGCTCAGTAGGCAGACAGGAAGCCTCCGGGAATCCGGCTGCTCCACAGAAAACAGCCCGGGAGGCGGACCGGGAGGAAGAGAGCTTGCAACCTTCGCACCTGGCCCGCAGAGCGAGGCTGCGGGTGGGGTGGGGAGGTGCGACCCCGCGGGGCAGGGGCATCTGCGTGGCCTGGAGAGCCCACGCCCTCGGGGAAGCCTGTGGGAGAGCCGGTGGGTGCCTCGGGCTCCGTAGCCCGGGGGACGGGGCCTGCAGGCGGCCTGGGAACCGCGGTTCTCGGGGAGTCCCAGGGAGAGGCAGGGGGGAGGCCAGCTGCTCCGGTTTCTCCAGGCCGAGCCGAGCGAGCCCGCAGAGTCCGGCCTGTGGGCCTGGGCCCCTCGCGATGGCACAGCACGCCGCATCCGCTTCTCAGAGTTTACGCTAAAAACGTTCACCCCTATACCGGCCCGGAAAGGAAACGCCTCTCTGAATTCTACAATAAAATGTTAACTCCTGAGGACCTCCAGGGTTCGTGATGGGACGTGAGTGCAAGTGAGGCAGGAGCGGAGCTAAGATGTCCGTGTGGAGCACTCGGCCGTCCGGGCCGGGGCCCAGCCGGGATCGTGATGAGCCAGTGTTCCTTCCAGGGCTCCGTGCAGATCGTGTGGAAATGGGAACCCCGAGAGGGGAAATTGTCCTGCTGGGTAAGAAGATCTGCACAGCGCCTGCAGTGAGGGGCAGGGGGCCCGGACCGGACCAGAGCAGGACAGACCTGCAGACAGACCCAGGTCCACACGGGAACTTCCTGCCCCAGAAAGAGGACTCTGCAAATCTCTGGGAGGATGGGCCCTGAGGGAATGAGGGAACCGCCTCCCTCCTGCATTCCATGAGGGGGGGAGGGGCACTCTCCAGGGGAAAACAAAAAGTCAATGGGAGCCTGCTGGTGTGGCCAATGGATAGAGCGTCAGCCTAAGGACTGAAGGATCCCGGGTTCAGTTTCGGTCAGGGGCATATGCCCAGGCTGAGGGCTTGATCCCCAGTGTCGGGTGTGTGGGAGGCAGCCAATCGATAATTCTCTCTCTCACTGATGTTTCAATCTCTCCCTCTCGCTTCCTCTCTGATATCAATAAAAATACATTAAAGATTAATTAATTAATTTTGAAAAAGTCTATGGGAGCCCAGCTGGCATGGCTCAGTGATTGAGCTTTGACCTGTGAACCAGGAGGTCACGGTTGGATGCCTGGCCAGGGCACAGGCCCTGGTTGCAGGCTTGAACCCAGTGTGGGGGATGCAAGAGGCAGTCAATGATTTTCTCTCATCATTGATGTTTTTCTCTCTCTCTCTCTTCCTCTCTGAAATCATTAAAAATATATTTTTTAAAAATAAAATAAAATATATATTTAAATGTAATTAAAAAATAAAAAGTCAATGGGAGAGCCGAAACCGGTTTGGCTCAGTGGTAGAGCGTCGGTCTGCGGACTGAAGGGTCCCGGGTTCGATTCCGGTCAGGGGCATGTACCTTGGTTGCGGGCACATCCCCGGTTGGGGGTGTGCAGGAGGCAGCTGGTCGATGTTTCTCTCTCATCGACGTTTCTAGCTCGCTCTCTCCCTTCCTCTCTGTAAAAATCAATAAAATATAAAATTAAAAAAAAATATGTTGCTATGAAAAAAGCTAGATTTAAAAAAAAAAAAAAAAAAGCAAGTCAATGGGAGAAAATGAAGGAGAATGATTTTCTGAAACGGGAAGAACATACTTCTAAAATTGAATGTTAGGAACACAAACTCTAAGGGGATAACCCCGAATAGCTTGGAGTAGAAAGATCAAATTCAACAACAAAATTAGCTTAGCTAGCAGAGAACATATTTGCTGTGTCTAAAACTGACGGGATTAACAGCCAGGAAACTTGCAAACAGCAAGAAAACCCCAACACAAACAGACAAAGCAGGGGAACAACTTCCAAATAAGGAGACAAGAGGCCAGCGGCAGAGTGGGACACTCAGAGGCGGTGGAGATCAGAGGAAGGCAGAGCGGACAGTAATGAGGTGCGTGTCCTCAGTGCCAGCACTAAGCTGGGATGTGGTGTGGGAGCCGTGTATCTGAACTCCTCAGCGAGGTGATCTGACCCGCGGTCGGCCTGGGACAGTGCTGGTTACGCCTCTTGTCCTGGGGTGCTCCGAACTGTCCTCGCGTGGATGGTAAGTGACACACAGCCTTCCCAGGATCCGCCCAGTGCGCTCACGGCGGCTGTCCCCCCGGAGTTCCCAGCCCACAGGAACGTGTCCACAGAATTTGTGGCATCTGTGGAGGCAACTTGGATGTCCAGCATCGGAGGGAGGACAGTGGGGACGTGTGGATACAGACAAGAAGGCCTGAGGTGCCAGGGCTGGGATTAGACGCCATCTCCCACCCTCTTCCCCCTGCAGCACGGGAGTAAGGAAGCAGGGCCGAGGGGGGAGAGTCGGAGGGAGATGCCCAGCCTTCTCTTAAGAGGATGGAAATACACGCAAACACAGGCACTCACCAAGCAGGACGGGAGGACACAGAAGCGGAAAGAAAAAGGAGTGATGACGACAGAGTTCCCCCATTGCTGCCTCGGCCGGCACCCTTTGAGAGAGAGAGAGAGAGAGAGAGAGAGAGAGAGAGAGAGAGAGAGAGAGAGAGAGAGAAGAGCGCCCGGTTCCTCCCGGCTCACCGGCCGCACCGACGGGGAAGCAACCTTGACTGAGCCCTGCCCTGGCCAGATGCCCAAGCAGACCAGGGAGGATGGACACGCGTGCCGGTGTGGCTCAGTGGATAGAGCGTCGGCCTGCGGACTGAAGGGTCCCGGGTTCAGTTCCGATCCAGGGCACATGCCGGGGCTGCGGGCTGATTGCCCAGTTGGGGGTGTGCAGGGGGCAGCCCATCCATGATTCTCTCTCATCATTGATATTTCTCTCCCTAAATCAATAAAAACATATAAATATTTTTAAAAGATGCTTTAAAATAAAATTCCCTTTCAATACGTGGGCTGAGTCTAGCCTGACTGGTCAATGTTCTGAGAGCTGCTCCAGTGTTTGGGAGAAGGGAGCCTGGTCTGTTATTTGGGGGAAGCCTGTTCCCAGTGGTGTTTGGAAAGAGGGGATTTCATTGCTGAAGACGGGGACCCCCCTGGAGGAGGAGAGAGAAGCCGGGAGGGACGGGAGGGACGGGAGGGACGGGAGGGACGGGAGGGGCCCAGGCAGGGAGGTGGGCGAAGAGGCGTCCTGGGTGCAGACGGCAGGGCAGGCTCCCCTCAGATCTCACCGGTTGTTTCCGGAGACACAGAGGAGCCGGACATGCAGGGCACTGCAATGATACTGGGGGGGGGGGGGGGGGGTGGTCATCGTAAACTGGCTGGAACAGCCTGGGAGAGAGATTAGGGCACCTGAGGCAGTGTCATAAATAATGACAGGCCCCCCCCCCCCAACACAGGAAACCCCCGAGGGCTGAATTGCCTGCCACCTTGGGGCGGGGGGGTGGTTCTGTGCCTCCCGGGCTCCCAGATGGCCTGGCCCGAGGACGTGTGTGTTTGAAGGGCCAGAGTGTACTTTTTGCTGGTAGACTGGCGAGAGAGAGAGAGAGAGAGAGAGAGAGAGAGAGAGAGAGAGAGAGAGATATGGAGGGAGAGAGGAGGTCGGCCCGGCTCATGTGGCCAGGTTGCCCCTCCGAACGCACCAGTCCGATCACACAAAACCTTCTCCACTGAGGGGACAGAAGGGCCATGTGTCCCCTCGACCCTCGGAGGAAAGGACATGGCCTGTCTTCCTCTGAGGTGGGATCTTCTCTGCAGAAAATTCTGGAAGGTGGGGCCTGGCTTTGGGCTAAAGGGGAGAGACCAGATGACATCAGAATTCGGAGCCTCAGGAAGTTCACAGAACCCGGTTTGTCCCGTTCCTATCGGTCTCATCCCCGCCCCGCCCCGCCCCGCCCTGGGCCCTAACATGGAGGAGAGAGGACGGTAACCCCGCTCTGAGGCCTAAAATAGCTCCGACTGTGGGTGGGCAGTCTTGCTTTTCCTTGCGTAAAAATAATTTCAAAATGAAAGCAAGTCTTAGGAAACACACCCTGCGCCCCAGGTCCTCGGCGGTCAGGTTCCTCAAGAAAGGAGCTGGGATGTCGGCGGCGGGTCCCACCCGCACACATGCTCCAGGTCTCCTCCGTGGACCCAGCTTCCCAGGAGAGGCAGCGACAGGCTACACTCCACACGGGACCCACCTCGCCGGCGAGGAGTCGGTGGAGACCTGGGGCGAGTGCAGAAAGGGCGGTGAGGAGCCGGGCAGACGGTGTGAGAACTGTCACTCTGACAAGCCAAGGACTCACACCACCCTGAGCGAGTGGCCAGGCTTGCGGCCCCCTCCCCCCCCCACCAGTCGGCCCTCTCCTCCCTGACAGCCCACAACAGTAACTGCTCCATCAAGGCAGCTTCTGACAATCCAAAAAAAGAGGAAAGGAAAGATGATGGCTTTTATTTTATTATTATTATTTTAAAAATATTTTTATTGATTTCAGAGAGGAAGGGAGGAGAGAAACATCAATGATGAGAATCATTGATCCTCTGCCTCCTGCACGCACCCTACTGGGGATCGAGCCCGCAATCCAGGTAAGTGCCTGTGATTGAAATGGAACCTGGGCCGAAACCGGTTTGGCTCAGTGGATAGAGCGTCGGCCTGTGGACTTGAAAGGTCCCGGGTTTGATTCCGGTCAGGGGCATGTACCTTGGTTGCGGGCACATCCCCAGTAGGGGGTGTGCAAGAGGCAGCTGATAGATGCTTCTCTCTCATCAATATTTCTAACTCTCTATCCCTCTCTCTTCCTCTCTGTAAAAAAAAAAAAAAAAAAAAAAAAAAAAAAAAAAAAAAATCAATAAAATACATATTAAAAAAAAAATGGAACCTGGGACCCTTCAGTCCACAAGCCGATGTTCTATCCACTGAGCCAGACCATCTGGGCCAAAGATGATGGTTTTTAAATGTTTCTTGTTTATATTCTGCAACCAAAGAGCTGGTTAATAAATCTGATGTGTTGGGAGATCGTTGGTTTCACACACGTGGACTTTTTCCGTGTGAAACCCCAGACCCCGCTCGGAGGAGACAGCGACTTTAGGAGGAGGGCTGGGCGGGTGGAGTGCTTGGTTTCTTTTTATCTTTTTATTAAAAATCATAAAGAAAACGCGATAAAATACCACCCTTTGTTCAATCTGGATAGAGGGTACATAGTTGTCTATTGAATTACTTTCTGAAGATTTAACACATTCTATAATTTTAGAAAGATCACAGAATAACACGTTCTCTGATGGTATCGGGTAGGCAGGAGAAAACTGCCACACGGTCACGTGTCCGTGCCCCGGGCTCCGCCGGCTCCTGGGGGTCACACCTGGCGGTCCCGGGCTACGTGACCCCCGTCAGGCCAGCGGGGCGTGAGCCCTGACCCGATCTGAGTCATTGTCTGCTCTTCGCCGTCCAGCGTGGCGGCCCCCTGCGGCCTGGTGTGTGCTGCCCCTCACACCCTCCTCCCACCGCTGGGCCTCAAAGCCAGCCAGACCTGCCAGAACCCCACCTACGGCTGGAATTCCTCAGCTTGAAGCCTAGAAGATTCCACACAGGTGAGTGCCCTTTTTAAAAAACATTTTCCCGGCTCTGGTTTTCTGGCTGCACAGCTGGGATGTAGGTAAGTGACAAGGTTCCAGGCCCGCGTCCCAGCTGACAGCAGGGTGGGGAGTGGGGAGAAGGGACCCGGGGGACTGGCTGGCACTCACTAGCCGGCTCCTTCATTTCCTCATCAGCACACATTCCTGGCGCATCTGCGAGGCCCCAGGCTGCTGAGGGGGGAAGCGGCAAGGGGGGCAAAGGGGGCAGGGAGGATCACAGCAAATAAAGAGGCAAACAGGCAGGTGCCCTGCACATAGCCCAGCAGGTAACGTGGCAGGAGTGACCCGGAGTTGGCACTGCCCATGGGGAGGTGGGGGGTGGCTCAGAGGAGCTGGTATTTGGGCAGAGGCCTGGGAAAGGAGGAAGGCCAGGCTGGGGGGGAGGGCAGTGCATTCCGGCTAGGAGCGTGAGGCAGGGCTCCCCAAGGCAGAGCACAGCGCAGGCAGGAGAGGGGGTGGCGGGGAGGTGACCCGGGAGGAGCAGGAGCCGAGCCAAGGAAGGGGTTTAAATCCTAGGGGGGGGCGGGGGGAGACACAATCTGATAGACTCTGAAATGGGCCGGTAGTCTGTTGGATGCCATGCACAAGGGGAAGAGAGGAGTTCGGGCTGACTCGTAGGTTGGGGACCAGGTAACAGCCAGTGGTTACGTAGCCCTCTGCGGAGCCTCCGGTACCTTCCTGGGGCCTCCCTGCCCCGCCTCCAGTCACCGCGCTGCTGGTCAGCAGGGGCTTGGCGGGCCATGGTTTTCGAAAAACCAAGACTACGTGAGACACCGAGTCCACAGCGGCTGCTTGAGAGAGAGGGGGGGGGGAGGTCATGATGACCTCGGGAATCGGGGTCAGATCCGATGACTGAGGAAGAGAATGTGCACAGATAAGGGCCCTGAGGTGGGTGGGTGGAATGGGGTGGGAGGACCTCAAAAGAGGAAGCAGGAGGGGGGGAGAGGAGAAACCCTGTGTGTCCTCGGGGGCTTAGGGGAGCGGGAGCAGGTGAGGCAGAGGAGTCTGGCCTCTGGGTTTGGCAAGATGGAGGTCATGGGAAATCTTGAGAAGTTGGGGTGTCGGAGGGTGACAATTTATTCCCTGGCTGTTTCCTCTCTAAATCAGGGTATCACAATAGAGCAGGGGTCCTCAAACTTTTTAAAGTGGGGGCCAGATCACGGTCCCTCAGAGAGCTGGAGGGCCGGACTATATGAACTACTAATTCCTACTGTAACACCTCGGCTGCACTCACTGCCCAAAAAACCTGGCAGGCCGGATCAGACTCCTCTGCGGGCCGCATGTGGCCCGAGGGCCGTAGTTTGAAGACCCCTGCAATAGAGGGTGTGTAGGGTCCCACCCATTACCTCCTCACACCATATGGAAAACTTCCTTTTAAGCCAGACATTTTTCCCCCCCAAAAAAATACCCTCATAAAATGATCAAGAATAAAACAATATAATAAAAAGAGCTTGCTCTTTGAGATGTTATTAGTCAAATAAGTTTTGCAGTCATCAGTACCCTTTTCCATAAAAATGATTTTGGCTATTTAGGCAAATTATTTAAAATAGAATACCTAGTGTCCAGAATCTTTGTGAGCAGACCCAATTAGGTACGTGTACCAGCCAAGAGCATCTGGAGCCTGGCCAGCGTGGCTCAGAGGTCCACCTATGAACAGGAGGACACGGTTCGATTCCCAGTCAGGGCACAGGCCCGGGGTGCAGGCTCCAGCACAATGTGGGGCGGGCAGGAGGCGGCCGATCCATGATTCTCTCACTGATGTTTCTCTCTCTCCCCCTCCCTTCCTCTCTGAAACAAATACAAATAAATATTTTTTTAAAAATAGCACCAAGAGGCTCCTTCCTTCTCATTGACTGTCCTGGGAAGAGTCCAGGCCGAGTGGCCACCTGTCGGGCCCCGTGAGTGCTCCCCACCCGTGCTCCCCCACCCCCTGCTCACCCACACTGAGCCACACTGGGAGGCAGCTGCCCCTCCGGTGGGAGGGAACTGGCACGTGGGGCCAGGGTTTGCACAGTGAGCTCATGCAGCTCTGTAAGATCACGTGAAACGCGTGGCTCCCTTTATCTGCCATCTCTGCCCCGGCAGGCTCTCCCGCTGTTACATTTCAAACACGTTACATTTCAGGCCACAGAAAGGCACACAGGGTGCTCACCATGCCGTTTACCACAGCTTTCTGCAGCCGGCCGGGGTCCTGACAAATACCCCTGAAATAAGACATTAAGAATATTCATCTCAGGTAAAAACTGCTGTTTGAATTTTAACCTGGTGGTCTTATTTTGAACCCAGGGTCCGACCCCATAACACCCCAATCCTTCCTTTGCCACGGGTTCGCTATGGCACTCCCTCTGGCCTACGTACGTTCTTCTGGAGCGTGTCCGCTATTTGTGACCTTTTCCTACCGTGAGCTTACCCAGCACCGGGAGGAGACCAGCCTCGGTGGCCTAACAGGGAGCCTGCAGCCGGGGCAGGGGCCGTCCTGTGACCGCCCGCCCTTGCTCCAGGCCTGCAGGCGCCTGAGGGCTGCCGGCCCGCCTCAGGGTCACCTGCCTGAACTCCCAGCACCCCCTCGGGCTCAGGCGTGCACCTGATTCCCTCCTCCGGCTGAAACGCTCAGGCCCTGCACTTCCAGCAGAGTCGTTCAAGGTCAGAAGTCACAAGGAGAGCAGGAAGGGTGACCCAGACTCCTGGCTCCAGACTTCCTCACTTCCTTCTTGGCACTGAGGATCAAAAACGAACTGACGAGCCCAGGGGGAGAGAGGCCAGATAACGCTGTGCCACACCCTGCCTCGGGGGCTCTCCCAGTTTGGTGCAGGGTTTGCCTCAGACTTAACGACTCCCAGTTCCTAAGGGGGAGCGGCAAAACGCACACCCGCGGAAGTTTCAGCCGCTGCTGCAGCTATGCTCCTGGGTCGCCGGGCGCTGTCTTCTGTGTGTGTTGGGGGTGGGGTGGGAGACGGGGCGGCTGTGGGGTTGGAGTGGGAGGGCATTATTGTAGGTTCTAAAGTCAGGTGAGAATAAATTACCTTTGGAAAATCACCTGAAATCCCTCAGAAGATCTATATATGTAAAAGGCTAATAAGCTAAGTGCCTGACCATCTGACCGGTCGCTATGATGCACACTGACCACCAGGGGCAGATGCTCAATGCAGGAGAAGCCGAGCTGCAGTGACTTGGCAGCGGTGGTGCTCGGGTGATGCACCTTGAAACCAGAGAGGAGGAGCCCCTCGAGGCCTCGTGATCCACCTTCGGCTGAGGGTTAGGTGGTTGCTGGGCCCTGTCAGCCCTGAATCGGGTTCACTGCACACTGTGCTTGCGCTCCACGCCCTGTAGGACAGCAACTTTGCAGAGTGCCCTCTCGCACTCCGGGACCCCTTGGGGGATGCTGGAGAGCCGGTTTCGGCCCGATCCCCGCAGGCCAGGCCGAGGGGCCCCACCTGCCAGAGGGACCCCGCTCCCTCCGCAGACGCAGGGGAGGGACCGTGGGAGACGGGCTCGCCCAGTCCCACCCCACCAGCCGCTCTCTAATTAACTTTCTTTCACTTCCCATGCACGGGTCGCTGTGCGTGGATTCGTGGGAGGGGGCTGTATCGGAATGTCAATGTAATGTGCAATGCTTACGTGATGTGTGCTATATGGGGAATGCATATGCAAAACAGGATTCTACCCCAAGCCCGGCAAACTCAGAGGCTGACCCGGGCCAGACAAACAGGGTTTATGTGTATGTAGGCCACAAAAAACCCCAAAAGCTTCAATTGTCATAGAAGCGTAGGTTTATTTCGATAGAGACATGCTGAATACATAGGGCTGAAATAAATGTGATCGTTAACATAAAATAATAGAACATTTTAATAAAAAGTAACATTTTTTCCTTGAACATTAACTTACCAGACACAGAATAACTGCACAAATTAATAAGCGTAACCCAAATAAACCTATTTTTCTTGTTCTCCAAAAATGAAATATTTCCTGGTGCGCACACCAAATAAGTCAGTCCAAGACTAATGACGTGGCCATCGGCTGCTAGAACATTCGCTGCTGGTATTAGTGGAGAGAAATGGTGCGCCTGTACATAAGGCTCAAATGGAAAATGAATGCCACACAATTATAGTAATCGGTCATTAGCAAATGTTGTAGTTCGTTATTAATAATGATGTATAACAGGATATTGTAAAAATTAAGTTAGAAAATTTTTATTAAAACGTTTCTTACTTACCGTTATAGTGGCTGGGCCACAAAAATATTCCTTGTGGGCCGCATGCGGCCTGCAGGCTGCGGGTATAACACGCCTGCTCTATGCTGTTTAACTCACGCGGGAAAAGTACCCTCTAGTCCAATTTGAGTAAGTTAAAGGCTTAGAAGATCATCTCCATTCTACACATGAAGAGGGCAACTTAGTCAGCAGAGAGACCTGCCGAAGGTGACCCGCTGTGAGTGCTAGGACTAGACCGGCGATCTCTGCGTTTTCAGCTTCCCTGAGGGTGAAGGTCAGAAGTAGAGGTGGTGGGCCCCTGGATCCCGAACGCTGAGTCTGAAGACAGTGCCCGGAGGTGGAAGCGGGGCGTGTGCACCATCGCAGAGCGGACCCAGGTGACTAAGGAGGCTCCAGGCGGTGTTATGAGCTGGAGATAGTGTCCTGGGAGGAGCAAGTCCCACCAGAACTGTAATTGCCAAAGTTACTTAAGTCAGTTTCCTTCCCACAGCAGTTACCTTACATCCTCATTTTAGTGATTTTTAATGAAAAATAAAGTCAGTCTTTCAGAGGGAACAGACCTGCCCAAACAGAGGGGACTGAAATCTCAGGAAGGGCCTCCCTCCGCACCTGGGACTCTGAGCGCCCTGGACCTGCCATGGGAGGGTGCCCCCCCGCCAGGCAGTCTGCCCTGTGACAGGGTAGGACCATGGTCGGCAAACCGCAGCTCTCGAGCCACATGCGGCTCTTTGGCCCCTTGAGTGTGGCTTTTCCACAAAACACCACGGCCTGGGCGAGTCTATGTTGAAGAAGTGGCTTAGAAGAAGTTTAAGTTTAAAAAATGTGGCTCTCCAAAGAAATGTCAACCGCTATCCTGTTGGTATTTGGCTCTGACCCGCCCAGGCCCAAAACCGGCTTCTGCACGTGGGCCACGAAGTTTCAATGGCACCGTCTGGCCCGCACGTGGTTTGTGTTAAAAAGCGGGGCGTCCGGTCACCTTGGAGGCGCCCCAGGCCGCTCCCGCCCCGCCCGGCGCAAGGGCGGCGGGACCGCCCGACGGCGGCGCCCGCCCCGCGGTTCTCCCCGGCGGAGGGCGGGGCTGCCGGGGGCGGGGCACCTTGCAGGTCGGGGCGGGGCGGGGGCGGGGCGACTGGGAGGGGCTGCCGGGCGGGAAGCGGCCGGGGGGCGGGGCGAGAAGGGCGGGGCGGGAGGCGGAGGGGCGGGGCGGCGGGAGGGCGCGGCCCAGGCCCCGCCCCCCCGGGGACTCTGGCGGCGCGGGCGGCGGGCTCGGCAGACGCACCGACGCGGAGCGGCCCGTGCACAACCCCGTCCGCAGCCCCGTCCGCAGCCCCGTCCGCAGCCGGTGAGCCGGCGGGAGGGCGGGAGGGCGGGCCGGGATGGGGGGGGGGGGTCCGGGCTCGGCGACAGGGCGGCGGGCGGAGGGCCGGGCCGCGCTCCTGCCCGGGCTCGGGGTCCGGGGGCCCGGGGTCCGGGGAGGGAGGCGGGTTCGGGGCCCGAGGTCCCGGGGGCAGGCGGGCTCGGGGCCCCGGGGGAGGCGGGCTCGGGGTCCCGGCGAGCGCGGCCGGTCGGGTCCACCGGCCCCAGAGCTCGGCTCTTTTTGGGCCCAAATTCACGGCAGGTGGAGCCGAACCTGCGGTGTGGCCGCGCCGGCTGCCAGCGACCCCCTCCCCTCCCCTCCGTCCCTCGGGCTCCGAAGTGCCCCCCGAGGTGCCCCCCAAAGAGCCCCCGAGGTGCCCCCAGGGGCCCGGGGCCGGGGCGGTTGGGAAGTCCCGGCGGCGGTTGCGGTCGGGGCCGCGGGCAAACGGCCGCTCCGCAAAGTGAAACCGCCCGCGGCTTCCTGGAGGCGGCGGCCTCCCCGCGCCCGCCCGCCCGGTCCGCCCGGGCCCCCGTCCCCCCGGCTCCGCCGCGCCCGCCCGCCCGGTCCGCCCGGGCCCCCGTCCCTCCGGTTCCCCCGCGCGCCGCCCGCTCGGGCCCCCGGGATCCCCGGGCCCCGGGCCCCGAGCCCCGCGGCCGGCCGCCCAAGTTGGCGGGACTCTCCTAGCGCCGCCGGCCGGTCGGTCCTGAGGCCGCGGGGCGGGCCCGGGCTCGGTCTGGGTCCGGGTCCGGGTCTCGGTGCCCGTGCCGGTGCCGGTGTCGGCGGGAGGACGCCCAGCGCTAACGCCCGTGTCCCACCGGCAGGTCCCGCCGCCGCCGCGTTCCCTGGAGCGAGGAGCCCCCGCCGGAACCGACAGGAACCGACCAGGAACCGAAAATGCCGAAGCCGGTGAGTGTCCCCCGGCCGCGCTCCGGGCGCCCCGGCGGTGCTCCGGCGCTGGGGCAGTGGGGGCCGGGGGCGGGGACCGGGACCGGCGGGGTGTGAGCCCGGGGGCCGGAGGGCAGCCGTCCGGGGGTCACACGCAGGGCCCCTGGGCTGCCTGTGCGCGAACCTTCCTCATCCAGCTGGGACCGGGGAGGCCCGGCGGCTTCCGAGGGCGCGCCCTCCGCCCCGCAGGTGCCCGGGCTTCCCGGCTTCCCGGCCCCGCACCCCGGGCCCCGGCGGAGGCCGCCCGCACCCCGGCCGGGCGCGCACCGCCCGGAATGTGCTGCTGCAGCGGGACTCCGGGGGGCGGGGGTCAGGGACCTGAACCGCCTGCGGAGGGCGGCCCGGCTCCCTCCGATAAGGAGGCCTCTATCGCTCTCCGGCTGCACCCTCCGCCGGCACCGCCGCGCACCCCGCCCCCTCCCCCACCCCTCCCCGGGGTGTCGCCATCCCGGTGGCTGGCCGCCCAGGCCTGGGCTGCTCGGCTCTCCTCTGAGGTGCGGGGACTAGGCCGGCTCTTTGTGCTGCTTTTCTTAGAAAGCTATGGATTCCACCTGCTTCTCACGGTGAAAGGGGAGGACAGTTTTTTAACTGACTTTGTAAATCGCGGAGGAGAAAATATCTGGATTTATTAAAAGTAGAAATAAAAGATACACAGGGAAGATACACTTGTTTGCTAGTTTGCAAACAAGTTCTGCAAAGTCGGTGCTTATGTGTTTTTTCTCCTGTTAACGTTAGATTTTCTAAAAGGAGTTTTGAACTAAAGTAGTTTATTTCACTGCTAGGTTAAATAAGTTACCGTGTTAATATGCTAATAGATTCAGAAGCCGGGCTAGTTTTTGCCTAAGTTACATCATCGAGATGATTCATTCATGGTGCAGGAAATTCTTTTCCTACACAAATTCTTCATTTCAAACATGCTCGGGGCACGTGACACCAGGCTTGCCAATGCCTGGGACACAAAACTGACCCAGCAACAGTCCTCACTCTGGGACCAGCCTGTGCCTAGAAGCGAGCAGCAGAGCCGTGGGCAACAGCTCACCTAGGAGCTTTGCTTTGTTTTGCTAAAAGAAAGAAGCGGAGTTCAGCTTGTGAGCTATCTCTCAGGGGAAAGTCAGTAAGCCAGTTCCCAGCCACTACCTGTCCTTCTCATTTCTGTAAGGAATTGTAGTAAAATGTGCCTATCACCTTCCCCCAGGAAGACCCGCACCTCCTAACACCAGCTCCCCATCCTCCCGGCCCCTGGCTGGGGCCTCAGGGAAGTGCATCTCGGTGTTTGTCCTCTGGCGTCTGACTCACTGCTCAGCACAAAGTCCTCAGTCCTCCAGGCTGTGGCTGTGTCAGAATGTCCTCCCTTTTCAAGGCCCTTCCACAGCAGGTTCATGGTAATTTCACTTTGCTTTCAGTCTTTTATGATGGATCAGAAATTTAGAAAATGTTCTGCCCAAGTGAGGATAGTTAGTTGTTGAGGAGGACGGTAGCCATCACGTGGTGTGTGAGGATCCCGATAACCAGAATCACGCATTGAAAGACTTTATTTTGCACTAGAGGCCTGGTGCATGACATTTGCCCTCTCTCACAGTCCGGGACCCCTTGGGGGATGTTCGACTGCTGGTTGAGGCCTGCTCCCCTCAGCGGGCAATCAGACATCCCTGAGGGGTTCTTAGCACTGCTGCTGTGCCACCAGCGATGAGCTGGGCTTCTGGCTGAACTCCTGCATCTGCCCCCTGGTGGTCAGCACACGTCATATCCACTGGTGGTTATGCTATTCCTGATTTGCATGTTAGGGTTTTATTAGGTAGGCTAGGGTAATGGGTACAGTTGTAACTTCAAAACAGTATTGGGAGGTCTCCTTTAGATGAGCCGCTTGGGAAATTCCCACCTGCCCCCTTCTCTGTGGGGATGGTTTCTTGGAGATTTTGCCTCATAAAAGACACACACACACACACACACACACACACACCTGCACAGGAGGCTGAGAAGAGCTGAGGCTCGCACACGTTTGGATTGGTCCTGAGGCCGCGCACATGGCCCAGTGTTTGTTACTGTGCTTTAGTGCCCTCAGTAGATGTGGAAGGGGAGATCCCCAACAAGTCCGCAGATGTGCTCTTCAGAAAAGTTACTGATTCTCTTTGTTTTGGATGATCTTATAGAGAAGGGAGGGAGGGAGGAAAAGAAAAAACATCCACGTGAGAGAAACATTTCATTGCCTCTCCCACGTGCTCCAACCGGGGATCAAACCCTCAACCAGGGCACGTGCCCAGACCCTGCCACCTCCAGCCACTGAGCCACCCCGGCAGGGCAGGTTTATTGATTCTTGTTCCAGTCCAAGCTGAGAATCTTGTTGGGGGCGTTGTGTGACTGGATGTGTGACAGCAGGATCCAGGGGCAAACGTAGAAAGAGGGGTACATCTGAGCAGCTGGGGGTGGGGCTTCCACCCGACCCCTTGCGTTTTTGATTGATTTGTCAATCAAACTGAGTCAGTGGGTGACTATGTATAGGACACTATAAGTGAAATGTCTACTTGCTGCTTTTCCACCACCACTGGCCCAAAGGCCTGAGTGCCCCTCAGTCGGCAGGTCGTGGCCTCGGAGCTTGCAGTCTGGGCCTGGGCCCGGACGATGACCGCTGCCTGCTGCCCCGGGCTGGAACTGCCCACTCTCCAGGCAGGGCTTAGGGAAAGGGTGCCCTGCCTGCCCTCATCCAGGAGGATGCCCTCTCCCCAGGAGGGGAGGGGTGATGGTGTGTGTCCCCAGGTCCCTGCTGAGGAAGCAGTCTTTGTGCCCACGATTCAGCCAAGGGCGACCAGTGCTGCTCCCGCCCCCGCCCCCACCGGGGTCTTCATTGTGACGGAAAGCGGGCGCAGACGCAGGCTTAGGAAGGGAAACCTGTCTCCAGCCTGGGGGTGGGAGGGGTCACTCTCAAGCTCTCTTACATGGAAGCTTCCCCGAGGAGCTGGGAGTTGAGCGCCTTTGAGTGGCTCCCCTGGAGCCTGGCCGTTGGTTCCTGAGTGGATGTTCAGTGTCAGGCAGGAGTGCCTGTCCCTTCAGCCAGAAACTCGGGAAGTGTATTAAAATTCCGCCTGGTTCCAACATTTTAAGGTCACTTCTGAGATTACTTGGCTCTCTGGGAACACACAGCTTCTGCCGCTGTTTTAGCAGGGTCAGGATTTCCTGAGTGTACTGGTCCTTTCCACCCTCCACCGATGGAGGAGGACACGGGGGTCTGTTTCCCGTCCCCCCTGCCCTCTCCACGGGCTGATGGTCAGCTAGGTGCGGAGACTTGCCAGGGCAGTGAGAAGTGCTGGCCACATCAGTCATCTGTCCCCTCGCTCCAAGGCCCGGTGCTCTGCTTCTGTCTGCTTTGTCCCTGTGCGCGGTGAGCAGACATGGGGGAGGGAGCTCAGGTTCCCGAGCAGCCCAGTGGGCGAGAGGAAACCGAGGCCCGCCACAGGCCTTCCCGGGGGCCGTGCCCGGCTCCGCCGCAGAAGCAGGGGGCTTTGACTGAGGAGACCTGTCAGCCCCGCCCTCCGGGGGCCATTGCAGCTGCGGGGTGGGGGCCGGAGGAGGCGGTGGCAGAGGGAGGAGGTCGGCCGTTGGAGGCCCCCGGAGAGGAGATGGCATGGACCGGGGTGGAGGTGCAGGGGAGAGGGCCGTGTGGAGGTAAACTCACTGGGCCTGGGTGGACGTGAGGGCCGAGGGCGGGGCCGGCTCCTGGGGGCGGGCGGGCTGGCTGGCTGGCTGGCGGTGCCAGGCGCGGAGATAGGACCTGGGGGAGGACAGGTGTGGGTGCCCGCGGAGGGTTTGGGTGGTACAGGCTGTTAGCACGCCTGTGACGGCCGTCCTCGCCTTCTCTCACGATCACACCCGCCTCTCCCAGAGGCGTGCCCGTCCCAGACCGTCCCAGACCGTCCCAGACCGAGCTGCAGGGCCCGCAGCCCTCCGTCCTCCCGGGCGTGCCCTCCGCATAGGCACGGGGTCCGAGTGGGCGGGGAGATGGTGCGAGTTCACAGAATAGACTGGTGTGCGGTACGTGGAGACACTGCCGGCCTCCGCACCGGCCTCCCTTAGCTACTGTTCTCAATCATATTTTGATTTCAACAAGATTTTGAATGCCTTTAGTAATACTTAGTTTGGGAAAGCAAAGCAGTATCTCAGTATCGTTATTCTTGGTGAAATATTATAATTTTTTTAATTTAAAATTTTTATTTATTTTTTGTTAATTCTCACCCGAGGATACGTTTCCGTTGATTTTTTAGAGAGTGGAAGGGGCAGGGGGGAGGCAGAGAAATGGGAAGGAGACACATCCATTTAAGACCCATCCACCCCACACACCCCTGCCCGCCTGGGATTGAGCTTGCAACTGAGGGACATGCCAAGCTGTCTTAAGTCCTCACCCAAGGATATGTGTTTTGATTGGTTTGATAGATAGATAGAGAGGGAGGGAGGGAGAGAGAGGTTGAAAGAGAAACTTAAGTTAGAGAGAGAGGGAGAGAGAGGAAAGAGAGACATCAGTCAGTTGCCTCTGCCCGGACTAGGGATGGAACCTGCAGCCTGGGCGGGTGCCTGGACTGGGAGTCAAACCGGAGAACGTTCTGGTGAACTGGGTGATGCTCCAACCCGCCGAGCCGACCGCAGGGAGAGTCTCAGGATGACTCAGTGCTCCCGCTTCCTTAGCATCAGACATTTTAATTCGGATCTGAGGCAGCGACATGCACAGCCTGCTTTCAGAACCAGTGAGTTCATTTTGAGTTACCCCTTTGGATTCCCCAAGTACTCCAGTTTTCTTTTTTTTTTCTTTTTTTAATATATTTTATTGATTTTTTACAGAGAGGAAGAGAGAGGGATAGAGAGTTAGAAACATCGATGAGAGAGAATCACCGATCAGCTGCCTCTTGCACACCCCCTACTGGGGATGTGCCCGCAATCAAGGTACATGCCCTTGACCAGAATCGAACCCGGGACCTTTTAGTCCGCAGGCCAAAGCTCTATCCATTGAGCCAAACCGGTTTTGGCTCCAGTTTTCAATGTAAGCACTAATTGTTGTACTGCTACTAATTAAGTATGGGATATTGATTGGAGAGACCAGAAATTGAATTATTTTTCTTCATACATACCAACCTTGCCTGTCAATGTAAAGAATAAAGATTTTATTCTAGACTTCTGTAAATAGTTTTTAAAAAATCATTGTTATAGGGTGGCTTAGACACGTTTGATTAAAATAAAATGGTTAATATATAGTTAATATGTTTTTGCAAATACAGATGTAAAGAGCCATATAAAGAGGTTTCATAACTAACTATTTACCTGTACTTGGGCAAGCCATTTCACTTCTGAGAGTCAGTGTTGTCATCTGGGAAGTTTTTAAATGAAGAGAATGTTAGACAAGCGGACACAAAGCTGTGTCCATAGCGTTCAGCTTCTCTAGAGCTGCGGTGAGCGCTGTATATGCCTCGTGTAGCTTTCCCCCTGGAGATGGGTTTTACAAACTTCACTGTAACCCGAAGCTAAAACTAAGGATTTTCCCCCCCGAGTTGCTATAAACCGGTGAAGTTTGTCAGTAGGCCTTCCCCGGAGAGCAGCCATGTGAAATGTTTGGGCTATTTTCTCTAGCGCAGCAATTTTCTGCCTTTTTCCTTGCATAGCACACATAAGCCAAGCACTAAAGTTCCGTGGTATACTAAGAAATATATTTTTGGCCAATGACAAAAAATAGGCGTGCTTTTGATTCACTCCCACGAGGTGGCCATTGCTGTGTTGCTGTTGCCGTTTTAATTGGGCAATCTGAGGGGAAAGGCCCGGGCCCGATTAAAGAGTCTGCCTGCAGCTCACGAGTGCGCCGTGGCACTGCTGCTGCAAACCGCTTCCCAGCGGTACCTGCTTTCCATCCTCCATCTCTTACAGTGGTCAGAATTCCCTCCAGGGCTCGCGTGGATTCCCTCCTTACTGCTGAAGCCCTGTTACATGTCATTTTGTGCTGGGGCTGGGGCTACAAAGTAAAGAAGATGGGTTTTGCCTGTGAGGGATTCTCAGTCTCAGAGGGTAGTCAGACAGGTAAGTAAAAATCGGCAGGACAGGGCGATGAGTGTGTAAGAGGTACACACTAAGAAGATTACACTGTGGCCCCGGGAGCCAGGAGGCCTGCCAGCTGGGGAGGTGCTTAGGGTGTTGAGGGATGCATAGGAGCTCACCAGAGAGCTGCACAGGGCAGAAAGGCATAGGTAGTAGCAGTGGTCAGTTCTGTTTTTCTTTGATTATGAATCACACCCCCCCCCTTTTTTTTTTAACACCCTAAGGATTAATGGTATTGGTGTTTCAAAGGAAATGAAAACTGCGTTAACACAATTATCTTTTTAATCTAATATATTTGAGAAAAACTTTAAAAGCAAAATGAAAATTCTGATCTTGCCCTAAGTCTTATTGATAAACCCAGGAACAAATACCACACGAGGGCAAACTGTAGTAGCCAGATCTATCAGATTTTTACCTTTGGTTAAGTTTGAAGCCACTTTCCCTATGCTAATTTTCTTTTCTTTTGAGAGCAAATTGGTAAAAGCTTAGGACATCCATGTTAGAGGTCTGAATGCTAGGTACATCAGTATAGTGTTGTCACCCAGACGCCTCATCGCCTTGGTTAAATAATCACGGATGTGGCTTCTTGTTGGTGAAGTATCTGCTTGCACAACACATTGCTATTTGGGTGAGACTTCTAAGTGGGGAGAGGGTGGGGAAGCCTTGGTGTCTATTAAGAAACTGGCCGAACAGGGCAGTTTGAAATGAGTGAGGACAGCTGAGACCGGTTTGGCTCAATGGATAGAGCGTCGGCTTGGGGACTGAAGGGTCCCGGGTTCGATTCCGGTCAAGGGCATGTACTTTGGTTGCGGGCACATCCCCGGTGAGGGGTGTGCAAGAGGCAGCTGGTTGATGTTTCTCTCACACTGATGTTTCTAACTCTATCTCTCTCCCTTCCTCTCTGTAAAAAATCAATAAAATATATTATAAAAAAAGAACGTTCAGGACCAGTTTTGAGCTAGGTTGGAAATATGGCGTGGCGTGGGTCCATTCGGGCCACGTGCTGCTGCTCTTACAGGTGGAGTGACATGAATGTGCCAGTGAACTTCAAGGGGACAGGAAGTAGGTGAACCAAGACTGCTGGGAAGGTGATGGTGTTGGGGCTGGATGAGGAGGACATGGGGCTCCTTAAACTGTCCTCTCTGTTTTTGTGAAGTTTCCACGTTTCCAAAATGAAGTTTGTTCTCCGAAAGCCCATAGAGTGGAAGGGAGAGATGCTGTATGTTTCCAAGTCACCAAGTGCCGGGTCTGGTGGGAGAGGGCGCAGGAGGAGGGACGGCTCCTTCCCTGGTCTGCCGCCCCCCCCCCCCCCCCACGGCCTCTCCCTGGTCCCTGAGTCCAGCCAGGTTCCTCGGGAGACCTTCTGTGGCCGGTCAGTGAGGGCTGCTTTACTCCACTGGCCATCTCACCCCCCGCCCGCCTTTTACTAAAGGAGATCAGCCGGACTGCCCCTGTGTGTGTGTGTGTGTGTGTGTGTGTGAGAGAGAGAGAGAGAGAGAGAGAGAGAGAGAGAGAGAGAGAGAGAGACACGGTGTAAGTCAGCTACACCGGGTGGCTTAAAAGCACGTGATGGACGGAGTTTGCTTGCTCAGGCAGGTCTGAGCTGCTGGCGGCTGTGGGTCTTCTCCCCGCTGCAGCCGCAGCACACAGAGCTGTTCCCAGGCCTCACTCTGTTCCCACGGTCTCGGGGCGGGGGCGGGGAGCGTGCTGTGACCCGGCTGGAAATGGGTCATTATCCCAGTCGCCCTCCCCGGAGCTGGGCTGTGCGGTGGCAGAGCTGTGAGCCGGGCCCAGAGCTGGGGCGGTGGGGCGGGGCCTGCCCCGCACACAGGTCGTGGTGGAGTCAGGAGTTATGTGCAGTTATGATCCCATCCGATGGAACAGACTTGACAGTGGCATATAAATTAAACGGGGCGTGTGTGTGTAACAGAATGGGGGTTTAACAGCGAATGTTTTACTGAGGTTTGCTGCTTCAGGCAGATCCTGCAGGCTTGCTGACTGAGGGCGGGCTTACTCCCCGTCTTTGATCGATGGCAAAGTGAAGACTCTTGGTCACGCTCACATGCCTCGTGTCTGACCTCCTTATAGGAGACATGTCCTTTGGCACTGTGATCTACGGGGCAAAGGTTTGATCTCCTATGTTTATGGGCCCAGAATGAAACCGTTGTGGCCTGTGGTGGTCGTGTTGGCCCCGTCCATACTTTGTCTTTTGGGATCCTGAGCTTGTGGATGGAATTCCCCCCTTTCCAGTGGACGGAATTGGGCCGAGTATGTATGACACAGCCAGTAAGCCTGAGGTCAGTGTTACAGAACCAAGCTTACTGGTAGAGAAAGTGACCTTGAGGCAGACTATCTGTTTCTGAAAGGGAATGTTCCTTTGCAGGACGTGGCGTTCTCCGATTATTCCCTTTCCCTTCCCTCCACGCAGGTGTCTGAGCTCCTAGTTCAGTCCCCACGTTAGAGCCACACAGGCCCCGGCCGCTGCGGCCCGGGCACTGGAAGGTGCAGGTTTGATTTCTGGTCAGGCCGCTCCTACCAGGTTTGCCAGTTTGATCCCCTGGGGCAGTGGTCGGCAAACTCATCAGTCAGCAGAGCCAAATGTCAACAGCACAACGATTGAAATTTCTTTTGAGAGCTACATTTTTTAACTTAAACTACACGGGTAGGTACATTGCTATTAACTTAATTAGGGTACCCCTTCAGTCACACTGTACGTGCGCCCGCACGTGGTATTTGTGGAAGAGCCACACTCAAGGGGCCAAAGAGCCGCATGTGGCTCTTGAGCTGCGGTTTGCTGACCACTGCCCTATGGGATTCCCACCACAGGAAGCAGCCGGTAGATGTGTTTCTCGCATGGATGTTTTTCTCTCCCTCTCCCCTCCTCTCTTACCCACACCCCCCCCCCCCGTAACTGCTCACACAGGCAGCCTCGCCCAGCGCGGGGGCAGCCCAGCCCCGGAGCGGGATGGCACACGCCGTTCCCCACGGCTTGTTGGAGAGGAGCTGAGCCTCTTTAATGCGACTGCCGGAAAGTGCCTCCAGCTCCGAGGCCGAGATTCCCGGCTCTAATGAGCACACACAGACTGGTTTGTCCGCTCTGTATTGTTCAGAGCCTGTGCTGACAGGAAGTGGGTCTGGGGGCAGGAAGTGGCTTACATTCAGAGGCAAAAAGAGCTGTTTAGAAAGATTTGGGATTTCGTCACATGTTCTTGAAATTTATGGGCTGGGTGTTGGCTGACGTGGGCACTTCCTTCTTATGCACAATTTTACCGAAGTTTTCACCCTGGAATTTGGAAATACAGACATTTCAGAAGTTTAAAACCATTGACTCTATTGAGAGATACAACTTTAGGAATAATGCTTAAGAGCTATACAAATGTAAATATTTTTAGAAGCTGATTACCAGAAGTTGAGAAAGTTGTGTAAACTTTCTGGCTCTCAGTTTCCCCAGTGTTTAAAAGGGGTTCAGGCTAGGATAACTTGACACCTCTCACCAAGCAGTCCCATTTAGTTACCCTACAAAGCAGTTGCACCTGTCACTGTTTATTATAACATACAGAGGCCCGGTGCATGAATTCGTGCACTAGTGGATCCCTCAGCCTGGCCAGTGATCGAGGTCTATTGGGGGCTGGCTGGCAGTGGGGAGGGACTGTGGGATGTTGGCTGGCTGGCCAAGGGAAGGGGCCGCAGGAGGTTGGCTGGCCGGCGGAGGGAGGGCCGGGGAGCACACTGACCACCGGGGGGCAGCTCCTGCATTGAGCATCTGTCCCCTGGTGGTCAATGCGCATCATAGTGACTGGTCATTTGGTCGTAATGGTCGCTTAGGCTTTTATATATATAGATACATTTACAAAACATAAAAGAGGTGGATGTCATGGGTGTCATGATTACATTTTTATTTTGGCCTCTCTGTTCTTAAAATGTTAAACAACCCACATGTAACAAGTGACTTGGAAATTCCAAGCCCGGCTTTCATGGTGATACTCTGCCCTGTTGCTGTCTACTGCGTATTAAGAACTGAGCTGCTAGTTGTAAGCTTAGCCTAAGGGCGGAGGGGAGAAGCTCAGAAGGAGGTGGGTGTGTAGTTAGTTTTCACGGTTAAGTTGAAGTGCTGCAGAATGAGGTCAGTGCTCTGGATAAGAGGCACCCCACCCCCATTCCTCCACGTTAAAGTTCACACTCAATAAATGAGGCTGTGCTTAAACTGAAGCAAGAAACTCAACCAAACAACTCGCTGGTTTGAGGCCAGTTGGCTCATAAAGTTGGACTTGCTTTCCATGAGTGTTGGCACCTTCGCAAACACTGACCAGTGACGGCCTTTCTGACCAGTCAGCAGGAAGGGTGGGGCCGGGACTGCTGTCCAGAGGGCGATGACCTGGCTGGAGGCACTGGGCTGGAGGCGCATTCCGTTTCTGATAGCTGCTCCCTGCAGGGGGCGCTGTTCCCGGAATGTCAGCAGCAGCGCCCCAGCTTGGCTCTTCATGGTGGGAAGGTTACCTGGAGCTCTGAGAGGGGCACAGGGGACCGAGAGCAGCTAACCGGCATCGCTGAGGCCTGCTCGGCAGCTTTCAGGACCCTGTGTTCCCAGAACTAGCGGGACTGCCCGCCCGTGACCCCTGGGCGAGTTCTAGCAATGACCTTACTCACAGGAGCCTTCCCAGGTGGACTCTTGTCATCGCCAACATCGATGGCTTTATTGTTCCCACCAGAGGCCATAAAACTAGAATATTGCCCCGGAGTTACGTAGTCCATGAGAACTTGATCAGAACAGAGTTCTGGGTCTGCCCACCGTCCTGCAGACAGCGAGGCCCGGACTCGTCCCGGATTGCCTGACATTTTTGTTATTTTCAATTACACATCTTTTTACAGGATTCGTGGGGCCAGGTGACCAGTTTTCTGGGGCATCTGCACGTCTCCTGAGCCTGACCAGCCAGTCTCCTCACCGTCACTCAGTGTCTTTCGAACCTTGAAAGAAAAAAGATCAAATGATGTGATCGGGTATAATTTCAACTTAAGGTTCAGAAGAGCTGGCGAGAAAGGAAGAGCAGTGTTACGTCATTATCCATTTGTTTACAGACCTGCCAGCGGCTAGCTTGCCAGTGAAATATGCTTACCCTGTTATTCCTCCCCCTCTGAAGGCCGAGACCTCAGGAAGTCTGGCGTTAAGAGCTAGAGCTCAGACACTTCTCTCTGCAATTTCTAGCTTTGAGCCAACCTGCTCCGGCACATGGGGACGTGTGGCTCCTGCTGGCGGGGCAGTGCTGGGAGAGGGACCACTGCCTCCAGCTCCTGCCGGCCGAGCCGGCTGGTGTCTGCCGGTGCGGTGTCGTGTTAATGTGGCGTCACCGCATTTAATGAAAACTCGTGTGTTAGGACCACGTTTCCATTTTATTTGCCTTCTCTCTGTACAATAGTTTCAGCATGTTGATAAATACCCTCCATTAGCACCATACTGGTTTTGTTTTGGCCTCTCTGTCCTTAAAAGGATTGTATGGGACTGGGTGGTTTGTGGACGGCCTTTCTAACTGTGTTTGCTTGAAACTATGACAACGTGAAATCTGCCACTGGGTTTCCAGTGGCAACGGCTTCCATATAATCGTGTTGTTTGTGTAAACAGTGCTACTGGGGCTGCATTGCACATGTAACAAGACAAAGCCTCGTCCTATACAATAAAAGTGTAGTATGCAAATGGACTGAATGGTGGAATGACCAGTCGCTATGACACGCACTGACCACCAGGGGCAGACACTCAATGAAGGAGCTGCCCCATGGTGCTCAGTGCACTCTCACAGGGGGAGCACTGCTCAGCCAGGAGCTCATGGCTGGCAAGCCTAATGGTGGTGGCGGGAGCCTCTCCTGCCTCCACTGCAGGCGGGAGGTGAGGAGCGAGGGGTCCCGGACTGCGAGAGCCCCGGACCGCGAGAGGGATGTCTGACTGCTGGCTTAGGCCCAATCCCTGGCAGGCACACCCCGCCCCCCCAGGAGTCCAGGACTGTGAGGGGGTGCAGGCTGAGCTGAGGGACCCCCCTCAGTGCACGGATATTGTACACTGGGCCTCTGGTTCTATGGCAGCTGCTGTTGTGACATCGAGAAAGGTGGGTGAAATGGAAAAGAGCGGAAAACAAACCTTGTCTTTGGGTGCTTTCATCTACAGCTGGAAGACCGGGGAACTCCCACTGAAGTTTAGTTTCTAAAAATTCACTTTCTTCGTCATTGTTTCCCCCTAGGATTTCTTCCCAGTCTGACCACAGGCGGTTCAGTTCAGGGCAGAGAGACAGAGTGACTCACCCGGACAGTGGGATGCTGTGGGGTAGAACCAGGGACTGGAGCCCTGACATGCTAGGACATGGATGAACCGGGAAAGCATGCTAAGTGACAGATGCAAGTCACAAAAAGACCCCGTTCTTCCCAGGGACTGCCCGGAGGAGGGCCGTCTGGAGACGGAAGTGGGCTGTGGGCCGGGGGAGGTAGGAGGAGGGGGTGCTGCGGGCCAGGGAGTGACGATGTGCTAAAGTTAGCTGTGGTGAGGTTGTGTAACTGCGGGTGTGCTAAAAGCCCCGAATTGCTGGCTTTAACGGGCACATATTACGGCTGTGAGTTATATTTCCAGAGGCTGCAATTTTAAAAGGACACAACAGCTTGACTGAAGATGAAAACACAGTGTTTTCTGTGTGATTTTCCGTTAAGTGACCCAAACAGGCACCGGGGTGCCTCCTCACTCGGCTCTCGGGGGGTCTCCTTGCTGGACTCCCCGTGTCCTCCCTGTGGGCGAAGGCGGGGGCCTGCTTCCCGTCGGCCTGCGGGGTCTCTGAGGGCTTAGCCAAGTGTCTGAGGGCGGCGGAGCTGCTGAGCGGCCCCTGCCGGGGAGCTGCCTGTGGGGAGCGCTGACGTTGTGAGTGACTGTGAAGGTCAGGCTCCCGGGTAATCTCGGTGCCGGGCAGCCCCGCGCACGTCCGATAACACCGGGATCAGCCTTATCGCCAGCACGGCCTGCAGGCACACGCAGGCTGCGCCCCGCTCCCTGTGGTCCATGCTCTCGCTCTGAAGGGGCTCACGGAACGGCGCTCCGGTCTGTAAGGCTGGTGGCAGGATCTACGGGAGGCCATCTCAGACCAAGTGCAGTGTGTCAGGAGGATGTGGGCACCTCCCACCGGCAGTAGCGCCAAGTACTTACTGGCCACAAGGAGAAGGAGAAAGGGAGGTCACTCACCGCCAGCAGTCCAGCCTCTGTTCTGTACAGGCTGCTGGGAGCGTAACACGTTAGGCCGGGAAGACCCGTGTTTTCACAGGAGGGCTGAGGCCCGTGGTCACTCCCGGTCTCTGTCCGGAGGGCCGGTCCTGGGGTGGCCACGGAAAGGAAGGCCTGGGACTCAGTGCGTGAACACAGCAGACCCCCAAAGCCTTTCAGAGAAAGAGAGAAGAAAGAAACGGAGTCTTAACCTCTGACCTCAAACGCCGCTGGTCCCCTCCCCCTGAGCATCCCCTGTCTGTCCCTCTCTGTCCCTCTCTTTGCCTTCGGGCATTTAGCAGAGAACTCGGCCGCTGACTTGGGCCAGAAGCTCTCAGGTGACGTCTGGAGTACAGGATGCTGAAGGAAGAACAGCCTTACAGATACACCCACTCCCAGTACAGACGGATCTGCACCGCGGCTGCGGGCGGGGCTGGCTGGAGGGAGGGAGCAGCGGGGACTGATTTATGTCGTTTAGGGGGTGGATTGTTATTGGGTGTTTTAAAAGGAAGATTGGGGCTTAAATACTGGTAGTTCTCTTGGATAGAAAGAGAAGTCGGCTGGGAAGCCCGTGGCCAGTCTCCTCCAGGAGGGTCACAGCCCTGCAGGGGCTGAGCCAGCCTTTGTCGGAAGCGGTCTCCTGGCCGCCTGCTGAGAGGGTCCCCTCCGAGTTACTTTCTCAGGGATCCTCCCCGTATCCCCCCACATCTCCTTAGAAGTCGGCCGCCGGGACTCTCAGTTCTTGCTCTGATCCTCTCCCCGGTCCCGCTGGACTCTCGGCCTAACATTTCCGAGCTGAAAGGACCTTATGTGGTCCAGACCTTTTGCACATAAGAGGCTAAGTCTTCAGTGGGTTGCAGCGCCAGGTCTCGAACCCAGGCCTCCGGCTGCCCTGCTCCTGCCTGCCATCAGTGGCTTGGGCCGTCCTCAAGCCACTTGAGTGGCTTAAAAAACAACAACACAGGTTCTTGGGCTGAGGCCCGGAAACTCCAGTGTTTGTAAAGCTGCTCTGGGGAGTCTGACGGCGGGTCCCATTCGGGTGTGACAGCCACTGGAGTCCATCTCTGTGGGGTAAGTCAAGTGGCTCACGTGCAAGAGAGGTCTGCCTCCTCCTGACCGGTGACCCCATGTGTCAGCACCCCAGCAGCATGTGGTGGGGCTTGTAGAGCACGCGAGCCTCACAGGATGCGAGGTGCCCACGGCGGGGGTGCGGGGCCGCAGCATGTGCTGTCCTGGCTCAGGGTGCGTAGTGTGGTCGCTGAGCTGACCCCTAACATCAGCAAATAGAATGTCTTAGAGAGCAGATTATTAAGCAGAGGGAGGATAGAGAGGCTGACAATTAAGTTTTCGTTATCTTCAAAGACGAAGGCAAAGGAAATTTATTTGTTGAATCCTGATGTTCAATAATATGCATTATATAGTCAAGTGGCCTGGAGCAAAATACCTGTGAGATTCTAGTCATTATTCATGAAACACACACACACACACACACACCACCACCACCACCACCACCAACAACAACAACAACAACAACAAAACGTGCACAGCATTTTGCTTAAATTTAAGAAGTTTCACTGGCCAGTTCTTGTTTTGTTTGGTTTTTAAAAATCAGTTGAGGGCTAACTTAACTCCCACACGTAAAGGTGTTTGTGAATTCCCAGTATAAACAGTGGAGTAGGGTGATGTCTGGTGCCTCACATGCTCTGACACTTTAGACCTCACAGTGTGACTGTCTGAGCATTTGGAAGGAGACATGAATTATTAAATTATCTGCACCATCAGCCACATGGTTCTGCACGTATATATGGGCAGGGGGTGCATGAGCAGAATTAAACTTTAATTGTTACCACCCCACTGAACAGGACTGGATGCAGAGCAGTCTTAGTGTGCTGGCGAGCCTCCTCGGGGTAGGCTTTCAGTGGCTGCTGATCCGCACACATGCCTGCCCCACCCCACGCCCGTGTGCGGCTGTGCTCCTGCAGGGACTGCTGCCTCAGACACACCGAGGCACCGAGAATGCCTCTGCCCCGTTGTGGGGCTGCCTCCCGCCATGTAGAACCCCGAGACCCACCCGGTCTCCAGGGCTCTGCTCCTGTGAGCGCAGCTCACCACATCCTCACAGAGGCTGGGAAAGGAGCTGGGACTCAGATGTTCTTCACTTCCAAAGCCCTGGATAAGTGACCAGACGTGTATAGAAATGGCCTGTTGTCTGAGTAGATGTTTTATGGGAACCGCCAATGGGAGCTCATGCTGATGGGAAACGATTTCCTCCGTCGTTACGAACATGGAGCGTTTAGCACGTGACTAAGACAGGACCGCTGTGTCCTCTGTGCCGGGAGCACTGTGTCGTCAGGCGCTGGCCATTCTGCAGACGAATGCTGTGCTGCCCTCTTGTATTATTACTTGTTTTTTTAAAATATGTTTTATTGGTTTTTTTTTTTTTGGTTTTTTTTTTTACAGAGAGGAAGGGAGAGAGTTAGGAACATCGATGAGAGAGAGTCATCGATCAGCTGCCTCTTGCACACCCCCTACTGGGGATGTGAATCGAACCTGGGACCCTTCAGTCCCCAAGCCGATGCTCTATCCATTGAGCCAAACCGGTTCGATTATTATTACTTGTTAATCACCTCCTTTCCCATAAGAACAGAAGTCAACCTACTTTGCCCACTGCTGTGATCCTCTCCTTCCTCTCCTTCCTGCCTGGTCTGAATTTCCGGGGCAGGCTCGCCGCCCGCGCCTCCCTGGCTGTGTGGGGTCCGGAGGAGATGCGTGGGAAATACCTCACCGCAGCCAGACACAGGCTGAGTGTGAATGTGCTTTCCTCAGGAGGGGAGGCCTGCATTCGGTCAGACCATCAGTTACCTCCGTCAGCGGGGAGTGTGTGCATGTGAATGTGTGTGTGTGCGTGCGCACGTGTGTGTGTGTGTGTGTGTGTGTGTGTGTGTGTGAGTGTGTGCCTGTGTGTGTGGTGACCAGACTGATCATGGCTGCTGGAGAGAACCCACCTGCCGTGCTGCTGAGGAGCCCTGGGTGAAGGCTCAGGAGAGGATTCAGAGGAAAGAATGCTGACCTCCTGGTTGGCTCAGTGGGTAGAGTGTCAGCCTGTGGACTGAGGGCTCCTGGGTTTGGTTCTGGTCAGGACACTCGACTGGGTTGCCAGCTTGATCCCCAGAGTGGGGTGTAACGGAGGCAGCCAATCAATGATTCCCTGTCTTCATTGATGTTTCTCCCTCTCCTTTCCTCTCTGAACTCAATAAAAATATATTTTGTTAAAGAGAGAAGAGCATGCTCACTGAGTGTGACTTGTCCGTGTTTTCCAGATCAATGTCCGGGTCACCACCATGGATGCGGAGCTGGAGTTCGCCATCCAGCCCAACACCACGGGAAAGCAGCTCTTTGACCAGGTTGGTCTCTGAACTAAGAGAGAATTTCTGTTTAGAAAAGAAACGTCTGCAGCATCCGGGTCATTGTGTTTGCCAAGCGCATTCCTCGGTGTGCTGCCTGCTTCTTCCCTCCCGCGGGGCTCACGGCCTGCTCACCCCCCGGGGCTGCTTCAGGGGGCACCAAGGCTCAGCACCAAAGGCGACAGGCTGGCCGGTGCCTGCCCTCCCGCTCGGCCACACCCAGGACTGCTGCCCTCTGCCCCCGGCTCGGGGTCACCTGGCTGCTTGCCACCATGTGGGGCTGGTGCAGTGAGGTCAGACTGCGCCCACGGCCCAAGAGGGACGTTCCCGGGGGACCCGCCCCGCTCTGTGACCGTGAGCTCAGACGCACGTACCGGAGCGGGCCGCACGGAGCCCGGCACGGTCAGCCCCAAGGCGGAGGTGGGCGTTGTCATGGGGACAGAGCGCCTCGATGGCTCCTGCTGGGGACAGCTCCTCAGAGAGCAGTCTCTCCGGGCCAGGGGCCCAGTGGGCAGCACGCGGTGTGAGGCCTGCCCTGCGCTGGCCTTTCTGAGGCCCCACGGGAGGAAAGCCTGTCCTCCACCCAGCACTTCCCTGGGGAGCGGCTGGGCGCTGACGGGGGCCTGGGGGAAGGTTTTAGCAGATCTGGGCCCGGGCCCTGGCGGGAGCAGGTCGCGCAGGCCCGTGTCCCTGGCCGGAGCAGGTTGCACAGGCCCGTGTCTCCAGGAGGGAAGCAGGAGGCAGGTCGCCCAGGCCCGTGTCCCAGGCCCGTGTCCCAGGCGGGAGGCAGGTCGCCCAGGCCCGTGTCCCGGGCGGAAGCAGCTTGGGAAGGGGTGTGCGTGGCGTTTCCCACTCGATGTGGGCGAGCGTTCAGATCCCTGGTCCCTCATCGCCGCCGCCCGCAGTCTTTCCCTCTCCACGTGACGATGTGTGTGAAGGGCGGGTACGGCTTTCTCTTGGAGGCTAACGGTACGCCATGGGCTCAGACCGTCAGCACCGCTCGGGCTGGCCGTGACGGTGCCGGCAGCTGCTCTTCGATTCCGAGGCCCGGATCACCGTCAGGCAGGGACCACGGAGGGTTCTTCCAACGAGAGCCTCGCTGTGACCTGGGGGCGAAGTCTCCCTGTGTCCGAAGGGAACAGACTCCGCCCCTCCCTGGAGTGCGCACCGCCTGCCCTGCCCGGCCGGCTGCGCTCCCTGTGCGGGGCTCCCTGTGCGGCCGCAGGCCTGCCTGCTGGCGGAGAGGCGGGCGGCCAGAGGAGAGCCAGGCGCCTCTGCTTCACGCCGGCCAGTCCCGCTCCTCCCGGGGCACACCGGGCACGCTGTCACTGCTGCGCCCTGTGCTTGCTGACACTCAGCGCAGCGACTCGGAACATCGGAACGCGTGATGGAGTTGAGGAGTAGGAGTGAGATTTTAGGTCTTAAGATTTTGTAAGATTTAATGTAAACCCAGAATCAGCTCCAATTATTAAAAATAAATTGTTGTGGCTTTGGGGTGATGTAATGGCCTGTGTGCCTGCTCCGTGACCACCGTCTCTCCCTCTCTCCCTCTCTCCCTCTCTCCCCTCCCCCTCCCCCTCTCCAGGTGGTGAAGACCATCGGCCTCCGGGAGGTGTGGTACTTCGGCCTCCAGTATGTGGATAACAAGGGGTTTCCGACCTGGCTGAAGCTTGACAAGAAGGTAAACCAGAGCTAACTGTTCGCACTGTTCGCTGGGTGTGGATCCTCGCTGGCATGGAGCTGGAGCCCTTACTCTGACTGTGGTTTTTGTTGTTTTTTGTTTGTGTAAAAGTTTTTACAGGCAAACAGGTGCAGGTTTCCCGTAAACGGGGGTATGGGCTGGAAATCGGATCCTGGCATTTCCCGCGCTGCTCACTCACCGAGCGTGTGGTGGTTAGTTCTTGGTATTTAGCTGCCTCAGTGTGTGTTTTCAGGGCGAATATTAATCTTCTAAACCATGAATCACCCACTGTTCTGTGAGAACCTGTTACTGCTTTGTTGGAGCCTGTGATAGATTATCTCCCAACTCTAAAGACGGGATAATCCCAGTAACAATTATAAGGAGCAGCAAGAAGCAAAACGTGTTTTCTGCCAACAGTTTGGAAAATGTCGCTTTTCCAAGCTCTGCTCTCCTCCCGAGTTAGAGGGCGGCGGGCGGTGGGAGCTGAGGGAGGGGCTGAGGGGTTAAGAGTACCCCAGCTTCCAGGCTCATGGAGAGATGTGTCCGCATCGGGCCAGGCTGGCGCTAGGCTTCCCCGAAGGGAGGGTGTGTAGTGGGACTTTTTAAATGGCCTTTTGGGTCTGACATGTAAAAGGTGACTTCAGAATGGACAGTGTCTTTGAAACTGGCCCGCAGGCCCTCTGGGCAGGTGGCGGCCTGTGCTGGGGGCGGGGCTTTCTCCCCTGGGCGTGCTGAGCGTTCGGCTTCTGCTGTCCAGGTGTCGGCCCAGGAGGTCAGGAAGGAGAATCCCCTGCAGTTCAAGTTCAGGGCCAAGTTCTACCCCGAAGACGTGCCTGAGGAGCTCATCCAGGACATCACGCAGAAGCTGTTCTTCCTCCAAGTGAAGGAGGGCATCCTGAGCGACGAGATCTACTGCCCCCCGGAGACGGCCGTGCTGCTGGGCTCCTATGCCGTGCAGGCCAAGTTCGGAGACTACAACAAGGAGATGCACAAGTCCGGCTACCTCAGCTCCGAGCGGCTGATCCCCCAGAGGTGAGGCGGCGGGCGGCAGGGCGGCGGAGGGGCGCGGGGACGGCGTCGAGGGCGGTCTCCTCGCTGAGCGGCGCCCCCGAGCGGCGGGCTGAGCGGCAGCAGGAGGGCCGTCCTCTGGGCCGTGGAGGGCGTGTTACGAGGGTGTCACAGAGGACCACGTGTCTCACGGCCTGGCTGCCTCCCCTCCTGGTGTAGGAGTCGGGTGCCGTTAGGTCTGTGCTTAGTCACCGGTGACCACATGAGTGACCCCTGAGGGCAGAAAAGGCTTCTTTTTTATTAATTTATTTTTATTAAATCATTATCTGTGTACGCATCTTACCACTGAGAAAAGGCTTCTTAAAATGAAATGCCCTTTAAGTTCTCTAGCAGGGCTGAGTCTGTCTCCTTCCGGAGTAAACCATCGGGGTCGGGTCATCTTAAGCAGAATGGCACGGTGGGAAGTAGAAACCAGTCACTGTGGTGGTGTTGGCTGAAGAGAGGGACGGGTTGGTGAGGGGGACAGTCTGTCACTCACCCTCCTCTGCCACCAGAGTCATGGACCAGCACAAGCTCTCCCGGGACCAGTGGGAGGACCGGATCCAGGTGTGGCACGCGGAGCACCGCGGCATGCTCAAGTGAGTGGCCTCGGCCGGCCGGCCTGCGCCCCTGAACCCCGGGGCGGCCGCCAGCTCAGGGGCCCGGGGCAGGCAGCGGCCAGTCCGTTGGAGCCTTCAAGCCCTGAGCTCCCCTCTCATGTTTGAAACGTCCTGCCAGTCAAGGGGCGGGCGCTGCTCCTAAGCTCCAGACTGTCTCCCCTGTCACCGAGGGGCTGGGCTCCACGGTTCGCGAGGCAACTGCCTTCTAAGTGAGTGCAAACAGCGGACCCCGAGCCAGGACCACGCTGTCCAGCCTAAGAAATGGCCAGCCTGCGGCCCCGGATCCTCGTCTCGGGCTCGGCCGCGTGGTCCCCGGCCAGAAGGCCCTTCGCAGCTCGGGCTTCGCAAACACGTGTCCTTAGCTTCCTGCCCGGCCCCGCTGCCTCCTCGAGGGAAGAACGAGAAGCCTAAGCCGTGGCTGCTAATGAGGCTGAGAGGGGGTCCCGCAGTAGAGTGAAACGGGAGAAGCCGCGGGAGTCAGTCAGCTCCTTAGAGCGGGAGGGACCGGCGGTCAGTGCGGGCCGGCGCGGCGAGGCGGCCGCGGGCAGCCCCGGAGCGCGGTGCTGGCCGTCCACGGACTGCCTGCCTCCCCGCCCGGGACACCCCGCTCACGTGCCCGTGTCCCCACTAGAGACAGCGCCATGCTGGAGTACCTGAAGATCGCCCAGGACCTGGAGATGTACGGCATCAACTACTTCGAGATAAAAAACAAGAAGGGAACAGACCTGTGGCTTGGAGTGGACGCCCTGGGCCTGAATATCTATGAGAAGGATGACAAGTGAGTTGACCTTTATAATGACCTTCAGGTGAGGGGAATGGCCCAGATGGAGCGCCTGGGAGCTGTGCATGCGGGCGGCGACTGGCCGGGTGTGTGTGTGTGTGTGTGTGTGTGTGTGTGTGTGTGTGTCTTCGGGGCTTGTGGCTGTGGCCGCCTCGGAGCGTGCGTCATTGCTCTCCTGTCTGTGGTCTCTTTGCCGGCACCTGTTGCGTGTGCTGAGGGTCCCGCGGGAGGCCTTGGAGGTGTGCTCATCCCTCCGGGAGTGTTTGTGGGGCTGGCGGGGACCCGAGGCTGTAAACAGGAGCCTTAGTACACAGTCCGCCGGTCCCTGGACGGGGAGGGGAGGGTGGTCTGCTGGGCAGGAGCGGCTCCCGACTTCCTGTGCCCATCCCTGTGCCGCCCGCTGCGCACACAGACAGGCCTCTTTCCTGCCAGAGGCTGCCCAGCAGCCCCATTCTGCTTCAGGGTGGCTCCTGAGCGAGGACAGGCCTAAGTTCTAGTTTCTTCCCTGAGAAGCTTCTTCCCGAGTGCAGGCGGCCTGCAGAGCTGAGGGTGCGGGTGCCCGGGGACTGCCCCCAGGCCTTGGTGCCACGCCACGCCCTGTGGCCCGGTTCCTGCCTCCGTGCGTGCAGGGCGGAGCTGAGCGGCAGAGAGACCAGCGAGGTGCTGGACCAGACCGCTGGCCAGTGCCCCTCCCGGCCGCGTGCTGATCCCGCATGTCCCCCTGGGCCCCCTCTGCCCCCCGTTCTCAGAGGTCAGTGCTCTCAGCCCCCCTCTCCTGACCCCCACAGCCCCCCTCTGGCATCCTGAGGGGGTGGTACTGCTTTGTGATCCCACAAAAGCATCTCTCACCCCAGCCACTGCCTCTTGCTGATTGGGGAGGGACCCGGTCAGCCGGTCCTGAACCTCCCCTCGGTGCCTGGATTGGGGCGGCGTGCTCGGGCCGCGCTGGGGACCCTGCTGGAGGGTCTCCTGCTGGAGGGTCTGGTCACACGTGCGACACGACAGGCCTCTCGGGCTCTCGGGGCCTTCCAGAACCTGGAAGTGGGTTACGGGGCCTGTGCTCCTCCGCGCGGTGAGGAGGGACTGGAGGTCAGCAGGCCCCGCCTGGGAGCTGAGTGGAGAGCCAGGCCTCCTGGGTCACGTGGGAAGCTGCCTGTGGACTTTCTTGAATGGCCAGGTTTTGTAAGAGCCTTGGCCAGGGCTGTCCAAACAGGTTTTTCCGGCTGAAGGAACAGCCGTGGGCAGGAACCCGGTGAAGCCAGCCTGTAACTGCCCCACAGCACAAATGTGCATTTCCCAGTAAAAGGACTGTGCCCCTCCAGTCCCAGGCCTGCTCCCTCCCCCCGCCAACGGGGACACTGGCCACTCCCTCAAGGGGCTTCTCCCCCAAGACACCGGGCGGGCGGGCGCAACCTCACTTCCCGCCCCTCCTGGGGAGGCTCCCTCTGCACTTAGCAAACAGGCAGGAGTTCACCAGGCCCGCTTCTCCTTTTAAACCAAACGGCGTCCACGGTGAGCCAGGGACTGTAGCTCCTGGCTGTGTTCACGGGCACTTGGTGCCCTTGCAGACGGACAGTGCAGGGTCTGGTTAGTGCAGAGCAGTGCAGGGTCTGGTTAGGGTTAGGAGAGCAGGGTTGGGTTAGGGTGGGGAGCGCAGGGGTGGGTTAGGGTTAGAGTTAGTGCAGGATTGGGTTAGGGTGGGAGTGCAGGATTGGGTTAGGGGAGTGCAGGATTGGGTTAGGGTTAGAGTTAGAGCAGGATTGGGTTGGGAGTGGGAGTGTAGGGTTGGGTTAGGGTGGGGAGCGCAGGGGTGGGTTAGGGTGGGAGTGCAGGATTGGGTTAGGGTTAGGAGAGCAGGGTTGGGTTAGGGTTAGGAGAGCAGGGTTGGGTTAAGGTTAGAGTTAGTGCAGGATTGGGTTAGGGTGGGAGTGCAGGATTGGGTTAGGGGAGTACAGGATTGGGTTAGGGTTGGGAGTGGGGGTGGGAGTTCGCAGAGGGGTGCTCAGACGGGAGACGGGGACATGGAGGATGTAAGCTGGGCCTAGGAGATTCGGTGTGCCCTGCAAAGAAGCAGACATGCCTTTATTTCACTAAAAAGTTGTCCCTTTTGGTGTTGAATGAGCTCCAGTTGGGAAATGGCCCCTGGGTCCCGTTCTCATCGTACACACGGCGTTCAGCGGGCACGTCGGACTGAAGCACTTGTCTTTCCCCTGTGAACCCGGAGGTCGGAGCAGGAGCCCATGGGAGGGAAGGAATTGGCAGACCCAGGCCCTTCCCTGAAAAGCGTTATCAGCCTGGGAACAAGGTTCACATCAGCTGCTATAATTCTGCTTGGCATCCAGACCGAGAACCAAACAACAGAGCGAGACAAAGAGCAGAGGAACCCGATCCTGCCCCGAGCCTTCCGTCCCGGCAGCGCCGCCCCTCCCGCAGGGCCAGTCCATGCCGGCTCGGAGGACAGAGTCCGGGGGACAGAGTCCGGGGGGGACGGTGAGGGTGCTCTCCGGGGCGTGGCTGGCCCTCCATTAGCCCTTTCCGAGCGGATGGGGGTGGGGACGGAGCCGAGAGCCAGTGTCCCTCCCCTCCGGCCCTCACCCGCGCTGGCAGTCAGTGTTCCGGTTCCGTTCCCAGTGCCCTCACGTCCGGAAGGACGCTTCAGACCGGCTGCTCGAAGACAATCCCCCCTTCCCACCCGACACCAGGGGCAGGCTGTGGGTTCTGCTGGAGGGTGCGTGCTGTGCTCGGTGACGGGAGGAGGCACCCGGCGTTGTGCTGACGGGGCTTTTTACAGACGCGGGGGCCAGGGGCCGGGCTGAGCTCTCCGGGTCTCTGGAGCCGAACTTGAACCTGGAACAGGTGGCTTTCCCACCACTCAGTCTCTTGGAGAGGTTTGCTGTGGTCAGGACCCCAGTTAGACCCCCCGAGTGGGAAGTTTCAATCTGGGCTGCGGTGGGTTAGACACGGTAAGCCTGGCCCCGCCGCAGGCTGGGGAGGGGCGGGGGAGCAGGGAGGCCCGGCCCGGCCAGGCCCGTGAGTCCTCCCCACCGAGAGCTGCGGGCCGCACTGCAGCCCCGTTACCTGCCCAGCCCTGCCCACCGCCCACCGCCCAGACCGTTCTCACGTTTGTAAATAAAAGCTTCAAACTGCGAAGCAGGAAGGTCTCCCAGTGAACGCCACGTGCCTGCAGCGGCGAGACCGAGACCGTGGCGGCTCCCGCCTGCCTGGTCCTCCTCCGAGCCCGCCTCTCCGGGCACACTCCCGGGCACACTCCCGGGCACACCCCCGGGCACACCCCCGGGCACACCCCCGGGCACACCCCCGGGCACACTCCCCCGGCACACTCCCGGGCACACCCCCGGGCACACTCCCGGGCACACCCCCGGGCACACTCCCCCGGCACACTCCCGGGCACACTCCCGGGCACACTCCCGGGCACACTCCCGGGCACACTCCCGGGCACACCCCCGGGCACACTCCCGGGCACACCCCCGGGCACACCCCCGGGCACACCCCCGGGCACACTCCCGGGCACACTCCCGGGCACACTCCCGGGCACACCCCCGGGCACACCCCCGGGCACTCCCCCGGCACACTCCCGGGCACACCCCCGGGCACACTCCCGGGCACACTCCCGGGCACACTCCCGGGCACACCCCCGGGCACACTCCCGGGCACACCCCCGGGCACACCCCCGGGCACACCCCCGGGCACACCCCCGGGCACACTCCCGGGCACACTCCCGGGCACACCCCCGGGCACACCCCCGGGCACTCCCCCGGCACACTCCCGGGCACACCCCCGGGCACACTCCCGGGCACACTCCCGGGCACACCCCCGGGCACACCCCCGGGCACACTCCCCCGGCACACTCCCGGGCACACCCCCGGGCACACCCCCGGGCACACTCCCGGGCACACTCCCGGGCACACCCCCGGGCACACCCCCGGGCACACTCCCGGGCACACCCCCGGGCACACCCCCGGGCACACCCCCGGGCACACTCCCCCGGCACACTCCCGGGCACACTCCCCCGGCACACTCCTGGGCACACTCCCGGGCACACTCCCGGGCACACTCCCGGGCACACTCCCGGGCACACCCCCGGGCACCCCCCCCGACACTGCAGCCCCGCACCTCCCGCTCAGTGGGCGCAGTGCGTTGGGTTTCACTTGATGTAAAACTTAAATATGATGAAATAGATGCCCACCCTGCTCGTTTCTGCTAGCAAACGGGGCTGGCTGTGCATGTGGGGGAGAGGGTCCGAGGGCAGTGTCTGAGAGGCGGCTTAGGGTCTGTTTGGCCCGGAGGGCAGCCGTGGTGACGTGCTGCAGGAGTGGGCTGGCATCAGGAGGTGAGGAGAGCTGTGGACCGGTCTCAGCCTGTGGGCCATAGTGACCACGCAGGATGGGGTGGGCTTGTGTTAGGAGGGGGCTGGTGCGCTCAGAATGGGGCTGGCCCTCAGCCCGAAGAGCAGCCGCACCTCGCCCTCGCTCCCAGGAGGGTGCGGCAGTGTGCTGGGCACACCCTGACCGGCCAGAGGCCTCCGCCCCCGGCAGCGCCGGCTGCACCCCGGCGAAGTCCACGCCGAGTGGGGCCTGACCACCCTGGCCGCCTCCGTGGGGCTGGTGACGGGCCGTGGTTTAGGGTCTCGTGCCCGTAGAGGCTGACGCTGACGGGAGGCCTGGGTGAGGAGGACGTGTGGCCGTGGAGAGGAGGCAGCCCTTCCCGGCGGAGAGGCGGGGGCAGGAAGCCGGCTCGGGCTTTCCTCTGGCAGGGCCTCTCGCCGTGGGGCAGATGGGGTGACGGGAGGGGCCCTCCGCACCGCCAGGGCTCCCTCCTCGGCCGTGCGGACACTGGGAGAGGGAACGCTCCCCGGACGGGCCGGCTGACGTGGATCCCGGCCCCGAGCACCGTGGCTGGGCTGTCCCACGGGAAGGGGCTTAGGGCTGAAGATGGCTGTGAGCATTTCCAACAGGGCGCAGGGACGAGCCGGCTGGAGGTTACAAGCCAGGGTGGCGCCCCAGCTGAGAAAGACGATGGGGAGGACAGGTTCCTGAGCCTCAGACCGCCGCCTGCAGCACGGAGCGGCGGGAACGATGAGTGCTCGGTTTACACTTCCTGACCAAGGAGAACTGGGGCTAGATCTGCAAACCCCTCAGTCAGCGGGCACAGCTAACCTCTGACCTTTAACCTCAGGTTGACCCCAAAGATCGGCTTCCCGTGGAGTGAGATCAGGAACATCTCTTTCAACGACAAGAAGTTTGTCATCAAGCCCATCGACAAGAAGGCGCCGGTAAGTGCACGGGCGGCCGCACGTGTTACTGGTTTTCTTGTAGCCAAGCGTGTTTCCAGGATAAATCCGGTTCCCTCCTCGGTGACAGGAGCCGGTGTGCTCAGCATGTGTGTGTGGGTGGGGGGTTGCCGGCAGGTCACGTGGAGGGCCAGGGCCTCTTGGGGCACAGGACGGGCCGGTGTCTGCCGCTGCCTGACGGGCCCCTGAGTTGCCAGCCGTCTGCATTCCCGAGAGGAAAAGAGCCATCCTGTGCCAGTGCCTCTGCCGAAGGCCAGGCCTCGCTGGGCTCGAGCATGGCCCCGGGAGAGCAGCCGGCCGCCCAGCCGGCCGCCCGGACCGCGCTCCTGGGTGCGGGGGCTCCCGGCAGCACCTCGGGTCCCCGCAGGAGAAAATGGCGTTCTGACCTGCTCTGTGCTCAGCCCTTTCCCCGTGACCTTTGCCCCCTCCCGCCGTGGGCAGGGAGCCCTGGATGGGGCCCTGACCCCTTTCAAGGTGACCTTTGGGTTTGTTTCCTTGAACTTGGCTCGTGCCCCGAGGGTCTGTCCTCCGAGTTTGGATGGCCGTCCCAGGCCATGGCGTGTGGCTGCGCGTTAGCTCGCTGGCTGGAGACTGTATTTTAGACCTTTTAATAATGCGCACCCCTTTCGGCTTTAACTTGAAGGCAGACTACCTCCCTGCGGAGTGTGAGCCGGTCCCTGTCCACGGCTTCTCTCTCGGAGGCGGGAGGCGGGAGGCGGGAGGCGGGGGGAGGAGGGAGGAGGGAGGCGGGAGGAGGGAGGGGATGTGCCCACATCCCCTCTTGGTTTTCTAAACGGACTTTTTCTGAAGCGGGTTTGGTGCTGGTCAGAGGCCTGGCCGGTACGCAGGGGACACAGTCCGGACCTCCTGGGAGGGGCCTGTCTGTGCAGCCAGCACAGCTGGTTTCCTCTTGTGTAACGAGAAGTGGGCAGCCCCTCCCTGGGAAAGCCGGCGGCTTAATGACAGGTGAACCGGAGGCCGCGCCCCGGAAGCCATGGGCCCGGGCTCCGCATCCGCCCTCGTTTCTGGAGCAGACGAGGGCCCGGAGTGGGAGGCACTGCTGTTTGTTTGTTTGTTGTTTGTTGTTTGTTTTGGCCACGCTCTCCTGAGCTGGTGGCCAGACCCCGATGTGAGGGCCTGCGGTTGAGAAGAGAAAGGAAGGAAAGGAGAGGAAGCAGGCGGGTGCTTTAAGTAACTTAGCGAGCGTTTCTAACCCACATTCTCCTTTGTCACCTGCTGGTCACCGTGAGCAAGAGCTAGGACACAAGCTCTGTGTTACCGCGTCCTGAGCTTCTGGTCCCCGGTCACCAAGCTCCCGGAGGCAGCGTGTCCCTTTTCTAAGAAGGCTGCTCCTCCGTGAGCTGCCCCTGCTCCTCTGTGAGCTGCCCCTGCTCCGGTCAGGGGGCTTGAACTGTCGGTCAGCCTCCAGGGGGGTGCTCGTGAGCAGCAGTAAACACGGGAAATACAGAGGTGGCTGCCCCGGGCCTGCCCTCCAGGTGCGGACTGTCCAGGTCAGGGTGGGGAACATTGGTCTGGCTCTGCCAAGGTAGCCGCGGTGGGACTGGGAATTCAGTAACTGTAGGAGCTGTCTCAGAGCAACAAAGATTTACCTGGAGTGAATGACGTTACAGACATCCAAAAAGGTTCCCGCCTGTTGGAGCGGGACAGAGAGCAAACCGAGCTGGTGGCACCAGGAGCGCCGGCGCAGGGGGCACGGGAGGAGGGCGCCGTGAAGACGGGCAGTGACCCACGGTGTCCCCGTGGGCACTGCTGGCCTCGGCACGGCATTGGACAGGATGTGCCAGGAGGAGGGACCGTTTGGGGAAAGGCTTGTGGCTCGAAAGGGCGTGGTTAGGTGAACACGGGGCCAGGGGGTGGCTTTCCCGTGTGCCAGGCCTCGGCGTTTGACCGGAGCTGGGCTCCCGGGAGGCACCCCGGCCCAGCGGTCCTGACCCTGTGCGGGGGCATGGGGGGCGCAGGCTGGGCAGGGAGACGGGAGCCCAGCGGGAACTTGCAGAAGCCGGCAGGACCGTGGCTGCAGGCCGGGCGCTAACCCGAAGGCCAGGCGCCCTGGCACTGCAGCCCTTGGCCTGAGGCCGCACCCGTCGCCCACTCTGCGGGTCCCGCGGCCCAGGCCTGGTTCGGGGCGTGGCCGCCATCGGAGTCCTCAGGGCCGGGCGTCAGCTGCTCTCTCCCCCGCAGGACTTCGTCTTCTACGCCCCGCGCCTGCGCATCAACAAGCGCATCCTGCAGCTCTGCATGGGCAACCACGAGCTGTACATGCGCCGCCGGAAGCCCGACACCATCGAGGTGCAGCAGATGAAGGCGCAGGCCCGCGAGGAGAAGCACCAGAAGCAGCTGGAGCGGTGAGCGGCCGGCGGGCGGCCGGGCGGGGAGAGCCCGCAGGAGGCCCTCGCGTGGCTGGGCCGGCAGAGCCGGTGGCAGTGCGGGACCTGGGCGGCCGGTGACACGCAGCTGCTCCCTCGCGGCCCTCGCCGTGCCGGGCTGAGAGGCGGCTTTGGTGGAAGCGGCTTCGGCGGAAGCGGCCGCGCTGGGTGGCGGACTGGCCGTGCCCACAGCACGCGGCTGCGGAGCCTAACCTCCTGTGCCTGCCCCGAACAGGCAGCAGCTGGAGACGGAGAAGAAGAGGCGGGAGACCGTGGAGAGAGAGAAGGAGCAGATGATGCGGGAGAAGGAGGAGCTGATGCTCAGGCTCCAGGACTACGAGCAGAAGACCAAGAAGGCCGAGAAAGGTGGGCATGTTCTCTCACGGCCACGGCCCCAGGCAGACAGCGCCCCTGAGAGGTACAGCCAGCACCCCCGGGAGGTACAGCCAGCGCCCGGAACAGGCTGGAGGGCCAGGGCCAGGTGCTTTGTGGGCGTTGTCTTACGCCCCTGACCGAGGGGTGAGTGCTGACGAGGCGGGGGCTTTAGCGGCAGGAAAGGCTGCTCGCAGTGGCAGGTGGTGAGTGGCGGGCCGGCATTGTGGTGCTGCGCCCGGTGAGCACGGGGCGTGCGAGCCCGGCAGGGCGGGGAGCCGGGCGGAGCCTGAGCCCGTGTGCCCCACCAGAGCTCTCGGACCAGATCCAGCGGGCCCTGCAGCTGGAGGAGGAGCGGAGGCGGGCGCAGGAGGAGGCCGAGCGCCTGGAGGCGGACCGCATGGCCGCGCTGCGCGCCAAGGAGGAGCTGGAGCGGCAGACGGTGGATCAGATAAAGAGCCAGGAGCAGCTGGTAGGAGCCGGTTTCACGGTGCTGAATTATGGAGGCGCTGCCTCTGGGGACTGGACAGGGACACCTGCTGACAATGATTTCTGCTGGTGTAAGCGGATCGGCGGGGCGGGACGGGCGGCGGGGAGGAGGTGCGGGTGCGGGCCGCCACCTGCTGGTCGGACATGGCCGCGGCACCGGCACCGGCACCGGCACCGGGGAGGCCTGCTGAGGGCGGCCAAGCTCACTCTCCGTGGCTCCGCAGGCGGCCGAGCTGGCCGAGTACACGGCCAAGATCGCGCTGCTGGAGGAGGCGCGCCGGCGCAAGGAGGACGAGGTGGAGGAGTGGCAGCACCGGGTGAGTGCGGGCGGCGGGCGGGCGGCGGGCTGCCGGGGAGGGCACCGCGTGCTCCGCCGGTGCCGGTCCTTCCTGGAGGCTCCCACGGGGGCGGCCGTGGGGTCAGCAGGGGAACAAAGAGCCACCTTGTGACGCCTGAGCGTTCTGCCCCCCAGGCAGCCCCCAGGCTTTAGGTCGGATTAGCTGGGTGCCCCCAGCAGCGAGCCAGCCACAGGGCCCGAACCAGCCTCCCCTGTGGCTGGCACCTGCAGCCTGGCACGCACAGCGATGGGACCTGGTGTGACCAGCTGAGGCCTCAGCCTCATTTCCTGTGGACGGGACCGCTGCCCGCCTGGAGGGCTGCTCAGAACCCCGCAGAGGGTAGTGAATTGCAGCCATGACAGTGCCACTCCCTCTGCCTTCACGTCCGCCGGGAGCCCAGGCCCTGGGCGCTGTGGGTGTGGGTTCGAGTACAGGCTTCAGTCAAGCTGTGGGGGTTCCGCCCCCTCCCACCCGGCCTGTCCTTCTCGCTTCCCCACCTGAGGCAGCCCCTGTGAGGACGCCTGGGGCCCCCTGTCCCGCCCCGAGCTGTGAGCAGAGGCCTCAGTCCTTGGGTTTCTGGAGAAAGTGCTCATGATAAGGTGTTAGTGAGAAGAGCTGGTTACAAACCAGCTACAAACTAGCCCGTCAGGGTGGCATGAAGTGAGTGGGTTTAGTTATGTGCCCCGGAGAAGGTGCTGGAAGAGTCAGGGTGATGGTGAGGACTCCTGAGCACCTGCCGTGGGAGGGGAGCTTGGCGAGCAGCGGCCAGGGGAAAGGGAAGGAAGCTGAGCACATGCTAGGATCACGGACGGAAGAACGGATACTTAGAAAGACGTCTGGCCCGGCACCCGCCTCTCTGTGCTGCGGGCACGTGTGGTCACTGCTCTGCGGACCCGGAGCCCGCGCGGCGGCCGGTCTGCAGGGGACCTGGTGGTGCAGCCGCCTCCTGTGGCTCATGCTGCGGGCACCTGCCGGGAGGAGGGAGAGGCGGGAGGAGGGGGAGGCGGGAGGAGGGGGACCTCTCCGTGAGGAAAGCGGCCCTGGAGGGAGCGCCGGGCGGGCCTGGGGAAGTGCTCACGGCCGTGCTTCGCTCCCGAAGGCCAAGGAGGCCCAGGATGACCTGGTGAAGACCAAGGAGGAGCTGCAGCTGGTGATGACGGCACCGCCACCCCCGCCGCCCCCCGTGTACGAGCCGGTGGCCTACCACGTCCGCGAGAACCTGCAGGAGGAGGGCCCCGAGGACTCGGGCTACAGCGCCGAGCTGTCCAGCGAGGGCATCCTGGGCGACCGCAACGAGGAGAAGCGGGTCACCGAGGCCGAGAAGAACCTGCGTGTGCAGCAGCAGCTCATGGTGAGGGGGCGGGCGGCCCGGGCTTGGCTCCCGGCTCCCGCTCCCGGGGCCGCGCGGGTCCGGGAGGCCGGCAGCGGGGCCTGACCTGACCTGCCTCTTGCGTTGCAGACTCTGTCCAGCGAGCTGTCCCAGGCCCGAGACGAGAACAAGAGGACCCACAACGACATCATCCACAACGAGAACATGCGGCAAGGCCGCGACAAGTACAAGACGCTGCGGCAGATCCGCCAGGGCAACACCAAGCAGCGCATCGACGAGTTCGAGGCCATGTGAGCGCGGAGGGCGGCGGGCCCGCGGCCGCAGACTGACACTGTCTCCGTAGTTCTCTGTTGGCCCCCGTCCCAGCCCGTTAAGGAGAGCGGCTGTCCGGGCTGGGACGGGGGCTCCCTGCTATTCCCCATTGTATCATAGTGCCAAACGGGCCTGATTTTCTGCTGTTATCGAATCACTTCCTGTCTGCCGGGCAGGCCATCGAATCAAGGAAAGGCCGGTGCGCGCCGCGGGCAGCTCCGTGCGGGTGTGAGCGCCGTGTCTGAAGCGACCGGTGGCTCGTCCGTGCCATACGCCTGTCTGACATGAGCTCAGAGCAATAGATTCACTGGTTTCTTGAAGGAGGCATCTCTGCATTCATGTCTGAGGCTTAGAAACTGGTCGGCAGCACCCACACGTGCACAGGGACTCCCTCCCGGCGGTTCCGGCCGCAATCCGATCAGCAGCACGGAGGACACGCTTAGATAAACGCCTGCTAACAGTAGAGGCTCCGTGGCTGGGCTTCACCTGATTAATACTGATCAGCTAGAGTATGATATTTATATATAAGCAATAATAGGGGTTTGTAACGTTAGTTAAAAGGGGAAACTTGTTCTGTATATTTTGTTACCTTTTACAGAATAATAAAAGAACATGAAAACATGGGACACTGTGAGGCATAATGAAGCCGGTTAACTGCTGTGGTCACGTCCGACCATGCACATTCCCTTTTCTCCCGGGACTTCCTGTGTGAGACGCACGGGCTGTTCACCGGGGAGAGCCTGCTGGAGCCTGCCTCCATTCTCTGCCACGGCCCTGGCCATGGCCGCGCCAACGGCAGGGCCCACGCGGTGTCCGCTGGCCTGTCTGCGGTCCTGCCCGCAGCGCCTCCCGGGCAGCGCCCTCCCCGGACCGCAGAGCTGACTCCCGACGGGGGAGTCTGTGTGTGTGTGTGTGTGTGTGTGTGTGTGTGTGTCCCTGCCCCAGCTCCCCGGGGCTGGCTGACCGCCTCCGGAAAGCGCTCTGCAGGAGAAGGGGAGGGATCGCACACCCCCAGCTCCTTTGCTTTCTTTGAGACGGGATAATCCCCACGTCTCGGCAGGTAACCGGCCGGGACTCCGTGCTGTCCCTGCCCACTGCTCCGTTACATGACTGCTGTAGGCAGAGGGGTCCCCTCCAGAGGGCCCCCAGCCGCACACCCTCAGCCCAGCCGGCCCGCGGGCACGTGGGCGGCCCCCATTAGCACCTGCAGGACGAGGGTCGTGTCTGCCCACACGGGGGGGAGAGAACTTGGTGCCACGGCAGCTGTGACGGCGTGTCCGCGCCGCCGGCTGTGGCTCCCTCTGAGGAGTGAAGTGACGGATTAGTAGCCATGGGCCTGCAGACACCACACGTCCCTCGGCTTTTTAAAAGAACCAGAAATGGCAATGCCGATAAATGAAGAGGAGGCTGCTTTTGTGTGGCCAGCCGGCTCAGTGGCTGCCAATCAATGGTTCTCCTCATTGCTGTTTTTATGCCCCCCTCTGAAATCAATAAAAGTAGAAAAAGTGTTTAGAGTAAAAATAAGTCCTATATCATACGCCAGAGGCCATAAGCATCACGACCGGACGACCGCTCGACCAGTCGCTGTGAAGTGACCCCCACTCGGTCCCTCCGGGCCACAGGCTCTGTCAGCGTGGCGAACGGGGACCCCGGGGAACCGGGTCGGCGGCCAGAGAAGCAGCCCCGGTCCCGGGTGCCTGACGGTGGCCGGGTGGGGGCGGCCGGAGCGTAGCTGCCCGGGTCCTGGGCGCCAGAAAGTGACCTTCACCTCCACTCAGCCCTCTGGTGACGGCTCCCGCCCACACCCCAATGACGGTCAGAGCCGGGCGTGGGGTGAGGCCTCCAAGGCCGAGCTGTTTCCCTTCCTGCCAGCTCAGCGAGGAGTGGAGGGTGGGCTGGGCCTCCAGGAGGCTGACTACAGTCCGTGCATCGCGGCCCGGGGACGGCGCCAGGCCGGCCGGCTCTGAAGTCAGTCCTCGGAGGAAGGGGTGTGCTTTGCACAGCGTTTCCTTTAAGAGCGGACTGTAATGGAACGGCGAATCCGCGTGTCTCCCTCGGCCCCCGGCCTTGCAGTGTGTGTACGTGGTTCGGTGTCAGTGCTTGGGGCCCTGCTGGAACCAGCGGGAGGAGGAGGGACCGTCCCCCCACAATGTCAGCAGCACCCTGCTGGGCAGCACCAACCACCCCCTTGGTCCCTCTGCACGAACTCTTCAGGAGGCATTTTCCTTTACGACCGACGCTGGGAACCAAAGTCTGCAGGGCCAGAGTCTGATTTAATGGGCGGACTGCTTGGCTGTGTGCCCGCCCTGTGTGGTCAGAGCTGGACGGCGCCTCCCATCCCGCAGGTGCGGCAGCGCCGGCCCCGGAGGAAAGGCCTCTTCGCCCGGAGGAGCGGCCCCGCGCTCGGGCCGAACAGCAGCAGCCTCCGGGCCGGCCGGCCGCCCCGCGCGCCGTCTGCACGAGGCCGGCGGGTCCCACACGGCAGCCCGCGCCCGGCGGGGGCGTCCACGGCCCGGGGGCCGCAGCCTGAGTTTCCTTTGTCCAGGAGTGAGGAGCCCAGCAGGGAAGCGGCTGCCATCCCCACCCACCTCCCCGGCCTCTGGGGCTGGCTGATGGGGAGGCGGCCAGAGGGAGGAGAGGCCACGTCGGCCAGAACAGAAGCTGAGGGAGAGCGGGAACCACGGCGGGAGGGCCCGTGGAGGGGTGCTCCGAGGCTGGGGGCTGCCCCGGGCCCGGGGGGCTGGGAGCTGAGGCCATGCGGTCCCTGCGCCACCCCCCTCCTCGGCCTCCCAGCGGCCACGGCCACGTCCGAGGCGGCCCAGGCCCAGGCCCAGGCCCAGGCCCCGGCCCAGGCACACGCTCATCTGCTCCAGCCCCCCCTCGGCGGGAGGTCCAGGCCAGAAGCACCGAGCACCTCCCCAGCCCCAATGGGAAGTCCGGGTGAGGACACTGCGCAGTCTAACGGCGACGGCACCGGGCTGGGTGGCCCGGTGGGCGTGTCCCAGGCATGTAAAAGGTCACAGTGCAGTTCCTGGTCAGGGCCCGTGCTCAGGTTTACCACTGGAACCCGCAGGACGAGCAGGAGGCAGCCCATCTGCTTCTCACATGTTCTCTACCGCTCCCTTCCGCGCTCTTTCAAATCAACTGGAAAAATAGTGTTTGCTTTACTTAAAAAAAAACAAACAAAAAAACACACCTGTTAACCTAACCCATAACCCTAATGCTACACTCTAACCCTAACCCTACACTCTAACCCTAAACCCTATCCTAACCCCTAACCCTAACCCTAAACGCTAAGGTTAGGTGAGAATGAGATCTGCGGAGTCACCCCTCTGACTGTGAAGAGGGAGACGGGAGCTGAGGAAATGCTCAGAAAAAGCTTTTCCCTCTCGGTCGGGGAGTGCTGACTCACTGCGATGAGCACCCACCCTGGACGCGCACAGATTTTGGAGATGAGTCTTTTTTTTTTTTTTTTTTAATTGATTTCAGAGGGGAAGGGAAAGGGAGAGAAATTGAAGTAGAAATAGAAACACCTGCCAAAACCAGTTTGGCTCAGTGGACAGAGCGTTGGCCTGGACTCAAAGGTCCCAAGTTCGATTCCGGTCAAAGGCATGTACCTTGGTTGCGGGCACATCCCCGGTAGGGGGTGTGCAAGAGGCAGCTGATCGATGTTTCTCATCTCATCGATGTTTCTAACTCTCTATCCCTCTCTCTTCCTCTCTGTAAAAAATTTTAAAAAATTAAAAAAAAAAGAAAAAAAAAGGATTATTACTTAAAAAACAAACAAACAAACAAAAAAACCGAAACCGGTTTGGCTCCGCGGTAGAGCGTCGGTCTGCGGACTGAAAGGTCCCAGGTTCGATTCCGGTCAGGGGCATGTACATTGGTTGCGGGCACATCCCCATTGGTGGGTATGCAGGAGGCAGCTGATTGATGTTTCTCTCTCATCGATGTTTCTAACTCTCTCTCACGCTCTCCCTTACTCTCTATTAAAAAATCAATAAAAAAAGAAATAGAAACATCACTGATGAGAGAGAATCACTGATGGGCTGCCTCCTGCACGCCCCCACTGGGGATTGAGCCCCAAACCCAGGCATGTGTCCTTGACATGAACCGAACCCGGGACCCTGCAGTCTGCAGGTGGACGCTCTATCCACTGAGCCAGAGAGGCGAGGGCAGAGCAGTTCTAACGGGACTGGGTGGATTCTGTGGGGAAGGTAAACACGGAGGTGTGCCACGGCTCACCGTTTGGGGTTTCCTGGTGGCCTGGCCGTGCCGTGTGTATAACAGGTTCCAGTAAACAGTGCGCTAACGGACCCCCGCCCACCTGACCACAGACAGTGACGTCACATGGTGGCTGATCTGTGGCGGGAAGAGAAGCCGTCATTTGCTATCACCCCCTGCACACAACACCCCCTGCGTGCACACACACCCTCCCCCCTGCACACACACGCACACACGCACACGCACACACGCGCACACACACTCCCCCCTGCACACACACGCACACACGCACGCACACACACTCACGCGCACACACGCACACACACCCTCCCCTGCACACACGCATACGCACACACGTACACACGCACACACACATGCACACGCACACACGCACACACGCGCGCGCACGCACACTCACACTGGCCGCTCAGCGAAGGCCTGTGACCGTCTGCGGACGCCAAGAGCAGCGCCAGGCCGCGGGCGGGCAGGTTTGCGGAGGAGCGGGGCGACCAGGGGGAGGGGAGGGGGGCGTTTCCGGGGGGAGGGGGGGAAAGGGGGAGGGGGCGCGGGGCCTCTGTCTCTGGGCTCGGAGCTGAGCAGGGGCGGCCGCGGGGCTGCAGGGCCGGCCAAACGGCACTGTCCGTCCTCAGGGCCACGGCCACCATCCTCCCGCCTGTCCACGCCCCTGACCGCATCCCGCCGGGCGGCCGCCTCCCAAGAGCCCTCCCCCCTGCAGCCAGCCCTGGGCGCCCTGGCCTCCGAGGCTCCGGGGGGCGGGCGGGGCAGCGGGTCCTGATTCCCTTCCAGGCCTGGGTTCCAGGAAGCCCCTCCCCAGGCGGCTCCACAGCTGGGCGCTGAGGGGAGCCGCGGGCCCCCAGGGAGATGGGAAATGCTGGAGGGCATGGGCCACACGCCGCCTGCCTGCAGCGAGGGCTGTGGGGACGGGCAGGGGGCGGGGGGCAGGGGGCAGAGGACAGGGGACAGGGGCAGGGGGCAGAGGACAGGGGACAGGGGGCAGGGGGCAGGGGACAGGGGGCAGGGGGCAGAGGACAGGGGGCAGGGGCAGGGGGCAGGGGGCAGGGGGCAGGGGACAGGGGGCAGGGGGCAGGGGGCAGGGGGCAGGGGGCAGGGGACAGGGGCAGGGGGCAGGGGACAGGGGGCAGAGGACAGGGGGCAGGGGGCAGGGGGCAGGGGACAGGGGGCGGAGGACAGGGGGCAGGGGGCAGGGGGCAGGGGACAGGGGGCAGGGACAGGGGGCAGGGGGCAGGGGGCAGGGGGCGGGGGGCAGGGGGCAGGGGGCAGGGGGCGGGGGACAGGGGACAGGGGGCAGGGAGAGGGGGCAGGGGACGAACAGGGGGCAGGGAGAGGGGGCAGGGGACAGGAACAGGGGATAAGGGGAGGGGGCAGGGACAGGGGCAGGGGACAGGGGCAGGGGACAGGGGACAGGGGACAGGGGCAGGGGACAGGGGCAGGGACAGGGGCAGGGGACAGGGGACAGGGGACAGGGGACAGGGGACAGGGGCAGGGGACAGGGGCAGGGACAGGGGCAGGGGACAGGGGACAGGGGCAGGGGACAGGGGACAGGGGACAGGGGCAGGGGACAGGGGACAGGGGGCAGGGGCAGGGACAGGGGCAGGGACAGGGGACAGGGGGCAGGGGGCAGGGGCAGGGACAGGGGCAGGGGACAGGGGCAGGGGACAGGGGACAGGGGCAGGGACAGGGGCAGGGGACAGGGGCAGGGGACAGGGGACAGGGGACAGGGGCAGGGGACAGGGGACAGGGGCAGGGACAGGGACAGGGGCAGGGGACAGGGGGCAGGGGGCAGGGGCAGGGACAGGGGCAGGGACAGGGGCAGGGGACAGGGGCAGGGGGCAGGGGCAGGGGCAGGGACAGGGGCAGGGCCGGACCAGGCTGGCACTGGGTGACATGAGGTCAGGCTGTCGGGTCCTGGAGGAACTGAGCGGGGAAGCCGCTCGGAGCCGCAGAGAGTGGACACGGAGCTGTTCCCCGGAAAGCTGTGTTTATTTTGCTGGGAACGGGCTGATGGGGGAGGGGACCGCGGCTCCGCGTCCTGTGGCTCAGGGCCGGGAGCCACCTGCCCCCCAGCTCCGGCCGGGCGGGAGCTCCACCGAAGCCCGCAGCCGGCGGCGCAGTCACAGGCCGAGGGCCGGGCGCTCCCCTCCCGGTCCTCGGGGAAGCTCGGGGCGGCCGTCCGGGTCACCTGGCCCGCAGCGGGTGCCAGCGGGGGCCCTGCGCGCTGCCGTCTGCGAAGTCCCACGTGGCCAGAGGGACCACCACCTCTCCCAGGAGCACCCTCCGGGCCAGCGTGCCCACGTGCCACACCGACACCTGCAGCCGCCGCGTCGCCAGCTGGGCGGGCTCCACCTGGTACTGCGGGCGGACGGGGCGACGGGGCGGACGGGAGGGAGAGGACGGGACAGAGAGGACAGGACGGGGCGGACGGGAGGGAGAGGACGGGACAGAGAGGACAGGACGGGGCGGACGGGAGGGAGAGGACGGGACAGAGAGGACAGGACGGGGCGGACGGGAGGGAGAGGACGGGACAGAGAGGACAGGACGGGGAGGACGGGGAGGACGGGGAGGACGGAGGACGGAGGACGGGGAGGACGGAGGACGGAGGACGGAGGACGGGGAGGACGGGGAGGACGGAGGACGGAGGACGGAGGACGGAGGACGGAGGACGGGGAGGACGGAGGACGGAGGACGGAGGACGGGGAGGACGGAGGACGGAGGACGGAGGACGGAGGACGGAGGACGGGGAGGACGGAGGACGGAGGACGGAGGACGGAGGACGGAGGACGGGGAGGACGGGGAGGACGGAGGACGGAGGACGGGGAGGACGGAGGACGGAGGACGGGGAGGACGGGGAGGACGGGGAGGACGGAGGACGGAGGACGGGGAGGACGGAGGACGGAGGACGGAGGACGGGGAGGACGGAGGACGGAGGACGGAGGACGGGGAGGACGGAGGACGGAGGACGGAGGACGGGGAGGACGGGGAGGACGGAGGACGGAGGACGGGGAGGACGGGGAGGACGGGGAGGACGGAGGACGGAGGACGGAGGACGGAGGACGGAGGACGGAGGACGGAGGACGGAGGACGGAGGACGGAGGACGGGGAGGACGGAGGACGGAGGACGGAGGACGGGGAGGACGGAGGACGGAGGACGGAGGACGGGGAGGACGGGGAGGACGGAGGACGGAGGACGGGGAGGACGGGGAGGACGGAGGACGGAGGACGGAGGACGGAGGACGGGGAGGACGGGGAGGACGGAGGACGGAGGACGGAGGACGGAGGACGGGGAGGACGGAGGACGGAGGACGGAGGACGGAGGACGGAGGACGGGGAGGACGGGGAGGACGGAGGACGGAGGACGGAGGACGGAGGACGGGGAGGACGGAGGACGGGGAGGACGGAGGACGGAGGACGGAGGACGGAGGACGGAGGACGGGGAGGACGGAGGACGGAGGACGGAGGACGGAGGACGGAGGACGGAGGACGGAGGACGGGGAGGACGGAGGACGGAGGACGGAGGACGGAGGACGGAGGACGGGGAGGACGGAGGACGGAGGACGGAGGACGGGGAGGACGGGGAGGACGGAGGACGGGGAGGACGGAGGACGGAGGACGGGGAGGACGGGGAGGACGGAGGACGGGGAGGACGGGGAGGACGGAGGACGGAGGACGGAGGACGGAGGACGGGGAGGACGGAGGACGGGGAGGACGGAGGACGGAGGACGGGGAGGACGGAGGACGGGGAGGACGGAGGACGGGGAGGACGGAGGACGGAGGACGGGGAGGACGGGGAGGACGGAGGACGGAGGACGGAGGACGGGGAGGACGGAGGACGGAGGACGGAGGACGGAGGACGGGGAGGACGGAGGACGGAGGACGGGGAGGACGGGGAGGACGGAGGACGGAGGACGGGGAGGACGGAGGACGGGGAGGACGGAGGACGGAGGACGGAGGACGGAGGACGGGGAGGACGGGGAGGACGGAGGACGGAGGACGGAGGACGGGGAGGACGGAGGACGGAGGACGGAGGACGGAGGACGGGGAGGACGGGGAGGACGGAGGACGGAGGACGGAGGACGGGGAGGACGGAGGACGGAGGACGGAGGACGGAGGACGGGGAGGACGGAGGACGGGGAGGACGGAGGACGGAGGACGGGGAGGACGGAGGACGGGGAGGACGGAGGACGGGGAGGACGGAGGACGGAGGACGGGGAGGACGGAGGACGGAGGACGGGGAGGACGGAGGACGGGGAGGACGGAGGACGGGGAGGACGGAGGACGGAGGACGGAGGACGGAGGACGGAGGACGGAGGACGGGGAGGACGGAGGACGGGGAGGACGGAGGACGGGGAGGACGGGGAGGACGGAGGACGGAGGACGGGGAGGACGGGGAGGACGGAGGACGGAGGACGGAGGACGGGGAGGACGGAGGACGGAGGACGGAGGACGGAGGACGGAGGACGGAGGACGGGGAGGACGGAGGACGGAGGACGGGGAGGACGGAGGACGGAGGACGGGGAGGACGGGGAGGACGGAGGACGGAGGACGGAGGACGGGGAGGACGGAGGACGGAGGACGGAGGACGGAGGACGGAGGACGGAGGACGGGGAGGACGGAGGACGGAGGACGGGGAGGACGGAGGACGGGGAGGACGGAGGACGGAGGACGGAGGACGGAGGACGGAGGACGGAGGACGGGGAGGACGGAGGACGGGGAGGACGGAGGACGGGGAGGACGGAGGACGGAGGACGGAGGACGGGGAGGACGGGGAGGACGGGGAGGACGGAGGACGGGGAGGACGGAGGACGGAGGACGGGGAGGACGGAGGACGGGGAGGACGGAGGACGGGAGGACGGGGAGGACGGAGGACGGAGGACGGGGAGGACGGGGAGGACGGGGAGGACGGAGGACGGGGAGGACGGAGGACGGAGGACGGGGAGGACGGAGGACGGGGAGGACGGAGGACGGGGAGGACGGAGGACGGAGGACGGAGGACGGAGGACGGGGAGGACGGAGGACGGGGAGGACGGAGGACGGGGAGGACGGAGGACGGAGGACGGAGGACGGAGGACGGGGAGGACGGAGGACGGGGAGGACGGAGGACGGAGGACGGAGGACGGAGGACGGAGGACGGGGAGGACGGAGGACGGGGAGGACGGAGGACGGGGAGGACGGAGGACGGAGGACGGGGAGGACGGAGGACGGGGAGGACGGAGGACGGAGGACGGAGGACGGGGAGGACGGGGAGGACGGAGGACGGAGGACGGAGGACGGGGAGGACGGAGGACGGGGAGGACGGGGAGGACGGGGAGGACGGAGGACGGGGAGGACGGAGGACGGAGGACGGAGGACGGAGGACGGAGGACGGAGGACGGGGAGGACGGAGGACGGGGAGGACGGAGGACGGAGGACGGAGGACGGGGAGGACGGGGAGGACGGAGGACGGAGGACGGAGGACGGGGAGGACGGAGGACGGAGGACGGAGGACGGAGGACGGGGAGGACGGAGGACGGGGAGGACGGAGGACGGGGAGGACGGGGAGGACGGGGAGGACGGAGGATGGAGGACGGGGAGGACGGAGGACGGAGGACGGAGGACGGGGAGGACGGAGGACGGGGAGGACGGAGGACGGGGAGGACGGAGGATGGAGGACGGGGAGGACGGAGGACGGAGGACGGAGGACGGGGAGGACGGAGGACGGGGAGGACGGAGGACGGAGGACGGAGGACGGAGGACGGGGAGGACGGAGGACGGGGAGGACGGAGGACGGGGAGGACGGAGGATGGAGGACGGGGAGGACGGAGGACGGAGGACGGAGGACGGGGAGGACGGAGGACGGGGAGGACGGAGGACGGGGAGGACGGAGGACGGAGGACGGGGAGGACGGAGGACGGGGAGGACGGAGGACGGAGGACGGAGGACGGAGGACGGAGGACGGAGGACGGGGAGGACGGAGGACGGAGGACGGAGGACAGAGAGAACGGGAAGGGTAAACCAGTGAGATTCTGCGTGCATTCTAAACAAGTTAAACTTTAAAAATAAAACTATACAATTGACTATGTATCTAAAATGGAGTCCATCCTCCATTTGATCTCATTTCATAAAATGTAAAACACGCATCTCCCTCTCTAGCAAAGAACTCCCTGAGGAAAGGGCTCAGCAGTCGGGCGTCGACCTGGAAGGTGTGGGCAGACAGACCTCGCGAACTCCTCCAGCAGGTCCCTGAGCACAGCCCCCGAAGGCCAGTCTCCTGGGCTGATCCTCCGTGGCCCCCACAGCACCCCAGCCCGCCCACCCTGGGTCACAGCCGCTTTTCCTTGTAGCCCCTTGGGGACCCCGTGCACATCCATTGTGAGGACGGCTAGCCCACGGAGGGTCCAGTGTGCCTCGGTTTCCCCACGGGTAGAGGGGGAGTCTAACCCTGAGCTCGGGTGGACAAAGCACGTGGCCACAGGAGGGTGACCATGTCACCAGTGGGCCTCGGTGCCAGCTGCCGATGGCCCCGCTGGAGCTCATCAACGCCCTTCTCCCCGAGGCCAGGCCAGGCCCGCCCCTTCCAGTCTTGGCGCACGGGGTCTGGGGCTCTCAGCCTCCGTGGACACAGCTCCATGAGTCTGGACTGTCCTGCCAGTGTGGGGCCCCCCATACTTCACCTGCATCCCCCATGCCTCAGCCCCTCTCCCTCTCCACCCCGGCGAGGCGTCTCCCCATCCCCGTCCTAACCTCTAACCACGGTTAGCACCGAGAACAGTGAACACCCAGCCCCTTCCTCTGTCGGTTTTGTTGCTTAAAAGGAGGAAAACCTGCCGAAACTGGTTTGGCTCAGTGGATAGAGCATTGACCTGCAGACTGAAGGGTCCCGGGTTCGATTCTGGTCAAGGGCATGTACCTTGGTTGCGGGCACATCCCCAGTAGGGGGTGTGCAAGAGGCAGCTGATTGATGATTCTCTCTCATTGGTGTTTCTAACTCTCTATCCTTCTCTCTTCCTCTCTGTGAAAAATCAGTAAAATATATTTTTAAATAAATAGATAAAGGGGAACCTGGGTTTGCGGTGAAGGGTCGTGCCCGCCCGCGGAGGCCCCTCTGGGAGGTACAGAACCCGCCGGGCAGCCTGGCGGTAAACGCCGAGAGGCAGCCAGCTTCTTTCCATTTTCTGGGGAATCATTCAGGACCGGGGCGCAGACTCTGCCCTCTCCCGCAGGCCGGGGGTGACGGGCGGCCGGCCCCGCGGGCGGGCGGGCGGGCGGGCGGCGGTGTCTGCGCCCGTGTGCTGACTCAGGGCCTGGAGGAGCCCGCGTGGACTCTGGCCCTGAGCCCGCAGGACGGGGGGCGCGGCCGGTGAATGTTTGCCCAGGGCGGGCGTACCTTCAAGGTCTCCTGGAAGGTGGGGTCCACCGTGTTCCTCTGGACGCCCGTCTTGCGTTTGCCCTGGGCCGACCTGTCGGGCAGCAGGTAGGTCTTCACGTACCTGGAGGAGACGGGCGGTGAGGCCAGGCCGGGAGGGAGCGGACCTTTGCCCTGCCTGCTGCTGACTCGGGCGCTGATAGGAAGGGCTCAGGGGCCGCCAAGGGCTGGGAAGGATGCCACGCTGGGGACACAGCTTTTTTCATTCAGCCTGCACCCCTGGCACGTGTCTGGCAGGGTGATGCTGCCTGCTGTGCCCAGGCCACACCCCTGGAGTTGACGCTGCCCACCTGCCAGGCTGGGGGGGGGGCGCACGGAGGAGGGGCTCCAGGGGGGCAAATTCTTGGATCTCTGGATGCAGAGGCCACGGGGCAGTCTGTCCTCCCCCACCTGTCCCTCTGTCCAGCCCCCACCCCACAGAAAAGCGGAAATGGGCAGTGTGTGCGCTCCCCTCGCGGGCCTCCAGCCTGTCGTACTGACGTGCGGACCAGCCCTCTGCGGACTCCGGGTCTGGCTTCGCTGGCAGGGTGGCAGGGTGGCAGGATGGGCCACCTCCACCAGCACTCTGCCCCCCTGCCCAGGTCCGGGACTTCCCTCCCTGGCTCTCTGGCAGCTTTGTCCATGGCAATGACCCCCCCCCTCGCCCCCTGACCAGGAACCTATTCCCACCGGCTAGGAACAGGCTCAAGTGCCCCCTGGCGCTCCAGGCTCAGCCTCTTCTTCCCTGTCAATCAAAGTTCTTGGGAAAGGACTCAGCTACCGGCTGGAGGGTCAAACAGTCAGGTGGTTAGGCTTTTATATATATAGATTAGCTCTTTGAATACATTGGCCTGCTGGCCTGCCGAGTTTCTGATGAGAAATCTGCTGAAGATCTTCCTGAGGATTTGCTTCTCTCTTGCTGCTTTCAAGATTCTCTGTCTTGCCGAAACCGGTTTGGCTCAATGGATAGAGCGTCGGCTTGGGGACTGAAGGGACCCGGGTTCGATTCCGGTCAAGGGCATGTACCTTGGTTGCGGGCACATCCCCAGTGAGGGGTGTGCAGGAGGCAGCTGATCGATGACTCTCTCTCATCGATGTTTCTAGCTCTCTATCCCTCTCCCTTCCTCTCTGTAAAAAAAAAAAATCAATAAAATATATAAAAAAAAAAAAAAAAGATTCTCTGTCTTTCAAAAGTTTGTTAATACTGTGTCTCAGGGTGGGTCACGTTGAGTTCATCTTACTTGGAGTTCAGTGCGTTTCTTTGATGTTTATATTCATGTATTTCATTACATTTGGGAAGTTTTCAGCTACTTCTTCAAATATTCTCTCTGCCCCTTGCTCTCTCTCTTCTCCTCTGAGACTCCCTCACGCCGATGTTGGTCCATTTGATGGTGGCCCTCAGGTCCCTTAGGTTCTGTCTGCTTTTCTTCGATCTTTTTTCTTTCTTTTTATCAAACCCAATAATTTCTGTTGACCTTTCTTCAAATTTACTGCTCCCTTTTCCCATCTGCTCATATCTGCCTTCAAATCTCACCAGTGAATTTTTCATTTCAGTAATTGGAGTTTAATTACTGCAGAACTTCTTTTTGGTTTCTATTTCGGTTCTCTATCTCTTTATTGATATTTCTACTTTGTTCACACATCATTTTCTTGACTTCCTCCACATCTTCTTCTAGTTCTTTGAGCATCTTTTTTTTTTTTTTTTTTTTTTTTCCTACAGAGAGGAGGAGAGAGGGATAGAGAGCTAGAAACGTCGATGAGAGAGAAACATCGACCAGCTGCCTCTTGCACACCCCCTACCGGGGATGTGCCCGCAACCAAGGTACATGCCCTTGACCGGAATCGAACCTGGGACCTTTCAGTCCGCAGACCGACGCTCTACCGCTGAGCCAGACCGGTTTCGGCTCTTGGAGCATATTTAAGATAATGTTGCAAAGTCTTTGTTTAGTAAGCCTGTCATCAGATCTTTTTTAGGGACGGTTTCTGTTAATTTATTACTTCCCTTTGAATGAGCCATACTTTCCTGTTTCTTTCTATGCCTTGCTATTTTTGTTGAATACTGGACATTTGTATCTAATAATGTGTTAACTCTGGAAATCAGATTCTCCCGCTTCCCACGGTTGTCTCTTTTGTTATTACTTTATTGATCCTGTGCCCAAGATAAGCCTGAGATGTAAGCGCAGGTTTTCTCCTGAGCCTGTACCTTTTCCTGAGCATACGTGTTTATTTTCTAATTTTTCTTGCTCTACAGTTACTTTTGAATGTCCTAGTCTGTAGTGTCTGGCTTTCAAGAGGGGAAAAAAGTAAAAAATGAAAAAGGGAGACAAATGAGGGCACCGGCCCTTACAAACCCTGAAGTTACACCAGCCGGAGGGGGAGCTAGTGGACGCTGGGAGGCGATGGAGCAACAATGGCTGTGTGCCTCCTGGTCCGCGCTCCTGAGATCAGAGGTAGCAATCAGCAGCCAGAGAACAGACCCCGATCTCCCACCCGGCCATCTTTCCGATGACAGGAAGTGCACAGGAGGGAAGCCCCGAGTGGCTGACGCTCTATAAATAGTTGCTTGTCTTTGTTACTCATCAAGGAAATGCTTGTTAAAATAACGTGACACCGTTTCACAGCCGTCGGTTGGAGAGAAATGTAATCTGTTTATAGGTTGTGTGAGACAGAAATTTAATTTTATTTTTCCTCTACAGAAAGTCAAATTTCCAACACCATTCAGGCACTGACTTCTAATAGCCCCTGGATGGTGTGACTTCCCGTAGATGCTCAGACCTGTGTCTGGACTTTTGATTCTGCTCTGCCAGCCTGCTCACCTAGCCTCGCACCAATAACACTGTCGGAGCTACTGGAACTTCACGATGGCTCTTGACTGTGTCTTTTTACTTTTTGTTCTTTTTATTATGATTGTGTTGGTTAATGTGGACTTTTCCTACCAAAGCTCCCTGTCATCTCACGTCAAAACGCAGGGAGGAACTCACGGGTTGCACTTCTTCCTCCTCTCCTCTCCGTAAGCAAGGTTCCTGCAGGCCTGGATGCATATTTCCAAAGAACGGGTTTCGAAGCAATAGCGGAGGGCAAATTCTATTTCTCCAGAGACAGCAGCGTTGTCAAAATTGCCAATCTCCGTGCAAGTGCTGTTAATGCTGATTAGACTTCCCTGAAATAAAAAGGAGAGGTAAAGTCAGTTACTTCACCGTCCATCAATTCTTTCCCAGTTCTGATTTCAAGGTGTCAGATAAATCAAAATCCACATGGAGCACACATCCCGACTCACATGACATTAACAGCTAGAGTTTGTTCTTGGCCAACGTAAGTCCCCACAGATTCTGTGCTAAGGAGACGGGGAATCTCAAGCTCCTGTCCTGCCCAGATCTGGTCTCTGCCTAGCAACGAAGGTTACAGAATCTTATCCCTTGTCACAAATCAGGGGGACACAGCAGACCACTCCTGTGTGCTTCTGCAGAGGTAAGTGTCAAAGGACAGGTAAGTCCGGGGCAGGAGGAGCCAAGGGGGAGCAGCAGAGTGTGGGGCTCAGTGCCGGCTGGGGAGACGTTGGGACAGAGGTCTGTGCACGTGCTGGTTCTGCCACTCCGAGGGCTGAGGTGAGGATGAGTGGGAGGTAACAAAGGATGGAGGGTATGCAGTCAGAGACAACCACACATCATGTTTCCATTCTTCGGGACACCTACATGGAACCCAAAACCCACTCCCCAGTCAGGGCCCTGGAGGCTGAACTGAAGTCGGTGAGCTGCGTGGAACGGACGCCTGTGCCTAAAACACAAAGCAAACCGCCTCATCGTTTGCTCAGACACTCGCCACCATGGCATGCAACCGCTCCCAGGCTGCCTCTGAGACAGGGAGCTCTGACTGCTCTCTCTCCGAACTCCCAGGCCGTCCTCCACGCTGCCAACGCCCTGGCGAGACACTGAGCAGAAGGCCCGGGCTCTCTCTCCCTCACTAGAGAGAGATAAAAACCAAACCAGCGCGTCAGGGGGCCCAAGCCCGAGCTAACTAATGCCGAGGACACAACCAACACCACCACCCCAGCCTCTGGCTCTGAGAAGGCTCCCTGACAACATGCACACCACCGTACCCGTGGAAAAAAACGTAAAAACACCAGGCTCTGCAAGGCACGGCGTGGAGAGAGGAGGGTGAGGACGAAAGCGAGAAGATGCAGGCTGACGGTGGGACAGCTGGGCCCAGGCGTGAACGGCTTCGGAGATGCCCGGGTGCTGGGGGGACGGGAAGGGTGGGGAGGGACGGGAATGGGGGGGGGGGTGCTGAAAATTCTGATAATGAAACTGGCATCATCGCACACGCCACTCGGGCTGCCAGACTGAATCGTATCAACCGACCCTCTGCCAGGAACAAAGGGAACTGGGAACAGACAGCAGACACTGCTTCACGGTATCGCAGAGCCACCACGTCGGCCAGGAAGCCGGGGCCGGTGACTGCGGAGACGGGAGCGTGGGGAGGTGAGCCTGGCACGCCCCCCCCCACCATGGGACCACGTTTGTCCACAGAACACAGCGCAGGACTGCGAGGAGGGGCGCCCTCAGCACTCCCCCTGAAGGTCATGGCTTATCTGTGTGGCTGCCAGCCAGGCGCAGTGCCCTTGACTGTGACAGAGCCCAGGCGCCGACAGAAACCACCGCTACGCTGCAAACTCTGCGCTGGTCACTGAGGGCAGCCGGGGGTGCGGCCGCCGTGGCCAGATGGCGGCCTGTCAGCTGGGCCAGGAGGTGGGCTCGGGAGGCAAGCAGCCCCGTGGGGAGCACTGACAGCCCGGCTCCGGCTCCCAGGGCCCCGGGGGCGACCCGGACGTCCACAGGGCCCCTCGGAGGACCCCGTTCCCGTTTGTGCCCGGTCGCACCGTCCGTGGGGGAGGCGCTGTGAGAGGCCTGGGCGGTGGGCGCCGCGCTCAGCAGTTAGCACACAGTAGGCTTTCAGTAAATGGCAACTCTGAGGAGGCTGGATGCAGCCTTCCCACAGATATGTACTGGTGCCATTTAGGGGTCAGGCTCTACTCTGGGCACCTGGCAACTACAACAGACAGTCACCACCAGGCAGGCCGGTGATAAGAGTGTGAATGGGAGGAGGGGAGAGAGGAGAGCGGGGGTGACCTCCCTGTGAAGGTGACCGTGAGGGAAGACTTGGAGGCAGGGAGGGAAGGAGCGTGGTGCCTGGGAGGGAGCAGCCCCAGAAGCGCCCAGAGCAGTTGAGTCTGACCCTGTCCCGGACCAGCGAGAGGCTGGTGTAGCTCAGTGGCGAGAACGGAGGGGAAGGGGGGTTAGCTCGTGTGGAGCCCGGGGACCATTTGGGGTGGGTCCTGCCTCTGTGGGGGTTTCCAGGCATAGAAAGCCGCGGCTTGGGCCCAGGGAGAGCTCAGGTCCGGTCTCGGGGGCCTGGGCTGTGCAGGAGAGCTGTGCTCGGGCTCGGAGAAGGCTCAGCGTGGGGATCCGGCTCAGCAGGCCCAGGCTGGTTGGGTCCCGGGTCCCTCGTCGCCTGGGGCAGAGGCAAGCCCGGGCGTCTTAGAAAAGCCTTCAGAGGCCACCCCTGTGGTCTCCCTGTTCCCATCCACACAGGCTTCAACCCCAGGAGAGAACATTCTAGAGCGGCCCTTGCCCCCATGGCCCTCAGGACCTCCATCTTCCTGAATTAGTCTCACATATACAGCCTGGCCCCGAGGCCCCGAGCGCCCTCCAACACGAGCTGCAGAAAGGCCTGCAGGGCCACCCCAGCCCGCAGCCCAGGGCATCTGAGACGCAGAGGGCAGGCCTGCAGCCGAAGGCGAGCCCCGCCAGCAGGAGGGGAGGGACCCCCATTGGGCTGTGTGAGCCGCAGCCGCGTTTGAGAGCCTCTCGGCTCCTGAACAGCGGATGCACAGACGCGGGGGGACCTGGACGCCGACACGGGCTCCTCCCCAGGGAAGGCGCAGGCGCAGCATCTCGGATGGAGCTGGAATGTGAGCCACAAGCTTGGTTTCCAGAAGTCGAGTTCTGAACCACGATACCACGCCCCAGAATCTGCTCTCATTGAGTTCTCCACGCAACGCGGCGAAGTGAAAAGAGCAACTCTGGGCCCTGCTGGCGGGCAGCTCACAGCTGAGCATCCGTCCCTCTGGAACCAAGAGGCGCTGTCTGAGTCACAGTCAGGCACAGCTCCGTCCCCAGTAGAGGGCGTGCAGGAGGCAGCGGTGGATGGTATTTTTCTTTTCAGTGTTTCTCTCTATCCCTCTCCCTCCCTCTCTCTCTAAAAAATCAATAAAAACATCTTAAAAAAACACACACAAACTTTGATACTCACTTCCTTGATGAGGACTCTGAAGTTTTAACGTTTCCATGATTCTTTCCGATCAGTGAGTTAATGAAAAGGCTTTGACTATAATTGAGGCCTCAGGACCCCTCATCCAAGCATCTGTGGCAATACATCCCAATTTTAGGCATAAAGCGAGCATTTAATGCTTTTAAGTAAGAAAATGAGTAAATAAACGGCCTGCCTATAAACAGACACCATGTTTAAAGCAACCTTGAGAAAGCAGAGAAAGTGGGAGGAATAAGCTGACTTCCAGACTTCCAACAAAGGTGCAGTGTCCGGGCCGCAGGCACGGCGTGAGGGTGGACAGTGGTCAGCGAGCAGAACGGCAGCGGTCGCCACCCGGTGGGCCGAGGACCACTGGGGCCCGTGAGGTCCAAAAGGTTGGCGGCTGCTGGACAGAGAAGATCCACACTTTTCCACTGGAGCCACCAAAGTCAACAGGGCAACCAGAGGTGTGGGTGTTTTTTTTGGTTTTTTTTTTTTTTTTTTTAAATGGTGCTAGAATAGCTGAGTGTCTGTAAGGAAAAAATGAACCTCAATTTCTACCTTACACCACTCACAATTATGAGTGAATTGGATCAAGACCTATTATAAAAGCTAAACCTATTATAAAAGCTAGACGCATTATAAAAGCTAAACTTTTATAATGCGTCTAGAAAAAAAACATAGGAGAATATGTTTACAATTTGCGAGCAGCCAAGAGAGAAACAGCCAAAAGAAAAATTTGATAAACTTCATCAAAATGAAAAACTTCTCACCCGAAGACACCACTATATGGTACTCAGCCCTCTCCGTCTGCACCAGCAGGATCCTCTGAGGCGATGTGAGAGGGGGCTTCCCCGGCTCCCTACCAGGTCAGGGCACCTCCGGGCACCGTCTCTGCTCCATCTCATTCCACACCCGGCACTCGCCCACCTGGGCTGGCCGACCGAGCCAGCCGCGTGCTGACAGCAACCACGCCCGTGTCAGCTATCGACGGACGGACGGACGGACGGGGACTCACCTGCCTCGAGCCTCCTGAGAACGAAGTGCGGGGTGTGGGGTGGGCTGAGACACCGTCCTCCTTGGAAACAGGGCTGGTGGAGTGCTTGGGACTCTCCTGGCTGAGAGGCATCAGGATGTCGGGGGCGCTGACCTTCTGGAAAAGGAAGCACAGGATGAGCACGGAGCCTGCACCCAGCTCACTCTTCACATGTGGCGACCACGGCGAGCCCAGCCTGCATCTGTGGCCGAGGGCAGTAATGCCCGCACCCCAGCAGGCACACTTCTGGTCGGGCAAAAGCCTACACACACTCACATACACACACACACACACACATACACACATCCGGCCTCTGTGACATACACACACACACACACACACACACAGCCTCTGTGACATACACACACACACACACACTCACACACACACACACACACACACACTCACACACACACACACACACATACCAGCCTCTGTGACATACACACACACACACATACTCACACACACACACACACCAGCCTCTGTGACATACACACACACACACACACACACACGCGCGCGCGCACACACACACACACAGCCCTGAGCTGACATCACCAAGCCTTGGGTAGCCACGACCAGTGTGGGTGGGTTACTAGGGATTAGTGAGAGTCTTAAAGAAATGGCTTTGGTAATGACCCTGGCATTTAATCACACGAAATGTAATATTCACTGGACAGAGTTTCAGCTCAGAACAAAGGGAAAAATCAAAACATATCTCTAACTCTTACACAACGACTCCTTATGAAAAGTGGGTACTTTTATAACGTATACAGCTGCGCTCTCCAACATGGCTGCCACTGGCCGCGTGTGGCTATTTAATCCAGGTTCTAATTAATTGATATCAAATAAGATTATTAAGTTCAGCTCCTGAGCTGTCCTGGACACACTGCACATGCTTAGCAGCCATGTGAGGCCGTTCAACACAGCGGGCAGATGGGGCAGTTTCGGGCTGAAGATACATGAAAGGAGGCTTTTTCAGAAGCAGCGCTTGAAAACAGCAGTCACCCCACAGTCATAATCTTCAGCCATGAAAAGCTAAGTGAGGATGGAGAGGACAAATGAAGAAAGAGATTACCTCCAAATTACTCTTTCTGCCCTCAACTCGATTGCATTGGGCCTGGGTTAAGCAGTGCCCTGTCCACCCCACCACCCTAAGCCCTGGGGGCCGAGAGAGGAGGAGTGGGAAGGGGAGGAGGAGAGGGCGCAGAGGCTGTCCTCTGAGGTGTCCCTCTCCAGCAGGCAGCGGACACACCATTGAATGGAGAGAGGAGAGGAAGGGCCTGGTGCAGGGGCCGGGCCTGGGCGTCAGTGGGACTGTCACTGCTCGGGGTAGAAGGCTGGCTTCTAGGTCGGGCTCAGGGAGACTGGGAGAAGCATCAGGGCACACGTGCATATCCGGAATGATGAGACGTCCATCCTGTTCTGAAGCCCCGCCCACTCTGATTGACTGAGGACCGCACCGCGGCAGTGGTGCCCCCTGCTCCCCAGCACACCCTGGGGCGCGGGGGCGTTTGTCCGTCAGCACCCATCCAAGGGAACACGGCTCCCAGAGCAGCGTGTCCGCGTGGCTGAGACCGCTCCCCACCCCCACGGGACTTCTTCATGTGTCTCCATCGCTCCCTCGTTGGGGGCAGGTCACAGAGACAGTGAGCGCCTGTGTGAGGCCCACCCTGCACAGAGGCAAGGCTGATGGTCTAGCCCAGTGGTCAGCAAACTGCGGCTCGCGAGCCACACGCGGCTCTTTGGCCCCTTGAGTGTGGCTCTTCCACAAAATACCACGGCCTGGGCGAGTCCATTTTGGAGAAGTGGCGTTAGAAGAAGTTTAAGTTTAAAAAATGGGGCTCTCAAAGGAAATGTCAGTGGTTGAGCTGTTGATATCTGGTCCTGCTGACGGACGAGTTTGCCGACCACAGGGCTAGGGGATGGGAACGCAGGACACACCAGGCTGCTGCTCCCGCTCCGCGTGGTGAGCCGTGAAGCCGGGCCGGCTGGCGGGACTCGGGGACCGGCACTGGGAATGAGGCTGAGCCCTGCCCTGCCTGACCTGTTTTCCAAACGGACCTTGGCTTTGACCCTCCTTTGGCCCAGCCCCCACAGAGGCGCCCGTGACTGTGTGTGCAGGCCGCCTGGTGCTCTGTCATAAAGCACCGGAGTCTGGAGGAAGGCAGGCTCAGGCTGCCGCCCGGCGTACCCTCGGGGCGGCGTTGATGGCGGTGTCACTCTGGCTCCGCCGCTCCGTCCGGCTGGCGCCCGGCCTGGGGTCCGTGCTGAGGAGCTGCTTGTCAGAGGTCATGTCGTTCTGGGACTTAGAGAGTTCTGGAAAACAAGGCACGGGAGGTGGCAGGCAGGCACGCAGTCCCGAGGAGCCCTCCTGGGGGACTCTCTCACCCACAGGAGAGTGGGGCCCACGGTGCCGGGAGAGCGGGTGAATGGAGGGCACCCAGCTCCGGGCCTGCGAGGAGGGGGATCTCCAGACACTGCGTGCTGGCTCGGGTCCAAGGAACGGGAGCCCTAAGAGGTGATCGAGGGCCACCGTCAGGGCGGGAGTTACAGGAAGAGCTTCTGGCTCAGGGGGCTCTGCCTCCGGGCCGCACACCGGGTGTCCGACTGTCCAAACTCGAAGACGGAGCCCAGCCAAGAGCCGGTGTTTTAGGGTCCTCCCCGAGATTTTTATTTATTTACTTACTTACTTGTTTATTTCAGAGAGAGGAAGGGAGAAGAGAGAGAGAATCATCAGTGATGAGAGAGAGTCATTTATGGGCTACCTCCCGCATGCCCCCCACCGGGCCTGCAACCCGAGCATGCGCCGCTGGCTGGAATCGAACCTGTGACCCCTCAGTCCGCAGGCCAAGGCTCCACCCATTGAGCCAAACCAGGTAGGGCCTCCCCAAGATTTTATAACCAATTGCAAGCGAGTTTGACTTTTCGAAGAGAGGCACCTATTTCAATAAGCAACACCGGAAAGATGGCTGTGCATGTGGTGTGCACGGTGACCGGGGTCTGTCTGGGAGGAGGATGCATCACCGCCGTGAGGGGACGCCTCAGCACCGGCCCCCTCCGAATCCCTGCTCCCCCAGATCCCGCCGCTCTCGGAGGACCACCGGGAAGCTGTCTCTAGAGCAGCGGCCCAGGATGGCTCCTGTCACTTCAAACTTCCACGTGGCCACATTTCAAACAGGAAAAGATGCCCTCGCCGGTTTGGCTCAGTGGGTATGGACTGAAGGGGCCCGGGTTCCAGTCAAGTGCACAAGTTGGGGCTGGGGGTTGCGGGCTCGGTCCCCAGTGGGTGTGCAGGAGGCCCAATGGGGGGTGTGCAGGAGGCAGCAGATCAATGATTCTCTAGAATCTTTGATATTTCTATCTCTCCTTCTCCCTTCCTCCCTGAAATCAATAAAAATATATTTTAAAAGTATAAAATAGGAAAAGGAAAAGTAATTTTAATACTATACTATATCCACACATTGCTCAAATATATAATTGATATTAAACTTACTAATGAAATTTTAAACTTAGTTCTGAATACTAAGTTTCCAGAATTCAGTGTGTTTTTACTTTTTTTTTTATAAAAATATATTTTAAATAAAAATATATTTTATTGATTTCTTACAGAGAGGAGGGGAGAGGGATAAAGAGCTAGAAACATTGATGAGAGAAACATCAACCAGTTGCCTCCTGCACACCCCCCACCAGGGATGTGCCTGCAACCAAGGTACATGCCCTTGACTGGAATTGAACCTGGGACCCCTCAGTCCCCAGACTGACGCTCTATCTACTGAGCCAAACCAGTTTCAGCTTTATAATTAACTCAGGCACCACATCTCATGAGCCACCTGTGACCGTGGCTGCGGGTATCGTATGGGACAGTACAGCCCAGGACCCCTCTGGTCCCTGTACCCTCCCCCTCCCAGGAGCTGGCTGGGGCCCCTGTCCTCCTCCCCCTCCCAGGAGCTGGCTGGGGCCCCTGTCCCCTCCCCCTCGGAGGAGCTGGCTGAGGCCCTGTCCCCCTCCCCCTCGGAGGAGCTGGCTGGGGCCCTGTCCCCTCCCCCTCGGAGGAGCTGGCTGAGGCCCTGTCCCCCTCCCCCTCGGAGGAGCTGGCTGGGGCCCTGTCCCCTCCCCCTCGGAGGAGCTGGCTGGGGCCCCTGTCCCCTCCCCCTCCCAGGAGCTGGCTGAGGCCCCTGTCCCCTCCCCCTCGGAGGAGCTGGCTGGGGCCCTGTCCCCTCCCCCTCCCAGTAGCTGGCGAGGTCCCGGAGGGCAGGACCAGGGGGGCGCATACTCGTTCCTCCTGCAGGTGCGGCGGCGCAGGGAGGGCCGGAGGCCCCGGGAAGAGGCATCCACTTACTTTTCATGTGGGTGGTAACCGACAGGAACAAGTTTTCCACCGACTTATTAAACCCTCTGCAGTGACCGAGTTCCTGCAGCTAAAACAGAGACAGGAGAGGGTGAGTTGTGTTTGAAGACGGGTGCCGGCCCAGCAGCCTCCCGGCTGCCAACCCCCAAACGCCGGCAGGTGTGTGCTGTGGGCGCTCAGTGCGTGGGGGTGCTCGTGCTCGGTGGGCGTGGGTGCTCGGTGGGCGTGGGTGCTCGGTGCATAAATGTCTGAGTGGAGAGGGCACTGTCCTCCTGAGGGACAGGCACCCTCCTCACTCAGCTTCCTCTGAGTTCTGACACCACATTGAAGGCAGGAGCTTTATCGAGGGGTTGTGGACAGGGTAACAATGACCTCTACGAAACAACGCCTGACATTTCACCGGCTGAAAATTGTACCCACGCCACCTGCTCCTGTCACCTCATGCCCACTCCTCACAGAAGGGATGCCAACCTGGGCAGAACGCATGTGTCACAGGGTTGACAGTGGAGCAGGCACCAGGTAACCAGCCTGAAGCCAAGGGTTAGTTCTGCCTCCAAAAATGAAAGAGGGAAGGAAAAGGAAGAGAAAACAACAGAAAAGAGATCACTTCCCTCTGCAAGTCTCATTCATCTATTCGTCCATGCATCCATCCGTCCATACATTCGTCCATGCATCCATCTGTCCATCCATCCATCCAACCATCTATCCATCCATCCATTCATGCATCCACCCTTCATCTATCCATGCATCCATCCGTCCATACATTCGTCCATACATTCGTCCATCCATCCATCCATCCATCCATCCGTCTATCCATGCATCCATCTGACCATGCATCCATTCATCCATCTGTCCATCTATGCATCCATACATCCATGTATCTGTTCAGGCATCCATCCATCCATCTATCCATCCATCCATCCATTCATGCATCTATCCGTCCATCCATCCATCCATCTATCCATCCAACCATCTATCCATCCATCCGTTCATGCATCCATCTGTCCATCCATCAATCCAATTGTTCATGCATCTATCCATCTGTCCATGCATCCACTCTTCCACCCATCCACCCAGTAAATATGGCCTGGGCACAGTGCTGTTCAAAGAGCTTTGGAGAATTTAAAATCTCAAGGAGAAAATAGAGCAGGATTTTGAAGGTCATTCCAGCATCTCGGTTTAAAATAAAAGAAAAAAAATGTGTATATTTTCTCTCCCCGAGATATGTATATCTTTCTATATATAGATATAGTTACTCCCTTGCGTCCACAGGATACTGATAATGAAAATAATTAAGGCCATACATCTCCAAGGCACGTTAGTTTCCAAGTATGAGCACAGGCATGGCTTTGTTCACTTCTCACATCAGTGGGGGCAAATCCGGTGAGTATCCTTATTTCCACCTTTCCGGGGGGACCCAGGGAGCTCTCCCAAACCACAGGGTTAATTTCTTTGGACAGAAAGTGGCCCTGGTCTATGTTAGCACCTGCAAACAATCAGAAGACACACACACACACACACACACGCACACATACACACACACACATTTCTAGAGGCACCTGCTCTCGCATCCCTGTGACTCAACCTGCATCTCCCTTTCGACCCCGGAGACCTTCCACAGACCCCACGTCCGCTGGACAGAGCACAGGGCGGAGAGAGAGGCCACGAAGAGACAAACAGAAAGAGATGGGGACAGGAGTGCAGGGGAGGGCGTGGGGGAGAAGCAGATGAGCCGGTTGTTAATACAGATTGAAGCACAGACACTGGCCGAGCCCGGCACTCCCTGACCCCCAGCTGGCCCTCCGTGATTGGCCTCATTCATGACCACTCCAGCCACAGCTGGCTCCCTCTGCCCTGGGGCTCCCCACCCACCCTCCCGGCCCCCCTCTCTCCCTGTGCCCCCCCCCCCCCGGGAGCCCGCGGGGAGACACATACCCGGCCAGGGCTGCCGCTGCACCAGCTCTCACTGAGCGGCGGCGGGGTGGGCGGGACCACGGAGATGCTGCTGCTGAGGAACACACGGGAGAGAGTGGGTGCTAGTCTTCCAAGCACACAGCCTCGTCCCCTCCTGTCACTGACTGTAGCCTCTCTATCTGCGGGGGTTTGTGCGGTTTTAACTTCCTCACTCTCAGCAGGTCCCCACTGGGACGTGCTGCGGGGCCAGGGCACTGTGTCCGGGATCTGAATGTGGGAACGGCAGAGCAGGCCACGGGGGGCGGCCCTGCGGCCTGGCACGCTCCCCTGGAAACCCACGGCAGAAGCACAGAGAGGCCGTGGACGTAGCAATCCACCACGAGCAGAGTCAGGAGCTTGTGCGCCAGCGCTGGGGGAGGGTGGGGAGTGAAAAAGGCCTGGGATCGGAGAATCTCACCACGGCCACAGAGCTGCTGTGGGAGCCGGGAACCCGGCGTGCGCTCTGCCAGCACCCCAACCGCTGCTGCCGGAATTTTGTGTAAAGAAGTTCACACCTGCCCGGCTGGTGTGGCTCAGTGGCTGAGCAGTGACCTATGAACCAGGAGGTCACGGTTTGATTGCCGGTCAGGGCACATGCCTGGGCTGCAGGCTCCCTCCCCAGGAGGGGGCGTGCAAGAGGCAGCGAACCAGTGATTCTCTTTCAACATTGATGTTTCTATGTCTTCCCCTCCCTTTCTCTCTGAAGTCAATGAGGCCATTATTCATGTCCACCGAAGTTCATTCCAAGATATTGGAGACATGAATGATTCATAAAAGTAAAGACTTGGTTTGGAAGCTCATTGAACGTGCCATCCAAAATAACACTTTGTTTCCTTAGGACAGTTCAGGAGGATTTAAGAAATAGGACAGCACATTTAGGGAGAAAACACCACGCTAGCATCCAGAAGGCTTTTCATAAGGATCTGGAAATATCTCTGAATTTTTTTTCAGGTACTTTGTCATTAAAAGTAAAAAAGTCACATTCCAAAGCCAGGGCCTCTGAAAGGCCAGAGACCTCAGCGCCCAGCTCCAGGCTCCAGGGCGGCTGGCCGTCTGCAGAACTCACCTCAGCCCCTGGTAAGACTGCAAGAGCTTGGCGCCGGCGGTCTCGCACCTGCCTGGGGGAGAGCCAGCAAAGTCCGTGTCAGTGAGGGTGTAACTCAGACGCAACCACAGGCAGTAATACTAGCAAAGTGGCTATTTCTCTAATGTCACGTCTTACGATGAAAATGTAAAATTTAGGTAGACAGTAATGCTCCAAAATTAGATTGTTGTGATGGCTGCATAACCATAAATTTACTTTAAAAATCATTAGATCACGCGCTTAAAAGAGGTGAAAGTTAAGTCATGTAAGATATATTCCAGCCAAGCTATTGATACACACACACACACACACACACACACACACACACGCGAGCGCGCGCACACGCACGCACACACAGAGAGACCATAATTTCTGGGAATGGCTGCTTTTATTAAACGTTGATATTGGATCGATTTTCTAAATCAGGAGAATATGAAAAATAGTTCAGGCTTCCAAGCTTCTATTTGCTCTTTGGAAATCTTATATAATTGAATGACTATATTCGCTTTAAGTGTTCCTTGTTATGGAGCTTAAGTTAATCTTTTAAAAAATGTAATCTCCTTGTTTCTAGCTATGGAGGCTAATAATTTCCTAAACAAGCCTGCATCTAACACAGAGCTCTTTTTGTTTCAAGGAAAGGGGATTTGTGATGTGTTAAGACCCCAAAATAGCGCTCAGAGTTCTGTGAACACAGCGTTTCCTGGATCAGGGCGGGGGGGGGGGGTGGACGGAAGGCAGTGCCCCTGCTCAGGGCACAGCCCTGAGGGCCCACGCTGCCCAACACCAGCCAGAGCACCGGCCTGCCGTCCAGGAGCCCGTCCAGCTCCCATCGTGAGCGTTCGGGAGGTTTGACTCCAAAGAATGGCACGTATTATTCACGTCCTCTCCGTGGGATGTGGGACAGGAGGAGGGCAGGTGTGAGAGAAGCAGGAGGGGCAGGGAGGCCTCTGGGAGGGGGCAGGCAGGTCTGACATTCAGTCAGCTGCCCCCTGACCCCTAGCCGACTCTGAACTGTGCAGCCTGGTCAGTCCTCCCTGGGCGGGCCCGCAGGGAGGACAGGCCTGCCAGCCTCTCAGAGGCGGAGCCCCCTGCCCGCGCACATTCCCGGGGATCACGGTGCTCACTGATCCTAAAAGCTGTCTGCGCGCCCTCCTCCAAAGCCACACTCCCTGCGACAGAAACGAGCCAGTAAAACCAGCCGGAGCGAAACAGGACCCGGCGGCCGGGACCGCAGAGAAACGGGCCAGAGGGAGAGAGAACAGCACCGTGGCTCCAGCCTGCCCGGCCAAGCCGAACCCAGGCTCGGTGCCCACGCGTGGAGCCTCCCGCGGTCGGGCTGCTCTGCCTCAGCCTCTGGACCCTGGGTTGTTTGTTTTAACAGCGTCCCAGGGGCACAGCCACCAGTTCCAGTCCGTCCCCCAGATGCGCTGCTATCACTCTACCACCCTCAGTGGCTCCCTACTGCCTCCTCCTAAAGTCCCCGCCTCCGCACCGCCTGGCCTTGCCTCTGCCAGCTCCCCCACACCCCGCAGGCCTGTCTTTCTGCTCCGGCAACAGAATCGCTTCTTACTGCCCTACCTGCCCTGGGCCTTGCCTACTCACTCCTACCTACCCCCTTCATCTCCTGCTAACTGCCCAGGCGGTTCCACCCCCAGCCACAGTTCTAATGACCCAGCCTGAGGGCAACACTGGACTGGAGACAGCTCTCTGCTGCCCCCTGCTGGCTACTGCAACCTTGGCCTACGAGTTGGGTGCACCCTTTTTTAATCTTTTTTTTTTTTATATTAAAGATACTTTCATTTATTTTCAGAGAGGAAGAGAGAAGGAAAGAGAGATAGAAACATCAACGATGAGAGAGAACCACTGATCGGCTGCCTCCTGCACGCCCCCTACAGGGAATCGAGCCCACAACCTAGGCATGTACCATTGACCAGACCCTTCAATCCGCAGGCCGACGCTCTAACCACTGAGCAACCAGACTAGGATGGTGACCTTTCTGTAAAGGTCAGCTAGCAGACATTTTAGGTCCCCTGTCATGTAGGGTCTCTGCTCCAAGTCCTTCACTGCCCCGTGACAGCAATCATAGACAACATTAAAGAGTGGTGTGCTGGGAGCTGATAAAACTCGACACTGGAACCGAGTTTCATATACGTTTTATGTCACAAATATCCTTTTGACTTTTTGACCATTTAAAAACGTGAAACCCATTTTCAGCTCACAGGACAGACACCAGGCGGAGGGCCCGGTTGGGCTGACGTGTCCTGGTTTGCCCTGTCCCTGCTACTCCAGGTGTGGGCAGGGGGGTCTCCCCAGCAGCAGGGGGCGCTCCTCGGCAATGCAGAGCCCCAGGCCCCGCCTGCAGAATCAGAACCTGGCACTGAACCTCAGAAGCCTGCCCCGTGGCTCTGTCCGATTTGCCATTTATTTTCAGTTTCTTTCTCCTCTGTTCCTTAGTTGTTTCTTACACACCATTTCCTTAACAAGCACTACATGTTTCCTTGTTAGTGTTAAAAGAAATCACCTCCTGGAGGGAAATGCTCAGAGAAGGATGTTCCTCCAGGCCCCCCTAGAGGCTGCTGCTGGAAGAGGGTCCTTCCCCCGCACCCCCACCCCGCCCGGTCCTGCCCCCAGACCTGCCCTGGCTTCCGGTGCAGGGCCCACCTACACGCCACAGGCCGAGGGGTGGCCCCACACCAGCGTGAGCAGCCTCCGCAGTGCCAGAACCAGGTGAACGAATAAAACTGGGGGGCGGGGGAGCGGGGACAATTACAGCTTCAGGACAGTAAGGTTTTGAATCAATCTTTGGCTCACATATGCAAGATGGAAAATCTCTCAAAAACATTGACCTAAAACCAGTAAAGAATCATGGTGTCCTGTCATAAATGGCTTCAGACTGGGACTCCGGAGCCGTTAGGTAGATGTCAGTCCTCAGAGAAGTTTCGAGCTCGGATAGCCCGGCCCAAACACTGGCCCGGGTGAGGGAGCTGACGGCACAGCCGTGACCCCGCAGCGGACGCCTCTCACAGCACAGGCACCATGAGCCGCACCTCCTGTGGAGGTCTCACCGCCCTGCGGCCACCTGCTCTGCGCAAGAGAGAAAAGTGTTTCCCTGTGACTGAGTTCCCTCTACTCTACCAGCAGCGGTTCTGGCTGCTTCCTGTGAATGAGAATCTCTGGCCCTGACCGGTGTGGCTCAGTGGATAGGGTGTCTGCCTGCAGACTGATGGGTCCCGGGTTCGATTCCGATCAAGGGCATATACCTTGGTTGCGGGCATATCCCCAGTAGGAGGTGTGCAGGAGGCAGCTGTTGAATGTTTCTCTCTCATTGATGTTTCTAGCTCTCTCTCCCTCTCCCTATCCTTCTCCCTCTCTGTAAAAAAAAAAATAATAATTATAAATATAAATAAATAAATAAATAAATAAATCAACACACAAACACGTCATGGCTACGAAATATACGCATTTACAGCACGGAGCCAGGAGAGGGCGCTATCTCCATATGCTTAGCAAGTACCCAGGGGTGAGAATGAAGATCTGGGTTCAGGTTCCTAGTTCCAGGGATGTAGAAAGTGACCTTAGCAACTGCATTAGCTCTGCTGCTCCCCCAGCGGTTCTCAGACGTACAGTGGTGAGAACAATGACTTGGGAGCGTGTGAAATGCACACTCTTGGTCCCACCTGGTCCCACCGAGGCAGGATCTTGGAAGTGAAGATAGTTCAGAGCTGATCCCGGAGCCTCAGGAAACACCTTCTGTGCACAGATGGCTGGGTGCCCGGCGGGGGGTGGAGAGGATGGGGAGAGGGACAATGTCCGGGTGCAGGCCAGCGCCCACAGTCCCACCTTCCTCACGCACCTCGGAGGAGCCAGACCGCTGCAGGTCAGGAGCCATTTAAAGACAACACTAAACACTGAATTACAAATCTTAGAGGGAAGAACAGCCTACAACCAGAAAAGAAACATGGAAAGGAGGATATTTTAAAGGCCGTATGTACCACCTCCCTGTGAAATAAGGGGCTGGGGCTCAGTTTTCCTGTTTCTGAATCTTGTTAATGGCTGGAGAGTTAGCGTAACAAGCTGCCACACTTCATATGGATTCTTCCTCTTTGGACTATTTCTTACACCTTGCCTACGTTCAAGGACGTTTTAGGAGAAGTCTCAATAGCGCAGGGACACGCTTGTGCAAAATTAAATTATAAGGCAGGACGGAAACCTGCAGACAGTCAGACACAGCGATTCTTGTCCCCGCCCTGCAGAGAGCTCGGGAGGGGGCAGAAATGAGAGGGTTGAGCCCTGAAGCCGCGCCATGTCCAGAGACAGACAAAGTAGGAGGGAGGTGACCGGGGGCTACGGGGAGAGGCTGGGGAAGAGGAGTTACTGCTTCATGGGCTCCAGAGCGTCCGTGTGGGAGGATGGAAGGTTCCGGTGATAAGTACAACAGTGTGATTGTACTTAATGTCACTGAACCATACACCTAACCGCGGTTAAAATGGTGAGTTTAACGCTACATGTGTCCTACCACAATAAAAATCATTCTTGCCAAAACTGGTTTAGCTCAGTGGATAGAGCGTCGGTCTGCAGACTGAAAGGTCCCGGGTTCGATTCCAGTCAAGGGCATGTACCTTGGTTGCGGGCACATCCCCGGTGAGGGGTGTGCGGGAGGCAGCTGGTCGATATTTCTCTCTCATCGATGTTTCTAGCTCTCTGTCCCTCTCCCTTCCTCTCTTTAAAAAATCAATAAAATATATATATTTTAAAAAAACGTTCTTAAGGTACCGCAGTGCTCTGTCTTCTATAGAGAGCGCCTGGGAAGGCATTTTATATCCTGGTATTTGGGGTATAAAATAAACATCCTGTGTGGCTCTGGGTCCCTGTCTCTCCATCAGAGCAATGGTCCCACCCGGCCCCAGCTTTCCTTCCGTCTCTGTGTCTGTCTCTTTCTTTCATTTGCTCAATCCCCAGCCGCCCCTACTCAGGAACCGGACTGCTCCTAGCCACACTGGACTCGGAAAAGAGAACCCTCCATAGTCTTCGTCTCTCTGGGATCACCAGCTGGAAGCCGGCGCCTGGCCGAGGGTGCGCAGCCCTGAGGAGGGCCCAGGCGGGAGGAGCCCGGCGCCTGCCGGCAGCACCGGCCAGCAGGGTGTGCGGAGCCCGGGAAAGCCGCGCCTCCCTGGCCGGCCTCCGGCTGGACAGCCCGCGCGGAATAACGATGCTATGGACGCCACCACGTGCTCCCCCCAAAGACAAGGACGCACAGAAGGAAGCCTGGGTTCCAGGGTCGACGCCTTCGTAGTGTAAACCGTCACCTTGCTTCCTGCCGCTGCTCAGGATGCGGGCTGAGAGGGCCCCCCACACCTTCCCAACAGGAGCCCGGGACGCTGGGCAATGCCAGCTTTCCGCTGCCACAGTGGCAGGTGCCTCTGCCCGGCCCCGCCCGGGAGCAGGCTGCGGCACATCTGGGGGGCCGTTCCCGGACAGATGGGGAGCAGTTAGGGGAACAGTGCTGGGCAGGCTGCCTGGGGCCTGGAGGGCGGCCGCAGAGGGAAAGGGCCGGGAACCCCGGGCTCAGGGCCGCAGACACTGGGCGGATGCTAAATAGCTTATTTCTCTCCCCCAAATCATCACTTTTCCAGGGAAAAAAAGTGTTTCCAGCAGCCCCACCCCTGCTGGGTCCGTCAGGCCGGCTGTGACAGTGCAGGCCGCCGCCCTCAGCACTGGCTGGGGGTGATGCCGCCCTGGGCACTGCCCTCAGCACTGCCCTCGGCACTGCACCGGGTGGTGCCCCCTCGGCACTGCGCCCACTGCGCTGGGATGGTGCCGGGCCGGCCCCCTCTCATCTGCCGCCGCCCCCGGCCGGCACCTCTGTGCCCGGCACTGCAGGTCTCACCGGGTTTGGGCCCAGCTCCTGATCACACCTCACGTCGACTTCGTGACTCCTTTATAAGCCACGCCTGGCCCATCAGACAGACCAAGTACCCCTCCCACCCATCGCCGTGGCCCCATAACCACAGGCGTCTGCTCGGTTCTACCCCCACCCACGCGCGCTCTTCGGTTAGTCATGCAATCGCCTCGGTCGAGGTTTTGCTTCCTGAACGAGGCTTTGTGCTCGGGCTGCGAGGGGCTAACGGGACTCAGGGCACAGGTTCTGCGTGTGGAGGATGGGGAGGAGGGGGACAGGCGTGGAGGAGGGAGACCTGGCTCCCGGGAGCCGGCGTCAGGGAGGCTCCGGGGACCTGGGCAGAGGGCAGACACCGCGATCCAAGGTGGGCACGTGGGGGGGGGGGCGGGACCCGGACAGGAGCACCAGGAGCACGGGGTGCTGTCACCTCACCCTGTGAAGCCGTTTCTACTCAAAAGCTTTAAACCGAGTATTTTCACACGAGGCATTTGTCATTTTTAACGATGGGAAGATTTTAGAGCATTTACCTTCGGTTGGAAATTTCTTGGCCCGCTCCTCAAAGAACCACTCTCCGGTTTTGATCCTCACGTTTCTGAAAAGAGCAGAGGGGAGCGTGGGCTGGGGCCGTGGCCCTCACAGGTCCGTCTGGCCAGGACCTCGGGGTTCAAACCTGCAGCCCAGCCCCCACCTCCGCGGCTCCGGGTTGCAGCAGAGTGTGTGACCCTCTGTGTGATGTGCAGAGTGTGTGACCCTCTGTGTGATATGTGCAGAGTGTGTGGCCCTCTGTGTGATATGTGCAGAGTGTGTGACCCTCTGTGTGATGTGCAGAGTGTGTGACCCTCTGTGTGATATGTGCAGAGTGTGTGGCCCTCTGTGTGATATGTGCAGAGTGTGTGACCCTCTGTGTGATATGTGCAGAGTGTGTGACCCTCTGTGTGATATGTGCAGAGTGTGTGGCCCTCTGTGTGATATGTGCAGAGTGTGTGACCCTCTGTGTGATGTGCAGAGTGTGTGGCCCTCTGTGTGATGTGCAGAGTGTGTGGCCCTCTGTGTGATATGTGCAGAGTGTGTGGCCCTCTGTGTGATATGTGCAGAGTGTGTGGCCCTCTGTGTGATGTGCAGAGTGTGTGGCCCTCTGTGTGATATGTGCAGAGTGTGTGGCCCTCTGTGTGATATGTGCAGAGTGTGTGACCCTCTGTGTGATATGTGCAGAGTGTGTGACCCTCTGTGTGATATGTGCAGAGTGTGTGACCCTCTGTGTGATATGTGCAGAGTGTGTGGCCCTCTGTGTGATATGTGCAGAGTGTGTGACCCTCTGTGTGATGTGCAGAGTGTGTGGCCCTCTGTGTGATGTGCAGAGTGTGTGGCCCTCTGTGTGATATGTGCAGAGTGTGTGGCCCTCTGTGTGATATGTGCAGAGTGTGTGGCCCTCTGTGTGATGTGCAGGAGCCGCAGGTGCTCACGTCCAGCTCTGTGCCGCCCCCCTCACTCCCGCTCCGGGGAACCGCGGCCGCGGCCGCACTGCGAGCAGCTCTCCCGCCCTTTCGGCTCCGCGGACACCGGAGGCTTCCGGGGCGGCTTGTCCACGCCGCTGCGGCTGAGACAGGCGAGCACCCGGCCTGCCTCGCCGGGCCGGGAAGCCGAGCCCCGGAACCGAAGGAGGTTCCTCTCGCCCCCTGGCCGGCCGGAATGTGCCCACGGAGCTTCCGGGACAGTTTCTGGGCAGCGCGGGCTGCGCCGTACATCCCGAGCAGAACCACACCGCGCCTCCCTGCAGCTCCTCACATCAATCCACAGTGCACGGGGTTTCAGTGAGAACGGGGGGGGGGGGGGCGGGGGGGCAGCAGACGGAGGGGCAGGGGTCTGGCCTTCCCACTAACTGCATCCGGGCCCCTGTCACTGTGACCGGGAGCTCAGGGGCGCAGACGCCCCAATCAGCTCCTGGGGGCCCCCCACGTCCTCGCCTGGGGCTCCGCTGCTGCCGTCACCGCCTGAGCACACGGGGAGCAGCGCTGAAAGCACTCTTCAACCCAGCACAGGATGCCCACCGCACCACCCATCCCAGCACACGGATGCTCACCCCACCATCCATCCCAGCACACGGATGCCCACCACACCATCCATCCCAGCACACGGATGCCCACCGCACCATCCATCCCAGCACACGGATGCCCACCGCACCATCCATCCCAGCACACGGATGCCCACGGCACCATCCATCCCAGCACACGGATGCTCAGGGCACCATCCATCCCAGCACACGGATGCTCAGGGCACCACCCATCCCAGCACACGGATGCTCACGGCACCACCCATCCCAGCACACGGATGCTCACGGCACCATCCATCCCAGCACACGGATGCTCACGGCACCATCCATCCCAGCACATGGATGCCCACAGCACCATCCATCCCAGCACACGGATGCTTACTGCACCATCCATCCCAGCACACAGATGCTCACGGCCCCATCCATCCCAGCACACAGATGCTCACGGCCCCATCCATCCCAGCACACAGATCTCACTACACCATCCATCCCAGCACACAGATGCTCACGGCCCCATCCATCCCAGCACACAGATGCTCATGGCACCACCCATCCCAGCACACGGATGCTCACGGCACCACCCATCCCAGCACACGGATGCTCACGGCACCATCCATCCCAGCACACGGATGCTCACGGCACCATCCATCCCAGCACATGGATGCCCACAGCACCATCCATCCCAGCACACGGATGCTCACCGCACCATCCATCCCAGCACACAGATGCTCACGGCCCCATCCATCCCAGCACACAGATGCTCACGGCCCCATCCATCCCAGCACACAGATGCTCATGGCACCACCCATCCCAGCACACGGATGCTCACGGCACCACCCATCCCAGCACACGGATGCTCACGGCACCACCCATCCCAGCACACGGATGCTCACGGCACCATCCATCCCAGCACATGGATGCCCACAGCACCATCCATCCCAGCACACGGATGCTCACCGCACCATCCATCCCAGCACACGGATGCTCTTAGCACCACCCATCCCAGCACACGGATGCTCATAGCACCACCCATCCCAGCACACGGATGCTCGCGGCACTGTGAACGGACAGCCCGAGCTGGTCTGGCCGCGGCCCTGGCAGCAGGCAGGGAGCCGCACGGCCTGCGGGGGCGCGCACTGGCACCAGGTTTGTCACGGTGAAGGAGGGGACACTGTCAGCGCGGGTCCCTGCCACCCTCACGTCTTCCCCGGCCCGGCCCCGGCCGCCCCCGGCTGGGGCTGTGACTGCCGCACCAGCAGGACCGGCGGCCCGTCTCCTCGAGGTCAGGTGGAGGAGGGGGTCAGTGCTCTGCAGGACGTGGCGGGGCAGCCTTAAACCCGTTTCCTTATCTTCATCACCACGCTCTCGCTCCACTCTGGTTGCCTAGGATTTAATCGCCTCCATCAGCCTGTTTTCCGGTGGCGGCGCTGCGATCAGATGGCCGGCTGGTGCGGGGGCCTCGCTGATGCTTTGTACGTGGAAACCATCGCACACGCGAGGAGAACGGTTTTCCGGGACGCACGCATGCGGGACGGTGCGGGCTGGCCTGGCAGCGCGTGGAGCTGGGCTCACAGCGAACCCCTCGGGGGTCTCGCAGAGGGCCGGTCCGAGCCGGGCTGGAGGCTGCTCTGCCGTCAGGGCCCTGGGGGAGCCGTCAGGGCCCTGGGCAGCGCAGGCCGCACGGGAAGGTGCGCTTCAGCCGCTCGAGGAGCCTGCTGCACGGAGCCGGCTGCACCTCGGCTTGACCTCGAGAGGACGACCCGCCGGGCCTGCTGGTGCGGCAGGCACAGCCCCAGCCGGACGGAGGCCGTGGCCGGGAAAGACGGCTGGTGGGCAGTGAATGGACGTCCCCACGTGGGCAGGGCCCCTGGGACTCTGAGGGACCAGGGGGGACCGGCACCGCGGGAGCCTGAGACGATGCCCTGAGGTCAGCCATGCATCCTGCCCTTGGACCCGCGGCCGCTCACACACTCGCCCCGGCAGCCGGGGGAGGTGGGGGAGCCGCTGGGAATGAGGCGAGGGGAGGGTGGGCGCTGTGCCGATCAGAGCCCACGCACCGGCTTCACAGTGCCAGGCTGAGGCTGGGGCAGGGCACGGGCCCATGAACCAAGGCCTTGGGCTGCCATAACCTGCCGACCACGGGGGGGGGGGGGGGGAGGGGAGGGGTGTGCCCTCATTTCTCCCCCAGAACTCTTTCCCACACACCCCCCCTTTGCTGAACTGTCTGCCATTCTATCTCTTCTTGATGTTTTTACTGATTTTAGACAGGAAGGGAGAGGGAGAGATAGAAACATCAATGATCAGAGAGAATCATAGATCGGCTGCCTCCTGCGCACCCCTACTGAGGACCGAGCCCGCAATGGGGCCTGTGCCCTGACGGGGACTCGAACCCTGACCTCCTGTGCACAGGCCGGTGCTCAGCCCGTGAGCACGCCGGCCGGCTGCCCATTGTCTCTGCCACCACCAGCCTCACCGCCTCAGTCTGGCTTCACTACAAGGACCTCCACGTGGCCGCTCCCTTATCCCCCTCCCAGTCCCCGGCCCACAGCCCCTTCTCCCGGGTTTCCTCGGCAAAGCCCTAGGCCTCCCTCCGGGCCCAGCTCTCCGCGGCTCTGAAGACTCTGCCCTCACGGGAGCTCCCCGCAGACAGGATGGGGGGGGCAGAGGGGGCGGGCGGGAGACCGGGTTCTAGTCTTTCTGACCTCACGGCCTTGGGCAGCTCTCGGGGGTCTCCCAGCTGTGTCCCTGCCTGGAGGCAGGAGAACGGCGGTGACGGCGGTGGCCGCCCCAGAGCACCGCCTCAGGTTTAAGGAGACACTCGGCGCCCAGGATGCTGCCCGCCCTCGCAGTGAGTGGTGAGCAGCCCTCACCGTCCAGGCTGTTTCCTCTCCTCCCATGGCCTCCCGTCCCTCCTCCCGGCCATCCCATCCCTCCTCCCGGCCTCCCCCAGCAGCGCTGCAACCAGGGTGCCCTGCGGTCCCCGGGGGCACCTGCCCTGAGGGCGGGCCCTCGCTGCTCCCGGACGCCCCGGCCCAGGCCTGCAGGGCTGCAGCACTGCGAGCCGGGTGTGCCGCGGCCGGTGCTTTTCAATGGCCGCCCAGAGGGTCGCCTTTCTTGGTCCCTCGTCCTGTGCCCGCAGCACAGACCCACCGGTTCTGGGGAGCAGGTCTCAGGCCGAGGAAGAAGCAGGCGGAGGGACGGATGGGGCTCCAGCCCCCCTCCAGGCCCCAGTCCAGTTATGAATGTAAATGTTCTAAAGGTTTACCAGGCCTTCTTTGTGTGGCCATGCCCTGGCCAGTGTTGCCCAGTGGTTAGAGCGCCATCCCATGCACCAAAGGGCTGTGGGTTTGATTCCCAGTCAGGGCACATACCGGGTTGCAGGTTGTGGCAACTGGTCAATGTTTCTCTCTCACATCGATGCTTCTCTTTCTCTCTTCCTCTCTCTCTCTAGAGTTACTGAAAAGCACAGCCTCAGGAGAGGATTAAAACAAACAAACAAACAAAGAGAGGATGACAGCCCGGAGTGGACCAGCCGGAGCAAGCACAGAGGGTTTGGAAGAGAGGAGCAGAGAGAAAGGGGAGCAGGATGTCAGGGATCGGTTCGCTCTCCCGTCTGGGACCTGTGTGGGCTCACACAGGGCAGTGCAGCTGTCTTAGGTGTTGGGAAAACATCTTGTTTCAAAAGGAGGAAGCTGGGGCTACAGAAATCACACCGGTGTCTCAGAGGGCAGCGTTTCAGCACCGGCCCCGCCCCCCTCTGACTGTTCGCTTGTAGCTCTCCATGAGGAGAAAATTCCTGAAGAACGGAATGCCTACCCGCAGTGTTTATCCCTAGACCTCAGATACATATGGTTGATAAAACAGGAAGAGCGTTCCCTCTTCCGAGGCATTTTAGGAATGAATTGTGGCACCTGCCCCCCCCGAGAGCCGCGACCTACAGGAGCGAGCACAGGTGTGGCCCCAAGGGCTGGGTTCCCACCGACCCAGGAACCGGAGACTCGGGGAGGGAGAGGGGGGAGGGGGGAGGAGGGAGAAGAATAGGGAAGAGGGGAGGCAGGCCGCTCCGGACCACGGACTTGGGGCCTCGGGTGGGCTGCACTTGTCCGGGGAGAGCGGCGGAGGCGTCAGGCCTGGGGCAGGGGTGGACGTTTGGGAGACTCACGCCGGGAGGCCTCTGTGGCCAGCCCTCCTGCGTGAGGGAGGGAGCGGCCGCCCGTTCACACTGACGGGGGCAGCGATGCTCCGTCCGCCCTGGTTCACAGCGGACAACTGCATTTCAGTGACCTCCGAGTCTCAGGAGTCCGCTCCGTGGTAGGCCCTCTGCGACCATCGCCCCTGAACCTGAGGCCGGCCTCGGCCCCCGCCGGGCCGCCACCTGCTCACCTGCCCTCGTAGCACACGGTGCACCTCCAGAGGCGGGGCCGGCTCAGGAACACGCGGCAGGCGGGGCACACGCAGTGGCTGCAGCCCTGGCACACGGCGCCGCGGTTCAGCAGCAGCCCCAGCGCGCTCCGGCAGCGGGCACAGGCCTTCTCCGGGGGCCGCGGGCCCCGCCCGCCTCTCCAGCGCAGCTGCTGCAGGTGTGCCCTCAGCTTCCTGCGGAGAGGGCGGTCAGACCCGCAGAGCCGCACACCCTCCCCGCGCCCGGGCCCACCGCGCCCCCAGGCAAGGGACAGGGGCTGGTCCCCCGCCCCGGGCCCCGCCACGGCCCGTCCGGAGGCACAGAGGGCTCTCACTGTGAAACAGGGACGGGAGAACCTCACCCAGGGCTGCTGGGAGGGCGAAGGGCAAAGCATAAGCAACAGGCTTGGCACAGCGCTAACCGGTGTGGCTCAGTGGATAGAGTATCGGTCTGCAGACTCAAGGGTCCCAGGTTCGATTGTGGTCAAGGGCATGTGCCTTGGTTGGGGGCACATCCCCAGTAGGGGGAGTGTAGGAAGCAGTTGATCAATGTTTCTCTCTTGTCAATGTTCCTCACTCTCTATCCCTCTCCCCTCCTCTCTGTAAAAAATCAATAAAATGCATTAAAAAAAGAAAAAGAAAAAAAAGAGGCCTGGCACAGCTGCAGAATGTCTGGGTTCATCCCAAAGCGCATTAAAGTGACAGGCAAGGACAGGGAGAGGAGAGAAGTAAAACCCGGACTATGACACCAGTGTACCGGGCCAGGCACGGAGGCCTGTGACACCCCGTGCCTGCCCGTACTGTCCTCAGTGCCAGTGCGATGGCTTCACGGATGCTCTGCTCTGACCGTCTCCGGTGGCCACGCCCCCCGGCAGCAGCCCAGGGCAGAGGGTGGTCTCGTGGGACCCACGACGGGCCCTTCACCAGGACTCTCTCTGAAATGCCTGTGAGCTGCTCTTAGGAGAGAAGCCGATTCCAGGAACAAGCGCACACCCCCTTCAGCCTCTCCCCGAACCGGGATCTCAGAACACACCGTCCCGCCCCGGGGCCTGGTTCTTCGTGGATTCCCAAAGCTACGCTCTAACCAGCGGTCACCACGGGCGGCCCCTGAGGTCCGAAAGGGTGGCAACCGCTGCTCTGAGCCACGGAGCCACGGAGGGATCTCCCACCATCAGAGAGCCCCTGTGCTCAGCTGCTCCAGTGCTCACTGGAGGGAAGAGTGAGTCCATCCGAGCCTGGGGCGAGCGGGTGAGGACGAAGAACACCCTCCTCCCAGGTGGCAGGACACCTCCCTGCCCGCTCAGCACCGTCCGCAGGGTGTGCGGGGCGTGTTCTCCTGGCAGAGCCGAGAGCTCCGGCCGCAGGCCTCCTCCCCAGGCCCACAGCGTGGACGGACCAGCATCGGCGTCCTGAACCCCCGCCCCACTCGAAGGCGGGGCTTGCCAGCTGGCGGCGGGCACGGCTCTGAGGTGCCCCAGCTCTGCCTCCTTAGCTGCTACCTGACCACAAACAGCTGTGCAAAGACGGAGGCGGAGAGGAAAGAGCTGCCGGTGGGCAAACCGGCCGGAACAGGCCGGGCAGGTTCCTGTTCTCCTCCTTTCCTCACGGCCAAAGTGAGAGAGAAAAAAAAATAGAAGGAAAGTAATAAAAATAGAAGAGGAAAAGAAGGAAAAAAAGACAGGGATGGATTCCAGCAAATGTGCTGTTTCTCAGCTGCTTCCTTCCTTGTGCCTTCTGGGGCCACGAAAAATAAGTCAGGAAAACCCTGCCCCGGGGGGTGCTGGGAGCCTGCCAGCTTCCCTGGAGTTATTCCTGCAAAGCGGGCAGAGGTGCCCCCAGACGGCACCATTCCAAGTGAACAGCCAACGCAGCCTGTGCCCCGCCCCCGCCCCCGCCCCCGCCCCCGCCGCCTGGGGGCACCGGTCAGACCCGCGGATGTGGGGAGCAGGAGCCATATGCCAAGCTCCGGGCAGCTCCACAGGAAGAGCCCGCCCGGGACCCCAGGGGCGCCTACCGGACCCGCTCCTCCTCCATGCTCTGCACGGCCCGGTCCCGGCGCAGCACGCGGAGGATGGCCTCCCGCTCCGGCTCCTGCAGGGCGTCCAGGCTGACTTCCTGGGCCATCTCCCCGCCGTGGAGGTGGACGGGGTGAGCTCCCTGCTCGGCCGGCGCCCTGTGCGGGAAGGGGCCGTGCCCAGCAGCCCGCAGTCTGTTCTGGGCAGCGCTCCCGCGCCGTTCCCTGGCGCCCGCTGCCCGTGGCTCTGCTTCTGCTCTGTACCTGTCGCCCTTCTCGACGGACGGACGGGCGGACGGACGGGCGGAGAGCCTCGGCCCCCGGCGCTCTCACCGGTCCGCCGCAGCCTCTGGCGTGTCTTTCCCCCGAGGGCTTGGCCGCGGGCTCTAGGCGGGCACGGGCCCAGCGCGCAGATAACTTCTGCGAAGCAGATGCAATCTCTGATCTGAGGGCTAAACTGGAAGCAGGGAGGCGTCCGTGACTCAGAGGCCAACTGTCCCCTGCAAACAGCTGCTGGTCGGTCGCCAGGAAGGACGGCGGGAAGCCAGCCGGCTCAGTGCCTGGGGAGAGATCACAGCGGTCAGGCGCCCGCCCGCGGCCTGAGCCTCGCCTCCGGGCAGCGCCTTCCTCCCGGGCAGCCCTTCCGTCTTCTGCCGGTGGCGTCGGGAGATTTTAAATCTTACTGAGTTGGGCTCGTGTTTCCAAAGGCCTCCAACTCCTGAACCCGACTTTTCCTGGTTTGACCGCTGCCTGCCCAGCGGTCAGAGGTTGGGGGGGGGGGGGCGGTCTGTGTGTATACCGTCCTCCTCATTGAAGACACATCAGCAGAGCAATCTCCGCGGGGCCAGCTATTGTTTTTACAATTAACCTCAGGACTCAAAAAGGTTCCGGTTAGGGAGGCGGCCCCAGCCCGTCAGCCACGTGTGGGCCTCGTGGTTCCACCAGCGGCCCGGGTGGTCCTGTCTCAGAGAACACGCGTGCAAAGGCTCTGCCCGCACTGCTCCTACTCCTGTTTGCTCCGAGCCAGTGGCCGCGGGCACCGTCCCCGCAGGCTGCTTCCCCGCACCGGGAAGAGGCTGGGCGTCGCTGAGACGCCGGGCGGAGGCCATGATGGACGTGGAAGGTGTAGCCACGGAGTGATGTCTTCCTACAGCGCCGTTCTGTCACCACACCTCCGTGAAGCCTGAGTGACGGCACTGCCTCCGAGTGCGGGAGAGGCTGACCCCCTGGGCCTCCTACAGAACCCACCATCGTCCCTGCGACCCACAGTGAGCGGGGGGAGCGGTGAGTGAGCCAAGGATCGTTCTCTCTAAGCAGTGACTCCTAACCCTTGTTTCTTTAAGTCTTTATATTTGAAGGTGGACAACCTTCCCTATTTCAACGCATACAATGAAATACAGCACAAGTGTCAAACACAGGTCCGCGGGCCAAATCCAGCCCGCCAGGCCTTGCAATGTGGCCCGCACCGCGCTGTCATCACTGCACTCCGCTGTCAGTTTATGACATTGTCAGTTTATGACTGTTTAGTAAACCATTCGGCCCGCGATTTAGGCTGGATTTTAGATTTTGGCCCCTTCTCTGATTGAGTTCGACACCCCTAAAATACAGTGAGCGGCCAAGAGAATCTACAACTGAGTGACACGGACACCCCAGCACCGCTCTGAAGGAGGCCTTCCTGGCCACGGGATTTACCCCAAACTGGCCCGTCGCCGCGGAGATCGGGGCGTCAGTCGGGCTCAAACACGGACCCAGCATCGCCGGCCCAGCCCTCCGCCCACCAGCAGGGACAGAGCGATGAGGCCGGGCCTGTTCCCAGCTGCCGTCTTCCTCCCCCTCTCTCCAGCGAGGCCGCCAGGGGGCCACGCCGTGTCTGGGGTTGCAGCGCTGCGGGCAGCAGGGTGGGGCGGGGCCCCCAAGCCCAGCCTGTCCTCCAGTCCCTGCAGGCCCATTGACCGTGGGGAGTCCTGTGGGCCCGGTGGGACAGGGCATCGGACAGGCACGGTGTGCACCGCCCCGGGGGAGCCAGCGTCCAACAGCCCGAGGTTACCCGCCTGCTCCCCGCCGGGCACGCGGCAGGGAGGCCCCAGAGTAAGAAAGACCCGGTCCCCGCACCCAGGAAGGCCACGGCCCATGACCTGTGAACCAGGGGTCACGCTTCCACTTCCGGTCAGGGCACCTGCCTGGGCTGTGGGCTCCATCCCCAGTGTGGGGCCTGCAGGAGGCAGCGATCCATGATTCTCTCTTGTTCTTTCTCCCTCTCCCTTCCTCTCTGAAATCAGTAAAAATGTATATTTTTAAAAGTTCACATGGTAGCCCTGACCAGTTTGGCTCAGTGGATAGTGTCGGCCTGCAGACTCAAGGGTCCCAGGTTCGATTCCAGTCAAGGGCATGGACCTTGGTTGCGGGCACATCCCCAGTGGGGAGGGTGCAAGAGGCAGCTGATCGATGTTTCTCTCTCATCGATGTTTCTGACTCTCTCTCCCTCTCCCTTCCGCTGTATAAAAAAAATCAATAAAAAAAAAAATATATTTTTTTTAAAAGTTCACATTGCAGCCAGCAAACAAGTGACAGCACGTAGGGAGAGTATGAAATCCTCGAGTCTCCACAGAGAAGGGTGCTCCCACAGGACAGTGGAGATGCGAAGGGTGGGGGGAGAGGGTGAGGGGGTCAGGGGGCTTCCGGGGAACTCTGCCAGGGAACCAGATGCCCAATCACGTGCTTGCTTGCTTCCCTCCACCTAAGAGCACTTGCATTTTGCTTGTAGAACTTGCTGGGGCGAGGTGGGGGGTGGGGGTGGAGGGAGTACAAGAAATGAGGGGGGGGGGATGGGAAAGCAAATGTGCTACCTGCAGGCTGTGCCCCCCCATCCCCCCATTCTCCCTCCTCCTGCCAGCTCTGAGCAGCTGGCCCTGGAATAAAGGAGAGAGAGTCCCGCCTGGCCGGGGGGAGCACTGACCTGGCGGTGGAAATGGCACGCTGGGGGGGTGGGGCGTGTGCGAACGGGAGCGTCATCGCTGCGGCTGCCGCTCGCAGGGGAAATGGCAGCCGTCTCAGAGCCCCAACCGCAGGCTCCGGGCCGCGGGGGCTTGGCCACAGCCATTTCCTCGAGCAGCTGCAGGGCTGAGAGCACAGCCCGGCGCCGGGGAAGGTGGGGGCCGAGGCGACCTTGAGGGGCCGCGTGTGCACTCCTCACGGAAGCAGCGGCGGCCGCAGAGCGGCCTCACCCGGGAAGGGGGTGCGTGGAGAGCCACTCTCCCCTGTGTTCCCCCGCCCGGCTCAGACGGGCACAGGCGACAGGTTCATTGTTGCAAAGGCCAGGCGCCCTGGGGGCGCGGCGGGCGCAGAGCCCGGCCGAACGGACACGTGCGTGGATGAATTCCTCTTCTGTACGGTCACTCAGACAGAGGGGGGTGTTCTGAGAGCCAGGGAGCGCCAGCCTGGCGCCCCTCACCGCACGCCCTGCCAAGGCCCGGCACCTAGTTCTGTGTTTGTTTTCTTTAAGAATTCTCCACCCACGGTGAGAAGTGACCATTCCAAAGCCCACCCAGCGCATCGCTGATCCCGCCCTCTCTGCCCAGGCGGGAGGGCATATTGCCTCTCCCCCCTCTCCCCCCCCATACTGTTGTAGAATCGGAGTAAAACGCTGACACAGGCGTCCATGAGTTTCATGGCTTATACTTGACATCCTCTTCCGGAAGGGTAAAGACATGAGAATTAATGTTATGTTATTGTCATAGGGACTTGTCATTACCACTTACAACTGTACCAACAGCCATGATTTACTCAGCGCTACTCTGGGCCAGACAGTGTGACACTCATTCTGCACACCTCAATCCTCAATTCAACACACAGCAAACGTCATGGAGTAAGCGCACCCGTTTTACAGATGAGAAGAGCGAGGCTCGGAGTGATTAAGTGATTTACCTCAAGTCACATTCTAATCAGGGTCCATGTAGCTCCAAAGCCTTCTGCTTGGTTTGGGCAGAGAAGTCCAGAAGTTAGACTCTCCCACGACCTTGGCCGGGTAACCTTTTCTACACCAATTCCAGCTCAATGAGCCTTACTATCTGCTGTGCGTTTTCCTCGCGGAATCTCTCCTCTCGTCAAGGAATTTGTGTGTGCATTAAGGAAGTTTACTTGAAAGAAATTTAAATTAGACCCCAGCTAATTTAATTTTTTTTAATTTTAAAATTGTATTTCTATTCCCCCTCCAAACTGAGGATTATGGTTGATCCAAACAAACAGAATTCATGCAGCAGACTCAGAGCAGATCAGTAATAACCTACACATACAAGCACTCACAGGCTAAGGAAGACCACTCTGTACCAACGCCTAAAAAATCCACACCGTTTTTGTTTTAAGTAACTAATGTACTTCCTCCGTATCATCTAAATCATTATTATTCTGAATTCAAATGGATGTGATTCAATAAAGTGACAAGCCATCCTTTCTTTAAGTTACCATTGGTTTTGTTCCCCACCTTTTAAGGCCATCGACCTAAGAGAAGTTCCCGTGGTGTCATCTCTACTCACCCGGCCCCCACACGGCCTGCCCCGCGCTGTCCCGGACGCTCAGGCCGCCTTGGATTCAGCTGCGAGAGGAGCGACCAGAGGAGTCCGCTCCGAAGAGGAGGAAGTCCATCTTGCTTCGTGTCAGGACCACTGACGTGTTTCTCTTTCCTTCCTGTTGGGCTCGGGGCTGAAGCGTGCACGCCCGGCTGGCCCCGAGTGCTCTGTGGCTACCCCACATCCCCGAGGGCCCCGAGAACAAAGCCACCCCAAACCACACCCAGGAACTCTCAGATGCCAACAGTTTCCATTTTGGTCTGGAGGAAAGGCTGAGCGGTGCTGCTGAAATGTCTCACCCCACCAAGAAAACCCCCAGAGAGCAGGGGCTCCAGATACTCAACCGTCCCCTCCCTGCAGGGGTTCCACATGAGCGTCAATGAAAATGACTGCGTCGCAAGCATCAGCTGCCAACGCAAACTTCCTTTTAGAACAATTTTGGCTTTGACTCTTTTTTTTTTTTTTTTTTTTTAATTGCATGGCCGTTTAGCACACATACAGGAACATGATACAAATCACAAGCACAGCTTGATAAAGTGAACACGTCTACCAAGAAACTGAACTTGTTCGGCCGGTGGTTGAGCGTGGACCTATGAACCAGGAGGTCTCGGTTTGATTCCTGGTCAGGGCACATGCCCAGGTGGTAGGCTCCATCCCCAGGTGGGGCGTGCAGGAGGCAGCTGATGGATGATTCTCTTTCATCATTGATGTTTCTCTCTCTCTCTCTCTGAAATCAATAAAACATCTATTTTTAAAAAAGAACTGAACTTTAACAGCACCCTGGAAGTTCACATTGCAGCATTATATTTTATTGTGTGAACATCTAAAACATTAATCTATTGTACTATGGCTGGACACTTGTGTTATTTATAATGTTCAGCTATTATGAACAGAGTGACTGCAAACACTGTTATACAGCAGTCTCCTGGGTGAGTATTTGTACGTGTTCCTGTTGGTCACGTGGGTGAGAGTGGAACTCTGTGTCACAGGTTATGTTTAATGTCCGTAGATGCCACCCACAGCTTTCCTAAATGGCTGTACTCACACTCCTACCAGCAGCAATTTCCAACTGCTCCACATTCTCATCCACACCTGATGTTATCGGTCCTTCTCATTTCATCCATCCTGGTCAGCCGGGGGTGATATCATGTTACAGTTTCAATTTTCATTTCCCTGATGTTTTGTGTAGCTGAGTTATCTGAGCATCAGTCTATACGACTATTGGTCATTTGGAGATCTACTCTGATGTTGGACTTGTTCAAGTCTTCTGCCTGTTTTCCTTTTGGGTTGCCTGTCTTTCTGTTATTTGTTTGTAGATGTTCTTTATATATTCAGGACACGAGAGCTTTGTCAGATAAGTTACAGTGCAGATATTTTCCCTCCCTCTGTGAGCTAGTTTTTTTTTCATTCCCTTAATTGGGCTCTTTTGAGGGTCTTGAACTCGCTCTTGAGGGTGATGCAGTGTGAACTCCAGTTGAGAGAATATGATTCCGACAAGCCAGCTGATGACCAAGAATAGGGTGTGTTGTGTGGAGTCACTAGATCTCTCTGAACACTCCTGGAACTTGGTTTCCTCATCTGTAAATGAGGTTTGCTTTGCTCATCACTGTGGCTCTTTGGTTCTGAAATCTCACTCTCCCCTGGCCTGAGGGTGACAACTTGAGATGGAGATGGTGAATTCCATCGGTGAGGAGCAGTGGCGGGTGGGAGGTGATGGTGAGCAGTGAAGGGTTAGATGACTAAAGGGAAGAGTGAATTAAGAGGGTAAACTTTGTAGTCACAGATCTGAGTGATGCTCAGGAAACTGCCTGGCCTCTCTGAGCCTGTTTCCTGGTGAGGGCCTCATGGCTTCCTTCGTAGTTTATAGTTCATTCAACTCATTCATAAATATTTATTGTGCATCTACTATGTCAGGCGCTGCCACAGTGATCATGGTTCAGGATCCCTGACTTTAAAAGATTCCTGATAAATGCCAAAATCGGTTTGGCTCAATGGATAGAGCATCGGCCTGCAGACTGAAAGGTCCCAGGTTCGATTCTGGTCAAGGGCATGTACCTTGGTTGTGGGCACATCCCCAGTGGGGGGTGTGCAAGAGACAGCTGATCGATGACTCTCTCTCATTGATGTTTTTAACTCTCTATCTCTCTCCCTTCCTCTCTGTAAAAAAATCAATAAAATATATTAAAAAATAAAATAAAATAATAAAAGATTCCTGATAAATAGTAATTGCTGTCTGGCCCGTGTCACTCAGTGGTTGAACCAGGAGGCCACAGTTTGATTCCTCATCAGAGCACATGCCTAGGTTGTGGGCTCGGTCCTCAGTCCCCAATCAGGGGCACCGCCGGCCACCCAGCCACCCATGGCTCCTCCCCCTGGCCACTGGCCCCCAATCAGCACCCCCACCCCATAGGGGGCAGGGCTATCCAGCCAACCGCCCTCAGTCCCTCCCCCCAGCTGGCCCGGCCCTAACCAGCCCTGTTTGGGGCAGGCTGGCCAGCCAGGCTCCCGCCATATCCCCCTCCCAACAGGCCCAGCCCCGATCGACACCCATCTGGGTCAGGCCAGCCAGACCCCACCTGTGCACAAATTCTTGCACTGTGCCCCTAGTTATAGCACAAAAACCAACCGTCAGAAGAAATAGCAGCTGGAGGTTCCTGTTATGCCAGGAGATATCCCTTAGTAGTTAATCTGGGGGGTGGGGCCCCAGGGAAGGGGCTGGGTAGCCAGAGCTGGGAGGAGGAGGGACCCAAGGGGCTCAGAGCAACAGCCGTTCCAGTTGGTACTTCAGTCCCATGGTGCCTGAGTTTCCCAGCGGACAGCATCTCATTAGCATGGAATTTCTCAGCCTAAGGTTCTCACTTCAGATGTGTCAGCCACGGGTTTATTTTCTGTTCCTTACGGCACAGAATTCCTTGGACTGCAGTGTTTGGCCATTGCACCTTCCTCCACCCCCAGTTCTCTCAGAACCAGTATCCATGTGGAAAGCAAGCACTCATTCACTAGATTCTCATTGTGCACCTATTGCGTGCCAGCACAACGGAGAGGCACAGATTCCGCCGGCGAGGAGATGAGGGTTCTATAGGGTGGGAACAGCACGGGTTGCCGATGGATTGCACGTGGGTTCGGCCGAGTCACAGGGCTTGTACTCAGATCTTCAGGGGGGATGGGAAGTGGGTTTTAGCAACTGGGCTTTGGAGAGGTGGGGAGTGACAGCTTGATCTCAAGGGTGTGGCAACACCAGAAAAACAGTCCCCAAAACCAAATGTCTTAGCCTCGGGCGCCATGCAAGCAGGTCCACAGCTCCCAGCCCTCCTCGGAGCCCCAAGCAATTCCTGATTTTCATAAAGACCCCAAACACTGGTCCAGTGTCCGTCAGTGCTTCCCAAAATGTGGTACGCCCACCCCCAGGGGTACGGGAAGTTTGGTGGGGGTACTCGTTGCACCGGAGTTTGGTGGGATATGCACTGCACCGTGCTTAGCTGCGCCTAATTCTACGTTCTCATGAGAACGAGGGGTACTCAGCGTTAGGAAAATTATAGAAGGGGTGCACACAGGTCAGAAGTTTGGGAAACACTGGTCTAGGTCATGCTGGTTAAGGCAGCCTGGACGTGTGCAGCGTTTTACAAAGTCCCCCCCTCCCCCCCAAATGCTTTTTAAACGGTGCTTTAAAAATAATAAGAATTTATGTGGAAAACTTGCCTCCCCACAGGATGGTTTCTATCAGAGCCAAAGCTTCCTAACCCTGGATCCCCAGGGGGACTAATATCTCAGGCTGCCCATCAAGGCTCGCAGTCACCTCACAATTCACCAGGTGTCAAGCCGTCCGAACATTCAAATTACCCCGCACAGACCACTCTGCCCCCGAGCTGGCTCTGTACACTGATCACATTTCGTTTTTTGCTTACATTTGTTTTGTGTTAGTTGCCGTGGTCTAGCCAGTTGCCAGGCTACTCAACTGGGTTCCCGCGGACACCGCCGCCCCGGAGACCAGGAGCGGAGACAGAGGCACAGGGGGAGGGCGTGGCCGGGAGCGGCCTGGGGTAGAGGGGCGGGGTCTGGGAGGACGTGGGCGGGGAGAGGGCGTGGACTGGGTGGGCGCGGCATTGGGGGGCGTGGCCCGGGAGTGGGCGTGGGCGGGCGGGGCCTGGAGGAGGGCGTAGGCACAGAGGGGCGGGGCCCGCGGAGGGCGTGGCCACCGAGCAGGCGTGGCTGGGTGGGCGGGGCCTGGGGCGGGGCCGGCGGGCCCGAGCCTCAGTGCGCCGGCGCAGTGCGCTCCCTCAGGGCGGCGGGGCGACGCGGGGAAGATGGAGGACTATCAGAGTGCGGAAGAGGTAACCGCGGCGGCGACGGCGGGCGGCGGCCGGGAGCCCCGGGCCGGGTGGGCGGCGGCAGCCAAGGGCGTGTGGGGCCCCTGGGCGCGTCCGGACGTGGGCAGCGGCCGTACCCCGCGCGGCCTGCCGAGCGCGCCGCGGTGACCCCGGGCGGCCTGCCCGGTGCCCTCGACCTGCCGGGGTGGGACGGACGCCCTGCGCGGTGCCCGTGCGCCCGCACCGCCTGCGCCGCGCCCACTGGGCCCGGCCGCTCGGCCCTCGGTGGAGCGATGCGGCCCCTGCCCCGCGGACGCCCACGCCCGGCGGCCACGCCGCGCCCCGGGCCCGCACGCCGGCCCGCACAGCACGGCCGCCGGGCCCTCCGGACTGCGGGCCGGAGACCGGCCTTTGTCCGCGGCGGCTCCCCGCCCCGGCCGCGCCCCCCGGGCTGGCCGCCTGCACCGGGCGCTGAGGGCCGTTATTTCAGTTTGGGCTCCAGCCGGTCAGCGGGGCGGGGCACTCATTGTCTCCCTGAAGCCGGGCGGAGCGGGGACAGTGTAACGGGGCGCCGTGAGGGTGGCTGATGTCCGGGACCCCACGGCCCGTGGGGCGGACGGAGAGGTTAAGTCCCAGCTTAAAGCCAGGCCTTTGGATCGCGGCGTGACTCCGACAGAAACAAAGCGGAACCCCTTCCGTCGCCTCTCCGTGCCTGGCTGCCCCCTGACGTCACTCCCCGCCCTGTGACCCGGGCCGAGCCCCGTGACCCCGGCCGAGCCCCTGGTGGTGGAGTTTCTAATGTTTTCCTCGGGAGAAGGAGGTCTCCGTTTCCCAAGTGGGCTCTTTACCTAAACTGGCATGAATCGGTGCTCCTGTGGATGGGAATCTCTTAAATCAAATCTGCGCATGTTCTTCCTTACAGACTACTTTTGTTGTTGACGAGGTGAGCAACATCGTGAAAGAGGTAAGAGGAGAAATGCCTGCCTTTTAAATATTCTCTTAACGGCTTATGTGAGTGAAAAGAATGTTTCGGTCGCACCTGCCTGTGTTTGGCATTTCAAATAACAGTCTTTAACTTCAGAAATAGCTAGGTAAGAACTACTCTCATAGTATGTAAATTATCTATTTTAAGCCAGACAGGGAATTTCATAGGTTAGCATAACACTGGGTTGATCGTATAGCTTTTAGCATAAAAGATTCATGGTGTACAAGTGGCTGTTTCCAACGCTAATGAAGAAAGAGGGATGTAAAAACTGAACTTCCAATTACTGAACACCTGGTGATCGGTTGAGGCTCGTTTCCTATTTTCCTTACATTCCTAAACTGCCTGCTTTGTCATTACTGACCATGGTGCGGGATTCCCCTAGGTAATGAGAATGGGAGACAAAAAAGGATTCTTCTTCATTTATTTAAAACAAAGCCGAGGGCATGCAGGGGACTGACCCTCGAGTTTAGTCTGGGGGCAGGGAGGGCAGGCATTGTCCAGTGAGAACACTGGGCCGTGGTCACTGCACAGCAGGCGGTGCTGTGAGGGAGTTCAGAGCCGGGCCTGTGAGTAGGGGCAGCAGGAACTCGGCGCAGAGCAGAGGGGCCAGCGTTCCGGGCGGGCAGCTTGTGCAGAGGCCCTGTGCGGGGTGTGGAGTGTGCTTGAGGGGCAGGCTCGGCTGTGTGAGCTGAGCAGATAGTGAAGCCATTGGCTACAAGAAAGTCATCAGATGACCTGAGTTGCACAGTACCACTGAGGATATGTATGTGATTCAAAACTGATTCTTAAAACAAATTACTGACTACTGCCAGAGTGATAAAGAACACAACCTGTTTTTGTGAACATCATCAAAAAACAAAACTACTTTGTTCTACCTTATATGTTATTCAGCATCGGGCATGATTTTTTTAGTTGACTTTCATCTTCTTCAAAATGGTGTTTCAAAGGGAAGGAGTGGGGAGCAGGAAGGTGGTGAAGCCACACACTGAGCCAGTGGGAACTGGAGTTATTAGAAGGGTCCTTTGGCCTCACTTTGACTTAGTTACCAGCAGCAGGTGAGCTGAAGTAAGCTCCCAGTCTCCCCGGAAGCACGAAGGAATGTGGTGTTGCCTTCACACATCACCGGCCTCCACTGCTCTGCCTGATGTTAACCCGAACTATTCTAAGTATTGGGTAGTAGTAAATTTGGGTGGGTCCAAATCAGTTTTTCTCCTTCCCTGAAGAACAGTAAACTTCAGCGTATTATCTGTAACTAGTAGCCCTGTACACAAAACCAGGGCTCCAATGCCCCAGCCCCACTCTATGCAGAGCTGGAGGGGGCCAGGAGCTGTGATGAAATGCTGGAATGTGTGGTCGGGAAGCAGCAGGAAGCCAAATGATCTTTGTTTAATGTGACTCCTCGGAGTTCCAGGAGAAACAGGAATTTCTGTTGACAGAAATGAGGGTGTGACTAAGTAGCTTTTTGTTTCTCAAAAGCAGGATCACTGGGCTGTGCCAGGCAGTAGGCCGTCACCAAGGTGCACGGTCAGATCCTGGCACTGTTCTCGTGCTCAGGACAGAACCTGACGATCACTGAACACTTCTATTTTAGGTCGTAACTGTCATAAAAACTCAAGTTTTCTGGTTTAAGTCAGAATGCTTCAAAATGTTGATAGACCCCCCATGTAATTATGAATTCTTAAAAATAATTGTAAAACTTATTTAAACATGAAAGTATTAAACAGTAGGTGTATTTGATCTATGGATACAAGTAAGCTTAGATTGTATGCAAACTGTATTCAGCTATGAACCTGAGTGCTAACTGGAAGGTGTTGGGTGCGCTCTGCTGATAGCCACTCCTCTGTGCTTGTCTTCCAGGCCATAGAAAGCGCCATCGGCGGCAACGCCTACCAGCACAGCAAAGTCAACCAGTGGACCACAAACGTAGTAGAACAAACTTTAAGCCAACTCACCAAGCTGGGAAAACCATTCAAATACATCGGTAATGGACTTGTTTCTCGTATATATTGATGCTGGTTCTTAAAATACTGCTGAGAGGCAGGTCTGATGTCAGAAGAGAGTTGTCAGTGTGGTACCCAACCTCAAAGTTCCCGTAGAAGTGTCATTGTGTTGTGCACATTGTTTTACTTAAGGTCAGAACTGGCATCAACTGGCCTTGTTTGGCTGCTGGAGCAATCGAAGGCATGCCACTGGATTCAGATCAGATGCTTGTAGACCGGGTGTGCAGTGAAGGGAAGGGACAGGTGTGGTTTGCCAATGTCATAGGACCAGGCGAGCTTCCCTTGTAATTTTTATGAGCATCAACCACGTGATCAGTATACATATGCTAAAAGTGGGCAAAAAGAAGTGTGTTGCCAGGTACATTTCTCTAATGAAAGTTGTTTTCGTTGAAGTGACCTGTATAATTATGCAGAAGAACGGAGCAGGACTACACACAGCGAGTTCCTGCTTCTGGGACAGCTCTACTGACGGTACGCTTCTCAGTCCCGGGTCGGTCTGTCGTGGGCGTTTTCCTGAGGTTGTGGTGTCCTTTTTCTGGGACCTGCTGAGATCTAGATTGTCCAGAGCAGTGTTCCCTGAGTTGCGTGCGTGGATGTTCTCTGTCTTTGCATGCTTATTAGTTACCTTTAAAGCATTTTGTAGAAAAGAGATTTGCCAGCCTTCTCGTGAGTGTACCCAGAGAGGTAAGTATCTGAGTGTTGGGCCATACAGTGAGACCTCAGCACAAAGTGGCCTGTGTTCCTGACTTCCCATGCCATCTGCCCGCAGGGAGCTGCACTGTGCGATGGGAGAACAAGACCATGTACTGCATCGTCAGCGCCTTCGGACTGTCCATCTGACTGACTCCTCATCCCCCCGGCTTCCTCCTCTGTCTCAACTTTTCTGTCTGACCTTCTAACCACCAGCCATGAGTTCTGAACAGCTTTCCCTGTTTTCTGTGGCACTGTCAACATGCAGAGAAAAACCCAATGACCGCCTGTTCTGTGATCACACACCCAGTCATACGGATCCTCCGTCGGAACCTGGTCTGCCATGTGTCCACACTCTGAATATCTCTGTTCAAAGGTGCTAAACACTCAGCCTGCTAGTGTGAACCTTTCTCTACTCTGAAATCATTCAAACACACTTTTTTCCATACTTTGTATTTTTATTAGAATAAATTATTCCAATTTAAAGTTTGTTTTTCTTTAGTCTAAACCAGCAGTTGCCAACCTTTCGGACCTCAGGACTACTGGTTGGTGACCACTAGTCTAAACAGTGTCACAAACAAAATGCATTTACTTAGTGCTTCCACATCCATGAAACGAAAAGAAGAGGAAAAACAAGCTGCAGTGTGGCTTGGTCCTCTCCAACACACAGACTTGCTCACCCAAGGGCCAGGCCCTGACAGCTCCGCTGTGTGCTGGTGAGATCCTTCTGCCTCCAGCCGAGCTCCCTCTCCTGGGGCTCCGGTGGGAGCGGGCCCGCTGACTGTCCCTTAGCCAGGAGCTCCAGTGCACACACACGGCTCAGATCTGCCACACTGCAACTTGTCCTCTGTGTTCTCGTTTTCTGTAGCATGCATGCACACACACACACAAATGTTTTAGTTCTCTAGGGCTTGCAAAATGCCTTCACAATCATTCGTTTTGTATCTACAACAATTAACATCATTTACAGAAAGTGTGTTGGGAAGTCATTGGCTTGATTTAAGGTCACATCCAAGTAAGTGAGGTGAGCCTTAAACCCTGGTCTTGTGACTCATCTTTGTGCTCGTCCTTGGACCACATTATCTTGGCAATAAAGACACGCTCCTTGTCCACCCGCTAAAATGAAAAATACACTGCTCTTGTCCTGAAAGCACTCGTGTGAAAGATCACGTTAACTCCACATGCAAAGAGCAAACCAACGTAATAAAGAAGGATCAAATATTAAAAACATACACTTACCAAAAAGGTAGTCTCAGAATAAAGCCACTCCCAAAGTTTGCAATAAATAAACATTTATTCATTTCAACAGATTACAGTGCTCGTTCTGTGATCGGGTTTACTGTGCCCACTGACAGTTCTAATTCGCAGCTCTACCCTTTCAAGCTTTAACTGGAGTGTGTTTTATAAATATTTACCATCTTGTAAAAAGGCAGTTTTCAGTAGCAGAAAATCCTGTATTTCAGAATAATTACTAGTATTTCTAAAACACGTGAAATCAAGATCAACAGGATAACAAGATGTCACAGACTAAAGCAACTTCCCTTTTGTCTGGAAAAAAGATTTTTTTCGAAAGTCTAACCTCTAAGGCAACTGGTTTCTAAAACCCTTAAAATATATAAGTATACTTTAGAGTTTGTAGGCATCCCTTTTAATCATCCCTTCTATTTGAATCTTTTTCCCCGTGAAAATGCCCACATCACAACCTATTTACTATATACCTTTAGTAAATACTTAACAAAATATAGAGGCTGGTGACATTTCTCTTATAATCTCCCCATTCAGTGGGTTGGTGTACATCATGTATCTAAGCTTCCTGCAATCTAATTCTGTACAGGACGAGCTGACAAACCTTGAATCCATTTTATATATTGCCTTTTTTAGCTTTTCAAACGGGCTTAAGAGAGAAACCCCATCACTTCACTGCAGTAATGATTTAATAATAAATCCAGAGGAACCGTTGTCTGCAGAGAGAATGACGCTGTCCCTAGGAAACTGAAATACTGTGTCATCTTCCAAGTCGCCCTAGCCGGGACCAGCACAAAAGTTACCCCAAAGGTGATGCTATTCAAGCTGTTACAATGGAAGAACTAAAGTTAGCCCTTTATCATGTAAATTTGCAAAACTTTGAGGATCTCCAAAGAAAAAATTTCCTGCTACTGTTTAAAGTTTCTGGCAGAGGTTAGTGTCTTAATCTAACACCTAGGGCACATACAGTATATGCTAAATATACTTTAAGCAAAAATTTACATGGAGCATATAATCTATATATAAAACCTTAAGCAACCAGTTAACTGTTTGACCAGTCACTATGACACACCCTGACCACCAGGGGGCAGACGCTCAACACAGGAGTGCCCCCTGGTGGTCAGTGCGCTCCCACAGCAGGAGTACCACTCAGCTGACTGACGGGTGCCAGACCCAGGGCTCACAGCTGGCTAGTGCAGCTGAGGTGGCATGAGCCTGTCCTGCCTCCACGGAAGTGCTACCACGCGGTGGCAGGCGTGGGGGCTGGGATGAGCAGGGGTGGGGTGGCGCCCAAGCCTGGCCACCCACCGCTTTGCACACTCTTACCATCCCTTGGGGATGTCCGATTGCCAGTTTCGGCTCCATCCCCGCAGGCCAGGTGGGGGAAACCCGCAGTCTGACATTCCCCGAGGGGTCCTGGATTGCAAGAGGGTGCAGGCCAGGCTGAGGGACCCCACTGGTGCACATACCCTCCAGTATGTTCATATTATGATACACCAGGAAGGGAAATTGAAAATACATCACTATTTCCCTTAAGGACCTTCTTTTGTAAGTTTTTTCTTGTTTCCAACTTTGTTACACAAAGTAAATAAATGTGCCCATATTGTTCATTTCCTTGACACCATAATGAATCAATATATGAAGATATCAGTCATCAGTTATAGTTACAATACAGGCCAAAGACAGGTTTTAAAAAGTTCTAAGTTATATGACTAAATGCCTCAAACATTTTACACTTCCTGATAAATATCAGTGTTCAAATTATGGGTAATTATTTTATAATTAAAATGTAAACTACATCACATACTACAATACATTAATCAGCACAAATTTTTGTCAATTTACATAACATTATTTATAGTTATTCTTAATAGAGATTGTAAAATTTGGTAACAAAATTTTTTCAACACTTCTGAGCACACATTAAAAAATGTAACACATCATTGCAAATATAAAAAACCATGTAAACCTGAATTACCCTTGCAGTAATACAGTTGTAATCCGAACATTCATATTTACAGAGCTTTAAAAACATAAACGGACTTCATATAAAGGAATGTTATCACACTGATGTTAAAATTAAGAAGGAAGGTCCCAGCACTGCCCGGAGGGGACATGTTCAGCAGGAACGGTGAGCCGAGAGCTCAAGCCAGCGAAGGACGGGCAGGAGCTGCGTGCACAGCGAACAACCAGACCCTGTCCCCTGTGCCTGCACGAACCTGCTAACAGTTCGAGACCTTTCCGAGCGCGTCAAAGCAGAGCACTGGTGTCTACCAGGTGCTAAGAGGGACAGGAACAGCGGCCCCGGGGGCTGACTGCTGACCTGACCACCAGGGAGCCATTCCCAACAAGCTACCTTCCACCCAGAGGTTCTTCCACGAACAATCCACAATGCCTCACCTCCTTTCATCTCATTTAGTGCCAGATGAGAAACTAAAAAGCTTTTGGCAGTAAAGAAGTGAGGAGCTACTGAAAGGTAACCTGTCAGTCATTTGTTTAGCTTTTATTAAAAAAGCAAAGCTCTACTGGTGTCCTCGGCAGCAGAGCTGCAGGAAGTACTGTCCCTTGGACCCTCTTCCCCGCCCCAACCACAGGGACATCCTGCATATCCATGGATGTGACCCTCATCAACATACAAATACACACGTGTGCACACAACCCCTGGGAAACCTATGGCAACCGGTATCACACCCTCTTCGGGGGGCAGGGGGAGGAGCACTGCCAGGCGGAGGGCCTGCAGCGGGCTCCCCACGAACGTGGACTCAGTGAATCATCTAAAAATAAGTACACAATTCTCACAGAGACAGGCGTCACTCCTGCCTTCCACGGAGGACGAGCTCTCGCTCACCTGAAGCCTCTGACAGAGGATTGGGCTGCGTCAGCGCCTTTCTTCCCAATGCAGCCACTCTAACAATAAATTTGGCCCAACGATAAAATTTTCCTCAGTTTAGGTTTTCCTCTAAAAATATGTAAACAAATAAGGACCCAGAAAGCTCTGCTTAGAAGACCAGTCGCGCACAGGCAGGTGCGGAGGGCGGTGTGGAGGCACTGGCACCGCAGGGCGCCCCGCCTGCCACCCAGGCGCTCAGTCGCTCTCGGACTCCTCCTTGTACTGTGCCCGAATGGCCTGGCCGTTCTGCAGGGGCATCTCTTCGTAGTCGCTCCTGTTACAAAAGAGACCTTGGCTACTGGGACGCCTGGCACGGCTTCTCTCCAACGGCACGCCATTCTAACGAGATCTCAGCTTCACTCGCTCCATTTCAATCCCCAACTGCCAGGCCCGCTCCACCCCCCATCACCAGGGCCGCCATCCGGAAAGCACTGCCTTCTGTGCTCACCACTGGCCGGGTGCTGGGTAAAAGGCACCCCTTCCCACCGCAGCCAGAACAACAGGGGAGCAGAGCCCCGTGACACCGCTAGCCACAGCAGGTGCTCAGACGCCCTGAACCCGAGCTGACTGACCCCGCTCAGCAGCACGCAGGCCCAGGCGGTGCCCGGACGGCCGTCAGGAGCACTCACCCGTAGATGACATCGTCGTCCGAGTCGTTGAGCATGGAGAAGGCGGGGTTGTCTTTCAGCTGGGACTCTGAAAACAACCAGAGCGTCAGCCCGCAGAGGGCGCTGTCCTGGGGCGGGTCCAACAGAGCTGGTTCAAGCCCAGCTCCCACCACCACCGCCTGTGCCCTGAACGTGTCTCACCCGCCGGCCAGGCAGCAGCACCCTGGCACCGGAGCCCCTGCGCAGAGGAGCGGCCCCCTCCCAGGCCTCCCGAGTGCACGGGGAGCGGGAGGAGACCTGCCGGACCGAGAGTGAACAGGCCCAGCTGCACCTCTGTCAGCTGCTGTGACGCTCAAACAAGCCTCTTCAAGGAGCCCCTTGGAGAGCTCACGGATATGAGTCGGGAGTGGTCCTGACACGCTAGGCCCTGCCCGGGTTCCAGAAAGCTCTCGTCCTGTCCATTCCCGTGCGGCCGGCTGCCTTGGCTCTGCTTTCCGGGACGAGGCTGGACCCTGTGACTCTCCTGGGGGTCAGGGCACTAGCATTCAACAGACCACAGGGCTGGGGCAGCGGGCAGGACGCCGTGCTGACCACACACACCTGCTGTGCTCTGATCGCCGAGCTCACACTTAAAGGGACCGCCTCTCTGCTGGAGAAGGAAGGGGAAGCGGGAGCTGGGCCCTGAACTTCTGACCCCGCAGCTTACCGTACAGGGCGGTCTTCGATGGCGAGTACACGAAGGCCAGCGTGTAGAGGTAAAAGTTCAACAGGCCGTAGAAAGAGAGGAACTCGGCTGGTGGGCCCGTCAAGGGAAGCAAGCAGACCTGGACACTCCACACGGGGCGGGGCGGGGGGGGCGGCCTGTGCTGGCAGTCTGTCTGCTCCTTACCCACCAGCCTCTCTTCCACTGACGGCCGGGTGCCTGGGCCCCTAACCCACAGGACAAGCCCAGGCCAGAGGCTACAGCAGCCTTTCCAGGTTACCTGCCAGGAGCAGTCACCTCGGAGGAGGCAGGACCCAGGGTGGGAAGGGGGGAAGGCCACATGGGTGAATCAAGAATGAATGGAGAGCTGGGAACAGGCCCTCAGAGCAGTCCTTCTTTCCCCTTTTCTGGATGGCAGGCACTTTGAGAAGCTGGTAAAAGTGCAGTGTGACATCCAGTCACAGATACCGGGTGGGAAGCCACCCCGCCTGTCAGGCACCCACGGGCACCCACGCAGGAACGAACACAGGCCCTCCCTGGAGACAGGCTCCAACTGCCCTCCTCACCCGCCCCGCGGACACCCGAGCCGGAGGCCTCTGGGTGGTGGTGGGACAGAGGCCAATGTGGCCACAGACACGGGGTCCGGGCTTGAATCCACCTGGTCACTGACGGCCGACTTCGCCCCGGGAGCCTGAGCTGCTGCCGGGAGGACATGTCCCGGGGCTGCGGGCCGGGCACACCCCTCTGCAGACGGAGCGGCCCCGGGCAGTACGGCCCAGGCGGTGGCCTGCCTCTCCGTGGTGCTCAGAGCCCTGCCAGCCAACCACACCACCGGAAGCACTGAGCCCGAGGAAAAGGATATAATTCTGGTAGTGAGTAGACAGCTCAGCTACAAAATTGTCTTGTAATACTTGTGCTCCGAACCGTAAGTAAAGGATGACGATGCTGGAAAAGAGGAGGGAGATGTGTAAACTACAGAAAGAAACAGCAAAGCTTTGTGGGAGTTGTTGTATTCGCCCTGTTGTCAGTTACAGTCTCATTACTACTGTTTCTGCATGGAGACGTGTCCACTCCCCCGCACACCCCACCTCCGCGCAGTGTGGCTTCAGCTGCAGGGCCAGCTACCCCTGACGCTGGCCATGTCATGGTCCTGAGTCGGGGCCTTGGAGGTCATGTGACCTTCCGCACATCCCCTCCGCCTCTCACTCCCAGGTTCATGTTTTCAAGATCCTCTCCTAGTGACCGGCTCCCGGGAACTCACTCCTCCCTAACCGCACGTCCCTGGCAGTGATCCCTCCCCGTCAGTCACCTCCCCGACAAGCGGCAGCAGCGGTTCCCGAAGGTGAGCCCCACAGCCAGGCTGTGCCCTGAAGACCCCATCCTCCGCCCTGGCCTGGCCTCCCCTCCCCTGCCCTCCCCTCCCCTCCCCTCCTCTCCCTTCCCCTCCGAGGGCTCCATTCTCCACATGCAGCCCAGCCGGACAATGTTAACGAGCCGCAGAGCACATCTGAGAGAGGACCCCAGGGAACGCCGTCACAGGGGAGAAAAGACACCACAGAGTAAGATTAAGATTAAAATGCACAGTTTGCGTCTTTGAGAGATAAAGTTTTCTTACCTAATGACAAGCACTACAAACGTCAACGCAGTCAAAAACTTTAACCTGAGGTCTGAAAAAGAAGAACACTCCATCAAACCCCGAGGACATTACACTTCCGTCTCTCAGGAAATAAAGCAAACGCCTGAACGAGGGCCTCTTCCCTCCGCCGGAACCTGCGAGTGCCCGAGCCGGGGATGCTGGGCCGGAAGGCAGGTCCGGCGAGGCCATGCTCACAGGACTTGTTTGAGGATTGGGGAATGGACCCAAGGACCCAACATCGGTGACTTCCTGACTCAGGACTAAAACCGCCCTAAGGAGCGGCCTCCACAAGGAGCCCCGGGAAGGATCCAGGCAGCTCCAACCGCCACACCCTCCCCGGGCCCAGCTCGCCCCCCGCCCACAGGCCTCCCCAGAGCCCGAGGCTCCGTCCACACGGCCCAGTGACCCGTCCAGCCGTGGGGGTGGCCGGTCTCTGGGTCTCCCGCCTTCAGGTCACTGGCCTGTGCCTCCAGCCACTCCTCCCTGACCACCTCGCGCTGGCACTTGTGCAGTGGCGCTCACCTACGTAGGGCATGTGTCGCAGCTCCGAGCAGGCCCGCACGACCAGGAACAAAAGGTACAGGACGTACACGGCGGCCACCACGACGAAGAAAACCTTCATGCCCTGGAACCAACCCCACGGAGTGAGCGCATCCTGAGCTTCCCTTCCAGCAGCCCGGCCGGGGAAGGCCAGCACGTCCGGCCCACAGCACAGGACAGGAGCTCCCGCCGCTCCGAGGCCCCTGCCCGGGCGCGGCCCTCGCCCTCTCTGTGCCCACGGCCCGAGGACCCAGCCGTGCTGACCAGCTGAGGGAGAACCGGGCTCCTTCCCTGCCACGCCGCAAGCCCCGCACACACAGGCTGGCCGCCTGGCTGCCCGCCCTGCCTGCGAAGGTCATGGCGAAGGTCACGGCACGTGTCAAAGACAGACTCCAGGACCAGATCCTGAGAGTCCCTCAGGCGACTCTCATCTTCCTGGACCTGGGCTTCCTGTCTGTGACAGGGGGCGGAAGTCGTCAGGTCTTTTCCACATTCTGTGGTTTTGTCGCAGGAAAAACAAGAACACTTTGCTTTGAGGTTGGAAGCTGCGGTGGGCAGGCAGGCGGTGAGGCCTGGCTCCCCCTCCAGTTCAAGCTCCCACCCACCCCTGGCATCCCTGCCCTCTCCTCTCCGGGCCAGCACCCTGCCCCAGGGCAAAGGGCAGCCAGTCCGGAGGCCAGGAGGAACTGTGAATTCCATCTGGGCTTCATTTTCTCGTCCGTCACATAAAGGGATTCCGCTAGATCGGTGGGGGGTCTGCAGCTTTGCTCAGCTTCCCGGAAGCCTGACCAGCGTTTCCTTGGTAACAGGGCCTGCCCGACGCCGTCTCCCTGCTGGGCAAGGCCGCCCCCATGTGACCCGGGAACAGAACTCCCGCTCCAGCTCAGGGTGCTGCTCTCCCCTCACACTACCTAACGGGTCCTACGGCTGATGGTTCAACAACAGAAAAAGACAAAGCAAAGAGGCCACCGCCCTCAGCCCTGGGCCCGCCGTCCACAGGTGCGCCCTGAACCCTCACAATCCCATCTCTACTTCCGTGCTTTCTCCCTCACAAGGTCACCCATCGAGGGCAAAGGTCACGGCGTGCTGTTCATAAGGCTTACATTCAGCGACCTTCAAACTCCTCACGCTGATCAGTAACTGACTGGAAAGGCCGCTGGCACCCACTGGGCTCCAGTGAAGCATCAGATACTCACACTCCTTCCCACGAGGCCCACACAGGGGGCCGCTGTTCCCACGGCATCTGCCACTCAGCTGCCCTCTCCGCGGCCCCTGCCTCAGAGGACCGGGCGGCGGTCACAGGCCACTCAGCCACTCAGCTGCCCGCTCCGTGGCCACTGCCTCAGAGGACCGGGCGGCGGTCACAGGAGCTGTGAGTGCGCCACCCGAGATGCCAGCCGCCCTCTGGGACGCACGAGGGGACCCTGAGGGCGCCAGCGTGGAGCGCGGGACGGGCCGGGCTGACGGACAGTGGGAGCGCGTGGCCTCGGCGGAGGAGGACACGGTGTTGGGCGGCGCCTCCCGGGCCGGCCCTGCGCCTGTCCCGCCGGAAACCTCCGCGACTGGAGAGAACAAAGGACCAGACGCTCCCTCCGCCGTCCCCGTGTCCCTGCAGCCGGACACTCCCTGGGCCAGAGCTCCAGCCATGAGCCAAGGACCGGGAGTACAGCAGAGCTTTTAGAAAGTCCTTTTTCAGACCACTCAAGCACATTTTCCAAATTTCCCACATGAATTTCCTACAGTCCTTCCCCAACAGCCAGTTAGTGAGTTTGTGTCAACAGAACAATGTAAGTTACCAAATTCAGTCATTTTTTAAAAATGGCATTTAAAAACATCCTCAGGCTTCATTAATCCTTACCTGAAAATTTCCTGTGTCAACGCGATACTGGTACATCGGATCGTGCAACTCATTAACTCTGAAAATACGTTTTAAGAAACCATAGATGAATAATTATTTACTTTTTACTTTCATGCTTTCACTCAGATGAAGGCTTTTTAAAAAGTAACCCTAATTTTTTTTTTAATAATCTTTTAAAGCTAGGACTAGAAGGACATTCCCTTAATCTTTATTTATTTATTTTTAAATATATTGTATTTTACTGATTTTTTACAGAGAGGAAGAGAGAGAGAAATAGAGAGTTAGAAACATTGATGAGAGAGAATCATCAATTAGCTGCCTCTTGCACACCTCCTACTGGGGATGTACCCGCAACCAAGGTACATGCCCTTGACCGGAATCGAACCTGGGACCTTTCAGTCCGCAGGTCAATGCTCTATCCACTGAGCCAAACCGGCTTCAGCAGTAACCCTAAATTTCATGTTGACAAGGCATACGATGCTGCTAGCGTAACTGTCCTCAGTCATCACCGTGGGAAAGTGGAAGTGTTTTTCATTTAGAAAATCCCCACGCTATTCTTACTCTTGCAATTTTAAGAGCCGTTTTCCAGGCACCTTTCCATGATAAATGGGCACCAGGAATCAGATGAGTGCACACAAAAAGGCAGTAAAAGTAACCTAACTTCCCTGACATCACTGTGACGTGAAACCGGGTATGACGGGCGGGCAGGGAGAAGGTGTGAGCTAAAGTCTCATGTGCAGGTGCCACAGTGGAACCCACGGCTTCTGCAGCGCACAATTCCACAGAAGCACAGAAACGCTGAGAAAGACGGGAAGTTGACAGGTTGCAGCCAAAGGAGCAGCTAAGACAGCTGGTGGGCCCGGCGCGACCTGAGCCACGCCCACAGGACGCCCTGGCCTCGCCGGAGGAGGCCTCGCTGGAGGCGGCCTCTGGAGGGACACCCTTTCCCCGCCCCCTCCCAGCCTGGAAGAACCGTGGATCCCTCCACATGCCGTTCTTGCAAAAGGGAGCCCTCAGGTCAAGTCACCCAGCCGAGTCCTGAGACTCTGGGTGACAGAGTCCTTTCTGGATGAGGGCACAGCACACAGTCGGACTTCGGATCTGTCTGTGACACATTTCACACGTTACAAAATACTCACGTCTGCCATATTCCTAGTGTGACCGAAGCCAACCACAGGAGTCCAACAATGCAGAATTTAGGCAAATAGAAGGTCAAACACTTCCTTTCTCCCTAAAAAACAAAAAAGGAGTAAGGAATAGAGAAACGAGTAACTCCAGCACACCTCTAACCCTGAGACCGCACTGGTCACACACGGGACATTTCTACAGGGCGGCCATGCTTCTCTAGACCACGAGGCTGGAGATAGGCCCCAAGGTCAAGTTCACCTGGGTACGGCCGCCGCAGGCCGGCGCAGGCATGGGCAGGCTCACCTGCACGCGGACGCCGTGGTACACGCACAGCCAGAAGAGCAGCAGGGCGCACAGGAACAGCGACTGGAAGAGGTCGTCGAGCGTGCCCAGCGCCCAGCTGTTCACCAGGAAGGCGAGGGGGAAGAAGGGGTCTGGAGGCAGAGCAGGAGACCTGGTGAGGAGCGCACTGAACGCGATTTGTTTTCTAAAAACCTGAAGCCGCGAGCAGATGGCCTGTGGTGGTTACAGAGCGCCGTCTGCTCCTGCCCCCGCCCCCCAGGCCAGGGATCCCGAAGTGCAGCTCTGGGCAGGGAAGAGGAGCAGACGGCAGGCTCGCAGCTTCAGCCAAGTCCAAGGAGGCTGTGCCCGTCGCCCTTCCGAGTCTCCGGCACTCGTCTGTGAAGGTTCCAGCACCTTCCGAGTCTTACGGCATCCTTCACGCTGGGGCGCTGCTGCCTGTGCCTTTGAGGCCCCCCTCCTGCCCCCAGCCCGCCTCTCGGGTGCCTCCCAGCCCACTCTAAGGGGAAGCCCAGAATGAAGGCACACCTACCGTTGTAGAGCAGCAGCAGCGGCAGGAGGATGGACATCCACTTGTGCTCCATGCCCCAGTCCCGCATGGAGAACTTGCGGAGGGAATGTGCGAACAGGCACTGGGACGGAAGGAAGCAGCTGTCACTGCAGGCTGCTCCCGGGCACCCGCCACCCAGACCCCTCCCGGTCCAGCCGAGAGCTCACACTGCTGAGACCACCAGTGACAACTGCGGCAAGACGGTAACTGCTGCAAGAGGGCCCATCAGATGGGCAGGAGGGGGCAGGAGGGGGCAGGACGGGGCAGGAGGGAGCGGGAGGGGGCGGGAGGGAGCAGGAGGGGGCGGGAGGGGGCAGGAGGGGGCAGGACGGCGCAGGAATGGAACGGAGCCACACAGAGCTCCCCCAGACAAAGGCCACGTGTGCCATGCAGGGCCACATGACAGATGGCATGGGGCTCCCAGAGGCAAAGCCAAGGGGACCAGACCTACAGCCAAAAGGTCACACAAACCCGGCGGCCTCCTGCCACGAGGCGAGTGGCTCTGTCAGTGCCCACGGGTGCGAGTCTGCCTACAAGCCAGTGCCCGGGGATTAGTGTCCGACACGGACGTCCTGGCTACAGAGGCCATGTCGCCGCCTGCACTGCGGCACCCGACAGACACTCGGAGCACTGCATGGGTCAGGCCCTCCGCGCACGGGTCTCAGCGCTCGGAGGTCTGCACTTGGGCGATCAAAATTCACACACTGACCCGCTCCTGTCAGACTCTGGCCTGGCTGTCCCGCGGATGGTACTTACAGTGACAATGAAGGTAAGCACCACAAAGACGAACCGGAACCAAATTTCCATCTTGGAAAAGGCGGGGTCGTAGGTCTTCCACTAGAATGGGAACGGGGACACAGTTTGAGGAGAAATGCATCTAAAAGGAAGTAGTCTGCAGCGCAGGGAGCGCAGCCCACACAGCAATGACCGTGCCTGGGCGAGGAGGGCAGTGGAAATGCCAGGAGACCACGCCGGGAAGCACGTGACCGTCTGCCCCCGTGCTGTACACCTGAAGCTAACACAGAATAACACTGAATGTCAACTGTAGGTGACAAATAAAGTTAAAACAGTAAAACAGCACAAAAACGGGGGTGCACCAGGTTATTAGTAAGAGTTATCTGTGGCCCTCGCTGGTTTGGCTCAGTGCATAGAGCATCAGTCGAGGACTGAAGGGTCGCAGGTTCAACTCCGGTCAAGGGCATGTACCTCTCACTTTCAGGCTCAGTTCCCAGCCCCAGGTGAGGTGCATGCAGAAGGCAATGTCTCTCTCATATCAATGTTTTCCTCTCTCTCTGTCTTTCCCTCTCCCTTCCACTCTCTCTAAAAATCAATAGAAAAATATCCTTAGGTGAGGATTAAAAATAATAATAGTTATCTCTAGGTATGAGACTGTTAGGTAAAATGTTCTCTTTCCTTCCACTTTCTTACATGTCCTAACATTTTAGCACATTGCATTTTAATACCAGTGGCCCGCAGCATGAAACTCGTGCACGGGTGCTGGGGGCGGGGGGGGGGGGGGGGGGGCGGCGGTGTCCCTCAGCCCAGCCTGCACCTTCTCCAATCTGGGACATCCCTCTCCACCATCCGGGATTGCTGGCTCCTAAAAGCTCACCTGCCTGCCTTCCCGATTGCCCCTAACCACTCTGCCTGCTGGCCTGCTTGCCCACAACTGCCATCCCCTGCCAACCTGCTCGCCCCCATTGCCCCCCTGCTGGCCTGCTCACCTCCAACTGCCGGCCTGATCGCCCCTAACCACCTCTGCCTCGGCCCCGCCACCATGGCTTGTCTGGAAGGACGTCTGGAAGGTCTCCTGTCTAATTAGCATATTACCCTTTTATTATCAAAAAACACAGACTTGGAAAATATTAATGGCCTAGAGCTGAAAATAGGCTTAATTGATGTTATACTAATGATGAACCTGGCAGATAAATTAGTCTATAATCATAGCTGAAACCGGTTTGGCTCAGTGGATAAGAGCATCAGCCTGCAGACTGAAAGGTCCCGAGTTCGATTCCGGACAAGGGCATGTACCTGGGTTGCGGGCACATCCCCAGTAGGAGGTGTGCAAGAGGCAGCTGATCGATGATTCTTTCTCATCGATGTTTCTAACTCTCTATCCCTCTTCTTTCCTCTCTGTAAAAAATCAATAAAATATATTTTTTTAAAAAAATTAGTCTATAATCATAAAAGAGCATTTGGCTTTTATATCTCATAAAAAAAAATCAACACTCTCAGTCTCTTTGTTAGAGAATGCCAGGCTTTCCAGGAAAAGGAACAGATTTTTAAAAAGACGTAAACTGTGAGTAGGTAGGATGTTCTAAAAAAGACTCAATGAAACGTTAAAATTTGCCTCTGAAACCAAATCAGCACTGTGGAGTCACCGTCAGTTCCTCTCCCTCCGCCAGGTGCGCGGAGGCAGCCGCCCCGCCGCGGCCACGCCAGCTCACAGCAGGCCGGCACGGCGCTGGGCCGCAGAGCCCCACGTCAATGCTCCGAAGGAAAGCCGTCTGAGCAGTCAAAACCACTTCAAAGCAGGAGTCTTCGACACTAGAGTCAACTCACTGGCCTGACACTGAAAAATGCACACAGACACACATACTATTGGAAACACTGGACACGAGGCAGTGGAACTGCAAAGGAAATCAGCAGTAAAATCCCAGCAAACACTCAGCCTTCCTGGCTCACCCTGCCGTTCCGAGAGTGGACACGTGAACAGGCCGAGTTCACGGCCTGGTCCCGTCTCCCTGATTAAAGCCTGCAGGTTCGGTCCACGTCCCCCGTTCAACACTGCTGAGCACCTCCTCTGACCACACATCGGCAAATACAACGTCAAATCCCGTGCAGGCACGAGGAATTAAACTTTAAAAAGCAACCAGGAAAATGCCGCCGGGAGCCCAGCTGGTGCAGCTCTGGGGGTTGAGCGTCGACCTATGAACCAGGGAGTCACAGTTCAACTCCCGGTCAGGGCATGTGCCAGGTGATTTCACTTAATAATTAATATTTACTAATTACTGTATTATGTTCCATATGAACATCGGTAAGTCTGCTTTTGTCTCACCTTGTACTGTAATAACTATGTATAGTGAATAATAAGAAAAATTTGTTTTAAACTGTGGTTTAAATTAAACTATAACTTTAAAAAACTGTACGTGTCTTTCACAATCCAAAATAACGTAATTTCAGCCACTCAGCCGAAGAATGGGAGAGGAACCCGGGAGCCGGAGCCTCTGCAGTCGGCCACACTTACTGTGAAGTTCACGTCCTTGAGGGGCAGTCTGAGGTGTTCGAATCCCACCGTCACCGTGTACTGCGTGTAGTTCAGGTAGCTGAGGTGCGCGACGATGATCTCCGCACACTTCTGCAGACGCACAGGGAGAGCAGTGTCTTTAAGGCAAGCGAGACTCACTCTCCCACCCAGGGACCCAGGAGTGACACGTTCCAACAGCAGATGATCGGACGGATCATCTCCAGGGAAGGCGCCAGAAGCCCAGAAAAATGCAGATGCCAGCCAAAAGCAGTTCTTAGAAAGAAAGACCCAAATGGGTATTTTTGGGAACAAAATTGAATTACAGTCTTTAGCTGCTACTTTGGATGACTCATACTATGCACCTGCATAAAGCAGCTCAGTGTAACACAGCCCTGGCATTCCCACAAACACACTGGCGCACAGGCCCAGACCCCACCCACCAGCCCCCCCAGCCTCACTTCCTCCTCGGCCCACTCCTGCAATTGCCTGCCATGCCCAGCCCCCCAGGCCGTGGTTCTGACCATCTCAGGATCTCCTAGGCATCAGCAGAGGGCGATCCCTCCACTGAGCAGGGACCGCCCCTCCCAGCATCCGCCCGGCATCCTCCGGGCCAGGACGAGCAGGCCGAGTGTCCGGGGCTGCCCACAGGCCTGTGCGGCGTACGGAGGGCACAGTCTTCGGGATACAAGAGCCTGGGCTGAAATCCTGGCCCCTCTCCGCAGCACCTGTCGCTCCGGCCCGTGCTCCGACCTCTCTGAGCCTCGGTTCTTCTTAGATAAAACGAGCTCTGGTAACAGATCCTGCCCGTGGGCCACTGGGAGGCCTGAGGAGGTGCCGTCTGAGCGCACCTGGCTGAGGCCCAGCAGGAAAACGGCTCTCCTAACTCTACGCTCAGACACGCTTGTACTGTGCGCCCCCCGCTCTCCACACCCCCCGCAGTCCTGACGGCGCCTCCTCGCTCAGAGGGGCCTGGTCTGACCCTCTGACAGACTGAGAGTGAGGCTCCTCCCCGCTGTGGGCCGTCGGGTCCCCCTCCCACAGCCACAGGCTGCACCCGGGGAGCTCCTCACCCACAGGCTGCTCACCCACGAGGCCTGCGAACAACCTAGAGCCCAGATCCGAAATGACCCGAGCAGCGGCAGGCCCGCCACAGTCACCCACAGACACCCAGGCAGCAAGTGCCACAAACAGTAAACGTAGGTGCCACACATCCTCAGGGCATGTGTGTGCATGCGCGTGGGTTTGTGTACGTGTGTGTGTGTGTGTGTTAATAAGCATTTATACAGGTAGACGGTTCTCCCATGCCATCACTGGTACGAGGTTTTTTACTTAAGAAAGCAAGTCTGTGATGGTGTGGCCGCTGAGGAACCACGGGCCGTGGGATGCACTCACCTCTGCACACGTGAGGGTCCTTGTGCGATTGTGAACTTTGTTATGAATGAACATGGTGGTTCCATCTAGAGCTACGCCATCCACTTTAACGGTCATGAGAAAGCTCGTCTGCATAGACATTTCTACAAGAGAGAGAAGTTCCGTGTCAGGGACGCCAGGCACTCATGCGGACAAACACGCCCGCCTGGCTCTGTGACAGGCCAGAGGGTCTCCACCCATTAGCTTAATTTCATGGAAGGACAAATAGTGCACAGCTAACGAATTACTCTTTAGATCCCACATAATTTTTTATTTTTATTTATTTATTTTTAAAAAAATATATATATATTTTTATTGATTTTTCACAGAGAGGAAGAGAGAGGGATAGAGAGTTAGAAACATCGATGAGAAAGAATCATCGATCAGCTGCCTCTTGCACACTCCCTACTGGGATGTGCCCGCAACCAAGGTACATGCTCTTGCCCGGAATCGAACCCGGGACGTTTCAGTCCGCAGGCTGACGCTCTATCCACTGAGCCAAACCGGTCCCGGCCCACATAATTTTTTAAATGCAATTTTATATGAACATAAAAACAGATCTATATTTTCTGATTATATAATTTTTTCTGATTACATGCTCATACTATGACAATGGGATTAAACACTGCAATCCCTCCACCTAGAGAACAAGTCAACAGGTACGTGCCCATCATCGCAGGCCATCTGCTAGACATACAAATACACAACGCTATCAAATTTATCTTCTTAAAATGTTACCATAAAAGGAGTTGATTTTTTTTTAATATGCATTTTTCAAGGTTTTTTTTCCTTCACGTTTTTTCTCAACCAAAGCCCCTCGCGTGAACCCGGAACACGAAGCTCACGTGGCAACCTGCCTCGGCTCTCCCAGGCGGCCCACGACGAGAGCTGCCTCGGCGAGCGGAGCCCACGCCCCATGCCCGCCCGGGGTGCTCTGGGCAGGCCGCCCAGCGGCACCGCTGACCGTGAGGCCGAAGATTCCCTGCTGTGCGGAGCCGGCCTGTGCGTGATGGGGTGTTCCCTGCCCACCACACCAGTAGCGCCCGCCTCCCGAGTTGTGACAATCAACATGTCCCAATGTCTCCAGACACTGCCGGTGTCTCTGGGGGGCGGACCCACTGGAAAGGCAGCCACCGAGCTAAGCTGACCAGCGCTCCTGGGGGGTGAGCTGCCCTCCCCGGGGTGACTGGTCCTGGGGGGCTGCAGGGTAACTTAGTGCGGAGGACACGAGGGCGTTTGAGGGCTGTTATAAAGAATACAGACCATCCTTGTAACCCTCCTTTGAAATCACTTTAAAAGGTCTGAAAGCTCTTTCAACTTTTACAACATGGGGCTTCGTACACAGAAGAATCAGACCCAATGCCAGGCTTCTTACCTTTTGATTGATTCAACTCAACGACACACGTCAGCCACAGCTGCTGATTGTATGTGGACAGCGGATTTGAACGTATGAGAATTGGCTTCAACTGAGGGAAAGAGAAAGAAGTTAAGTAACCATGTGACCTTTCCGTTGCCATTGCAGCTACCAAGTACCTCACCTAAACACCCAAAGCGGACAGCCAGCGAGGAGGGCTGAGCACGGTGCTGGGCCAGACCCAGCGCGTCTCCGAGGGCGGGAGTGAAACCCCGCCTTCCAGAAAGAGAAAGGCCTAACTGCTCCAATGCACATCTGTCTCCGTGAACGCCTCCGGGCAGGCGCTCCCACCACCTGCAGCCTCGGCACAGCGTCATTCCCAGAAAGGCCATCTCGAGGGAAGTTAAAGGGCATGTGATGAGACGTATAATAAGATAACAGGATGCCAAAGAAATACGTTTGCAAGACTCTTGATTTAATATCAATATACCAGACATGTCTGACATCTGTTATCCTCAGCTTTGGAAGAGTCTTAACCCCCTGGGGGAGAAAAGTTAGCCCAATTCCGGTGTCTGCACAGCGGCTCCGGAGAAAGCACCGTCTGCATGCTCAGTCTCTGAGTGCGAGCATGTGTTGGGTCTTAATGCTCTGGCAGGTCTCCATCGAACCCGTGCCCAGAGCTGTGCCCATAGCCCACCCACGTGAGGGGATCTCTCGGAGGGTAATCCATCCTCCTTCAGCTTCAGTGTCAAAAAAAAAAAAAAAAAAAGACTGACATGATAAAGCAAAATTTAAAAGGCCAAACTCCGATCAGGGGCCTCATGGCTGCGCCTCTTCCAATCAGGTGCTCAGGATGAGAGTTAGAGAAAACAGGGAAATGCGGAGAAATGGGCTACACCGGGACCCTTTTCAAGCCAGCAGTAGCAAAGGGGACAATTAAAGGTATAGGTTTTAGGGTATTTTCTTTTTTTGCCTTTTTGAAAACTGTAAGGGTGGACACGTAGCAGGGAGCTGGAAGAACAGACAAGTTAATATTTGGGGTCAGATAATCAGATGTTATGGTGTTATGAGAATGCAAGACAAGTGTGCTCAGTTTACAGATAAAAATTTCATTTGATACACAGGAAAGTAAAAGTGGTTAGTTATTTGGGCTCTCGCAAGTTAGTATTTATTAAAGAATACCAAAATCCTCCAATTGGAAGGACTTTTGTTTTTCTCTAAAGATGGCAAAGGATCAAGGAAAATTAAAAAAATAAAAGAAAAAAAGGATATTCCATTTAAACTGAGTTCATGCAAAGAACGCCGACCATTAAAAGAACTATCACTGCTGTTAACTGAGCCTGGCGACCACGGTGCACTGGGCCAACAGGAAGAGCTGCAGTGTGAGGCCAGGAGAGTCACCGGCCTCTGGACGTGAACCGCTGCGCTCAGTGTTAGCGCCACCAGCCGTCTCGCACCGAGGCATCTACTGCAGCAGAAAACGCCATTTCATCAAACGAGGACCCAGAGGCCAGCCACTGGCCGTGTTGGCTGAGAAGAACCTGCAGGACAGGCGGCCACTGCTAGTGACCTGGATGCTTCTATGGCCCATCGCCTGCCACGCAGCCCCAGTCTTACCTTTTTGCTATTATTTAGTGAAAAATTAGCTTCAGAAGTCTGGATCGCTTTGGGTCCTAAAGTGTAACAGAAGAAAAAAGGCAGGTTAAAGCCTCCACTGATAATTAATTTATTGACTCTTGTCAAATGCCAAGACATACGTTATATGGTGGTGGTCCTATTCTCCTGGTCTGTCATCAGAGGCTGCACATGTATGTGAAACACACAGACACACAGCATCCACTCCGCTGCTGGTGACCTCCGGGCAGGTGAACCCAACAGCCACCACACGAGGCACACAATCCCCAGGGTTTTCTGTCCCCGCAGAGACCTCTCCCTGCCTCTATGAGGGCTCTGGGCACCGCAGACCAAGGAAACGCTCATGACACAGAGGGCATCTACCTATTTTATAAAGCATAAAGATTTCTGCCGAAAAATTAGTCATTTGTCAATTCACCCAATTACTCCAGTTTTCCAAAAACATTTACTCAGTAGAGAACATGAAAAAGCATACTTGCTAATATATACTCAAAGCTTTTCCTGAAATAACAGATATGCAGTCTTCATAAATGCTTGCATTGTAATTTTTTAGGACTTTGGCCTTAAAAGAAGTGGTCACATCTCTTCAACAAATGGCGTTGGAAAAACTGGACAGGCACATGCAAAAAGTGAAACCAGACCACCAGCTTGCACCATACATAAAAATAGACTAAAAATGGATCAAACACTTAGATGGAAGTTGGGGAACCATAAAAATCCAAGAAGAAAACAGACAGTAGAATCTCAGACATCTCACATAGCAATGTTTTTACCGATACATCTGCTAGGGCAAGAGAAACAGGAAAAAATAAACAAATGGGGTCACATCAAACTAAAAAGCTTCTGCACAGCAAACACACCATCAACAGAAAAAGGGAACCGCCTGTTTAGGAGAACATATCTGCCAATGATACATCTGATAAGGGGTTAATTTCCAAATATATAACAAGTGTACACAACGCAGCACCAGGAAGACAAAAATCCAATTTAAAAATGGGCAAAGGACCTAAAAAGACACTTCTCCAAAGCAGATACACTGATGGCCAAGAGACCTATGGAAAAATGCTCAAAGTCACTGATCATCAGAGCTGCAAATTAAAATCAGTGGATAGAGCGTCAGCCTGTCCTAAAGGGTCCTGGGCTTGATTCCTGTCAAGGGCACATGCCCAGGTGGTGGGCTCCTGGCCCTGGTTGGATCACACGGGAGGCAACCAATGGATGTGTCTCTCTCACATTAGTGTTTCTGTCTGTCTCTCGTTCTCCCTTCCATTCTCCCTAAAAACCAATGGAAAAATGTCCTGGGGAGGGTTAACAAAAGAGGAAACAAGGTTGGCTACAGTTGCCATTGCCACCATCATCATCTTCAGCAGCAGCAGGCAAATGGCACTGACGTAATCACCCTCCCTCTGCCCAGCTCCCTCGGTCCATCACCAACCCAAGACTCAGTTTAGGTTAAGAAACCTGTCTTTTGCTGATTTTAGCTTCGAAATGGCCTTTGAAATGGTCCCTTTCTCAGAGATGGAAAACTGAGGCCCAGAACCCATTTCTCCTCCTCAAACAGCATGCTGGGGGCCGCAAGGCACCCGGGGCCCTGAGGTCAAGGCCAAAGCCGTCTGCAGGCTCCTCCTGCCAAGAGCTGGGGCATCACCAGGGCAGCCTCATGCTGCCAGCATCTCCCGCCCTCCCCACCACTCGCGGCACCGTGGCCTGCTCCTCGCCAGCCAGCAAGCTCTGGATTGCCCAGCGCCCAGGCGGGATCTTGGCACACAACCTCTCCAGAAATGTTGGGCTTCCCAGCGAAAGGTACATGGTCAAGGCCACCCAGGGCTGCACGCTGCCCTCAGGCCCTGGCTGCCGCGCGGGCGGGACAGGGTCACCCCTCCGCCCGGTGGGTCAGGGAGAATCGGGCCTGGCCCGGTGGGAGCGGGTGGGTACAGCGGGCGGGCTGCACAGGGTGACTGTACAGGATACCATGGCCAAAGCTGCACCTACCTTTGATCCCGACGAAGACGGTCAGGCCGAAGCAGACGAAGAAGACGACGAACACCAGCACGAAGTGGCGCTTGGAGAGCGTGTACAGCCGCATGGGCGCCAGCCTGCGGGGCAAGGCCAGCGGGTGAGGCAGGCAGGAGCCGCTGGACCGCAGGAGGCCCTCCCCTGTAAGCCCTCACCGCACAACCGGACCCGCCGAGCCCAGGTGACCCTGACAACAGCCTCCGTGACTCAGGGCTCGGCGGGAAGCCCTCCGAGAGGCCCTGCCGTGGTCTGCACAGCGCCAGCCCCCCCCCCCCCCTGCTCGGGGCCGGACCTTGCGCTGTGGCTCCAGGCCCACGCAGGGCACATCCGCCACTCCCCGTGGGTGGCCAGGCCCCTGTGCACACATCCCGCCTCCAGCTGCCCGGGTACAGCCCCCGGGGGAGGCCCTGGGTCGCTCACACGCAAACACGCAGCTATAACTGTCAGCGGTCACAGCCCAGCCCAGGCTGGGACGCCAGGTGCCCAGCATCCTTTCCCGGCTCTTTCCGCTGGCCGTGTTTCCTGCCCAAGGTCCCTCCGGTCTGAGACCCTCACGCGCCACCCGTGGGGGTGAAGCTCTGCTGACCTTCGCTGCGGGGTCTGGTTTTCTGCGATGGAAACCACCCTGACACTGACCCTCCCAGGGGCCCTCCTCACCCCTCCTCTGTCCCTTGGCCAGGAGACCATGGTGGCGGGTGAGAGTCACTTCTTTCGGAACCCCTTCCCCAGAGGCGGGCAGACCAGACAAGCCGTGAAGGACCAGAAGACACCGGTCTCCACAGTGCAGTCCAGACACCACGTCAGCGCCACATGTGAGGCCGGTCCAGTTCCGCCCCAGGTGGCGGGTGGCTGACCCCCGCCCCGGGATCCTGAAGAGAAGACCCGTAATCCCAGAGCTGGGAGCGGGGTGGGGGGATCTGGGGGCGGGGTGCTCTGCTTTTGACTCCGCTAGCATTTCCTGGTCTCACGCCTCACCGGCAGGTGAGACACACCCTCCGGAGGGGGGGCAGGCTTACCCACAGCAGAGAATCAGCTCGTTTGCTTTGGTGGCACGAGGCTCACGTGGCTCTGTGCACACACACCCTCCCCCACGAGGCCAAGCTGCCAGCTCCTCAGCCGGAAGTCAGCCGGCCAAAGTCCAGGGCAAAGGTGGGCCGACAGCCATGGCTCTGACGTGGCCATGCCCATCGGCCCGCTCTCCAGCGGGGCCTGCGGGCCTCCGGGCGGTGACTGCAGTCAGTCACAGGGAGGAAACAGGACTCAGGGCTCGATCCCCTTCAGGACTCGGGTCCAAAGGCTGAGCCGCACGCAGCCTGCTGTGCCCGAGGAGAGACGGCCAGTGGCAGGGCCCGGCCCACTAGCCTTTGGACCAGAGGCCGTGAGCCCCGAAAGCCCTGAGATATCAGCGCGGAGAGCGGCGCGGGAGGGAGCCCAGCCCCTCGGGTTTGTAGATGGGGACTTCCCAAGCTGTGCCGATCCCAGGAAGGGGCTGAGGGAGCCGCGCCGTGAGCGCCCGGACAGCCTGTGGAAGGGCTGCGAGAGCAGGCCTGGGCCCCGCCACAGCACATCCCATGTGACGACGCCCCCGCCAGGGTTCTGCTCCCGAGGTCCCAAAGGCACCTCTGACACCTCAAGGCCACTGCCTACCCCGGACACGGACAGGCCGCCCGTGACCTCCAACTTCTCATCTCAGCACCAAGAAGGCCCCTCCCTCCCCTGCAGCCGGACAGCCGGGCAGGAGGGAGGCAGAGTGCTCGGAGCGCCAGAGCCAACATTAGCTCCCTCTCCAGGGGTCCTCAAACTTTTTAAAGTGGGGGCCAGATCACGGTCCCTCAGAGAGCTGGAGGGCCGGACTATATGAACTACTAATTCCTACTGTAACACCTTGGCTGCGCTCACTGCCCAAAAAACCTGGCGGGCAGGATCAGACTCCCCTGGGGACTGCATGTGGCCCGCGGGCTGTAGTTTGAAGACCCCTGCTCTACGCACTCTCCCTGCCCCGCGGCCCTTAGGCGGTCCTCAGGCGGCGCGGGAGGCAGCGGGCAGGGAGCACGCTGTGGACTCCGTCAGGGCCGCAGCAGAATGGCCACAAAGGGAGGACCTGGTGAGTGGAGGACGCGAGGAAGCACCTCCAGGCTGGTCCTCGGGCTCCGGGGAGAGGAGGGCACACCGGCACACACAGCCCTGCGTCACCGATGTCACCGACGTCACCGAAGGCAGGGGGCAGCCAGCCCGCAGCGGGGCCAGGGGGCCGAGGCTTTCTAGTGACTCATTTTATCCCGCCCTGGGAGCTCCCACTTAAGAATTAAAAATGAGAATCTAGGCAGTGGAGAGGGGCTTCCATTCTCGATCCCCTCCCATTTATTTGAGATTCTATTTCTTCTAGAAATCCACATAAAAGTAATTTCTTCTGTGGCCCAAAGCACTGGCTGGGTGCCTCAGAGTCCTTATCTACAGAGCGGAGACAAATGATACCGCGGGGCTGCTGGGAGGCATCCGTGAAGTCGGTGCTCAGAACAGCGGAGGGCGCAGAGGCCATCGTGTTGGTCAGCAGTGGTAGGAGCTGTGCTTTCCCCTCCCCCAGCTTCTTCGTTTTTCCATCCGACCAGTATCCCTGACGACCACTGCGTAACTGGCACCTCTAGTTCAGACTCAGCCATCGGAAGGACAGGGCGGGAGCAGCTGGCATTCCCTGGGCACCTCCTGGGCAGCAGGCAGGCGCTGCCCGGAGGCAGGTGTGATCCGCCCATTTTCACAGACAGGGGGGACACGCAGGCTCGGGAGGGATGGCCTGCCGAGGCCCCGTCAGCAGGCGGTGAGGTGGGATTTGAACCCACACGGCCAGGAGCACAAAGGTGGCCCACAACTCCCTCACACTCACTCCGGGGCCTCCTCACCGAAGTCTTTCCTTTTCAAACCTGCCAATTATTGGGTTTCAGGAAGAAACTCTGAGGGAAGGAACAGAACAAGAACTCTGAAATTTCAATCAACCGACTTGAATATGGTACAAATAATTGATCTTTAGCTACTCAGAAAAGCCATATGCAGGCAGCCACGGCCCCACAACCTCGGGATGTATGTGCATGAGCAAACCACCAACTCCCGTGTACGCCTCCGAGGCTGCCCACCCAGCGTCTTCGCCCAGGAGCGTCCTGGGTAGGCCACCAATACCCTCGCGGGGCAAACAGATGGAGGGAGCAGACCACACACTGGTCAACGCAGGGCCACGGGCAGTGCAGCCCTGTGGTTAAGAACTGGGATCTCGAGGCCCACTGCCTGGGCTGGAGGGCCTTCACCATTGACCTGGGCAGTGAGAATCCCTTCATTCTCTGGTTCCCAAACTGTGAGAGCGAGGGAGCTAAGGGATTGTCACGGAGGGTCGCAGTGGCAGGTATTTCCCGAAAGCCCTGCTCAGTCATCGCCTCTGTTAACGGAGCAGCAACAGCGTGTAAAGTGTCAGGGGCGGGCTCTGGAGCTGACCACCGGCCTCCGTCTCAGCCCTGCCCTTACTAGCTGTGAGCTTGAGAGACTCAGGGACTTCGGAACACTCTGTTCTCTCTTATTGGTTCCAGAGATCACTGTGGTTCAGGAAAAACAAACCTATTCTCAGAGACACAATCCTGACCAACTCTCCGGATGCGGGACCAGGATACTGACCCAGGCCTGCCACGAAGGAAGCCTGGGACAGAACCACAGCGGGGCCCGTGGGCCACCTGCCCCTTCGCTGAGGGCAAACGGGAGTCTCATTGATACACTTCACACTCAAATGTCCCCAATGAGAGAGACAGGCAGAGTACACTCTTTAAAAACGGGTTGTAAATACCAAGCAAGACCCACACCAGACGCCAACCTTACTTAGGTTCGCAGGGAAATGCTACAGAAAGAGCAAAGCAGCAAACGGAACCTGAGAGAGAGCCACTCTCTGTGGTCAGCCGCCGACAGGAAGGTCCGGCAGCTAGGAGCTGGGTGGGACTCGCCCTCTCCTCTCCTCCCGGCTCACACTCCCCTCGCTGTCAGATAAGGAATGGAGTTTGCGGGAACGTGAACATCAATCTTTGAGAGCTGGAAACTCTTCATTCAGGCTGGTTTGGACAGCACTCTCTCCCGTCCTTTTAAAAAGAGTAGGCTGCGTCCACCCGGTTTGACTCACTAAACAGAGCGTCGGCCTGCGGACTCAAGGGTCCCAGGTTCGATTCTGGTCGCAGGCACATCCCCAGTGGGGGGGAGGGGTGTGTGTGTGTGTGTGTGTGTGTATGTGTGCAAGAGGCAGTTGATCAATGTTTCTCTCTCACCGATGTTTCTAACTCTCTATCCCTCTCCGTTCCTCTCTGTAAAAAATCAATAAAATATGTGTTTTTTAAAAAGAGTGGGCTGGGCTGCATGTGAGCAGGGCGGTCCTGGGGCCACAGACCCCGCACGGCTCCCCGCCATTCCCCCAGCCATTCTTTCTCAGCCTCTTTCCCCGTTCCTGCAGCCTGTCAGCGTCCCAAACGGGGCTCAGTCACCTCTGCCAACAAGAGCACGAAGGCCGGTACACCCTTCGGATGCTCAGGTTTGTTTTCTCCTAGGATTTTTATTCGCTGCCAATCGCTCTCTCGGATCCCCCGGGCCGTGCCATCCTGAGTGCTGGGCTGGTCGGTGGCTAGCTGACTGCCAGGTAACACGTCCACCTCCCGGGCCCTGGCTCAGCGGAGCAGGACACACGCTCCCAGGAGCACCCGTGCTGCCCCCGCTCCCCGCTCCGCAGCGGCACCACTGCCACCACGTCAGGTAGCAGGCGGCTCCGGTCCGGCAGGAGCCGGGCCTGGGTCCTGGCTAACGCCCACACGTCACCCCTCTGCCTCCGAGTCCTATGGAAGGTCTCCCGCCAGCACACACGCCGGGGCTGCGTGCGACCAAGGAGGGAGATTCGCGGGTGACAGGACTTAGCGTGCAGCTGTCACTCTGCCACGGGGTCACAACTTTGCACAACACCAGAAGGCACCCCCCCCCCTGCATTTCCCGGGTGCCAGTCACAGACCCCACAAATGAACGGTGCCCCCGAGGGCACAGAGGCAGTAACGCTGACCCCTCCACCTGGGTCTGCAGAGCAGGGAGGCGGGATGCCAGGCTGGCCTCCCACGCGGTGCTAAGGTCAGACTTTCCCCCATCACAGCTGCTGGCCTCTGGGCAGGTGCCTGGCTCTTACCCCCTATGTCTGTGATCAGAAGTCACCAGGCAGCCCCAATGCACAGAGCAGCACAGTCCTGTGTGAGGGCCGCCCTGGGCCGCGGGGCCCGCCCTCCTTCCCTGACTTCCTGCGGCTCAGGAGCTGGACTGGCTGCCAGTTCTCTCCCCTTCGCTGGGTGCCCCTGGGACTCCGGTGACAGCTGCGTGGGAAGCGGCTTTACGGTGCGCCCTGGGGCCGGGCCAGGTCTTCCCCACTCAAAGCCCCTAACTTCCGAGGCAAAGGGCCCGAGCCCACGGGCTGCAAGCTGGCAGGCGGGCACCCCGGCCCGGAGAGGCTGGCAGGCTCCCAGCGCGCCAGCATCACCAGCCGCCTCGCAAGCACCTCGCTCCCCGCGGGGGTCGCGGTCTCCTGGGAGGCTGGGTCCCGGCGGCCGAGGACGGGCGAGGGGCCCAGAGCCGGCCACTGCCAGGCACCCACCCGGCTCCCCGGGAAGGCCGGGCCCCGGTGCCCTGGGCGACCCCGCCCGCACCCAGCTCCCCGGGGCCCGGACCCCGCACCCATCCCCACGGCTCACCCAGCCCGGCGGCGGAGCCCCTCCCGAACCCCCCCAAAGCCCGGCAGCGCCCCCTCCCGCGTCCCCGCGCCCGGTGTGGGCGGAGGGCCCCGCGGCAGGGCTCCCGGGTGCGGGACGCTGGAACCCCACTCCGGGCCCGGGCGCCGGACACCCGGCCCCCGCCGCCCTCCTCCGTCCCGGGGCCCGCACTCACGGCTCCATCGCGGCCGGCGCCGGGGTCCGCCCCGCCCCGCGCCCCGCCGCTCAGCAGCCGCAGGCGCAGCCACAGGCGCGGCCACAGGCGCAGCGAACCACAGCGGCCGGGGCAGCGGCTCCGCGGACTCGTCAGAGCGCGACGCGCGGCGGGTCACGTGCGCGGAAGAGGCCGGAGCGGCTGGGACGGGGGCGTGGCCAGGAGCGGAGGGGCGTGACCAGAGGCGCGGCAGGCGCGACGGGGCGGGGCCTGAGGCGGAGCTAGGGGCGCGGCAGGCGCAAAGGGGCGGGGCCTGGAGGCGGAGCCAGGGGCGCGGCAGGCGCAAAGGGGCGGGGCCTGGAGGCTGGGGGAGGAGCTTGGTGGGTCTCCCTCCTCCCCCACTCTAGAGCCCAGAGGCGGGGCCCCACGCGGGAAGGAGCCAATGAACGAGTGGAGGCGTGAATGAATGAATGACTGCTTGTCCTCAGCGGAGGGGGCCACACCACAATTCATCCACACCCTGCTTCCCGGGCATCTTAACGGGGCATGCGAGTGGGATCGGAAAGACACTGTGGTGTCTCGTGTTTCTGGCAGAGAATCTACAGCTTTCTGTATTCCCAAAGAGGCTGTGGCCGCGGGGAGATGGAAGGCACCCTCTGCCGCCCGCCCGAGTGATGGAGGGGAGCTTTCCGGCTGTTCGGAGCCTCTGCAAACCTCTCCGGACAGCCGCCCGCCCGCCACCGGGTCTCCGCCCAGCACCCGCGCTGACAGGCGCTGGGGCCACCTGGGCCTGCGGGGCGGCCAGTGTGAAGGCATCAGCTGACCAAGTGCACTTTCTTGGTTTGGGTTCTCGGCTCACAGTTCTATTTGTAATCTAGGACAGCCGAGAGCCACAGTCTGGATATTTGAGATTTACCTTTGCAGCATCGGTCAAAACGTCCCCTGTCTCCATGTCCAGTGGGCTTAAAGGCAAACCCAGTGAGGAAAATAAAGGTCTCAGCCTCCTTCCTAATGTACCCACATTCATTCACTAAGCTGTCCACAAGCTCGGTGGGTGGGAAGAGACCAGCAGGACGAAGATGCAGTTCCTCCCTCCCTCGGCAAAGCGAGTGACCACCAGCACAGGTTGCTCCAGTGGCACCAGGAAGGGCACCGAACTCACCGGGGGCTTGGGCGGAGAGGACAAGGGAGGAGAGAAGGCAGGCTGTTGGGCTGCCCTCAGGGGAAGGGGAGGTGGGAGGGCTGGGAGTGGGGGGGAGGGAAAGGGGAGGTGGGGAGGGCAGGGAGGGGGGGGGAGGGGGAAGGGGAGGTGGGGAGAGCTGGGAGTCGGAGGGAAAAGGAGGTGGGGAGGGCTGGGAGTTGGGGGGAAGGGAGGTGGGGAGGGCTGGGAGTCGGAGGGAAAAGGAGGTGGGGAGGGCTGGGAGTTGGAGGGAAGGGGCATAGCAGGGAAAAGAGCCACCTGAACACGGAGTACATTATATGACAAGAAGTTCCATTAGCCTTTGAATCTCAAACCTCAGCTCTTACGGAACCATAACGAAAGGTTATTTCTCAGGTCCTTCTTTCTCAGAGACACGTGGGGAGAAAAGGCCACAAGACTGGGGGACACAGCACCGTGTGGGGACAGCCAAGTAAGGAGATGCGGGTCAGTGGGCACCGCGAACCGGAGCGTGAGCATCGTCTAGAGGGGCGGCTGCCACTCGGCACTTTGAAAGAGGCTGACTCCAAACAGGCCTTTTCATGCGACACTTAGGATTCTCAAACGTTGGAAAGGAACTAAAAAACTACGTTAGGCTCTGAGAGGACGAACCCACAGGCAGAGGCAGCCGGTGCCCCTCCCGTCAGAAGCAGCTCTGTCTGGTGCAGAGAGGCCTGCCCGGGGTCCGAGCCAGCGGCTGGGCCACTCCTGAGAGTCCCCAAGACCCTCGCTGTTCCACGCGACTCTGGGTTCTAAAGAGCTGACATCTTTGAGGGCCACGCTGCCTCCTGGGAAGCTCCTAGCTGCTCTCTCCAGAGCTGCTGTCCAGCATCACTTAGATCACGCTTTTCCTCGCTTATTTTTCCGTCCAGCATTCACTGTGAGAGAGGGAAACGCAGAGGTGTGTGACCGTGTTCAGGAAGAAGGCAAAGGGACCCAACCTACTCTGGGCCTCCGAGACAGTTTGATCATCAACCATGCCTCCCAGCAGGCCCCTCCCTCCCCTCCAGGCTTCCCACCCGAGCTTCTGTCAGTCTGGCAAGCTTCCTCTTGAAGCTCAGAACGGAACATATCTCACATGCGGTCGGATCAGCCCTGAGAAGGGGTTCACATCTTGGCAGCCTCCCCTCATGTGGCCCCTACTCCATCCTCAGGAGGCCTCCCCGCTCTGCTCAGGGTCATGCTGTCCCGTGAGAATGACCAATTACCGGCGCCTGAAAACTGAGGTCTGAGCCAACGCGTCACCTCAACAACCCATGAGCTGTCAGCGGCCTTTGTTCCCATTTAACGGATAAGAAACGGTGTGGGCCTGAATGTGAATTTTCAGTCTCGCCTGAGTATTCTCTGTTCCGGACCGTATAGCTTATTGAGAAACGTCCCCAGATGTCCCAGGACCCAGCCTGGCTTTAAGACAGTCCCACGGCCAAGACCAGACCAGGAACGCTCAGAAGTCACGGAGTGACCTGGAGCAGGCCCTGGTGCCCTCACGGTGGGTTCCCAGGATGGCACAGATGCCACCCCACCTCCAGCCTCGGTCACCAGCTCCTTCTGCCCCGGAAGGCTGCCGGACAGGTAACAGGAGCTGCTGTGTCTGGTTCGTACGCTACCACCTTTCTCACGTCACACACCAGCACCGCAAGGAGGAGGGAGCTGTCTGTCACAGTGTCACCCCCCTGACAGGTGGTTTGAGGCAATAAACAGCAGTGTTTGCAGCTCCTGCTGCTGGGCTGTGTGACGCCGTGAGTCACAGTGCAATGGCCTCAGGGAAGTGCGGGAAGTCCAAACAGGAAGAGACTCTACTTGAGAAGCTGCGCAAGCGTGTGGAGGTCAGTGTGGAAGGAGAACTGGAGAGCAGGCCTCGCTGGCCCTGCAGGACCGAGGCAGGGCGCACAGGGCGAGGGTCTGAAAGGGGTCACTGGCTGGAGGGGGAGAGGCCACCAGAGACCTGGGCAAGAGCAGCCCCGGGACCTGGTGGCGAGCCCCAGGCTCCGAGCTGCATAAGGAGGGGACAGGACACCGGTGGTGCACCACAGTGGGTGGCGCCTGGACAGGCTGCCTGGAGGGGGCGGTCCCTCTCAGCAGGAGACCCTCCTGACTGGGTGGTCAGGGCCGCCACTCAGGAGGGGAAGCAGGCATGGGAGCTCCCACAGGAGGGAGTGGGAGAGTGCCCAGCCACTCAGCAGCGAGGTGAGAAGACTGGGTGGCCGCGCTCCCACGGGCGGCAGCAGCAGGTTGGGGGCTGTGAGCCCCGGCTTTGTCGCAGCGATGGCAGCTGATGTCGGTGCTGCTCAGAGGTACGCGCACTCGAAATGGCTAACAATATGCAGTTAGAGCAACAGGTGTGAGAGAACTGGAGCTGGTCACGGTGGGAGGAAGGCAACGTCTATGAAATAAGTGGAGAAACAAACCATGTGGAGCCAACTTGCAGGGCCCCCCTCTGCCCCACTGGCAGGGCAGCAGGTGGGGGCCAGGCAGGGTGGTGGCCCCGGAGGCCGGGCTGAGGGCACTTCGGGCAGAGCTGCAAACGAACGGGAGGAGTCAGAGTTGAGACGTGGGGACAAGTGGGGACAGCTGTGGGGGAAGACCCAAGAGGGAGAAGAGAGCGGTCAGGAGTGTGTGGGCAGTGGGGCAGGGACAGCACAGACAGGCACGGCTAGGTCTTGGGAGCTGACTGTGCCGGCCCCTCATACACTCGGCCCTGGCCCGCTGGGGCCTGTGTCTCGCTGCAAACAGAGAACCACAGCACCAGCCTCCCTGGCAGGCCAGGGTGCGGCCAGCCCTAAGCTGCGAGGATTCAAGTTTAAGGAAATTCTTTGTCTGCCTTTGACATGACGGAGAGAAGCTGTTCTAAAATCACAGCCTCGTCAGGGATAGTTATCACTCTTCCCCCCAAAAAGGAAACGGAGGCCCGGAGAGACGCCAGGACCCGCTCAGGGGGCTGCCTCCCATGAGCACCAGGAGAAAGGGTCCCCGCTGAGACGGGCCCAGCCCCTCAGCCCGGGGGCCGGTGGAAATGCGCAGGCTGCCTTCGTCAGAAAAGCGGTTCTCGGACCTTAAACCTGACTGCACCCTGACCAGGTGAGCTCATCCAAAACGGAGGCCGGGCAGCGGGCAGAGCGGAAACGGGAGGACCGGCCACGGTGGCCCTGACAGTGGCCTCTGAGCTGGGGGGGCGGCAGGGCGCCTTGGCTAATGACCTCCCACAATCCTGCCCACGGAGGAGTGGCTGCCCCAGGCTGGCTAGGCCTGATGCTCCAAACATTCCTCACCTCCTGGGCTCTCGGTCCTGGCCAACACCCAGCCGGACTAATGAAACCATAGCCCTCCAGGGCAGGCCTGGCACTGTGTTTTTAAAAGCTCCCCCGGAGATTCTGGTGCATGGCCAGCATTAGGACCCGTCTTGCCTGGCCCGCATGGCTCAGTGGCTGAGCATCGACCTAGGAACCAGGAGGTCCCATGTTTGATTCCCGGTCAGGGCACATGCCCGGGTTGTGGGCTCCATCCCCAGTCAGGGGCGTGCAGGAGGCAGCCGCTGCGTGATTCTCATTGTTGATGTCTTTGCCTCTTTTCCCCTCTCCTTTCCTCTCTACAATCAATAAAAATAAATAATAATGTAAAAAGAACCCGTCTGACGAATCGCCCTGCCTGGTGCCACTGGTCCCATGTTGAATGCATGCCGTCCGGTTCAACACCATAGGCCAGAGCTTGGCTGTTGTGAAGCCGTCACCGCAAACAACTTTTCCTGGACGTGCGGTCTAACCTAGGCCAGTGAGACGCGGGCCAGCCCGGGGCCGATGAGTTCACCCAGGGGACAGAACGTTGCTTCCGGAAGCCTCTTGGGCATCACTTCGCTGGCCAGGAAGAAGCCAGCCCACCTCCGCTGCGCGTGTATTTCACGGGGTGATCACACGAGAAACAACGCATGGGCCAGCCGACGGCCAAGCACCAGTTCTCTGAGAACTGAGCGCTAGGGGAACGCATTCGCTGTCCTCTCCTTTGTAGAACACTCTGCCGCTTGTGACATGGACATGGCCCACTGCCCGCCCCGCGTCCCCTGCCCACATCTAGTTCCTACCAGAACCCCCTCCGGGTCAGCCCTCTGCTCCTCCTCCTTGGTGGGCCTGGCTCGCACTCAGCTCCTGGGCCCGGGTGTGAGGAAGCCGGATTCCGCCCCCTGCTCAGGGGAGGGCAAGGCCCGATGTCACCAGTGAGACACAGGAGCGGGTTTTCTTACCAGCTTCCCATTGAAGCACAGTGAGCATACTGAGAGGTGCACACGTCACACGGACAACGTGACCAATGCTCACAATTAAATAACCTGTGTAACCGGCACCCGGAGTGAGAAGCAAAACATCGCCAGCCGCAGAAGTCCCTCTCCTGCTCCCTGCCATCCCGTCCCCTCAGGGTAACCCTCCCCTGGCAGTGGGACATGGTGCCTGCTCTGTACGGTTTTGTTTAAGTGGAATCGAAGTGTAGGCACTCCCTGTGTCTGGCTTTTGCTCACATGATGTCTGTGAGGCTCAACTTTATTGTGTGTTGTTTTATTTGCTTTGATTGCTGTATAATATTCCATCATGGAACAAGCCGCCTTTACTCATTCTACTGCTGAGTTTCAGTTCAGGAGGATGACAAATTGTGCTGCTATGAACATTTTAGTAACTGTCTTTTTAAAAAATATATTTTTATTGATTTCAGAGAGGAAGGGAGAGGGAGAGAGAGTTTAGAAACATCAATGATGAGTACCACTGATCAGCTGCCTCCTGCACACACCTTCTAGGGATTGAGCCCACAACCTGGGCATGTGCCCCTGACCAGAACTGAACCCGGGACCCTTCTGTCCGCAGGTCAACGCTCTATCTACTGAGCCAAACCGGCTAGGGCTAGAAGCATTTCTAGTGTTATCTCCATAAAGCACTTGAGCCCCACAACATCCTTGCTTCATGTTTCCAATGTGGAAATGGATCACCAGTGAAATTCGATATTTCCCCAAGGCACAGGGCAGAGCTGGGACTGGAAGCCGGGGTTCCCTATGCCCAGCCCACTGCCTTTCCACCTGCACCCTCCGAGGGGCTCCCCTGTCCCTGGCAGGCAGTACAACAGTCACCTCGCATTTTGTGAACACGACTACGAGCCCTCTGACCTCACAGCTGCCGTTCTCAGGGAAGCCAGATGATGCAGCCAGTATGCAAAGAGCCGGCAGCTCACAGAGCATCCGCGGCTTCCCCTGCTCCGCCGTTCTGAGGAACCTGAGCTACAGGAGCCAAGTGCCTGGCCCTCCCGGGAGGAAAGGACTGGCGCCTGCTGATCATAAACCGCTGATGGGAACGTGCAGATGGTGAGAAGCGTAGGAGCAAAATGATAGTAGCACGCTCGCCTTCCCGCCAGACAGAGGCAGGCGCTGTGACTATCAGCTTCTCAACGAGATGCCCAAGCGTGCTCCCTGAGCTCGGCAAGGGCGCCGCCCGCTGACGGACAGACATGCGCAGCGGAGCGGTAGAAGGCAGTCCAGGGCCCAACCTCTCCCTGGGACACAGCAGCCCTGAGCCAGCCTCACGGCCCTGCCAGCACTCCGTGTGGTCGAGCACTCTGCGGTGAGCGAGCGTGCTCTCAGGGCCGAGGGCGGAGTCCTCAGTGCCCGCCCGCCCGTGGCGGATTGTCTTCCGGAGCCAACTTAAATGAGGTTGTTCCTTCAGCAAAATTCCAGTGCCTGCTGTAGGACAGGCAGCCAAACGGCCCGTCTCACTGCCTCCACCCCAGAGCCTTCCCTGGCCCACACTGGAACTCCAAGCACACCATCGGGCTGGCCTGCAAGGCCTCTGATGGCCTGGCCCTGTCCATTCCCAGCCCCTCGTCCCCAGCTCGCTGGTCTGCAGCCTGTTCCGTGACTACCCCGTGTTTTCATGGACCCAGGGACTTGGCACTTGTCCGCCCTTCTCCTCACCTCCCCCAGCTCACTGTCCCTCCTTCAGTTCCCAGCCAGATGTCACCTTCCCAAGAGTGCCCTGACCCTTCTCTGAAGTGGCACCCGTCCCGCTGGGTCATGGCACAGGGCCCGGTGTCTCCCTTGCACTCACAGCCATAGGCCCGTGACAGCAGGTGCCCTGCCTGTCCCACTCACCCCAACACCGCGAACCACCGAGGATGCTCGGTAACTGTGAGGGGAATGCATGGCCGAGTGAATGAAGGACAGTCCAGCTGTGGGTTAACCTGTGAGGTGGCCTTGCTCTCTCCTCTGCTACCTGCATAAATACCATTTTGCTATTCACTAACCCCCCAAGAAAATAAAATAGAGGAAAAAAACAGAGCAGGGGGATTCATGAAAAGGAGATTGGAACAGACCAAAAATAAGATTTGGACCTCTGGGTTGCAGGTTTTTTATACTGTCCCCCAGGAGCTGCAATGGGAGACGTGGAGGCGCATCCAGAAGCTACACCATGTGATCGGAATTACATTTAAAACCCCCCAGTGCTCACTGACAGACTGTGGGTGAGCCCTGGGATGCCTCGGGCTCCGGAAAGGCTTGGCGGAACTGTGACACACGTTCTCCGGAGCGTGTGCACACGCCTGCCGCCGTCTCACAGATGGCCATTCAGGACACTCGCCACCCTTAAGCATGCAGGGAGCAGGTCGTGCTTAGAGTCCTGGCTTTCAGAAACCTCTGGCCAAGCTTTCCAGGTTCCAGAGGAGGGAGCTTGAGGCGCCGTTCGCAGGCAGCCCGCCCAGCCACGGAGCTAGTGAGGGCGAGCCCCATCCCGGCCCAGGCTGCAGCCCTGCCAGGCCCTTTCCCCACGGCCATACCAGGTGGCCAGTCCCTGCCGGGCCACACTCCGCCCAGAACAGCACAGCGGGAGGAAGGGCAGGCCCGCCGCTGTGTAGGCCCCACGCTGGCCCCTGGCTTCAGGAGAGGGATGCAGAGAGAAGCACAGACCGGCCCAAACCCACCCCAACACACCGTGCCTGTGGGTGCTCATGGCGGCTTCCCACAGCCTGATCGCAGGCACCGCTCAGCCCCAGCCCCATTCCCAGCCCCAGCCCATCCCCAGCCCAGCCCCAGCCCCATTCCCAGCCCCAGCCCCATTCCCAGCCCCAGCCATCCCCAGCCCCAGCCCAGCCCCAGCCCCATTCCCAGCCCCAGCCCATCCCCAGCCCCAGCCCAGCCCCAGCCCAGCCCCAGCCCCAGCCCCAGCCCCAGCCCCATTCCCAGCCCCAGCCCAGCCCCAGCCCCAGCCCAGCCCCATTCCCAGCCCCAGCCCCAGCCCAGCCCCGGCCCCAGCCCTCAGCAGCCCCAGCCTCAGCCCCAGCCCCATCCCAGCCCAGCCCAGCCCAGCCCCAGCCCAGCCCCAGCCCATCCCAGCCCAGCCCCAGCCCCAGCCCAGCCCCAGCCCATCCCCAGCCCCAGCCCCAGCCCAGCCCCGGCCCCAGCCTCAGGCAGCCCCAGCCCAGCCCCAGCCCCAGCCCCAGCCCATCCCCAGCCCAGCCCCAGCCCCAGCCCCAGCCCCAGCCCCAGCCCCAGCCCAGCCCCAGCCCCAGCCCCAGCCCCAGCCTCAGCCTCAGCCCAGCCTCAGCCCAGCCCCAGCCCCAAGGGCTCCCCGAAGCCCTGGGCCCGGCCTCAGAGGAGAGAGGCCTCTCCGCGGGACTAACGGGAGATCAGTCCCCAGACCCGCCTGACGGCGGGGGGCGGCCGAGGCGGGCAGCATGGCCCGGAGGGAGGGGAGGGGAGGGGAGGGGAGGGGAGGGGAGGGGAGGGGAGGGGAGGGGAGGGGCGCAGCCCGGACCCCAGCCTGGGAGCCGGCTCCCGGGACACGGAATCTGGGCCTCCGGCTTCCAGGCCCCGACATCAGCTCCCGCCCCTCCCCGACCCACCCTGGGCCCCCGGCCCTCCCCCGGGGCCTGGCGCCGGGAAGGGCCGCGGAGCCCAGCCGACCGGCCCGGCGCGGGGAGGCCGAGGCGGCTCCGCACGGCCCGCCGGCCCCCGCGGCCCCCCTGCCCCCCCGCGGCCCCGGCCCGCCGGCCCCCCCGGCCCCCGCCGCCCCGGCCCCGCCGCCCCGGCCCCCCTGCCCCCCGGCCCCGCCGCCCCGGCCCCCTGCCCCCCGGCCCCCGCCGCCCCGGCCCCCCTGCCCCCCGGCCCCCGCCGCCCCGGCCCCCCGGCCCCCGCCGGCCCCCGCGGCCCCCTGCCCCCGGGCCCCCGCCGCCCCGGCCCCCGCGGCCCCCCTGCCCCCCGCGGCCCCGGCCCGCCGGCCCCCGCCGCCCCGGCCCCCCGGCCCCCGCCGCCCCGGCCCCCCGGCCCCCGCCGCCCCGGCCCCCGGCCCCCGCCGCCCCGGCCCCCCGGCCCCCGCCGCCCCGGCCCCCCGGCCCCGCCGCCCCGGCCCCCCGGCCCCCGCCGCCCCGGCCCCCCGGCCCCGCCGCCCCGGCCCCCGGCCCCCGCCGCCCCGGCCCCCGGCCCCCGCCGCCCCGGCCCCCGGCCCCCGCCGCCCCGGCCCCCGGCCCCCGCCGCCCCTACCGGTAGTAGCGGTCATCCTTGAAGGGCGCGAGGTCCTCCCGCAGCTCCCGGTAGGCCTCCCGCAGCCGCCGGCACAGGTGCTTGAGGTCGCTGCACAGCGGAGGCTCTAAGGCCGGGTACTCGGCGTCCATGCCGGCGGCGCCTCCGAGCGGCCGGGCCCCCTCCCGCCGCCCCGCCTCCGCCTCCGCCTCCGCCTCCGCCTCCGCCTCCGCCTCCGCCTCCGCCTCCGCCTCCGCCTCCGCCTCCGCCTCCGCCTCCGCCTCCGCGGCTCCTGCGCCCCCTCCCTCCCCGCGCCGATCCGGGGCTGCTGGGGGCGGGACCCAGAGGGATGGGGAGGGGAGGGGGAGGAGGGGGGGGTAAGGGGAGGGGGAGGAGGGGGGTAAGGGGAGGGGGAGGGGAGGGGGAGGGGGAGGGGAGGGGAGGGGAGGGGGAGGGGGAGGGGGACGGGGGATGGGGAGGAGGAGAGGGAGGACGGCCGAGGGGAGGGGGAGGAGGGGGAGGAGGACGGGGAAAGGGAGGGGGAGGACGGGAGGAGGACGGGGAGAGGGAGGGGGAGGGGAGGAGGGGGTAAGGGGAGGGGGAGGGGGAGGGGGAGGGGGACGGGGAGAGGGAGGGGGAGGGGGAGGAGGGGGGGTAAGGGGAGGGGGAGGGGAGGGGGAGGGGGAGGGGGAGGGGAGGGGAGGGGGAGGGGGACGGGGGAGGGGAGGAGGAGAGGGAGGACGGCCGAGGGGAGGGAGAGGAGGGAGAGGGACCCGTGCTCAGGGAGCCGCTGGATGACGGGTGGGGAGGGGAGAAGGTCCCCGGAGGGGCCTAAGGAGGGGAGGGCGCCGCGCCCATCAGCCGCCGCCCGGGCTGGGGGAGACGGGGACCCCGACCCAAGACCGTCCGCCGTCGCTGGGGACAGAAATGCAGGGGCCGCTCCCGCTGCTGCGGTCCGGGGAGAGCGGAGGCCGCGGGGAGGGCGGGAGGGAGATGGCGGAGGGAGGTCGGAGGCGGGAGCCGGCTCCACGTTCAGCAACCGCGGACAGCTGCCGGTGCTTCCTCCCCCCCACCCCCTCTTCTTGGGCTCCCCTGGGCCAAAGCAAGGAACACTCAGTCAAGCCCGTTATGGTTAGGCCATAGTGAGTGTTGTTTTTTTTTTTGTTTTGTGTTTTGTTTTTGTTTTTTTGTGTTTTTTTTTAATATATATTTTATTGATTTTTTACAGCGAGAGGGGAGAGGATAGAGAGCTAGAAAAGTCGATGAGAGAGAAACATCGACCAGCTGCCTCTTGCACACCCTCCACCGGGGATGTGCCCGCAACCAAGGTACATGCCCTTGACCGGAATCGAACCTGGGACCTTTCAGTCCGCAGACCGACGCTCTACAGCTGAGCCAAACCGGTTTCGGCTATTGTTAACGATACAAGGATGTTCCCAGCCCTGAGCGGTGTGGCTCAGTGGATAGGGCGTCGGCCTGCGGACTTCAATTTCAGTCAAGGGCATGCACCTTAGTTGCAGGCACATCCCCAGTAGGGGGTGTGCAGGAGGCAGCTGATCCATGTTTCTCTCTCATCGATGTTTCTGACTCTCTATCCCTCTCCCTTCCTCTCTGTGAAAAAACAATAAAATATATATTTTTTTAATGTTCCCAAATGAGATGTCTCTTCCGCAAGTTCTGTAGCCACCAAAACAACAAAATATGGGCAAAGCTCAACTCCAGTAAATAAAAACTCACACCAACACGTCCTCCGCGGACGGCTCACCCAGGGGTGATGTCATTTCCGGTGACAGTCAGGGAGAAGCAGCTGTTCCAGGTGCTGGTGCATTTCCACCTCAATTCCGGACAAGCCTGCATGCCAGCCTGATCTTGTATCCGTTGCAGGAACCTTTTACAAATACACATTTTGGGGGGGCAACTATCACTATTGAATCTAAATTACATGGGTCCCAGGAACCTGCATTTTTCAAAGCTCCCCAGGTGAGTCTGATGATCACTCACATTTAGATAGTGTCGGATTTCCCACATTTTCTGCTATCTTTACCTGTGCTCTAATTTCACTCACTGTTCTTTGCTCTTTATTTTTATGGTCATATTTTACCTCCTTCCTCTCCTTACATTTTATTTTATTTATATTTTTATTGATTTCAGAGAGAGAGAGAGAGAGAGAGAGAGAGAGAGGAGAGGGAAACGTTAATGATGAGAGTCATTAATCGGCTGCCTCCTGCACGCCCCCTGTTGGGTACAGAGCCCACAACCTGGGCATATTCCCTGACCTTGGAATTGAGCTGTGACTGACCTCCTGGTTCATGTCTTGATGCTCAATCCCTGAGCACCGAGGGCTGGGCCCCCTTACATTTTAATACCAGTTTTTGTCTACTAGTCAAGCTGTTCCCTCAACTTCTGATCATCCTGCACTGTGCACAGTGAGGCGTTAGCCTTAACTCATTAGCATGAGCATTTTATTTAACCATCTTGGGAGGACACAATATGGAGCTCTGAAATGGCTATCCTCAAAATACTGTGCAGAGAGGAGCGCTGAGAAGAGCTTCGTTAAAACATGGGTAATTTCGCCGAAACCAGTTTGGCTCAGTGCTAGAGCATCGGTCTGCGGACTGAAAGGTCCAAGGTTCAATTCCGGTCAAGGGCATATACCTTGGTTGCGGGCACATTCCTGGTAGGGGGTGTGCAAGAGCCAGCTGGTCGACGTTTCTCTCCTCAACATTTCTAGTTCTCTCTCTCTCTCTCCCTTCCTCTCTGTAAAAAAATCAATAAAACATATTTTTAAAAATGGGTAATTTGTATCCTATAATGAAACAGACTAGCATATGTCATATTTCAAATAATTTATAATTGATTACAGAGCTATTATGGGAAATGTTAACCAACTTCAAAGATACCACAGCCCTAGCCAGAGGGGTCAGGTGGTTGGAGTGGCACTGTGCACTGAAAAGGTTTGGGCCCAGCTGGCTCGGCTTAGCGGCTCCTTGTCTTATTTGGGTATCAAAGCACTAGCCTTGTGGTGGGGAGGGGAAGGGAGGAGAGTGTTTCCTCTCTCTCTCTCTTCCCTTTCTCTCTTTTTCCTTTCTAAAAGTATTTGTGTAAGAGAGGACAGAGAAGTTACTTGAAAATTGTTGCATTTACCAGTAAAACCATGTGGGTTAGTGTTTTCTTTGTAGGAAGATTTTTTTAAACAAATAATTATATTTCCAAATCTTTAAATATAGTGTCACAGTTATTCAAAGTATTTATTCTCTTAGCTTTAAAAAAATCTCTATCTGAAGTCATGTTCCATCTTTATCCCCAATATGTTTGTGTTGTTGTTTTTTTTTCATAAATACATCATGCCAGATAATTGTCAAAGTCATCAATCTTTTCTCAAGAACCAACTTGTGTGACATCATGGACCCTCTTGAATGTACTTTTTTGATTTTATAATAATTGTTACCCTGTTCTTTATCTGTTTCCTTCTCTCTTTTTATTTTTATTTCAGAGTGGGAGATCAATGATGAATCGTTGATTGGCTGCCTCCTACACACTGCCAACTGGGGATCAAGCCTGCAACCCAGGCATGTATCCTTGACCAGAATCGAACTCATGACCTTTCAGTCCGCAGGCCAATGCTCTATCCGCTGAGCCAAACCAGTTACGGTTTTTGTTTTAAAAATATTTTTATTGATTTCAGAGAAGAAGGGAGGAGAGAAACATCCATGATGAGAATCATTGATTGGCTGCCTCCTGTATACAACCCTACTGGGGATTGAGCCAGCAACCTGGACATGTGCCCTGACTGGGAATCCAACCTGACCTCCTGGCTCGTAGGTCGACGCTCAATCACTGAGCCACACCGACCAGGCTCCTCCTCTTTCTAGAGTTTTGTTATTTTTCCAATGTCTGAAATGTACTTTGGCCACTAATTTTTAGTTTTTGCTCCTATGTAAAAAAAAAAAAAATAAATAAGCATCTAATATTATAAATTTATCTCCAAGTGCTACTTTCATGACATTTCACAAGTTTTCATTCACTAGCTCTTCTTTGACCTAAGGATTATTTATAATTCATTTCAAGTGGACAGTTTTACCTGTTTATTTATTTATATACCTTAATTGCATTATTACGAGAATATAGTCTATTTGATGCAGATTCTTTGAACTGTGTTGATATTTGTCTCATGGCCTAGTATATGACCTGTTTTTATAACTGTTTCATGTATATTTCAAAAGATTTTGTGTTCTATAGTTGTTGGGTGCCAAGTTTTATTTATGTCCATAAAATTAAGCTTTGTTAGGTCTTTCTATAATTGAAAGAAGTATGTTGTAAGCTCATACGCTGTCAGTGACTTCCTATAGTTCTATCAGTTTCTGCTTTATACATTTTGAGACTATTTAAAGGCATTTACTACGGAAATTTTCACACACTCAGAAATAGCATCTATTATAATGAAGCCCTTCACCCACTCCCCGTCCATGTATCCACCCGGGTTCAGTTATTAACATTTTGCCATTCTTGCTTCATCTATTCTACCCACCATTTTTGCTGTTGGGGTATTTTAAAGCAAATCCTAGATATAACATTTCACTCTAGTACTTTAGCATGTTTCTCTAATAGTTAACAACTTAAAACATGCAAACAAAATATGTCGAGGCCACCATGGTAGGTGCCCACAGGGGAAGACTTGCCCAGTCTCAGGTCCCCTTTGGGAAGCTGGCTCCCTCTCCAGTTCAGCCTTCTCTGGCAGAACAGAGTCAAGGTGTGGTGAAGCAGCTGTGTGATCTCCTGTAGCCAATGGGTGCCAGGGTTTGTGACAGCTACTTACCAACTGGAATCGTCAGGAATGGCCTCGGGAAGTCAAGCTTGCTCAGCAGTTAGCAACTCTGAAGGTAGGATACATTGGCCAAGGCCCCCACGTCTTACCCTGCTTTTTTTTCTGCCACGCTGAGCACTCGGCCCTTGGCAGTGTTGGGAAAAGGAAGTTACAGGGCGAAAGATTTGATACCAAAGACTACCTGTACTCAAATGCAGGCATTCGGCCGCCCTTTCTAATTCATAGTGGGATTTGGCTGAATGAGACATTGCTTGTGATGAGTGGCCTCTCACACAGGTCTTCAATAAGCCCTATTTATGATGGGGATTTTACATACACTGAGGCCTCCCATGTTCTGGGCATTTGGCACGCTCACGGAGCTCACCGCGTAGATGGGGCATTCGCCGTTACATGTTTATCCTAGTGGATGTGTGAACACAGTGAGGATATGTGCTCCAAGGGGCCCCGCAGGAAACCTCCTCCAGGCGAGGGACAGGGAAGGCTTGGCTGCGGACTTGGTCCTGGAGAGGCTCTGAAGGATGCGTTAAAGGTGGGGCGGGGTGGCGGGGAGAGGGGCCTGAGCCAGGCCAGCGTGCGAGAACCTTGTGGAGAGGGACTGGGCTCTGGAACACACAGCAGCGGCTGGAAGGGTAGGCAGGAACAGGGAAGAGGCTTGGCCTTTGTGTAACGATGCATTCCGAGCACTCACATATGCTAACTCATGTAATCCTCAGAAGTCACCTGTTCGATGGCAGCAGATCATCCTCATTCTGCAGGTGGGAACCAGACACAGGGCCCCTATATACTCTGGCCCGTCACCCAGCTTAGTGAGGGCGCCACATACCCACAGGCTGGATCCGGAGGTGATGCCTCTTATTATCATGTTCAACCACCATTACAAGTCTTAAAGCTAAGAAATATATAAAACAGATTTTACTTTTAAAATAACCCCTCTGGTTGCCGAGTGGAGTGTGGACTGGGAAACAAGGGAGCAGGAAGACCAGCTAGGAGGCCCCGGAAGAACCAGGTGAGAGACTAGGGCTTTTCCAGGGTCAAGGCAGCCGAGGTGGAGATTAGTGGGAGGGATTGAGAGCTCTGGGAGGAGAAAGGGGCGGGACTTGGTGGTGAATTGCAGAGAACAAAAGAGGGTCAGGGGTCAAGGTTGACTCCTGGTTATCTGGCACAACTGTGAGCCCTTCCACTGGGCTCCAGAACTCTGGGCATTGAGGGGAGAGGAGGAGCGGACCTGGCAGAGAAGGGGCTCAGCAGAGCCCGGTGGGCAGGGGAGGAGCTGGGCCCACACCCTCCAGAAGGCAGGGCTGCGTCTGTTTGTGCACGTCCAGCCTCCTTGTCTCTACAGGCATCTCAGTGACTGGCATCTAGTAGACACCCCTTATATATTGGCCAAATGAATGGGAAAACGACACAATCTGCATCCTGAGCCCAGCAGCTGAGTGACTTGAGGGAAGCACAGCCTGCCTGTGTTAAACACGCCCTGCCTCGCCTGCTCGCAGCCTGAGCCCGGCCTGTTCTGTGCTCTGACACCCACCACGCAGCCATGTGCTGGTACCACTGGCTCCTGACCGCCTCTGGTTAGCTGTGCGGGAATCCTGAGATCTGATTGTTAACCGCAGTCATTATTAAACATTAAATTGCGACTTATTGCCTATCTCCTTCCAATGCCCACTCAGCAATAGTATGTTGGGTGCTTGAAGCTGGCTCAGTGGGAATATTCACACCGAGGAAATCCGCAAAAGCCCCAAATCGAGGGCTGCTTCACCTTTGTTTATGGCTCAAGTCTGGACTCTAGACTGGAGTGATGGAGGCAATATTAATAATGCAGTTTGAACTGAAATGTACCATGTCTGTAGCCATGATATCATGAAGAGCACCAAGAAAAATGAACATTTCTTTCAGTATTTGAGATTACCCACTGTAGCAACAAAATTACTCATGTCATTAACATGAGGTAGAGTTCTGACATTTCACTGAACACATCTCTCTGTTGTTGCCCTTCTGTTTTGCTCATAAACGTAAATGAAAATATCAACCAATGTTCATGTCAACTGTAACCACAGGCTAGCTAGCTACCGATACATGCGTTTGGCAAAAGTCACCACAGACATCCTGTGAGGCTCAGTAGGCTGTATGGAACCAGGAGGGTACTGCATATTTTATTGTCATCGTGTGCTTCACATCCTCAAGCCTTCAGCTTCCAACGCCTGTGTGTGCGGACTGCTGCACTCAGGGTTTGCGGGTTCCTGGAGAGCTGGCTGGTTGTCAACACTGACCAGCAGCCCGTGTCCCCAGCCCTCACTGCCAGTATGGCTCCCCCAGGAGGGAGCGCAGTGGGCGGCTCATGGCGTCTAGGGGGCCAGGGCAGGGCAGGCTGAGTCACGTCCGTGGGAGGCAGAGAAGTCAGAGTTCCGTGGAGCTGGGCTTGCAGGCTCGGGGGAGGAGATGCCCCGTGAGTTTCTGACTGTGGGCTTTAACATTCCCGGTTTGTAAGCTCTCTCAAAGGTGTCTGCCCCAGGCCTCCCTTCCCCAGGGCCACCATCCGCTTCCTCCTCAGGGTGGTGTTACGTAGGGGTGGGAGGAGAACTCTTATTTAAACATTCCAAAAGCAGGCGCCTTGGTAACTAATAATACCGTTTCCCCGAAAATAAGACAGTGTCTTAATTTTTTCTCCCAAAGTTGCGCTAGGTCTTATCTTTCCATGCACTAGGTCTTATTTTCGGAGGATGTCTTATTTTCGGGGAAACACGGTAGCACAGCCGTCCCGGTGAGCACATCTCCCTGGACTAGTCTGTGGGTGAAGCCATTGTTCCCCCTCTGCCCCGGGAACCCGCTCCCCGGCCTCCCGTGAGCCTGCGGCGGCTCTGTGCTCCGGGGCGAACCAAGGCCATGGAGCGGGGGCGGCTACGGGCTGCGCAGCATCCCCGCGGCCTGGCCCGCATCACTCCCAGCGGCTCCCGAGGGGTTTCTGCCCTGTGGTTATTTCGGGACGTGCCCAGTCAGCACGCCCTTCCCATGTCTGCAAGGTCAAAGAGAAACTGCGGGGAGATGCAGGTGTATTTGAAGGGGTAATTGTGCAATTGTCAGATATTCTTACTGATGTCCATTTGTTGTTCGTGGGGGTAGCCTGGTTTCATTCTTTTGATGAAAGAATTTGGGAAAATTGCTAATTTGCCTGTCTAAACCAAGAGACTGAATGTATAAATGGCCAGTGGCCAGACCACATATAAAAGTTCCAAGCTACCATCTACGTGACCAGCCCAGGAAGCCAGCCTAAGCCAGTCTTACAGGAAGTCAGACTGCTACCTCTTCCAACAGCTCAGGAAGATAAACAGAACCCTCTATAATCATCAGCTCAAAATGGCCAGACGTGATTCCACACTGACAGCTTCCCTAATCTTTGTTCCCCTTGCAGCTGAGAACCAACTGCAGAAAGCCAAACAGATGCCCTCACTGGTCACAGAGCGGCCCACCTCCGACCAGCTGCCACCGGCTCCCTGGAAGAACTGGGCATCTTTCTGGTGGCCCTCAGGGCCCTTGGCGCTGAGCTTCTCCCAGGGGAACAGCTGAGGCCTGGTCCCCCTTCACTCAGGCGTCCCCAGAGGGGTACCAGCTGTTCCCTCCCACCAGGCAGTCCCCTCGGTGGCTGCCAGTCTCGGGGCGCCCAGGGGACATGATTTGAGATCTTACTTCCAGGCCTGATGACTCTTCTGTCCTTGGCTCTGTATTTTGGGAAACTGAAATGACAGGTGTCTTGTGAGAAGAGTTCAGGAGAGACCGACTCTTTGCAGATAACCTACCAGCCAGGGAAAGGTCTGACCACGTTTCTGGTATGAACTCCAACTCTTGGAGAGCACAGACCTCAGGGTGCCTTACAGGGCAATCCCAGGACTTCGGAGCCTCCTGCGTCAGTGCAGGTCCTTGAGGGAAGCAGGACTCGGACTTGAAGGGCCCTGGGGGCTCATGCACAGGAGGGAGTGACTGACTTGGAGGACATTACATGCTTGTGTCTCACATACTGTGGTGTCCAGGCTGCTTGCCTGTTTACCAGCTGGGTCAGAACAGGGATTCAAGGATTTCTCCTTTTAATAACAGGGACTGCACCCACAACAGGGTCAAAGTGCAAGACCGTGACAGGCAGTTCATACAAGACTCTCAAGGTGGCACCTGGGAGACAGGAAACACAGAAACTCATGCGAAAGGAGAAACAACAGACCATTTGAATGAGAACACATCAAACCAGAGGAGATGCAGTGGCCCGAGGTGCCCCGTGGCGCCCTGCGTGCGATGGGCAGTGGTGTCGGGACCACCATCCTGTTCCCCGTCTGGGAGAAGAGTGGAAACAGGAAACCCAGTTTCCCCCACACCCCAGGGGCTGAAGACGGTGGACTGCAGCTGCGTGACTGAGGGGCAAGCTGATGAGTAGTGTGAGATACAGCAACACGAGAGCCTTCCTCGTTCAAGGCCCACCCACCCCCTCACCTTTTTCGTGGGGCGAGGAGCTGGGTCCAGAAAGTGCCTGGAATAGGGCCACAGCAGGGAACCCAGACAAAGGCGAGCACGAGGCATGCGGGACAAATGCTTTCCTCACCTGACGGCGTTTCCTGCCCAGGTGCTGCTCCGGCTGGCGCACTCTGTTTGAAGCTGTCGTAACAGGAACTTGAAGCAAGTTCAGGAGACGGGCCATTCTCCACGTGGCCTGTTCAGTCCTCAGTAAGACGTGGAGAAACAGATCATAGACCTGCTCCTTGTGGCCCCCGGGGGGAATGGCCTGGGAGCCGTGTGCTCACCCTCCAACATCTCCAGACCCAGCGCCCTCAGCGGCGGGGGGAGCTCGCCGGCTGCCCAGCGAGGGCGGCCCACCTTGAGGCTTTCCCAGGCGGTGACTAGTGTAAGTAGCTCACAGCTCATTACAGCCAAATATCTACGAAACACCAGAGCAAGAGGCTGGAATCAACGAGGTCTGTTCATTACTGTGACCCAGAAACCTTGGATTCCATTTCCGATCTTTGTGTGTGTGTGTGTGTGTGTGTATGTGTCTATGCCGCACATGTGTCAAACACAAGGCCCGCGGGCCAAATCCAGCCCGCCAGGCGTTGCAATGTGGCCCGCACTGCGCTGTCATCACTGCACTCCGCTGTCAGTTTATGACATTGTCAGTTTATGACTGTTCAGTAAACCATTCGGCCCGCGATTTAGGCTGGATTTTAGATTTTGGCCCCTTCTCTGATTGAGTTCGACACCCCTAGTCTATGGAATCCAGAAGTCACGTCAGCCTCTGGATGCTTCAGGTTTCTCCTGAAGGGAAGGAAGGGAACGGTGCCCCTGCATGGTGGGGCGGGAGACCCAGGGCCGCGCGCTCGGAAAGGGCAATGCGGCCTCCGGGGCAGCCGTTCTCTTCCACAGCGCACTTTCGGGCCCAGGGCACAAGAGCTAAATTGGTTCCCCATTCTTTTAACTCTGCCAGGAAAAGAATTCTGAACACTGGAATAAAAACACATGCATCCTTTTCAAAGTACGTTTCAGAAGGAAAGGGATTTGCTATGTTTTCTTATCAGGACTTTAAAAACAAATCACTTCTGGAGATTCCAACTCACACTGAGTGAACGGCCCACAGCTGACCCCGGGCCCTCAGCACAGCCCCAGCCCCAGCCTGCTGGTAAGGGTCTGGTCCCTCGTTTTTTGGAGGAGCAGGGGAAGTGAGGGTTTGTTATCAACAAGGTCTCTGTGCTACCTGGTTTAACTGATTAAAGGTATGTACAATGCATTTACCTTGAAATTCACAAGCTTTCATAATAAGAGATATATTTTTATTCTTATACAAAATTCAGGTCAGTTAGCCTTGTATGACTGCTACTACAATATTAAGGCATAGACTTATGGCCCTATGTTATTTTAAAATTTAATGCGTGCTTAGAATTTAAGACTTGACAGTGGTTTGTGGTTCTGTCTCGTAAAGCCTGAGTAATCGCGCATCTATTTTTACTCTTGAAAAAGAGCCACGGGGTAGCTCTGATGTACACGCGAATTTACAGGTGAGCCTCCCAGCCCTGGCTCCCTCCCCTGGGCAGTGAGGGGTGCACTGACACATTAGTAGTGACAATTAGCAGACACATTAGCACCTCAGAGGAACTGCTCCAACCTGGTTTTAGTAACCATCCCACCAAGCAGCAGAGAAGGTGAGGGTGTCATTAGCACCTCTGACTTTGTAGGTGCTGTGACACTGCATCCTGAGTGGGTCCTCTGTAAACAAACAAGAAAAAGCAAACACAAACTCAAACCTTCTCACCAGGAAGACAGCACGCTCCCGGCCTCTCAGAAAGAGCGCTGGTGGTAACGTCTCGGGCATCAACCGGAGGCCAGAGCAACACTGGAGGCTGGGGCATGTTTCTGCACACAGCAATTCATTTTTTTTTTTTTGATCTGCAAAATTTTATTAAGCAATAGCTGGACAACTCGTACAACTTCAAATCATCAAGAAAAAATAAGGAGAATAATCCATCTCAGTAATAAAGACAGAAAATAACTTGGACAAACCACACCGTTTGGAATGCAAACCATGACTGCCTTCTAGAACACCTCCCTCACAATCTAATACACAAAATACCTAAGAAGAGAGGCAAATCAGTGAGCTCCTTAGAATGCAACTGATCATCTCAACAGACACTGGTTGGAAAGTAAAACAAAAGCGGGGTGCGGAAGTGAAAGCAAACCAACACCAAGGAACGGAGGCGCAGGGGCAGTGTGCCATTCCCAGGTTTGGACGAGAACATGCTGGTGGTCTGGTTTGGTCTGGGACCTGTGCACCTGCATCGTGCATTTATAGTTTAAAAAAAAAAAAAAAAAAAAAAAGGAGAAAGAAAATGACAGTAGTAATAAACTCAGAAATTATGTCCAAATTTACAGTACCAAAGTAATGCATTTATAAACAAATGCAAAAACAACGCCCCTTTGGTAAAGAACACAGTGCCTTTTTCAGTCAAACACGTAACCCATGCTTTTCTAGAACACGAAAAAAAATTTTATATCTACAATAAACGAGATCATAGAACCCTATCCCTCCCCTTTAAAAGAACTTGTAAACAGAAAATATAGGTACAAGTTACAAGAAAATTGCACAAAGCCGAAGAAATGAAAACAAAATAAGCCACAACCCTTCAGAGTTTTTTCAGCCAAAGATAAGAAAATACATGAATGATGAAGAGTTTTGAGATGTGTGCTATTACAAAATCCCAGGAACTCAAACAACATTTTTGACACATTTTGTCTCAATTACCGTTGACTTGGCCAAGTGATGGATGTCCACAGGAACACATGGGCTGTTTCCCCTGAAACCTGCACTGAACACCGCAGGGTGTCTCAGGGCTCCAAGAGGCCTACACTCTCTGGTTGCTTGTTTTCTAATGCACTCATGGTCTTTGGGGCCAGTGGTGATTTATTTTAGGCGGTTCCAAGGGTGGCCACTGAGCAAGGCTCCTCTGTCTTATCTGGAATTGATGCTTTTGTATAATTTTATGAAAAGTGCGTTTTTCTAGAGGTGAATCTTCTACAGATATTACTCAAAATGCCCTGATTTACATCCAGCAGATAGCCCGTTAAGATGGAAAAGATCTCTACAAAACGGCAATGTTCTGAAACAGACCTTCTGAATATGTAAAGTGGAGCGCTAGGGCTGTTAGAGTTGGACAGGAGTTCAGACTGTGCAGCGCATCCCTTTCATTTTACAGATGGACAAGTGGAGGCTCAAGGTCACCCTCCAACTCTGTGGCAGATCAGGCTTGATCTTGGGTCTCCTGACATCCTGCTCTGATTACAGGATAAACATACATGCTTTCACATGTCCTCGTGGGACACTCAACAAGGAGCAAGGGCCTCGGATGAAAAATACTAACCTGCATGATCCCGACATCTACTACCATCCAAGCTTTGACATTCTCTGACTCCTTTATATCAATTTTTTTCAAAGTATATATTCACTGAATGGACTGTATACAAATCTAGGCCTTTGGTTTGATGAGGTTAGAGTTAAGACAAATTTAAAATTTTGTTTGTTAATACACTACTTCCTTCAAAAAGGCATGGGTTTTTATGTAGTTGACTATTTACTGGGCTAATCCTATATAATAAAAGCCTAATATGCTAAGTGTCCAGTCATCTGTTCAACCAATCAAAGTGTAATATGCTAATGATATGCTAAGGCCACTCAACCGCTCATTATGATTTGCACTGACCACCAGGAGGCAGATGCTCTGACTGGTTGGTTAGCTTGCTGCTGGGGTCCAGCCAATCGGGACTGAACTAGACAGGCCGGATATGCCCTGGAGCCCTCCTGTGGCCCCTTCCTGGCTGGACAACCTCCTTCGTCCCTCCCTGATTGCACACTGGTGGGGTCCCTTGGCCTGGCCTGCACCCTCTCGCAATCCGGGACCCTTTGGGGGATGTAGGAGAGCCAATTTCGGCCCTATCCCGTAGGTTAGCTAAAGGACCCACTGGTGCACGAATTTTTGCACTGGGCCTCTAGTATTTTTATATGTAGGGATTCAATGAGGTATCTTAATATTCATAAATTGCTACCAATAAACATAAAGTATGTAGAATTCTGCTGCTTAAAGTACTGACTTTAGTAGTACTTAACAAATTGAGACTGACCGAATGAAAACAATTTTTAAAATAAGTGAAGGCATCGCCATTAGCTTAGAAGACAGCACACTGCTGCAGACATCTGTGTAAGTAGACCTGGCACCTGAAATCACCTGCTCCTGGGCCGGGGGAGCAGAGCAGCGCTAACGCAGAGGCTCACTACGTGTGCAAAACATCCAGGAGGGAGGCCGCTGAGGGAAAACGCCCTCTGAGGAGTGGTCCAAGAATTAGTAAGTTTAGTTAATTATTTGCTACAATACATTCTTTTTACAGATGTATTTGTAGCATTAATTCCAAGGATTTCTCTCAATATTTCCTCGTATTAAGAGAAGTTCTAAAAAGTACCACATTTCATGGTCTTTATATCTCAAAAACCAATCAGAATTTTTAAAACTTATTACTAAAAATCCCTTCCTTTGATACCTATCCTAATTCTAAAAAGTCTCTTCTCATTTCATATCACCTTTTATTTTTAATTAAAAATAAAGTTTTCAAAAGAAGGGGTAATATTTTAGGATATGTTATCTCATATATAATCACTACCTCAAAATGCAAAGAAAAAATTACTCTTAAAGGATTTATAGAAATGTTTTTCCCAATTGGAAAAAGTTACACTGTTCAGTAAACCCACATCACAACTTTTTCATTTCTTGCAGCAAAATATACTGCTACCAAGTAAGTCGTTACATTCTGTTTTTCTAAGTAAATTATAAAATGGGCATAACTCACCAGTAAAGAGTAGTAAAGTAGTTCCTAAGAACACTATTAAAGCAAGATAAATAATGATCTCTTGGGCAATAAAACAGAAAATTGCATTTAAATTATTTTAGAAATAGGGTATACCATATTGCACAACTAATAATAACCACTGAAACATCGTATCAAGCTACAAAAGCTCACATAAAAGAATTAAATATGAATACATGACTAAATTCTTTTTGTCAGGTTCACTATTGTGAAATGTCAGATGGTCCCGGCTTGGAGGTGCCTTCGCCATGATTACAGCCTCATCTGTGTTTCTGCGGGGCCGGAGGGGGTGCGTGTGGATGTCTTCTTGTTCTGGGGAAGGAATGGGAAGATTTCTTTTCTAATTTTAAACCAAAACAGGGAATTAAAAACATTTCAACACTAAAACATGGAATTAAAATAAAAAACATAATTTCCTGTAGTTTTCCATTTTTCTGTTTTCAAACAGAATCCAAACATAGGGTAGTTCTTGTGCTCCTGCCCTAAACACATCACAGATGCGAACAACTGAGAACAGTGCAGTGGGTCTGGCCACCAGGGCTGAGCACTGCCCAGGGTGTCCGCGGAGGACAGGGTGAGGGGGGAAAAGATCTCAGTGGATTTTTCTTCTGCAATTAACCAGAAACTACCGTAAATACAACTTTACCCAGGCTGTGGCAGAGGTTCAGTCTGCGACAGTCTGCACAGCTAACAAACAACCGTTTTCCTGAAGATGGCAGCGGGACTTCTGTGAAGAGATGACCACAACACGACCACCTCAGACCCCGGAAATCTTACACATTTCTGCCTCCATTTCTAAGCTGTGGAAACACATTTCTAGCCAAGTGAGATTTAATGCAGCTGAGAGAGGAGTGCTTTCCAATCAGCATCGTCAGCGTGTATGGAAAAAGGAGTGTAGAAGAGTGTTGTCTTACGGGAAGGATGACGTCTTCGGTCACATTTCAGATTCAGCAACAAAAGAGGAGGGGGAGTAAATGCTACTGTTCAGCCAGGGGAACCCAGGACTCGCCGCGGCTCCCGCCGAGGAAACCACAGCCCCACCGCGCCCTGGGACCTTGCCACGTCTCTCTCCTCCCTTCCCCTCAAGTCAGCCACACCGATCCCATGGATTAGGACATGTTACAAAGCTTAGTGGCGTCTTCAGTGTCAACACCCTCCAGAGGGGAGCAGAGCCCTTGTACTATTTCAAGTCACACTCGCCACGTGTGCTTGTGCAGGACTTTCTTCCTCGCCCCTCAGCCCTTCCCCTACGTCATCAGGAGCATAGCCTATTCCCACCTGGTAACAGCACCTATAGAAAGCCCACTCTTATTAGCCAAACAGTGCGCTTGCCAAAATACCCTTCATTGATCAAGTCACCTTTAGGGGAGTAACATTAATATGTATGAATCAAATGTTGTCCCTCAAGAGAACCTGTACCTTCAGGGTTTGGGGTGTGTTTCTTAAAGAAAGGTTTTGACTGCACACTAGTGATGCTGTGGAGGATGAGAAGGCGGCATACTCCGTACGTCTAAAAGAATAGCGGGCTACAATGCAGTCTGTCTTCCTTCTGAAGGACCCGTTGTGTGTAGCTGACATATGCAAGCCCAGTGGGCACATTACCACCATCAATTATGGTTCCAAAAAAACACCAGGTGCCTGGTCTCTGCTTCCAGATACCTCTCTTCTGTATTGTTTTGTCTGATTAAAAAGAAAGACAATAAAGAATAATAAAAGCCCAAACGACAACGCTAACGGTCTGTGCCCTCTCCTGGGCCTGGCAGACTTATCCAGTTTGCTCTTGTCTTCTGATCCCCAGGCCCCGAGGCCCTTGCGGGCTCTCTCCCCTCCGCGGTCAGACCTCCCTGAAGAGGCTCCTCGGGCGCTCTCTGCTCCCCACACGGTCTCTTCACTTGAGGCGCTGCGTCACGTTGGCCAGGGCCACGGCGAAGGCCTGCACAGCCGAGAAAGGGTACTGGAAGTCCAGAATGTACGCATTGCCATCGATCCTGCCGAACTGCATCACCTGGAGGGAGGCATCGAAGCCAAGACATTAGGAGACAAGCTGGACAGGCACCCAGGCCTGCGGCTCCTCATGGAGGCAGGCAGCACGGTCTAGGAGATATTTTTGCCAACAAAAGTGACTCCGGTAGGCTTCTGATTCTGAGTTTGTCAGAAACAACGGAATGGAGGAACATGCTAAGCAATGCAGCGGAGAGACAGTGGGCAAAATTCAGGGCGTGGGAAGCTCCACGGGTCAAATGAAGTGGTTTCCTCACCAAGGCAACAGACAGGAGAGCGTAGAGAGAAGAATCTATCGGCTGGAAGAGGCTTAAGAGGAACATCAATTGTAACTGTCAAACGTCACTGCTCAGAGCGGGATGAACACAGCACACCTCCTTCCCATCATGCTCACCTCCCAGCCTGCTTTCCTGTGGCATTTCTATACTTGCAGTGACCGTTACATAACTGTCACATTACATGTTTTTTATTCTTTCTTTTTCTTTTTTAAATATTATTTATTGAGTTTGTACAGCGAGGAAGGGAGAGAGATAGAGAGTTAGAAACATCGATGAGAGAGAGTCATCGATCAGCTGCCTCTTGCACACCCCCTACTGGGGGTATGCCCACAACCAAGGTACATGCCCTTGACCGGAATCGAACCCGGGACCTTTCAGTCCCCAAGCCGACGCTCTATCAATTGAGCCAAACCGGTTTTGGCTGTTTTTTATTCATTCTTTCTTCCATTTTTGTAGACTCCGTGAGGCTAGGGCCTTTCTGTTTACCTCACTGCTTTAATTTCTGTACTTACAGCCGTTGAAAATGTATTTATGAAAACAGGAAGCAGACCAGATTGGCCCGTGAGCCACCGTTTGCCAACTCCTTGCTTGGAAGCTAGCCAGGCATATAGCAGGTACTCAATAAATATTCGTTGGGTGAATGAATGAAAATGGGATTTAAATAATGAGAGGTGAAGGGAATTCCCAGGATAGTGGGGAAGGGTTGTCCCAGCACAGTGGTCGGCAAACCGTGGCTCGTGAGCCACATGAGGCTCAAGAGCCGCGGTTTGCCGACCACTGTCCCAGCACAACAGCTATGCAGCAGGGCTAGGGCCAGCATTCTGGGCTGAAGCAGAAAGAACTGCCAAATTACCCACTGAGTTTAACTGCATTGAAAGGAGATTTACATCCTGCCATAGGACCGGGGAATGACTTAGCAATAAATACATGGAGAAATAAGCCAACAAACACAACTGGGTAGCCGAAACCGGTTTGGCTCAGTGGTAGAGCGTCGGTCTGCGGACTGAAGGGTCCCAGGTTTGATTCCGGTCAAGGGCATGTACATTGGTTGCGGGCACATCCCCGGTGAGGGGTGTGCAAGAGGCAACTGGTTGATGTTTCTCTCTCATCGACGTTTCTAGCTCTCTATCCCTCTCTCCTCCTCTCGGTAAAAAATCAATAAAATATATTAAAAAAACAAACAAAACACAACTGGGTAATTATGTCTAGGAAAAAAACAAACCCATACAATAAAAAAGGGAATGTAATGAAACCCTACTATGTGGCTCAGCTGTGAAACATGTGCTGGCATAACAAGGTACCAGGTGACGACGGATTTGGTGAGAACAGCAGGGGGGCCGCACGGGGAGAACTGGCCCATCTAGGAGGGTCCGTGGCTTCAGGTTTCCCGGTGGCCTTTGGAAAATGCTCCTCCAAGCCAAAGCACCGAGCCCCTCCCCCCGGCTTTAATACCCACGAGAAGTCTCGATTCTGGCCAGCCCGCGGACGCCCTTACCTGCCGCCCCTCCAGCTCGATCTGGAAGTTCTTGGCCGACTCCTGGGTCACGCGGCCTCCGAAGTCCAGCTGGTACACCTGGGTGGCCTCATTCCAGAGGGGCTGCTTGTTGGCCATCACGTACACGAAGCCCTGGCTGCCCAGCCGCCCGTCCTCCCGCTCGCTGGCCTTCCGGCACTTGAACTCGTCCAGCTCGCTGGCCGTGCGCAGGCTGCGCTTGCTCTTCCAGCCCTTCTTGCCGCCCTGGCTCTGGTTCATGAGCTCGTCGCCGCTGATGAACAGCTCCGGCTCGCTCTCCGAGCTGTCCTGGAACTCGTTCGTCTTGTTCAGCTTCTTGGACTTGAGCTGGTCCTTCTGGCTCTTCACCTTCTTCTTCTCCCTGCCTAGGCGGGGGCTGGCGATGAGGGAGTTGAAGTCGCTCAGGGTCCGCGCCTCCTTCTTCACTTTGCCCTCGGTGATGGCCTGGACGCTCCCCTCCTCCGCCCGGCTGTCCAGGCGCTTCCGGTTCTTCCTCCCGAACCTCTCTGTCCGCTGGGGGACGGGGCTCTCCGTCAGGGAGAGCACCTCCTGGAAGTTGTCCGAGGTCTCTCCCATCACCTCTGCGCCCAGGTGGCTCTGGAGGTCACTGGGGGGCGGTGGGGACACGAGGGGCTTCTCCACCACGTGTGCCTTGGGGGGGAGGGTGCTCTGGGGGTTCTGCATGGGCGGGCACGCGCTGTAGGAATTCCAGGGGTGCAAGGCGATGGATGGCAGCTGTAAACTCGAGCACGTGCTGCTTCCGGGGTACATGGGGGGCAAGGTGCAGTAGGACAGGCTGGGAGGGTAGGCCGGCTGCAGGACCACGGCGGGCTCCTGCTGTGCAAACTGTGTGGGGGACAGGGCATCTTTTGAGGAGCAGGGAGCCGGAACTCCTGGCAGCGGGGGGTTGCTATAGCTTCCAGGGTAGGGCACTCCCATCCCGTAGCCCGTCTGGAAAGTGGCAGTGGGGCTGGCGGGAGACTTGGGGGAGATGAAGGGCACTCGGGACACGTCCAGGTGCTGGCTCTGACCTACGACCAGGGCGGGCAGCTTCAGGGGGTTGGGCACTGCAGGCTGTGCTGTCCTCTCCTGGGGCACCCAGATGTCCTCCCCCGGCACAGGGTCCCACTGGTACGGGGGCGGCCGCTTCCCGGCCACAGCGGCCTCAGGCAGTGGCAGGGGGGCGTGCCGCGGCGGCTTGTCCACGGGGCAGTGCGGGGCCAGCGCCTCGTCCTCTGTGAAGGCCGAGTTGACGTAGTCGGTGCGCTCGCGGTTGCCCTCGGGCGGGCCCAGGAGGCTGTAGGAGGACTGGGAGGCCAGCGGGGAGGTGCTGGCCGCCTGCGCACCCCCTGTGCCGGCCGCACCCCCGGCGCTGCACTGGCTGCAGGTGTAGAGGGCTGCGGGGGGCCTCAGCGGGAACTGGGCGGTGGCCTTGGGCTTGGCGGGGTGCGGGTGCGGGTGCTGCAGGGGCGGGTGGAGCCGCGGGGGCTCGGCGGGCGCCGCGGCCTTGAGCACCACCTCGCGGTTGTTCCTGCGCAGCGTGGCGTGGATGAGGCCGCCGTCCAGCCGCGGCGCCGCCCCCCGGCTGGAGACCAGCGGGCCGGCCAGGTCGGGGTAGGGGGGCGGGTCTCCCGGGGGGATGGAGTAGCGGGGGACGTGAAGGCGGTTCAGGGTGGCGCTGGTGCAGGGCGGCGGCACCTTCTTCTCGGTGGCCGTGAGCCTCAGGGTGGCCGAGCTGCCGGGGCCGGGGAGGGTGCAGGTGTTCTGCGAGCAGAGCATCCGCGTCCGGGGCCGGCACACCTCCTCCACGTTGCCGCTGCTGTCGAAGGTGGTGATCCTCTCGTAGCCCAGGGGCGGCTGGTAGTGCACGGCCGTGGGGTACAGCGAGAAGTCGCCCTTCTTCAGGCACACGTCCACGGGCGGCGGCGGGGGCGGGGGCGGGGGCGGGGGCGGCGCGGTGGTGGGGGCGGCAGGGATGGTGCCGGGGTACGGCGGCGGGGGGTTCAGCTTGGCCGCCTGGATCTCCTGGGGGGCGCCGAACACCACAGCGTCCCCCTCGGCGGCCAGCGGCGGCCGCAGCGCCTTGGCGGGCTTCTGCGGGTGCTCGTGCTCGCGGTCTCCGTGCTCCCCCGGCAGCGGCACGGGCCCCTGTGCGGGCGGCAGCAGGGACAGCTGCGGGGGGTTCGGGAGGAGACGGCCCATCTCTACGCCCCCGAAGATCACCTGTCCGGGGCTGGAGTAGCGGTTGGGGCCCGGGTACGGGGCGGCATTCTCACTGGCGTGCTCAGGGGCCCCCATGGCCGTGGTCTGGTTGGTCAGGACGTCCAGCTGCACGTTCTGGTTGGCCAGCAGGGACTGCACCAGCCCGATGCTCTGCGTGGGGGACATGGCTTGCGCCGAGCTGTGGATGGGAGCGATGGGGATGTTCACGGTACAAGGCGGGTTGTTCTCAGGCACGCCAGATGCTCCTGTTACTGGAGGGAAGAGAGAAAACACGCTGCTTACAGAGTACACCATGAAACTGGGTCTAAGTAAGTACCACCACCCAATTCATTCAGCCTTGTCTACAAAAGGCACTGCACAGACGAGATGTCTGTGCTGGGGAAAGCTGATCTGTTCACAGTTACAGGAGCTTCTCTGGTGCTTCGGAACGGGCACCGGCACTGCAGGCCCTGCAGGCAGCCTGTCCTCACCACTAGCTAAAGGCACTGTCAGCTTTCCACCTTCCCCCTTTGGCACCACGTGTGCACATGGCAAACACCGAATTGTTTCAGACGCTCTGGACTCAGCATGATCGAGGAGGTTTTTCCATGGGCATGTACTGGTCAGTGTGGAATGTGCCTGTAGCAAACAGCAGACGTGTATCTGAAATTTCTATGTAAATTAAGTTCCTGTAATAGAACATGTAAAGTGGAGTATAGAAACCAATAAAAAGAATACAGAAAATCTGCATATTAGGGGAAGGCTCATTTCCTAACTTCTCTGCTGTTCAGCATTTCAAACAGCTGTAAGGTTGGGGTTACTATATCCTATCTGTCAGTAGCGAGAACTTTGGGTACACACTTGAGCCATGACCAGTAGACACTGGCAGGCTCAGAGCCCCCATCTGTCTGCCCTGGCCAAAGTGGCCGAGAGCAACTCTGCTCATCTGAGTGCTCTGAGTGCCGTGTGCCAACCAGAATGAGCAGGCCATGGAATCTAAAGGGTTAAAGACTGGCTGACCTTTCACCAGAATTACAGAATGCAGCCATTTGGTTCATCAAAAGCTAAGCCTTCCTGGGTTCCTGTAAGAGACAGCCCCACCCCGAGGCAGTTCTCTGGTGAGATGTAACTCCCGCCTGGCTGCACTGGTCTGGGCCCCACTCGTTCCTATTGTCCCTCTCAAACCCCTCCTCCAGATGTCCTCCCATCTGCAAGGAACACTGCAGGGAGGCATCGTCCCTGCTAAAACAGTCTCTTTTCCGTGGCACCTGCATTAAGTCAAGTCCTGAGACCAATGTTCCCTACTCTCCCTGGGAACCACAGCAGCACAGAGGGCCGAGCATGAGAGCAGGGAGGCGGGCGGAGACTGGGAGAGACTTCTAACCCAGCATTCTGGAGCAGCAGGGGCATGCCAGAAGCGCAGCGGTGGGGCCTCCGCACCCTGCAGGGGACCGTGGCTGCAGTCCGGAACGAGGGCTGCACCGGACACTCACTGACAGAAAAGCCTGCGCCGAGGGAAGGCAACCCTTTCCCAGCCTCAGAGCCCAGGTGGGGATGCCTGTCCCTCTCGCTCCGCCATGAGGACCGGCGCCCTCTGCTGGAGAGCAATATCCGGAGAAGGTGGGTTCCTTCTGGCTCAGAAACCAGAGACTTTCAGAACCTGCTTGGACATACGTAGAGGAGTCTCTACAGCATTTATAAAATTGAAGGTGGATTTTTTTTTGAGAATAGTTACATACAAATAATTGGCAGGCTAATTATAAATCATTATAATCTATTAACCAAAATAGATCTCCCAAGAGAAAGCACTATAGATATTTGGAAATGAGCACGTCGGATGGTGTGTGACGGACCCGTTGGGGCCTCTCCATAAGACCGGCAGTGGGTGCGGAACCTGCCAGCGTACCGCGCCCAAGGGAAGCCATGTAAGTTCCTTCGCCCACTGCAACAGCCACCGGCCCGTCCGGGGTGGCCTGCCTCTGACTGCGGTCTTGCTCCGTCTCCAAGTAAGGGGCCGCTTTCAGATTCTACCGAGAAGCTCCCAAAGAAGTTGTGAGGCAACAACCCTGTCCTGCCCCAGCCCCCTGAGGGCGGGCTCCCGACAGCCAGGTGTCCGGTGCGAGCTCACCTGGCAGGTCGTCCTCGTCCTCACTGAACACGTTGGGGTTGAAGACGGGCAGGTTCACGTAGTCCATGGACACCTTCCGGACCTCCGGGAGATAGATGGTCATCTGCCGCGGCTGCAGGTGCAGGAGGCTGGTTTTGTAGATGACTGGGGGGAGGAGGAGACAGGCAGGAGAGACATAAGGACAACAGCCAAGGACCAACAGGGTCACAGCCAGAGAAAGGCTCGCAAGCCACGTGCGGCTCTTTGGCCCCTTGACTGTGGCTCTTCCACAAACTACCACGGCCTGGGCGAGTCTATTTTGAAGAAGTGGCTTCAAAAAAAAGTTTAAGTTTAAAAAATGTGGCTCTCAAAAAAAAATCTCAATCGTTGTCCTGTTGATATTTGGCTCTGTGGACTGATGAGTTTGCCGACCACTCGTCTAGCCCAACCACTTTGTCAATGGTTTGTCTATAGAGCCACACGTTCAGAATGTTAAAAGCCTACCTTAGATTTAAATTCTTTTTTGGGAGTGAGCTGGGGTATGAGAGATATTTTTAAAAAGCTTACTTGTAAAGGGAGATGATTTAGTGAAAATAGTTGTGCTAACCAGGCTGCCGAGCTCAGGACAATCCTGGGCAGCCCCCAGCTGTTTGAGAGCAGCTCTGAGATGATAAGGGGTGGTGTGCATCAGGCAGAGATAAGATGCTGCCTCCAGTCAGGACAGGGTACTTGTCTTAATAACTTTCAATTTTACGATCAGTACAGAGATTTATCAGGAACTTCCACATAATTTTTTTAAACACTGGTTAATTTAATTAACAGGGATATTTAAGAGAAAGCCAAATTGCAACTAAAACATTTAGAGGAGACAAAGGAAGTTAGAAAATAATGAGCCTGGCGCTGGCTGGGTGTAGGAGCATCATCCTGATATGCCAAGGTTGCAGGTTCAATCCCGTATCAGGGCACATACCAGAGTCAACCAGTAAATGCATGGATGGGTGGAGTAACAAATCAATGTTTCTCTCTCTTAAATCTATACATTAAAAAAAATCTGTAGGTTAAAATCAGGATAAACTGCCTGTCAACTTTGTTTTTTGTTTTTGAAAATTTTTTATTAATTTTTTTACAGAGAGGAAGGGAGAGCAAGAGAGAGTTAGAAACATCGATCAGCTGCTTCCTGCACACCCCCTAACTGGGAATGTGCCGGCAACCAAGATACATACCCTTGACTGAAATCGAACTTGGGACCCTTAAGTCTGCAGGCCAACGCTCTATCCACTGAGCCAAACCGGTTTCGGCAACTTTATGTTTAATACTCTTTCCTATGAGCTACTATTCACCACTATGGTTCGTTTTTTTTCTTTTGTTCCACCTCTACTGCTATCATCTGTCATGGCCTGGAGGATGACCGGCCAGCATTGCCATGGCAGAGCAGGCCTTTGAGTTCCTCTGTAAGGCTGGTGCTTGGCCTGGCGCTGGCAGAGATGACTTTGCATCCAGTGGTCATTACAGGATTATTCCCATGTTCCTCTGAAAGGATACTGACTTGTTACTTAGAAATGACATCTACGAAGATTCACCACTAAGTGCTCACAGTCAGCCAGCTTCTTCTTCTAGCCTACTGCTTTCTTCAAGGACCTAAAGATACTGGCACCAAAACCTGCCCCAACGAATGGCTAAAATTAAAAAAAACGGAAATCTGTAAAAAATCTGAGATCTTTTATAGAGATGTCAGCTATTTCTGTCATTTTGATAAGTTAGGGATGATTTTGTTGTTAATCCTCAGCAGAAAATATAGAGTGGAAGGAAGGGTGGGAGGGAGGGGAGAAAGAGAGGGAGAGAGAAAAACATCCATGTGAGAGAGACACATTGATTGGTTGCCTCCCTCATGCACCCTGATGGAGGGCAGGGATTGAACCTGCAACCCAGGTACTTGTCCTTAACTGGGAATTGAACCTGAGATCCTATGGATTACAGGCCGGCGCTCTAACCACTGAGAACACCAGCCAGGGCAGGGGTGATATTTTAAATAATGAAAGCACCACTGGCAAAAAACCAATCTGAGTGATTAATCTGATTTTTTTGTGACATCATAATAGCTGGAGTCAAAGTTTGGAGTAAAATGCATGTTAATCGTTTGATGTCATGTGAGCTCATTTTCTCTACTTCAGGCCAAAAATTGACCTTGTTTTTTTCAGTTTGAGTTTCAACTAGGACAGCGGGCCAAAAAAGGACATGGTTTTACCTGCACCGAGGTTGGTTGGCAGGAAAGCAGCCAAGCCCACAATCTTAAACTTGGTTCCCCAGATATTAGACGTGACCTGAGCAAGGTAGTTGTGCTGTGGAAGAAAAGAGGGGAAGAAACTTACCACCTGGCGCCATGTTTCCTATTGATAAGAACGCTAACACTTACTGCTCAGAAAGCCCAGGGGCTCCCAGGAAACACTCACCCCACCTCACCCACCACTGTGGAGAGCAGAGCCAACGCCGCTGCCAGCCCGTTTAAACTCAGCGGTCCACGTGTGAGCAAGCGAGCGATCACAGGCCAGTGGGTCTGGGCACGTGCACCCTCACCTCTCCTTTCCCACAGTCCCTGAACTAGAGACGGTATCTGGCTCTGAACCCATTTTTAATCTTGGATGTTTCTCCTAAAAACACCAGTGGCCCTGACACCTTCCTGAAACTATCCCATGATCTGTTTTTCAGTCAATGAAGTTCAAAAAATGAAAAGTTCTCTTTGTACCTCGCCATGCCTGCATGTGTGTGTACCCGAAGGCAAGGAACGGTATACCACACAGCTCCCCAGAGAGCCTATGCTCTGTGACGAGAGGGCCCAGGACGGTTTGCACACAAGGAGTCACTGGAAAGGTGACAAGGGCTCTGCAGGTACTGTGGCTGAGGGGAAGTGGTCTGGGAGTGTTCAGGCTTCCAGCGGCCAAGGCACAGCACAGGCACAGAGGCGGGGAGAGGCAGGTGTGACTGTCACCTGGTGGGAGAGGGTGGAGGGAGGAGGTGTCTAAGGTTGAAGGATGCCCTGTGGGAGGTGGAGCAGAAGTAACAGGCCTGCCTGAGGGCAGGGTGGTGAGGAGGACACACAGGCTCTAATGTTCTGAACTGGTGTCTGGAGTCGTAGGGACATGCATGGGGCGGGGTAGCCATCATGGAGCCTACGCCTGGGAGGGGAAAGAGCTGTGGCGCATCAGGTACACGTGACCAACCCGGAAGCAGACACTACCTGAGTGATGTCTTCAAAGGGAAACTCTCTTCGCGTCAGGCTGGGCGAGCCAATGGAGGGCTTGCGCATCGGCAGCCGCGGGGACCTGGACATCTCCTGAGCAGCCCGGGACAACTTGGGTGACTTGCGAGCTTCGATGTTGATCCTGCAGAGGCGAGGCGGGAGGGTGAGGCACCCACAGCACGGGAGGCATGCGCCACGCTGGCCGAAAGGCACCCACACTCCTGGCAGGCCCGTTCACCTTCCGAGTCACCCACGGGTGTCACATTCTTAGGAGCCAGGCCCTGAGATTTAACCAAGTCCCTCCCACCTGTTTTTGCTTCATGATCGGGAGAAAAGTAGGACAGAATTATATACTGAATAATCCATATTTTAAAAGATAGTGAGAGTAGATCAAGCAATTCATTTGTGAGGAATCGCAGAGAATTAACTATCTTTCACTTTCTACTGACCTAGGGTAAATTTAGAAATGTCCAAGTCTTCTGCCAGGGGTTTTCAAAATCAGTCTGAGAAAAATGGCAGGTGGGAAGAGTCACTTCTCACCTTATGGCTACATCATTTTACAATTCCTAGTGCAACACTGGATTTCAGTAGACCTAGCATTTCAGGCCTGCAATGTTTAAATCAAATATTTCAATGGAATGCAAGTTTTTCTGAAGCCCACCCCCCCCCTTTTTTTCTTTTATTGTTTTGCTAATCCTCACTGGAGGATATTTTTCCCACTGATTTTTAGAGAGAGAGAGGAAAGGAAGGGGAGGAGAGAAACGTCACTGTTAGACACATCGATTGGTTGCCTCCCGCATGCACCCTAACCTGGGGCTGGGGATGTATCCTTGGCTGGAATCAAACCCAAGACCCTTCAGTCTTGTGGGTGGCTGCTCTATCCACTAGCCAAATCGGCCAGGGCTCTGCAGCCTTTTGATTCTATGTTCCACCTATGGTCAGCCAGTCTAACCCAAAGAGAGAGTCATAAAAATGAACGAAGCGAGGTTGATGACATTCTAAGAAAGAAGAGCATATGCCTCCCATTACTACTGAGCCTGATAAGACACCAGCACTCCACAGAACGGGAGCACGGGAACTGAGCTGGTGAAGGCCTGTGTGAGGTGATCAGCCTGCCTGCTGCATGTAGAGGAATCAACGCAGGGAAAGAGGGAATGAGGAGGACGGACTATGGGGATGACAACATCCAGAAATCTTAAAAGGTCCTTTAAAGATGAAGGATTTAGTTACTTTTTGTTAAATGTCCTCTCTGCTTAAGTTACAAGAAAACCCAAAACACTTAGAGGTGTAGGAAAGTTCATAATTTATAATTTTAACAAGCTTAGAACAAAGATTTTAAAAAATCAACCAAATTGCTGAAGCAACTGGATATCTACATGGGGAAAGTGAACACTGACCTCTAACTCACACTCTGCACCAGAATCAACTTCAGAAGCACGTGAGAGCTAACACTACACAGCTTCTGGAAGAGAAGAGACGAGACCGCCCTCACGGTGGACACAGATTTCCGAACCAGGGCAAAGACAGACCCACCACAATGGAAGAAATTCATGTGTATTAGACTACATGGCAGTGCACATGTTTGACAAAGAATCATGGCTAGAATACATAAAGAATCTTCCAACTCAAAAAAAGCAAAACAATGCAATAAAAAAAATGGGCCAAAGACTTGAACAGACACCTCACAAAGGAAGATGCTCAAATGGCCAATAAACATGTAAAGAGCCTTTTAGCATCATCAATCGTTACACTACGATGAGATCCCGCTGCACCCCCCACCCAGAAAGGGTTAAACTATCTTTAAAAATGGCGATACAATTGCAGGTGAGAAGGAAAGCAGCGGGCACTCTCGTACTTGGCTGTGGAACTCACAACAGCACAGGCCCCGCAAGACTGTCTGGCAGTTTCCAGTGCAGTACACACGCGGCTACCCCAAGGCCCTGCAACTTCCCTTCTAAGCACATGCCTCCGATGAACGCATTCACCTGTCCACCAACATACGTGTACAAGAAGGTCTATCATGGTTTTATTCATCATAGCCCCAAACTGTAACTACCAAACCTGTGACTTCGTAAACAGAGTAAACAAATTCATTACAGTGGAATTCCACAGCACAAAAAAACTATCGCTAGACACAACAACATAAGTGAATCTCAAAATCATTATTCCGAGCAAAGGAGTCAAATAAAAGAGTACGTATTGGCTCCATTTATGTGAAGGTCAAGAAGCAAAACTGGTCTCAGGGGACAGAAGCCAGAACAGTGATTCTTCTGGAGAGCGGGGATGGAATGGGAGGCTGCACAGGGAGCATTGGCGAGGACGAAATGTCCTTTAACTTTGACAAGGTGGGGACAACACTGCCTAACCAGCTGCACAGTGAATTCCGTGTTTCAGTCTAGGCAGGTATGTATCTGTATGCAAACTGTACTTTAATCTTGCCCGGCATCCCAGACTTTTAAGCTGGACGGGCTCTATCTTAGTGCAGATCTGTCTACCCATGAACCTCTCCAGAGAATGACAGGAGTATCCAGTCAGGATCTGTACACTTACACAGCCCACAGGCAGTGATGCCAGGATGAGAAAGGTGATGCTTCTTACCTGTGACACCAGGGCCCTTCCATCTACTCTTACAGCTCGTTCCAATTTTTAAAATAAACCGTAGGGTCTAAAGTTTTTTTTTTTTACTATTTCCCTCTAATTACAGCATTATTTTTTTAAAATAAATCTTTATTGTTCATATTATTACAAATATTCCTCTCCCCCCCCCCCCATTGCTCTCCTCCACCAGGTTCCCACCCCACCCTCTGCCCTTTCCCCACCCCCCATTGTCCTCATCCATAGGTGCAAAGTTTATGTTCAGTCTCTTCCCACATCCCCCCTCCCCTTTCCCCCAAGAATCCTCAGTTCACTCCCCTTCCATACCTCTGATTCTACTATATTCAACAGTTAATATTGTTCATCAGTTGTTGTTTTTTTAATTTCCTTGGTTTTTAGATTCACTTGTTGATAGTTACGTATTTGTTGTTCATAATTTTTATCTTTATTTACTTTCTCTTCTGAAAGAATCCCCTTCAGCAATTCATATAATTCTGGTTTGGTGGTGATGAACTCCTTTAGCTTTTTTTTTTATTAGTGAAGCTCTTTATCTGGCCTTCGATTCTGAGTGATAGCTCAGCATTATACAGCATTATACACATTGAATCTGACAATCTTTTCAACACATTACCTACACTGTAACACCTTTTCCTAACTTTCTCAAACTGTATGCCTGGGGGCTCTGGCCACCCTGTGCCACCCACCACCAGCACTGCCCCAGAGAAGCCCTGGGGCTTAGCCAACTTCCCATGGGGTGTCTTTTTCTGTCCAGAAGAAAGAAGGGAAGTTGTGGCCATTGCAGGCTAACCTTCCGGATGAATGTGGGGGTGCAGGTGTCTCTGTGCTCTCCTGTTGTTGGTTTCAATGGGATTCTACTACAGGCACAACACACACACCTCCAGTGCCACAGAAAAGAGGCAAACACCCTGAAGAGATTACCTTGGGAGTTTGGGTGATTTGCTTGCTTGGGAGATTTTGGGAGATTTCTTGGTAGCCCAGTCATCACTTAGTTCGATGTCACTTGAGTCCGAGCAGTTGCAGCTGTCGATCATGGTAGAAATCAAGCTGTTCCCATAGATTTCATCTGGTAAGACACCAACCAGCAAGTATAAGGGAAGTGACATGAGACCCTAACAATGATCATTAGAAACTAAAGGACAGGCTATCATTTTAAGTCCAGAGAGTGAAATGGAAAGAAGCAGAGTACTGCTGTCATTTACATTTTTATGCTATTACTAGAGGCCTGATGCACAAAGATTCCTGCAAGAATGGACCTTCCTTCCCCTGGCTGCCGCCTAAGCTCTGGCCAGAGCCACCTTTCCACTCGGGTCCAGAGCCGCCTTTCTGCCTTCCCCAAGGTCAGGTGCTGCCCAGAGGCCTTGGGGGGGGGGGGGGGGAGGAGGGCACGCGCTGGGGCGGTGTGGAATGCCCCTGGCCACTTGGCACCTGCATATGCAAAATAACCTGCCGTCTTTGTTGTGTTAATTTGCATACTCTCTCCTGATTGGCTGGTGGGTGTCATGAAGGTATGGTCAATTTGCATTTTACTCTCTTATTGATGTAGATATTTTCTAAGCAATTACTTCTACATTTATCAAATGGGCACAGTATTTTAATGCCCTGAAATGTACAACATAGTCCAGTACTTTACTGTGCCAACAGTTGAGACCAAAATGGCTTCACTGTTGTGCTTATGAAACACCAAATGTCAGGGACTCGTGGGCTGCCCAGAGCCGAGTGAGGGTCTTGCTGACTCTTGGACTCCCTCCCAAACCTATTTCTGACCTGGGATCTGGAGAAGCCCTTGTTGGGTCCGGGCCTGCTCTCAGAAAGGAGACCTGACGGAGCCGCCATGTATGGCTTGTAGAACAGTCTGCTGGCCTTGCCCCCAGGTTGCCTGTGGAGGCCAGGCTGTCCAACTGGTGGAGCTGTTTGCAATGCCTGCAGGGAAGCCTGTGCAGTTGGACTTTCAGGGTAGCTCTGGGTTCCACTGAGGGTACCTGTATAGAAGCCACTCAGGGTAACTCTGCAAACTGGCCACCAGGCAGAAGATTGGAGGCCCCAAGGCAGAAGGTGAAGTGCACAGAGGTGGGGCCATCACAAAACTGCTAAGTAGATGAGGCTCATGTCTGATATCCTCCTTCGGTCACCTCTAACCATCAATGGCTCCTTTCTTCCTCCATCCCCTAAAAATCACATTTTCTTCTAAATTCACACCCACAGCCCTTTTGCTTTTGTCACTTTGCTTCCTTCCTCCCCTCCTTTTCGCTCGCCTCCCTATCAGCTCCCATTTATTCTACTCGCTCTCCTTGTTCTTGGTACTAGTTCATCACATGAGTCAAAAGAAAAACACACACAAAACAATTGAATACTGGAGTGATTAAGTGTGGCCAAGGTTGAAAAGCCATTGCCCTGTGCCTCTAGGATAGCTCTGGCCATACCGCAGGTCACAGTGGCTTCAGGGACATAACGACAGGCACAAGCCAGTCTATGGGAGAGAGGATGAATGGGAGCTAGGACGTGGAAAGAACAGAGTGAAACTAATGCCAACAGACCTCATTTAACTCCTGTTATCCAAGGTCAGGTGCTTGCCAGGCACTGGGCATACAGAGATGACTCAGTTTCCTCCCCACAGGCCCTCAGAATTCAGGGGCAGACAGAGCCCCCGCAAGACTACTGTGTGCCTCTTGGGATCTCAGCAGCCACACTGACGGGGGACAAGCACCGAGGACAGTGAAGCGGAGTTCACTGTCAGGGGGCAGAACGTTTGGGCTGGCAGGTACGGCTGACGGGTGCTCAGGCCTCGACAGGCACTGGCTGAGGACACTGGGCAGGAATAGTCAGTACAAACAAAAAGAACACAGTCCTGTCCAGAGCTCACAAAGCAGAGTCGCAGGAACAGGTGTGCAGGGAGCACCGTGAGCACATCCACTGAGCAATGCAGCTGCAGAGGACAGGTTCTGGAAGGGAGCCGTGCTCATCACGCCAGATCTTTATGAACAGCAAGGCATTTTCCCTGGTTACCGGTGACAAGCAGTTCCCAGTAGATCAGTGAGGGACAGAGATCCCTGTGGCAGGAGATGGGAGGAGCCGGAGGTGTGGGGATTTTAATTCTTTCCTTCACGTGAGGCGGGGCAGGGACAGACCTCGCATGACGAGCAGGCTGTCTCAATAGCACACGGAGCCCTCAATGATCACTACCCCCCGGAGAGCCCTGTGCCAGTGTCCCCTTCACCGACGGCCCCACCACATGCGGTTAAAAGTCCCATGAAAAAAGTACGTGCAGCCGGGACCGGTTTGGCTCAGTGGATAGAGCGTCGGCCTGCGGACGGAAGGGTCCCAGGTTCGATTCCGGTCAAGGGCATGTACCTTGGTTGCGGGCACATCCCCAGTGGGGGGTGTGCAAGAGGCAGCTGGTCGATGTTTCTCTCTCATCGACGTTTCTAACTCTCTGTCCCTCTCAATTCCTCTCTGTGTAAAATCAATAAAATATATTAAAAAAGAAAAAAGTGCGTGCAGTCATGAACTTGCACAGGCATTTAGGCATCTGGAAATGGAGTGGCTCCGAGGATGTGCCCGCTAGCCCACATTCCACAAACGGGCTGTCAGGAACCACACCTGACAACGAGGCGTCAGTCCCTCTGGCGAGGGAACCCACCTGATTTGCTGTCCGTCCGGGGGTCCATGATGACAAACTCGGGCCGCAGCTTGCTGATCCGCCGCCCCTTGAGGATGGGCACGAGCCCGCCCATGTACTCCAGGTAGAGCGTGTAGCATGGGCCTCCCACCTCTGGGTCATCCTCCGTGCGCTTCATGGTGCAGTGCAGGCGCTCGTTGCCGGCCGACGGGTAGCTGACAAAGTCTCGCATGTTGTTAGGGTCTGGAATGGGGGGCTGAAGGCAGCAGAGAAAACAGGGAGAGAGTGTGGCTTACTGGTGACTGACAGAACCCTGCCTGGTGGCCCAGTTGGGGTGAACCATGTGGCATGGAGTGGTGACTGGTAACTCTGGGTGGATGTCAGGATCTGCTGGGAGCTTTTAAAAACACACACCTGAGCCAGGATCCCACCTCAGACAGTGAAACTGCACTTCTAGGGAGTGGGCCTGGGCACGTGTATTTTATAAAAACTCCCCAGGTCATTTCAATATGCAGCCAGGTTGAGACTTACAGGTTCAGGAGCAGGCTACAAAGCAACTTGAAAGAAAAAAATTACAACAGATTCTAAGGCTCTCATGTTTCAGGAAAAATGTAATCCATGAGTCAATCTCCTACTTGGAAGCAGAGACAGAATACAAAAAAGAGAACCCAGAAAGAAACCTCCGGTTAGGAGGCAGCCCAGGCCTGAAAGGCACCGGGCGGACACAGTCCACACTCTCACTGAAAACAGAGCAGTTTTGGGATTACAGTCAGTACAGACGGGCAGTGAGTGCTGGGCGGGTCGCTCCTCCTCAGCACAGGTGAGGATGGCAGGCCCTAAGCCCTGACTGGCTCAATCCTCACCATCCCCATAAGGAGCTATGGAGGAAGTTACTCAACTTTTAGGAACCTGTTTCCTGCTTTCTCAAGGGAATGACAGTACATCTGCCAGGAAGTCATGAATGAATGAGGCAGCTGATCACAGGGTGACATGGAGCTCAGAGCACTGCCTCTGCCATGAGAAAGCTGATGTCCGTCACATGAGGGGGATGTCTGGTGGATGCACTCAGGATGGTGCACATGTGGGAGTATGTGGCGGAACTCTGCAGAGCCACACCCCTTCCCCACCCTGACCTGGGGGGGGGGGGGGGACTCTCAGCCATCTTCCTGTCTCTGCCCCCTCTCTGCACGGGTGAGGAGGAGGGCAGTGGGGGGTGGGGGGAGTGAAGGGAGGTGGAGGGGAGAGTAGGCAGAGGGAGGAGGGCTCTACCTTGATGGTGGGGATGAAGGCGGAGGAGAGGTAGGAGCAGAGGCGAGGGGGCAGGGTCAGCTTGCTGACGTCCTTGTCTTCTCGCAGCGCACTGGCAATGGCCTGCTGGCACAGCAGCTGCAGGCTGGACACCCGGTGCTCCACACGCACCACGTACAGGGCCGGTCCCGAAGCCATCAGCAGCCTGGAGTCCCGGTGGCCCCAGCAGATGGAGATGATGGGGCGCTGCCAGGAAGTGAAGGGCAACCACGCATAAGCTTTCACTCTTGTAAGCAAAGAAAGCTCATGCATGCTTATCTCAAGCAAATAGGTTATGCGAGTATTTGTTTTAAAAAGTACAACAGGAATCCTCAATACTGTATTATGAACATTCAGTACTTTCACTGAAAAGCAGTTAGATCCTCAGGCCGGAGTATAGATAGATTACTGGAATCATTTTTACAAAGTTCCTGTACATATATTAACTCACTTACTTTAGTGCCATTAAAACCTAAAGTAGCGACGTTTCTACCAGAAGATGCAATAGGCTGAGGGTGCAGCAACACGTACTCCTTACTAAAGCTCTGATTATCTGGACCCCAAGTAGCTGGTTCAGTTCCCATGGCGTGGGCAGGTGAGGAGTGGACCCGATGGCCCTTCCCCTTTGTCCGGACAGACATACTGACACTGGATCGGGGGCAGGATCTGTGTGGCCTGGAGGCCACCACATAACCCCTGCAAGTCTACTCTCTCCCGAGCCAGTGGGAGCTGTGAGCATGGAAGGAATGAAAGATGTCGGCGAGCTCCCGGGACCTTTCATAGGTCATACCCACACACGTGAAGTCCCTGTTATCCGCAGCCACCCTCCAGCTGATGGGTCTGAGAGGAAGTGGAGAGCTAGCTGGAAGAGGGAGGGGAAGGAGGACGCAGGTCCTGTGGTGGCCTCGTAGGGGTTGGTGGCCATCACTTGCTTGGAAAAGGCCGGCTGGCATCCAAATGTGCAAGTAGAAAGTGCTTGTGCTGCAAACACTCAGAGCTGGGGGTGCCGTCTAAGTAAGATCAGCCAAGGAAGAAAGCAAGGGGTGAGGGGCTGTGATGGAGAAGATACAAGAGAATTTGCTCTTTCCGATCCAGGCAGATGGAGTTCTAATTTAATGAAGTCTTTAGGGTCTCAAAGGTGAGAAGTGGGGATACCAGATCTTTAATATGAATGACAGATAGAAACAGAATTTTTACAACTTTAGTGACAACAGCAAGATAAAAGGAGCACAGGAAGACACTTGCTTAAAATTGTCCCCAGGGTCAGCTAATCCAGGTTTTAACTTCAAAACCAACCACTGGCTGAAGATAATTCAGCTTTCATTTCCATCACAGAGGCCAGCTGCAGCACCAGAGGGGGACCAGGGAGCCTGGAACTCAAGTTTGGGGCTTCCAGAAACTTCCAAGAAGGGCCTCCTTACAAGAAGATCCCACCAGAGGGACGAGCCCATAGAGGGGCCTGTTAATTCAGAGCAAGGTTACTCACTGCTGAAGACAAGGCAGATGACACATAAAAAACACAGTCAATTTTCTTTGGTGTCACCAATCCCCACAAGTGCCGGTCAGGACAGAGGTTCTGTTAGTACCAAAACTGTGATTAATCTTAAAGACAAACCACTGCCCCCAAGTGTCTGTATTCCCTCATTGTCAGTGCTGAGCCATCTAAAAGGAGTGCAGGTTCGTTACTCTACGGCCACAACACGATGGAACAGTGAGGTCAAGGGCCAGCTTCAACCCCTAGGGCATCCGAAGACACACAAAGTATGTCCGAACCCTACCTCCTGCCACTACAGAGAGGCCATGCATTTGCCCAGTCACTTATTCAGCTCCTGAGCTGCCAGTCAGCTTTTCAGTGAAGACCTGGTACCTGTGCACAATGGGCCACACAGACTCCAGGTGTGAGAGTAAGGTAAAATCCCGCCCTTGCGCACTGACCCTCTGAGGTGGGAGGGGAGGGACAGTAACTGAGTATCTGCCCGGATGACGGGGTGACGCCAGGTGGGGAAAGTGCTGCGAAGAAAACGGGACTAGGTAAGGGCAAGGTCAAGAGCAGGGCTGTTTGAGCAGAGGGAACCCCCTGATCCATTCGTTAACAGGAAATGACGGCTTCCTCACTATGTTACTGTTTGTATACAGCAGTGAACTGGATGAAGTCTTCTAAAAATGTGAGAGAAGTACAAAGCAGGGTGTCCTCTCCGTATTAAAGCTAAGCTGATCACGCTGGATTAAAGTCGACAACAAAAAGGGTCAAAGAGAGAGAACACTGGCTCAAGAGCAAATGCACTTCAGATGTTTCACAGACCCTGTAGACGGGGATGATTAATGTCTGTACAGAATATGTCAGAAAGGAAAGCTATTTAGAGGAGCTCACCTTCAAACGGACTAAGCCGATGACTGGTCACCAATGACTGTGTTGGCTGGAGCTGTGGACATTCTGAATATTAAGTTACGATGATTTGGCCACCAACCAAGTGAAATAAAAAAGCTAGCTCAGGATTCAGTCACCCCAGCTGAGCTTCAGAAGAACACACCATTGTGTTATGTAAGCAGATGAGCAGGGAAGGACTTTCTTATCCATTTACAACAAAAAGGAAAAGCACGCGAAGCAGCTTCCTGAGAATAGGTAGAGCTAATCCTCAACAAAAGGACGCAAATATGCTTTTGCTAAAGGTTTCTCCATCAAGAGTGTAGAAGTCTATGAGCACAAATGCAATCTTTCACTTGATTTTTCAGTTTCCACACCTACCATCTTCTTTTCCTTCTCTCTTAAATTTTTTACCCAAATACCTTACATCAATGATTGAACCTTGTACAATAGAATACAATCCCACTTGCTTTTAATGCAAGAAAAAGTTCATAAAGCTAAAACAAAACAAAACAAAACAAAACAAAACTACTGACCAACTGACAACCCAGACCCAAACTGCGGCGGGCAGCAAGCTTCAGTCAGTAATGCTAACTCTGAAAACCTGTGCCAGATGACCAGCTATGCCATTATTTATAGATGGTCACAGGTAAGAGAAAATGAGGTCAATTATAGGATTTTAAATTACAATAGGTAGGAAGGGAAGGAAAATAAATTATAGCGTATTTCCTTATAAGAGCTTCAGCCACAGGCAGAGCTATTATGAGTAAATCAGGAGAATCAATTTTAAAGCTAAGGCTGCGTGAGTTTGTGCTTGGCAACGGCTTTGTACGCAATAACCTACAATCTAATTAACTTGGAAATAAATTGTCCAATCTAAACTGCATTAAATTCTTTTTATAAACAGTTCAATAAATAGCCCAACTTCCTTCCTGCTATAAAAATGTTCCTGCCTTTGGACTCCATGAGTAGCATAGCACAGATAACATGATTTCAGAATCATTCTAGGCAAAGAGAGAGTTGGTACTATATAAAATTAATATTGTGTTTGATTTTTAATAGCATATATTGAACTTTATATTATTGAGGCAATTTTTTCAATGGTTGAAACAAACCTTCAAATGAAAAAAAGAATCACTGATTTGTTAAAATGCTAAGACACTGTATAGATACTTTTCTCCAAAGAAAGATCAGCCAACACACACCCCAGAAAATAACAAGTGTTGGCAAGAACGTAGAGAAGCTAGAACCTTTGGGTACTGTTGGTGCAATGTAAACTGGTGCAGCCACCATGAAAAACAGTATGACAGTTCCTCCAAAACTAGAAATAAAACTACCATATAATCCAGCAAGTGTCCTGGGTATTTACTTAAAAGAACTGAAAGCAATTTTTCAAGTTATAATTGTATCTCCTTGGTCACAGCAGCATTAGACCTAAATAGCTAAAAGGTGGAAGGAACCCAATGCCCACCGAAGGATGAATGTATAACATGGTGTATATACACACACATATATGTAATGACATATTATTCAGCCTTAAAAAAAAAAGAAAATTCTGGCATATGCTATAACGTGGGTGAACTTTGAGAAAAGGTTATGTTAACTAAAAATTTAGAAAGTCATAAAAAGACAAACACTATATGATTCCATTGATATGAGGTATGTACAATAATCAAATGCAAAGAAACAGAATGGGATAAAGTTTCAGTTTTATAAAATGAAAAAGTCCTAGAGATTGGTTAGACCACAATGGTATATACTTCACACTACCTAACTATACACTTAAAAATGGTAAGATGGTAAATTTTATGTTATGTACATCTTATTATAATTTTTTAAAAGATATATTTAAATAATCAATGCCTGCATCTAATTACAAAATACCCCAATATGGCATACCTGCCTCTCTAATGAGCTGGGTGAGGTTAGGACATAAGTCCCTAGGTTACTATCACCCCCATCAATCATCAACTCACTCCCAGCTCTGTGTCCAGCCCACCCTGCTGAGGATCATCCTCTGCCATACTGACCCAGACCAGACCGAATGATCTGAAGATTTCTGGAACATAAAACAGACAGAAAGGGGCCCACCTGTGCACTTTCTCAAAGAACTTTTAAGCTTTTAACACTGTTTAACAGTAACTTAGTTGAAATATAAAAATACATTACTGACTTAACAAACATAAAGTTGGAGTGAATAAATTAAGATTGAGCATCCATTTCTGCACATTTCTGATTTCTACTTCAGACTGATAACACCAGGTCACTCTGCTTACTGTCTATTCATTTGACTGGGCAATAAAATATTTTGGTTAAAAAGCAAAAATGTCTTTCTCCCTTTGTTTCCTGGTTCATACCCATAATTTAATTAAAGCCAACGAAGGATTAAAATCTGTCAAAGACAGTGACAGTGAGTATAACCCACTCATGACTCTCTCATGCAGACTGGGGCACACAGTGGATGCCCGCCCCAATCCTTACTTGCACAAGTGTGTCCAGTGTGAAGATGTGTTCCCCGCGCACATTGTAGAACTTGACCATGGCACTCCTCAGGAGAGGGCCGTTGGGAAGGTCACCAAGCTGCGCCTGCCGTTCCATCCCAGCGACTGCCAGAAGGTCTCCCTGGGTGCACCACTGGGCCACCACCTCTGAAATCACAAAAAGAATGGCCTGAAACATGCCTCTCCTGGACTTTCACTTGAGTAGTTTAAAAAAGAGACACTTGACAAATACAACAGTGGTTCTCCCCTTTTCTCTCATGAAGACGTTAGCTACCTATTTCTCTGAAAACAACACAGACTCTATTAAAAACAGGTGCTTAAAAACTGAAACATAACAGGTGAAACATGACAGCTAAAAGATAATGAAATTAAAGAAAATATACGACAAAGCTGGCATCCTAAATCTCTCTCTTTAATGCCAGCAATGCCGTAACCAGACTTGCAGAATTCCGGGAGAGCAGGCAAGCTAATAAAACCTATGATGTACATCCTAAGTGCTTTTCCCAGTGCTGTGCCCCGACCAAGAGATGACTCAAAGAAGTCATAAATGCTAAAAGTACAAAGTAAATCAGGGCAAAGCCTAACTTTATACTCATTTGATTTCTATGCACCCCGGGCAGATAATGTGCAGGTAAAGAACATATCTGCATATGAAGGCCCCAACTCTTACCCAACAGCTGACGATGTTGTGGGCTTAGGAAAGAAGATAAGTCTGTTAGGGGGTAGTGTTGTCAGAGAATGTCCACACTGGAGATGTGGTGCCCTCCTACCAGCCTTTCAGTGCCTACAGAATTGGCTATGAAAGGATTTGTCTAATCCCGTTGTGAGCCAGTTACTTCTTCTTGCTGGTGAAATAAGCTGTTGGTACTAATGAGATTTACAGTAGAGCTTTTCTCCCTCAAAACCCTAAGACTATTTGTGGCTTATACAGAGGACCCAGAAGTCTGGAACTCAGGGGCCCATTCTGCAGAGGCTGGACAGGGACTGGGTAAGAGCTGGGTCTACAATTCAACAGCCTAAGCGCTAACAGTCACACGTGATCACGGCCTCTCTCTTTTCATGTGGGCACTGATGCTGACATTAGCACCAGCCATCCTGAGGTCACCGCAGAAACTAACTCCCTTGAAGGCTAGACAGTGGCCTCTCCAGACCCAGGGAAGCCAGAGCTCGTTCGTCAAGTCAGCCACAGACAGAAAGCAGAGACAGTGGCAGCAGAGAGCTGAGAGGAAGGAGTTACGGACAAGCACCAAGTGAAAAAATACACCCTGAGAGAGCGCGCGCGCATCAATAAAAGGAGCCTCCCGCCCCCTTTTCATATAAGAGGATATGAATAAGGTGGAACAAATGAAAAATAACTTTAGAGAATCAAATACATATCCTGGGGAATATATTTTTAAGAAGATGATGGGGGAAGCGAGAGGGCTTGTGCATACACCACAGTGTGCTCTGGATCCAAACGCCCCAATCGCTCCAGTGAAGAGCCTTGTGGTAATGAAACTGAAACGCCCTTTTCTGGATGGTTCCTTTGTAAGCACAAAGATGTCAAAAGGAGGAGCACTAACAGGTAAAACCAGAAAAAGATGAGGTCCACCCTTGTCGAGGGCAGAAGCATCACTGCACCACCACAGAAACAGACACCAGCACTTCATTTTCACAGCTCCTAGCTAACCCGCTTTGGTCAGAGGGTGAGTGGGTACCGGCACTATTTCTTTTGCTGTTTATTCATGTTAATAACATTCTTGGCTTTCTGTCTTTTACCAACAGAAAAGTAGGTTGTTGCTCCCGCAGGGCTGACCTGGACACAGTCACAGTCAGAAGTTGCTCAAAGACAGGCCCTGGGCACTCCAGGCTCTTACGACACTTTGGGAGTCTCAAACATTTTGTTTACTAGGTGGGAGCTGTCTGAGTTAAGAATGAGCCTAGACAAAACTGGTTTGGCTCAGTGGATAGAGCGTCAGCTTGCAGACTGAAAGGTCCCAGGTTCGATTCCAGTCAAGGGCATGTACCTTGGTTGTGGGCACATCCCCAGTAGGGGTGTGCAGGACGCAGCTGATCAATGTTTCTAGCTTTCTATCCCTCTCCCTTCCTCTCTGTAAAAAATCAATAAAATATATTTAAAAAATAAAAGAATGAGCCCAAATATTCACAAGCAAATGTGCAGGGATTTCTTCAGGACAGTTGAGGAATAGAGTGAATAAGAATATGGAGTCACTATGGTCAAGCCTCTAAATTATTCAATAAAGTATGCTGACACCATTCTTGCTTTGACTAGCCTGGGGACTTAACCTTCAGGACTTTCCAGTCCTGCGTCAATGCCTGGATGCGCCTGGCTCACTGTGCGTCTATGGCCTGAACATACATCAAATCCTCAGAGACCATCTGAGTGACCTCAAGAAGAAACTGATCCACTGTCCAGATCACCGGACATCTGACAGTTACCATCTTGGACCAACGCAGGGCTAAGAAGGCAGGACTGATTCTTCTCAAGAATGCACTCTGTACTGTAAGAACCCTCGGCTTTTCTTTCTCTATTGGAATGGTCTGGTATTGCCTAGCTGTGTTTTCTCTGCAAACTCTATGACCCTTGCATAAGTCTTTGTTATTTACTTCTAGACAAAGCCTCCTGAATCTTAATTGAGTGCATTAGACACAGTTATAAAGTTATCTTGAGACAGTTATACTCTATAATGACAAGTCAATCTTTTAAAAGGAGTAAGTTTCACAATAATAGGGCCATGGTGTGCTCAAAGAAATGTTAAAAAGAGAAAATTCTATAAAACAGAGAAACAAAACAATATGAATTTGAATTCCTTTATTTTAAGGCAATGTGGGGTAAAGTGAGACATGCTCTTAAATTTTTGAACTCCTGGCTAAGTTATTATTATTATTTTTTTGGTTGGTAGCAGAATGCAACATCCAAAATATGCCTTACTGGCATAAGGATTATTTTGAGAAGAAATAAGATACAAGACAAGCTCTCTGCTCCCCATAATTGTATAGAAGCAGGACAAATTTGTAAACGTGTATGACTCCCACTAGGAAGAACATAAATTAACCATTGGAAGCAATTTAGACCATTATCAACCCAGAAAAGATACTAGATGAATCTATAAGACAAATTTACGAACTAGTTCTTATCGTCAATTAGTTCCCACAATTTGCTGCCTTAGAAGCTTAGTCTTTTAACTTGGTTTTGTCATTTCTCTAAGATGTATTGCTTCTTTGTTAACATGCTGTATAATTCCACATTCTAACCACCCCGAGTTACTCATTGAGTGCTTTCATGGGTAAGGCCAATGCCTGAGGTGATACATTTCTGCTTGCTTTTTTCTCTTGTCAATTTGTCTTTGGCCGGTCTAGTTTACAGGGCCCCAGCTGCAGACCCTCAGATGGGCAGAGGGAAATGTTTTTTTCCTCCCCTACATTCTCAAGAAAGAGTAAAAGTCACAACAAAGGGTAAACACTCCAAATAAGGTGAACCAATTTATAGTTCACTGTGTGATAAAAAAATAAATAAGTCCCAAATTTGGGATTCTCAGATCTTTCTTCAAGGCACAACTTGCTTGGGAAACATTTGCAAAAACAAAATCACTCCTGCCCCTATGCACACACAAATGAGTCTGCAATGCAGAAACAGGTGCTGGGTGATGAGGATGCAGGCTGGCTGCAAACACTCTAAGTTCTTTCCATGTGACATAATCACTGTGCTGGTGATAAGCTAAAGAATATCACAAGTCACCTTTCTGCACTGGGAGTTCTCTGGTTGTATTTATCTGAGACAGTAACAGAAAAATACCATGTGGATCTAATATGGGAGTTAGAATAAAAATCTAGTAAAGAAAAATTCTCAACTGGGAGGGCTATTATGGGTCAGCCCCCCGAGTCACACGTGTCTCTAATCTGCAAATTGGTGGGAATGTGTTGTGGATGCTGCTCCAATACAATCTTGTCGGATAAACAGAGAGCAAAATAATACATCCAAGGTAACTTCACTACACAACCATTAAGGCTTTAATAAGCATTAAAACCACAGGGGCTTCTGTGTAAATGTGTCTCGTGCACCATCTGCTGCATCAAGAACAGCAGGTGCTGCCCTCCACTACTCCGCAGACACAGTGCCAGCCAGAGACAAACACAGCACACACAGAGAGGGCCATAGTGGGAGAAGAGGGAGAAGAGCAGGTGACGATGAAGCCTGAGGTCAGGAATCCCTCTTCTAGGCAAGACCTGGCAGCGACTTGTCAGCCAAGTAGAAAAGAGAAAGGAAATGGCCTCTAACAGACTCCCTAGTCAGAAAGAGGTCATTGCAGGGGACAAGAATCAACAAGTGCGGGGTGTACGACACCCAGCCTGGAAAACGAATCCCTGGGCCTACGGTCGAATGCAGTACCTTTCAATCCTGAGCGGATGACAGTAGGAGACAAGTCATCGTAGCTGTTCATTAGGCTGATGTCCCCCGAGGTGAAGCTGACAGTGAGCAGTGGCCTGATATGCTGCACCGGGACGGGATATGTTACGGGGCCATCTGTGGGGACAAAAGTGCTGAGTAAAAAAGAGACAAGGACACATGACCTAAATCCAGGGCCACAACGCTGCAGTCTTGTGGAGGGTCTTGAAAACCGCCTGGCAGTGCAGGCTGGACTCTGGCCTGGGATACCGCTACAGAAAGAACCATTCTACACCACTCCGAACGACAAGGCCCGCAGAGGGTGCTTTGCAGAGAACCTGGGGCAGTTACTTCCCAAGTGCACCTGTCAGTGCTAAGAACAATCTCCCTCAAGACCTATCTACCCTGAAACACCAGCACTGATCTTAATTTTTTTATGTGTAAACACTGTCTTCTCATAAAATAAACAAACACACACATTCACAGGTATGTGTATGCATTTTCTCTGGGAAGCATAACATCCACTTCTGGGAAAGGAAGCAGAGAAAGTGAGAGCATTTTATGTGCGGGAAACCTATGCCAACGGGGTTTCATCAACCTGACCAGTGAGAGCGAGATGGGGTGGCAGAGAGAAGACAGTCAAATCGAGAACACAGACTGGGCTTTGCAATTTGGCTCATGAACTCTTCCCAACAAGTCAGGGCGCTGTGCCTGCGGCAGACCTTTCCCCCTCTGCCTCTAAAGGGGTTCACTCCCTCTGTACGCCGGTCCCTGGGGAGCAGCGCGCTACCTTGGGGCGGGGAGTAGTCGTCGGAGTCCGTATCGCTCTCGCTGCTGTCCTCCACCAGGAAGGTAGGGTAGTTCCAGGCCATGCTGATGATGCCGTCGGACTCGTGCAGGAGGACGTGCGCCAGCATCCTGCCGTGGCAGTCCATGACGATCACCTGCCCATCGGCCGTGCCGAACAGCACCTGCAAGTGGGCGCCAGGCTGCTGACGGACGGGGGAAGGCCTCTGTCCCACACACCTCACCGCCCCAACTCGTTTAGAAGGACAGAGTATACACGGAATAAAAACACAGGCCAGATAAGCAACTGAGGGGATACACAAGCATTAAGCAGTGAACATTTAGCTGTTACTGCAAAAACTCGAGTCCTCTAATACTGAAATGTGACCAGCAGCACAATCAATATAGTCACTGCGTTGTGTGGACATTATCAAATAATATGAGCAAATCCTGGTTTCACTTTTTGTGGGTTGCTTTGTTTTCTGTGTTGAAGGAAGAGGGTTAAGAGGATTATATGCACTTATTTTTCTGGAAAATAAAGAAGCAGCGGAGGTTCATTGTTAAGAATTTATCAAATTTAGAAGACAGACTTTGGTGTATGTTTGACCTAGAGAAAATATACCCGGTTATGTAAGCATGTTACCTAATCATATGTGGAAAAGATGTTCCTGAAATAGTTTGTCAGTTTTATTTCACTGTGAATAAGAATGGTGTTAGTTAATTAATGTTATAAAGTATTAATGGTGTTATTACCTTCACTGAGTGCTGGCTTTGTGATAAGCACTATAGTAAAGCTGCCCTCGTAACGGTCAGAACACTCCTGTGAGTGAAGGACAGCACTGCTGGAGGCAGCTGGATGGGCCGAGACCTCCAGTTGCTGAGGCTGGCCCTAGGGAACTCCCCCAGGTGGCCGGGTCTGGGAGCACACACTCAGGCCTGCTGGGGGATGGGACAGGCACATGGCAGAGCTGGAGCACAGGCAGGCAGAGGAAGGGGGGAGGGAGTTATCCCCACCCCCATCAGGGCAGTGCAAGAGTATCTCACCAAGGCTGGCAGCTCCCTGACAGTGTTGCCATCCAGCAGGATGTCATGGGGGGAACCTTGATTCCCCTTATAATTCATTTAAGTAGTAATGAGCTCACAGATTTTACAGGACTATTAGGATAAATCAATTACGACCAAATATTTCTTTAAACATGATCCACATTTTAATGACTGAAAGCAACCTGGATGGATTTGGAGAACATCATGCTAAGTGAAATAAGCCAGTCAATGAAAGAAAAATACCACATGATCTCACTCATTTATGGATAATAAAGAAAATTATAAACCGTTGAACAAAAAGATAGATACAGAGACAGTAAAGCATCAAACAGTATGTCAAATTATAGCGGAAAGGTTAGGAAGAGGTGGGGGAGATAAGAGATCAACCAAAGACTTGTATGCATGCATATAAGCATAACCAATGGATGCAAAATTCTGGGGGTTGAGGGCATGTATGGGAGTGGGGGAGAGGCCAATGGTAAGATATGTACACATATAATACCTTAATTTAAAAAAAATGAATAAATAAATATGAAGAGAGGGGAAAGAAAAAAAGGCTGAAACTGTTTTCCCTCAGAAGTGGTGGTCAATTTATTAGTCCCTGACACTTAAAGAAAAACAGACAAAACCAAAGAAGCACTGCAATCTAGGCCCTTAAGCAGGAATCGAACATAAGAACCTTTTGGTGTGCAACCTGAAGTTCTAACCACAAGCAACACCAGCCAGGGCTTCCCTTTATTTTAGATAGGTCCTAAAGTATATTACCAGGTCAAAATGGTTGATAATTTTTAATATTTTTGACATACTGTACACTAAAATGCTTCTTCAAACGTCTAATACATGTTATTACTAGCAATGAATGAGAATACTTACTTGATTGTACTCTTATCAATAATCAGTAAAATCTTTTGTATCAGTTTATTACTACTTTTGTTAAAAGTGAAAATGTCCTCATTATGCTATTTTGCATTTTTTCCCTTAGAATAATTTTCCACCATGATTATTGACTAGTTGAACTTTTTTTGGTAAATTATTTATGTCCATTATCCATTTATTAATTTGCTACTTATGTAGATTTAAAACTAAATTTGTGTCAACATTTTCTGTAATTAAAATATTTACCCAGTGTTTACCACGTTGGTGGGAAATATTATTTCTCCAATCTATGGTTCATTTCAAATTTTTGTTTTAATATTTACCTGGACACCGTCATTGTTCTTTTCCTTTGTGATTCTTTAAGAAGCTTTGGAGCAAACTCCTCTAGCCCCAGCCCTTTTTCCTTGTGTGATAATTTTTAACTCATTTCCTCCTCAGCGCTCATGGTTTTAACATTACACACCTATATTCCAGATGCATTACCTGTTGGTCATCAGGAGTCCAGATGCCACATGTGATCTGACTTTCCAGGTTGATCTCAGATGACCAGTGTCTTTGTCCGCTGACAGAGCCGACCAGGACAAACCCGTCTCGATAGGAAATAAGTGCTTGCGTTCCATCGTGGCTCCACGTGAAGTCACTCACCTTTGAGACACACACAGAGAAAAGTGGTCAATGTGTAACCTTGAATGGAAAGCACTTGCATCAAAGACCTAGATGTAGCTCTTAACTTAGCTTTTGGCTAAGAACAAGGTGGCTTTAAAGAGAACAATATAAATATCCTATATAATAAAAGACTAGTTAGTATGCAAATTGTCCTCTTGACCACGAGTTTGACCAGGGGGTGGGGCCGGCTGGCCAATCTCCTGCGTCCCCTTTCCCTGACTGGCCTGATTGGGGCAGGCCGGCTGGAACCCACCAATGCCTGAATTCGTGCACTGGGCCTCTAATCTTATATAATAAAGAGGTAGTATGCAAACTGACCATCATGCCCTCCTACAAGATGGCCGCCACAAGATGGGTGGCAGAGGAGGGCAGTTGTGGGGAATCAGGCCAGCAAGGGAGGGCAGTTAGGGGTGACCAGGCCAGCAGGGGAGGCAGGGCAGTTGTGGGGGGGGGGGGGGGGGAAGACCAGGCCTGCAAGGGAGGGCAGTTGGGGGCAACCAGGGTGGGCAGTTAGGGGCAACCAGGCCAGCAGGGGAGGGAAGTTGGGGGCAATTGGGCCTGCAGGGGAGCAGTTAGGCCTCAATAAGGCTGGCAGGGGAGTGGTTAGGGAGTGATCAGGCTGGCAAGCAGAAGAAGCTAGGAGCAATCAGGCAGGCAGGCAGGCAAGCAGCTGGGAGCCAACAGTCCCACAGGGATTGAGCCTAAACCAGCAGTAGGACATCCCCTGAGGGGTCCCAGATTGGAGAGGGTGCAGGTTGGGCTGAGGAACAACCCCCTCCAGTGCACAAATTTTGTGCACTGGGGCTCTAGTATATAATATGTGTATTATATCAATATTACATAATGTAAAAGACATTATTTGAAAAGTATTGTATGTGTCAGTGTGGTGCTGAGTGCTTCACAGATGTTAATAAACGTCATAAAGTCCACCTGTGGGAAGTGTCATCATGGCCATTTTACAGAGAAAATGGGCACTGATGGGATAACCAAAATGGGCAAGACCTTTTGTAGACATATGGTTCCATTTCCCTTTAGTAAATATCTAGTAGTAAAATTAATTGCTTGTTCATATGGTTACATGTATATTTAACTGCATAAGAAACTATCAAACTGTTTTCCAAAGTGGTAACACCATTTACACCCCCCATCAGCAGTATATGAGAGTACTAACAGTTCCATACCTCACCAACACTTCGTGCTGTCGGTTTATTTTCGCTTTATTAGTAGCTGTGCAGTGGTATGACATTGTATTTTAATTTGCATTTCCCCAATGACATGATTTCACGTGCTTATTGATTATTTGTATATCATCTTTTGGAACATGTCTGTTCAAATCCCTTGCCATATACATGTATTTATATATATGTATTCCCATTCACCTAATCATATATATCAAGAAGTTGGTCTTCCTATTATGCTGTAAAAAATTTAAATACAATCTTTTATCAGAATCGTTTATGGCAAAAATTTCTCCACTCTGTGGTTTGCCTTTTTATCTTCTTAGTGGTATCTTCCAAAGTGTAAGTTTTACATTTTCATGAAGTCCAATCCAATCTGCAGTAATATTTGAAAGTCCTTTCATTTTGCAAAGATAATGCTTTTCTTTACATGCATTTTAACTCATTTATCTTGGGAAATACTGTGCTAAGAGGAAAAACATCTTAAAAGAGGGCTAAACCATATAGTCCAAGCATATCAAACTTGTGGCCCACGGGCAGCACGCGACCCACAACAAGTATTTTTGCAGCCTCGACAATATAACGGTATGTAAGAAACGTTTTAATAAAAATATTTTAACTTGATTTTTACAATATCCTGTTATACGGGGGAGGAAGGACAGAGCTGCTCCTTAAGCCAGAAGAATCTATGAAGTGGTTCAAAAATAGCACAGCTCGGGAGAATCCAAGATGGATGCACAGGCAAACACCTAGCCGCAGCCGCACACAACAATTTCAATAAAATACAACTAAAATATAAAATGGACATTATCCAGAACTACAGGAAAGTCAGCTGACTGGAAATTCTACAACGAGAAGCAAGGAGAAAACCAGAAGGAAGAGCGGAGGAGCTCTAAAAGTCTAAGGTACGGAGACACGCGGCGCGTGGAGAGGACGGAGCCAGAGAGGAGGGGCGGCTGAGTGCCTGGCTGGCGTTCCCTAGCAGGTAGGAGATAAAAGCTCTGACTGTGCTGGGCCCCAGTTCCGACTGCTCTGAACCCCAGTTCTAGGCCAGACCCTGGTGACCCAGGCTCAAACAGAGGGAGCTGGGCTGTAAAGCGGAACCCTGGGGGAGCAGCGAAGGGAGGTCCCAGAGGTGCTCACATTGTGTGCAGAGAAGGGACGGTTGGCTGTGCCACGGGATTGCTCTGGCGGGAAGGAGACAGGGGCTCCAGACTGCTCTGAACGCCACCTCCAACCCCACTTCCAACTGAACTGAACCCCAATACCAGGCTCACTGGGGGAGAGCCTAGACTGTTTGGTAGCAGGCGAAAATTGAGGGCACCTTTCTCTCAGACGCGCTTGCAACAAGTACTGAAGGACCCTGAGACTCAGGAGCTGCATAGGGCGAGACTGATGGAAGCCAAAGCTGTAGGCTCCACCCTGAAATCCCGCCCCATCAGGGAAGCTGCGAAAATGCCGAGACGAAATAGATCACAAACGAAAGAAATGGAGGACAAAAAGCGACTGGATATAGAGGTTTTTCAAGAATTTCCTAGAAAAGATCGATAAGACCTATGAGGATATGAAAAGGGATCAACTAGAATTAATAAGGAATCAACAAGAAATGATAAGGGATCAACAAGAAATAAAGAATACATTGTCTGAAATAAAAAATATTATACAGAGTCCTAAAAACAGAATGGAAGATCGCAAGAATCAAGTGAAAGATTTGGAACATAAAGAGCCAGAAGACACTCCTCGCAGAAATAAGGCGGCAAGAGAATCCAGAAAATTGAAGATAATGTAAGAAACCTCTGGGACAATTTCAAGCGAACCAACATCAGAATTATGGGGGTTCCAGAAGATGAGAGAGAGCAAGATATCGAAAACATACTGAAAGAAATAGTGACAGAAAACTTCCTCCACCTGGTGAAAGAATTAGACTTACAAGTCCAGGAAGCGCACAGAACTCCAAACAAAAGGAATCCAAAGAGGACCACACCAAGACAAATCATAATTAAAATTCCAAGAGCAAAAGACAAAGAGAGAATATTAAAAGCAGCAAGAGCAAAGCAGGTAGTTACCTATAAAGGAGCACCTATATGATTATTAGCTGATTTCTCAACAGAAACCATGCAGGCCAGATGGGAATGGCAAGAAATATTCAAGGTGATGAATAGTAAGAACCTACAGCCAAAGATAATCTATCCAGCAAAGCTATCACTCAGAATTGAAGGTCAGATAAAGAGCTTCACTAATAAAAAAAAGCTAAAGGAGTTCATCACCACCAAACCAGAATTATATGAATTGCTGAAGGGGGTTCTTTCGGAAGAGAAAGTAAATAAAGATAAAAATTACGAACAACAAATACGTAACTATCAACAAGTGAATCTAAAAACCAAGGAAATTTAAAAAAAAAAATCTGATGAACAATATTAACTGTTGAATATAATAGAATCAGAGGTATGGAAGGGGAGTGAACTGACGATTCTCGGGGAAAAGGGGAGAGGGGAATGTGGGAAGAGACTGAACATAAACTGTGCAGCTATGGATGAGGACAATGGGGGGTGTGGAAAGGGCAGAGGGTGGGGTGGGAACCTGGTGGAGGAGAGCAATGGAGGTGGGGGGGAGGAACATTTGTAATAATATGAACAATAAAAATTTAAAAAAAAAAATAGCACAACTCGGCAGGGCATCCCTGGAGCAGTTGCTTTCCGCCGGGGAGACAAATTTCTACCAGGAAGGAAGAGCTGAGGAGGACAACCGGCGGCCACACTCACTGCAATCTGAGAGAAGGGTGTTGACAACTCAGTTTGGTGAGTGGGTTGTGAGAAACAGTCATGTGGAGCTCCCTGTGAGATAACCGGGAAGATTACAGCACAGGAAAATACCTTGTGAAAGGGAGCAAAAAAGTGATATGCCAGAGTACTTCCGAGGACCGAAGTTTAAGCGATCACACTGAATGTGAAAGTGATTTCACAGATTTAATTAAATCTGATTTCACAGATTTAATAGATGCTGCACTATTTGAAAATAAGAATCTAGAAAATGTATGGAGAATTTCATATTGGGAGGAAAATGACATTAAATAGGTTTCACCTTGCCTCTTACTGCACTAAAAAATAATACTCTGATTCAAATACACAATATAGTCCCTGTTGTCTCTCCAGCAGTCTTTCCCTGAAAGAGCTTCCACCACTCACCTGAGCCCCTCGGTCGTTGACCAGCTCCACAGACCATCTTCCTTCGTACTGAATCCACACAAATATCCCTCCATCAGAAGGTGGTCTGTGGAATCAGGAGAATGCGTGGGGGCAGCCCTCGTAGAGTCCAGTGAAACCTCTGCGGACACAGGCCTATGGAGGAGCCCAGGAGCCATGAGACCGGCTCCCCACAATCAGTGTGTGAAGGTTCTCCGAGTGTCACTTCACCACCCCATGTTAGCAATCATGTCAAATTAAGTCAACGGGTCAGACATTCAGCTGACTCAGAGCGTTCTCACAAGAACAGCACAATGGAAGTACATACACACAAACATGAAAAGCAGGGTTCTAGTTTTATGTGTTTCTACTCCACCCATTTCTGGAAAGAGTTTCCATTTGCCTGGGACACAGGACCCTGTTGTCTCTCCAGCAGTCTTTCCCTGAAAGAGCTTCCACCACTCACCTGAGCCCCTCGGTCGTTGACCAGCTCCACAGACCATCTTCCTTCGTACTGAATCCACACAAATATCCCTCCATCTGCGTCACACGTGGCCAGCTTCTGGTATGGCTCATTCCACCTCACCAGCACAACCTAGAAAACAGCCAAGAAGATAGTTACCACAGGGAATGAACCAGTGGGCCAGGACTACACCTACAAGGAGATCAAACTCCAGAACTAAACAGAGTGCATGGTCAAAGAAAAGCCTGGGGAGGCTGTGGGGATGAGTGGAGGGGCCAGGCCAGAGTCCGCACACGGCAGTCACAGGGAGCCAGACCCAAAGAGCTTCCCAGGAAACAGGAGACACCTGAGCCAGGGATCAGTGAGGCATGGAAATGCCCACCCAGGAAATGGGCCCAGAGGCCATCTGACTCTGCCGTGCCTCTCAGAGATGCAAGGATCTTTCACCTGACAGGACTGTATGAGGGGAACCATTTTCACGGACTATATTGTGTATTTGAATCAGAGTATTATTTTTTAGTGCAGTAAGAGGCAAGGTGAAACCTATTTAATGTCATTTTCCTCCCAATATGAAATTCTCCATACATTTTCTAGATTCTTATTTTCAAATAGTGCAGCATCTAAACATGGCTAATTTGGAAATGACTTTGATCTTTCTCGGCTATCACGCCATCTAAACCACAGAGCCTCTTGAAGGTGGTCTGTGGAATCAGGAGAATGCGTGGGGGCAGCCCTCGTAGAGTCCAGTGAAACCTCTGCGGACACAGGCCTATGGAGGAGCCCAGGAGCCATGAGACCGGCTCCCCACAATCAGTGTGTGAAGGTTCTCCGAGTGTCACCTCACCACCCCATGTTAGCAATCATGTCAAATTAAGTCAACGGGTCAGACATTCAGCTCATACTTAAGGTTCCTGCTATGAGATGCTGTGACCAATACGAAGCTGGAGAAGACCAGGCTCCACTCTTGGGAAAAGTCCAGCTGGGAGCCACAACATCCACAAATACGTGAATATACACTGAGGTGTGTCTATCAGTAGGACTATCATTAACTGGCAAGAGCACGCCTGATGTTCATAAGGAAGCTTTGGATCCCGTCTCTTCCCAGGGCTTTGTGCCTAATAAACCAATTACCCCGCTCGCAAGCCATAGTTTGCTGACCACTGAACTACCCTCATGAACGTGTGGCGCCTGTGCAAATGGTTTCCAAATTCTAATGTATACAGTTGACCCTTGCTAAGGCCACTGACCCCACTCACATAAAAAAAATCCACCTACACCTTTTAATTCCCCTAAAACTTAATTGCAGCTATCCACCAGCTTCTATGAGGGACTGGTTCCAGGACTGCTATAAATACCAAAATCCAAGGATGCTCAAGGCCGCCATATAAAATGGCACAGATCAATGCATGCAATTGGCCATCTGCGCCTGCAGGTGGTGGATGCAAAACCTGGGGACATAGAGGGCTGACACGTATTTATTGAAAAACAGGCACATGCAAGTGGACCCATACAGTTCAAGCCCATGTTGTTTGAGGGTCAACTGTGCAATGACAGATTGTCAAGGACCTCCTCACGCCATCTGTGTCCAAAACACAGACCAACACAGAAGCCCAGTCACTTCTCCAAGTTGTATATGGGCACACCTGTTTTTAGTCCTGAGGTTTGTGTGCAAGGCACCACAGAGCTAGAAGCGGCCCCATAACTAATGGCATTAGCATTAGTTATAAAATGCATAAAAAAAAGATGCATGATAAAATCCTCAAATTTTCCAAGAGGAAATTCTTACCCACTCAAAATGTAAGGATGCTGTTGCTTTAAAAACAAAACAAAACAAAACAAAACAAAACAAAACAAAACAAAACAAAACAAAACATCTCTGGCCCAGCCAGCGTGGCTCAGTGGTTGACTATCAACCTATGAACCAGGAGGTCACAGTTCAATTCCCGGTCAGGGCACAGGCCCAGTTTGCAGGCTTAATCCCCAGTGTGAGACTTTCAGGAGGCAGCTGATCAATGATTCTCTGTCATCATTGATGTTTCTATTTCTCTTTCCTTCTCCCTTCCTCTGTGAAATCAATAAAATTATACATATTTTTAAAATTCAAAAATCAAAGAGAGCTTTGAGACATGGCCATCACTAGTCACATCTAACTTAGCTGATGGTTCCCACGCCACAGGCAACTCCCACGGATGCAGACCGACAGCTCCCAGCAGCCCATTCAGCCTCCCCTCTGCTGAGCGCCTACCACACTCTGGTCCCAGCTCTGCATGTGCAGCACTCACACCACCCACTGTATGGGTGGCAACTGTCACTGCACAGATGCCCTCCCTACTGAGCTGTGCTGCCCGAGGAAAGAGACAGAATCCTGACACACAGTAATTTTGAATATATTGTTCCAAAGAGTAATACATAGTTAGAAATTATTATCCTTATCCAGTTGTATTTTAAAATATATATATATATTTTATTGATTTTTTACAGAGAGGAAGAGAGAGGGAGTTAGAAACATCGATGAAAAAGAACCATCGATCAGCTGCCTCTTGCACACCGCCCCACTGGGGATGTGCCCGCAACCAAGGTACATGCCCTTGACCGGAATCGAACCTGGGACCCTTCCACTGAGCCAAACCAGATTTGGCTCCAGTTGTATCTTAGAACTATAAAAGGTTATTGAAACAGCTTTCAAACTCCCAAAGGCATTTTAACAACAGCCAACACTGCCAGCCTGCCTATTACAAACTGTTGAGTGCTAAGCCACCTTTGTCCTTGTCGAGTTCAGTTCAGTAAATGGACACAATCCAGTGCTCTATCTGCCATTAGAGAGTTGTGAACATACACAGGAGGACCTCAACACAGGTGGATGGGGGCAGCAAATCCAGATTCATTTATTTGATTCTAGTTTTTTAAATTCTCTATTTAAATTACTGATCTAATTTTTTAAAAACTGTAAAACCAAAACAGCAACAAAAGTCTTTAAATGCACTGAATGTGTCGTAAAATTTAGAGTTTCCAAATGGCCAATAAAAGCCAACTGTATAAAGTTCTTCCAGGCCCAGGGATGATCTGGCCTGAGCCTTGCAATGCTATTTGGTTCCTAAGCCACAGGCCCGCCTTTAAGCCCAGTCACTGACCGCCTCCAGAATGGCTGCACAGGACAAACTATGGCCAATAACATGACAGTCATTGCTGACCACGGGTAAGTTAACACATGAACTATAAAAGGTTATTGAAAGCTATTCAAGTACTATGACCATCCTTATGAAATAGTATCTGATGACAAGATGTCATATTTGAGAGCATAAAGGCTAGTCAGTTTCTATACTTTTGCCTTTTTGCTTTAGCATCCAGGAATGGCTGCATATTTGGTTCACATTAGTAATCAAATTCTTCTTCATGAAAACAGCCAGCATAGCCACAACATGTCACAAACACTAAAGAGAAAAGGTAAGACATAAAGTCATTTCTAACTTCACAGATTTCTTGGTCTTGGGAGAACACAGTGGTAGCTTTAAGATCAACAGCAAGTTCACCGGCTCCAGTGCATCTTTTTGCAATTCCTGACCAGCTGAGATGCAGCTATAAATAGAAACAGCCCCCCCACACATATTTCTCTGCTGTGAGTTCTAACCAATAAACCTAAGTGGATCGCTCCCCTAAATTAGGGGAAGAAATCTTTCCAATGATTCTGGGTTTAAAAATAAAGCCATACTGCTAATGTTTCCTTAGATTCATATTCTCATTTCCTCTCTCGTCTGGTCTACAGTTCGTCTTATCTCCCAGAAGTTTATTTCCTGTTCTCCGAATCCTTCCAGTCTATTTGGCAACATCAAGACATACCAGAGTGTTGAGGAATTACCAAGCAGCAGGCCAGCTGGTTTCTCAGCGGCAGAATGCAGGGTGCCCAGGCATTCTAAGCCAGAACTTTCCTTCCCTTTTAAAGGAAAATGGGGCTCAGGGTGCCTCTGGGCACAGAAGAACCTCAGTGTTCAGGGTGTTAGCTGAAGTGGGTGATGTTCTACTAAAAAGACAGACAAGAAGCTAAGCTTTGACCTACAGCTTAGATTATTCAAAAACTGCCAGCCTGTTACCCTCTCTAATGCAGATGTTCTATCATGTTATAGACATTGTTACCAATAAATACTTATCAAGGACTATTAAAGGAGAGAAATCTATACTAAAAGCATAGGACCGGTCAGCTGAAAGCCCATGTGGGCTGTAACCTAATGCCCCAAACAAGTCATTTCACTTCCAACACCTAATACTATTTTTAGAAAAAATTGTCTGTTAACCCAACTCAAGGATATTCATCTTTTCAAGCAAGAACCCTTCAAATAGTGTTGATAAATATGAATATCGTTTATATTTTATAGAAATATATGGATAACCTCAGTAAACAACTAGTATCTTCAATATTCATAAATGTTTTCCTCAACTTAAAGAGAATGTAATTTGAATGAATGCTGAATACAAATAGAGGCAGCATTTTAAAAATTATTGCTGGGTTATCCATGATCCCTTAAAAACACTGTACATATGGCTGCCTTTCAGTTTTTTAAAGACATGCTCATTAGGAAGATAACACCATATGGAAGGGATGAATCATCTATAAGAGGTCAACTCACAACTAGATTTTAGGCGATATTCGTGCTTCTGAAGTTCAAAGCAGCTAAAGAATCTTGTCAACTTGTCCTTATAATATTCAAAGGAACCTTCTTAACTTCCTTATCAGCCAGGGAGCATTTCTGCTAGAAGACAGCACACACCAAGGTTTTATCTAACACCTTTCCACGATTTATCTGTAGAGCCACCACTAAGACTAGGACTCTTAAGTAGTCCAGAATACCACACTACTTTTGAGTGATTAATTTCAAACACAGATTGAGACACTTTAACAAAAACGACACACTCAGAATTATAAAGAAACAGTATACATCCACAAAAATTAAACAAAAGAACAGAGTGAGGGGATGTAGTCTCCCCCTACCAGGATGATGCCTTGTATAGAAGTCAGAACACAAGCACTTGAAGTGAAATGGATGAGAAGGCCCAGCTCAGGGAAGCTGCAGGCTGGGGCTGAGTCTCTAAGGTGAGGAGAGCAATCTGCCCAATGCTGGGAAGGCCCCGCCCCGCCCTACACCCAGGCTTCACTCCACACGGGCCCCTGGCGCCTCCTAATGACAGAGGCCCAGCACAGCTCCGTCTTGGCCACACACCACTGCCTACCGTTTACTTTTCACTTCTTAGCTTGTGGGCCACCTCATATTTAGGATGCAGAACATGTTCAACAGACAAAAGTAAGTAGTGCAGGCACACACACTCACTATGTTTTATGCAGGACTTGTTGGTTTCCAGGGAAACTGGTCAACATGGGACTGACTACCTGCAGGTTTTCTTAATCAAGGGGCCTTACTGAGACCTTACTTTCTGATTGCTGGATACACAGCCACATTGTTCCATCAATGGTTGTGTTAGGAGGTGAATAGTTATCATTCTTTGGAAATTGATAACAATACACAGAAATACACAAAATAAATACAAACTCTGAGAGCAAAAAACCCAGCTGTGTTTCTTATCAAATTCAATTATGATTCTTTCATACTTTAAAAGGCTAGAAATGAAATTCTGCATTAGCACAATTATTATCAGGATGATTTAAGCATTCCTAATAACACAATGATTTACTAAAGTACTGGGTTGGCTGGACTACACATTTAACAGGCAAATGACAGTGGGCAGTAATTCAAACGAAGCCAAGGTACTTCTTACATTTACTGAGCATTTATCCTCCGTCAGACACCACGCTGGAGCCAGAGGGACAGCTGAGGATGGGACTGGCCTTGCCCATCCAGAGGGCTGGGGGTGGAGGGAGGGAACCGCAGGTTAAGTAATTACACAAGAATGAGCTCAGCTTGATGCTAGGAATGCAGGCAGAGCCCTGGAGCAGCTCAGAAAGACAGGAGCAGGAGGCTTCCTGAGTCACAGTCTCTACAGAGAGAGGGATTTTCATGGCTCCACACCCACAGCCAGGGGCCGTCAGCACTGTCCGCTCACACACTCATCAAATCCCTCATCAGCAAGCAACTTCCATTGTGCCCAGCATTCCCCTTCAGAGGGAAAACTGGGAGCTTAGTAACAGCAGCCCAGAAAACTGTGACTACTCATTCCCTAACACGTACAACACTCAGGATTCCCTCTTCAAAATATTTAAAGAGTTTAATTTCCTGTGTACAGTTGATCTTTAACAACATAAGGGTTAGGGGTCCCCAGTCCCAACACAACTGAAAATCCTCATGTAACTTAAATAAATAAATAAATTATATATATATTTTAATTGATTTCAGAGAGGTAGGGAGAGGAAGAGAGATTTGAAACGTCAATGATGAGAGAGAATCATAGAGTGGCTGCCTCCTGCATGCCCCAACTCCCACCACTGGGGATTGAGCCCGCAACCCTAGCATGCGCCCTTGACTGGAATCAAACCCGGGACCCTTCAGTCTGCAGGCCAATGCTCTATCCACTGAGACAAACTGGCCAGGGCCTTCATATAACTTTTAACGTCCAAAATCTTACCCATTAACAGCCTGCTGTTGACTGAAAGTCTTGCTGATAACATAAAAGTTGATTAACATATTCTTTATGCTCATATATTGATAGATCATATACTGTTATAAGCTAGAGGGGGGGAAAAGTTAAGAAAATCATAAGGAAGAGAAAAATAATTTGCAGTATTTACCGAACAAATCTGCATATAAGTGGACACCGACAGTTCGAACCTGTGCTGTTCAAGAGTCAGCTGTTGATGTGTTACTGGAGTACCACTTAACATCGGCTCCCAGCCAGTAACCCCAATTACCTGAGATAATTTTGAAAATTTTTATAACCTAAATTCAATTTTAACAACTATTTGCATTTAATTGTATGTCACTATTTATTAAAATTCAACTTTTTCCCACTTCTCGGAAGGATCCATTATCATGCACATAATCTGCATCCTGCTGACAGATGCACACATAATATTCTTTTGGAAGGGAATTAGCAAAGGCAGCTTGGATGGTCAAAGAATCCAGCAACCAACCTCTAAACTGTAAAAACAAGAGTCAATTCTATTCCATCATAAGTACTGTTAATAAACATTTGAAAAATGAGACAGATGGCTGGGTGAGTTACACTGCCAGCCTGGGCCTCAGTTTCCTTGTCTGTAAAACAGGGGACCAACACTTAACTCAGGACTACTGTCAAGAGAAAACTGGCTGAAGATAATAGTAACCACTCATCCTGAAGTTACTGCTGCTGGGTTCTGCACACATATCATCTCATGTAGTCCTCATGCAAAGCGTCTGCGGTATTTAGGACCATCCCACTGTAAAGACAGGCAACTGCTGCTTAGAGCTGTTCATCGGTTCATCCCAAATCTCTCAGCAAATGGGACAGAGCCAGGAATGACCCTCGCTGGTCAAACCCCCATTTTATACCATACGCAAAATTTAATTCAAAATAAATTAAATATTTGAATGTAAAATATAAAACTCCTACAAGAAAACACAGGCAAGGAAAGCTCTTTGACATTGGTCTTGGCAATGTTTTTTGTTTTTGGATCTTACTCCAAAAGTAAAGGCATCAAGAGAAAAATAAGTGGCAAAAAGAGAAACCATTGCCCTAACCTGTTTGGCTCAGTGGACAGAGCGATGGCCTGTGGATTCAAAGGTCCCAGGTTCAATTCTGGTCAAGGGCACGTTCCTTGGTTGCTGGCACATACTCAGTAGGGGGTATGCAGGAGGCAGCTGACCGATGTTTCTCTCTCATCAACGTTTCTAACTCTCTATCCCTCTCCCTTCCTATCTGTAAAAAATCAATAAAAAAATATTTTTAAAAGAAGAGAAACCATCAACAAAATGAAAAAACAACCAACTGAATGTGTATACAGGAAAGCAGTCTGCAAGGAGCTACCACATTGTAAATAATGGTTAGACCTCTAGGAGATGGAAATACAAAATATTTTTCTTAGTCTTTCAATATATTTTCAAAGGATTTATGCATCGTAATAAATTCCTTTTGTATATTACCTCTTTGACTCTTCCTTTTAAAAATATTGCACCTGCCGAAACCGGTTTGGCTCAGTGGTAGAGCGTCGGTCTGCGGACTGAAAGGTCCCGGGTTCGATTCCGGTCAAGGGCATGTACCTGGGTTGTGGGCACATCCCCAGTAGGGGGTGTGCAAGAGGCAGCTGATCGATGATTCTCTCTCATCGATGTTTCTAACTCTCTATTCCTCTCTCTTCCTCTCTGTAAAAAGATCAATAAAATATATTAAAAAAATAATAATAAAATAAAATAAAAATATTGCACCTGATGTAAAGAAAGTAAAAGTTGATTAACCCAATATTTACTTGATTTGTAAAAAACAAACCTGTCTCAAAAGCATGCAAAGCTAAGCTTTCTGTAAATGTTTTTTTAATCATCTGAGTTGCCTAAAAACAAAGATGATTCTTGACAAGAACAAGCAAGTGATGAAGTCAGTGTGAGAGCAAGAAGGTTCGAGAGAACCAGGGCTCTGCTATTCACATAACAGATGTGACAGGATGGGCTGGAGGGAGAGGCAGATTTCATAATTGCCCAAGGTCTCATAGCTACTGTGGCCAGAGACACAATGAGAAGTTGGCAATAGAGTCAAGAGCCAACTGGATGTACCTTATCCACATCACATTTCAGGTCAACTCCAAGAGGCCTGAGTAAAGTATAGAAATATCAAACGTAGCACGTCAACACAAAACAGAACTGTACAGGTATAATATATTTGAAAACTAACAATTTTCTAAGCATTGAGGCAATAGGGAAAAAATCAAAGAACAGCAGGCTCAATTGCAGAAACACGTGCCTGGGCCCCCGTTTCTCCGTGTCCAGCATGCTTGGTTTCCCCGAAGGAGGGCACCACTCTCCATCCACCCTGTGCTCATGCCAGCACTGCTTACGACCGTGCCTGGACCGTGGCAGGCATTCAGTCAATACCTGTTGAATGAAGTAACAACATGTGCCTAACTGTTGCTCATACAAACGGGAATTTGAGTGACATCACAGAGAGCCCGGAGGTAAGCAGCTACTGCCGTTTTTCAGAAGCCTGAGCTCAGCAGCTTCTCTGGTTCTCGGAGCCTTTTCCTCCTGGTTACCAGGGGGCTGCTGCATCTTGTTCCAATACATTAGAGAAGGCCAGAGACCTCAGGATCGATGGCTTTGACAGATTTCTGCTCACAGCTCACTGGCCAGAGCTATGTCATGTGGCCTATCCTGACCGAAAAGGCCTGCTCTGGTGGTGCTTCCCTAAACTGCAGAGGGAAGCACACTAACACTAGAGGTAACACTAAATGTCTACTCACAAGCAGAACGAACAATCACAACAAAAGGTCATTGTACAATAAACCGTCAGTGCTGGCAAAGACGTGACAAAACTGCCTCCCTCCAGCACGGCAGTGGAAACTGGAAAGCAAGCAGGCCGCATGTATCAAAGCGGCCTAATTCATTCTCCTCTCCCAGGTATTCCGAGGAGTTTCTCCCCGGTGTGGAAACAGATTTAGAAGCCTTGACATTCAATATTTCTAGTCTATTTTAAATGTTATCTTAAGGAAAAACATTGTTGCCAAGAGAAAAATCTTTTAAAAATATTGACCAAATTGCTGATGGTTACCATATTTTCCGGCATATAAGATGACTTTTGAAACGAAAAAAAATAAAGTCAACTGAAAATTGGGGGTCGTCTTATATGCCGAGTATATCCCGGAAACCATCTCGATATGCCGCTAAGTGAATTTTTAACTGTAAAATTAGGGGGGTCATCTTATACGCCGGAAAATACGGTATTTGGCTTGAGTCACAGCTCTTCGACATCCTCTCCTGTGGGCATGCTGTGATTTCTACATGCAACTGTTAAAGGCAACAGAGTAACTGCTAGTGACTGTGCTACACACAGGGCTGCATGTTATTGAATTCTTAAAGATGTGTCTATTTTACTCCACTCCATAATAAAATACTTTGTGGTTTTTATTTTAAATTTTACAAAAGCAAATACATAGCAATACTCTCAACTCCTACCTGCCCCCAAACATACACATATGGACACTATACACATATGGACACTATGCTAAGAAACTCTTACATTAAAGTTGTGACCCATACTGGTATTTATTTTATTCCTATTTTTAAACATAGTACCCAAAATAAAAAGTGGTAGTTGAAATTCTGCACTTGAGAATTTTCAATTTCTACAAAGCCATTCCATAAATGGTTTTTCTCTTCTCGACCATATGACTTTCCAATTCCTTGGTACACAGGCTGCAATCTTCTTCATGTTCTGTTTGCTCCTTTTCCCTCTGAGATTGGATTGTCCCTTCTGTGGCAGAATGATGACTTTCCCTATCTATGGAACTGCTGTGTGAGCCCCACCCTGCCGATGGTCTCTGGAGACGCCTCTGGTGACAAATGTATTTGATGAAACAGAGTATACAGATTGACAGTAAGGCCCAAGTTACCATGGGAGCCAATCTATGTTCACATGAGGTATGAACACTTTGCCACATAGTCAGCTTTAGGAAGAAGTCCACAGGCAATACTTTAGTTTCTGTAGATACTAATGCCTTACTAGGAATACATCCCCTTAATGTAGCATCTGAGAAAACAAACTAGAATTCAGGTTGTTTCTTTTTAGTTGAAGATGCTAACAAATCAATAAAGACAAAACAACTTAAACAGACCAGTACAAGGGGAACAATTAAATAAATGATAGTTAATCCATTCATTTGAATAACAATTTTTCTTTTATTGGTGTACTGACAAAAAAAAATTCATGTGCAGTTTGTCTCTATAAAAACAAACTGCTGATCAGGTATACCACAATTTAATTCTGTTATGTAAAAAGATGTACGTTTGTAAACATGTTCTGTGTTTTGCCTGTTCTTGTGGGCCAAAAAAGTTCACAAAGAACACCAAACTGTTATCAATGGCTGCTTCCCCGGATATTGCAGAGGACATTTCATTTCACAGACCTCGTTATTTCTCACCATGTACCTGAATGCCTTGTACAACTAAACATGTTTTATCACCATTAAAACAAACAAAAAGTGAGTTACCTAGCCTACTTACTGGCTCATGTGCACATCAATTTTTTTTTTTTTTTTTTTGCACATCAATTTTTATTCAACAGAACTGAACCTGGCTGCCCTCTCCAGCAGAGACTCTACCCTTAAACCAAAGAGCTTCTCTGCACATGAGCTGGGAGGGTACTGCTGGGCTCTGGCCACTACTGGCAGATCCACACTGAAAACAGACATCTTGTCAAAAGCACCGCTTGCCACCTCCAAAGAAAGAGGCATACCACATATTAAAATGTCTCCTATAGAACTATATTAATTAAAACCTAAGAAATAACTTGTACGATAAAATCCCTAAGTCTACTTCAATCTTCACATAAAACACAGTTTTATGTATATAGGAAGTAAAAAACAACAACAACAACAAAAAACAACTCTCGCTTTTGTCTCAGGGAAGAGTTGTCCTTTATTGATTTTAGTTGCAGGATTTAGTGATAAAATGAAATCCTTTGCCTATTAAGTAAGATACTTTCAGCAAAAGCGTACCCTAGCTGGCAAAAATATGAAATTATTTATTTGGGCTTCATATATCTCTTTAAAGCTGGAACCCAGCAAACCACATCAGCTTAAGTTGGGACATTTCTTTTCAAACCTCAGATGAGGAATCAGAGATACTACACACTGGACAGAGTGACAGCAGGCATGTGTTCTCTACAACTGCCCTATGAGAACGTACTGTCACCAAAGAACATGGATAATCTGCCAGCCAGTCTAGTCCAGTCTGTGCTCCTAGTAGGATTTCAATTATGATACAAATTAGACAGAATTTACAGAGTTAAGCTGCCTCAATGATTTTCAAAAGCTATGTAAGAATTTTATTTTTCAGGTGTTTTAGCTATCCTGTGATGAGGGCTTTGTTTGATGCATTACAAAACGAGTATATATTTTTTTCTAAATGTTGTATATGATAGATAAGACCAATTTCATTACCAGTCTTCTATAAAAAGAAAATTTCAAGGCTAATTATTTGCTAGTTAAGCACAGAAATTACTAAGTCTTATACTATATAAATTAGACAGAATTTGGCAATTTGCTATAATAGCTAGAAAACAAGAAAGATGTAGTTATAAATTTATATTTACTCTAGCTAAATCATTTTAGATACTTGAATCTCTTAAAGCAGCAATTGTCTCCAAGTAACTATGTTAACATGTACCAAGTAAGACAGAACTGATTAAATACAGAATTCATTTGTTCAGGGAATGAGTTTAAGGTATTCACATGCACATTCACGAATCTGAATTTAACTAGGAAAACTAAGTTCAATTTGCAAAGACTCAATAAAGGCAGGCCACTAAGAAAGACTGCAGTTGAATTATGTGAAGGTGATACAACTGTCAGAAGGTAGAGACAACAATCTAGATAGAGACTGGACGTTTTAAAAGGGTTTTTTTTTTTATCAGATATGCTCATTTAAGTGAGGGTGAGGTGCCAGGAGCAGAAAGAGCATGCCAGGTCTGACGTCACCAAACTGGGCTTTGAGTCTCTCTAGGTTCTACCCCTTAATGACCATGGGACTCTGAGGAGGGTGCTGAGAGGAATGAATGGCCCAGGACAAGATGGGTTGAATTTTGTCAGATTCAACACAATCTGCTAAACTGCTCCAGCAAATGCTTCTCATGACCCCATTGGTGGCTAAACCTTCTGTGACCTTGATTCTTGAACCCGACTTCTCATTCATAAACTATAGTATTATCATTAGTAAAGAATATACCTGAATTGGCCTTGGTAGCAATTTACTTCTAGAGCTCACAACACAGACTTCATCCCACACAGCAAGTCACAAGTCCAGTCATTTCAACCTCCATGTTCTTACATAACACGCACAACTCTAATGAATGAACATCAAGCCCCTCTATGCCTCTCAAGATTTTTTTGACTTCTCAAGATTAATGATATTTATTATGGTATTGGACTCACTTATGTGGGGGGAAAAAACCCAAAACACAACAAACCCAAAACAAAGCAATGCTGTAATTAACAGCTCCACCCTTGATGTAATAAAATCTCAACTTCTCAATAAATGCCAGAGTTACACCAAGGAGCTGTCAGTGAGGAAAGGGAGCCACATTCATCCAGGCTAAGTGGCATGTCCTGTACACATTACTGAAAGGACCTCATTTCACCCTTACTGTAGGCCTGTGAGGTAGAGCTTATCTATTGATCATCAACATCTCAGAGGTGAGAACATGGCTCTGAGATTTAAGGTTATGTCACCAAATGGAAACTAATAATAGCAGACCAAGCATTCAACCTCTGGTCTGCCGGGACCCAAAGCTCCTTTTCGTCCCTTGACTGCCTGGAGGGATACGGCACACGGAGGAGGAGCAGAGGAATTCCATCACGGGAGGCGTGCAGCGATGGAAAGCTAGTTTTCCCATTCAACCAGGAAGGAAATCCCCATAACTTCATAGGGCACTGAACCCAGTTCCTTGCCCTCCACTTCTTAAGATCAATGGGCACAAGGGACCCTGGACAGAGCCCCAAACTGAATAGATACATTCAGGTGTAGATAAATGTTCCTGGACCCCAGAGCAGCCAGCCAGCCAGCTGAATTCCCAGACATCTGTTTCTTCAAGTTGTGCTACGCCGAAACCGGTTTGGCTCAGTGGATAGAGCATCGGCCTGCAGACTCAAGGGTCCCGGGTATGATTCCGGTCAGGGGCATGTACCTTGGTTGCAGGTACATCCCCAGTAGGGGGTGTGCAGGAGGCGGCTGATGAATGTTTCTAGCTCTCTATCCCTCTCTCTTCTTCTCTGTGAAAAATCAATAAAATATAGTAAAAAAAAAAAAAAAGAATAAAACAAAATAAAGTTGTGCTCATGACAGTAAAATAGAGCACAATGACATCTCTGGAAGATTCTGAAGATGTTCAAGCATCAACCCAGAACAGTATGCCCTGCAGTTGCATGAAGAACAATTCATAATTTGAGCTTTTTAAAAAAATAAATGAAACTATAGTATTATCATTAGTAAAGAATATACCTGAATTGGCCTTGGTAGCAATTTACTTCTAGAGCTCCAACACAGAATTCATCCCACACAGCAAGTCATAAGTCCAGTCATTTCAACCTCCAGGTTCTTACATAACACCCACAACTCTAATGAACATCAAGCCCATAAAAAGGAAAAAAGCAGCGACCTACATTTGGAGTATAAGTCCATAACCAATTATCCTCAATTCTGAACTCTAAAAATCTCTGAAGACCTAATATTTTTCACCAACTTGACAAAAACTGAACTGGCTTATGTGGCTACACACTCTGTCCTGACCTGGCATGCAGCTCAGGCAGGCCTTTCCCTCCCCCTCAGGGAGCTTTGCTGAAAGGCTGTTTGATGGCAGGTGTTGCTCAGCCCTTCATGGTGCCTTTCGCTCTCTGTGGGTGTGTGTCATGTAGCTTCTATAATCCAAACACTAATTCAAGAGCACAGATACAATTATGGTACTGCATTTGCTTTTTGGACTCATAAAGAAAATTGGAATCCCTCCCCAGCCCCCAACACACACACAGAACTTTGAGAGCGAAAACTCACCGTCAAGTAAAAAAAATGAAGTACCCATCTTCCTGCCTGCAGTCACCCCCCAAGTCACCAAGAATCAGAGCAATGTGCAGATGAGTTACAACATGCCCCCTTTGGGGAGCCCTCTCCCATCTGACCCCGAATGGCCCTCCCCCTGGCATGTCCCCATTGCCTTCCTCAGAGGGTGAGCCTCACGGGCCAGCATAGCTGTCAGCCTGTCTCTATCTCTGGAGCCTGGCACAGGCCTGAGCTCTTACCAAACAGAAAGTCACTGTGCAGCCTCAAGTTCCACTCAGTCATCCCAGCTGCAGACACAGGCGACAACCCTTCAGAGCAGCATGAACGAAGCCAGGCCAGGTGCGTTGCCTCCAGCATTCTGTTCTGCTCGGAAGAAGTGATACAGAACTGGGAAAGCTATTTAAGGCATGGCTACACAGAGAGAGGCCATTCAAGGCCCGAGAAACGTTTGTTTAGCATCATTATTTCCTGACTTCAGGATATCACCAAAGCAAAGGAGACAGTGGTTAAGTAAGCACAGCAAGGCTACGATTGTAAAGGAGAAAAGACACCTCGGCCCTGGCCGGGCAGCTCAGTTGGTTAAAGCAGTGGTCGGCAAATTGCGGCTTGCGAGCCACGGTTTGCAGCTCTATTGAGTAATGAGTTTGCCCACCCCTGTCATATACTACCCTTTACCTCTTTGCACGCAATATGCCACAGTTGCCTAATCCTCACAGCTTCCAACTACACGGTAACATTTAGTCTAGTCCAGTGGTTGGCAAACTCATTAGTCAACGGAGTGGCAAACTGCGGCTCTCGAGCTGCAGGTGGCTCGCGAGCTGCAGTTTGCCGACCACTGGGTTAGAGCATCATCCCGATACCCAATGCTGCAGGTTTGACCTCCGGTCAGGGCACATACAAGAAGCAACCAATGAATGCGTAAGTGAGTGGAACAACGAATCAATGTGTTATGCGTCTTTTTTCCCTCTCCCTCTCCCTCCCTTCCCCACCCTTCCTTCCTCTTTCTTGAATCAACACATGAAAACAAACAAAAAAACACACCCTGATAAACTTTATAAGTAAACCAAAAATATCCTTAATAAGCAAGCTACTTTGAGAAAATATTACATTTCAGACATGTTTTAAAACAAAAATATAAAGTCCCAGGAGGTAATGGTCATGAATAAATTCACCACTGAACAGCTGGAAGCAGAAACTCCGCAGTGGTAACTGATACAGTGTATTTCCTATGTGCACATATTAGGGTTGTTGCAACGGACAATGCACCTATACACAACCTTGGCTACTACTTTGAGGATATTGGAAGTTAGACAGTGAATACTTGGAATTCGATGGAGGAGTTAAGGAATAGACTGTGCCTAAGTCAGGAGCAGGCCAAAAGCAGAACTCCTGACCTTCTCCTCGGCCATGTGACAACTCTGCTCTCTCACCTGGAGGAGCTCCCATGACAGAATCAAAACTGAGGAGCTGACCCTGAAGACTAAAAAGTAGTTATCATCTTTGAATTTTAAAACGTTCCTCCCCTAATTTCTTTCCTTTTTTTAAAAATCAATGTTACTCACAAAATACCATTCATATTTGCAAAACATCTACACTACCAATTCATTCCTGGAAAATGTCTACTATTTACGTCGAATCAGCCTTTGCATCTCATCAGGCCTCTGTAGTGCTGTGTTATTAATAGAAGCATAATGGCATGATTAAAGTAAGTCCAGAAACGGCCTGTGCAACCAAGGTTCCCAACAGCAGGACATGTCACGCAGACATTCCGTTTCCTGGTTTGATGTACCTAATGAAATAGAAGAAATAGCGCCTCTCTCGTGCTCATGTCTGACCTGCACTGCCCATTCTCATTCAGTAAGACGTCCTGGTTTCTCTGCCCATATAGAACCTCCTGGTCTTTAAGGACCAGTTTGGCCCTAAATCCCTGTCTCCAAAGAGTGGACCACAGCAGGGTCTCAGTAAACACCCGCTGAATGCATCAGCTTGGAAAACAATTAAAAGCATGCCACATTACAAGGCAGTTGGTAAATAGTATATAAATAAATCCCAAGGAAAAATCTTCGTGGACCCAAGAGGTTCAAGACAGCATCTAGGAGGAGATAACCAGTCAGATACCGGGGGTCACCGTAACCTCCCATTCCAAATAGCCTTTCTTTGAAAAACATTAATTTCATTAAGACAGTACTGACAGTATAAGTGGAAATAACTCTGTGACTGTAAGGGGAACTGAACAAACTTTTTTTCAAGAACTTCCCATGCTGTCAGGTCTGCACGGCATTCAAGCCTGGTCCAAGTGTGAAGCCATCCTGGATGATGAAGATGAACATGGGTATGTGCACCTACCGTTTATTCAGAGTCTCCATGGCAGCAGCTCCCCGTGGCTTTCTGGCCTTGGGGCTCATCAAACAACACTCCACGTGGAAGGCAGGCACGTGGAAGTGAAAAGCACTAGCACCCTCTCTTCACACTTTCCAACTGAATGCCTAGAGCGAGTCACCTCACCATTCCACGTCTCTGCTGTCTGAAGGATGGGGGTAGTCACAGCACCTGCCCCTAAGAGCTGCTATGAAGGTTCAGTAGGTCGGTAAGCACCAGAGAGTTCAGCGCAGTGCCTGGAACACAGTGAGAGCTATAAAACTTATTGCTGTAATTCTTCTTACCACCATTATCAGAGTCTACATTTTCTATCAAAGAACTTTCTCTGTAAGAACCTGACCTACTATAGTGTTTCCCGGAAAATAAGACATCCTTCGAAAATAAGACCTAGCGCATGGAAAAATAAGACATCCCCTGAAAATAAGACCTAGCGCATCTTTGGGAGCAAAAATTAATATAAGACACTGTCTTATTTTTGGGGAAACAGGGTAGCAGCATTTATTTACAGTGAAGTTCCAACCCTACTCTACCCATCAGCAACTTTAATCTCCAGGTTCTTCCACGTGAGCAGTGTCAGGGTGGCCAGACCTTGCTCAGTATCAGTAGTACAAGTGGATGCAGAGTGCTGTCAGCAGCTTCCATTGTTACTGCATGAAAATAATCTACATATCAGCTCCATTCTTAGTTATTGATATATATGCCTAATATTTTCTCACTAATTTACTACAACTACTTTTCCAGAATGTAGAAGTAATGAAGCAGTAAAAACAAAAACAAAAATAGATACTGTAAATTGTACTTACTAGTAATAAAAACATACACACACAGCACTTTAGAAATATGGTGTCTGGGATGAGGTAATTATATAACAGTCCTAAGGGGAAAAGTGTCAAGATTATTACAGATTGGGGCCATGAGCTCCATACTCATTAGAAACAATTTTATTTTAAAAATCAGGTTACCTAGAGTATATAAAATGCTTGTCACCTCAGAGTTCATTTTTATTATTAAGAACAATGATTCTCAGGCATTATTGAAGCACTCCAGGGACTTTCAAATTATCTCACACTACTCAAATTCTAGAAATAGAAATTGATTTTTAATTCATTTCATCTTTAAAAAATAGCCACACTGCACTTTTAGGAGTGTTGAGATGTCAGAAAACCAAAAATGCTTTTTCTGATATTATGTAATCCAAGGGGCTCTGCGGTTCAATGTTAACAGCTTTAGAAAGGTGTTTCTACCTATCTCAATAGTAGCTTAACGTCCTGATTTTTCTGCCCTGGAGAAGCTGGGGAAAGGAATGGTAGTCAAAATTCATGCAGGGACAAGGTGTTTTCCTACGGGCTGACCCTTGCCTGCTTTGTTTCTGTTGAGTTCCTGGTTGGTTGGTTTAGTTTTAAGTCACCCAACACAGCTTTTTCTTTTCTTAATTAGTAAATAGCATGGAATTGTATTTTTTATTTTACTTTGAAAACAATAGGGGATTTAAATCAACGCTGGAACCTGCGAAGAGCTAGTACTTCTTTGTTGTAATATGCCTCAGACTTTTATTCTATTTTAACAAAGTATCTGGACTTGAACAGAGGTGGAGCATATTTGAGCCAGGCTAAAAAACTATCTACTTGGTTATCATCTCTCCTGCAGCCTCTACTTCACCTTAGAGCAAATTATTAGTAAAATGTGAGGTGGACTTCTGACTAAATATTCTGAAAAGTACCACTAAGTGCTTTCAATGTCCAAACACCACACTTTACAGACACCTTTCAGTTCATCATCCAGTAACCTTAGAGCTGAAATGCTATGACCCCGAACCTGATGGAACTTTGCTTCCTCATATCCGTGACAAGAAGAAAACTGAAGCCTACAAGTGGAGTTACTGGCTCGCGTAAGTGAGGCGTGCAGTCGGAAGCCAGGGTAGAAGCAGCAGCTGCAGGTGCAGTCTGAGCTCAGGGCCCACCGTGTGACTCCAGGCTCCGTGCTTTCCTCCCTACTGGCCTTTCTCCAATTCCTGAGGTTAGATTGTGGCTGACTGCTTCTCCAAACCTCCCATCTCTTCTCAGTCATTCAAGGCCACGGGGAAGAACACGAACTTCACTTGTAGATGTGCTAATCAAAATCATGACCTCCTTCCTGAGCCCACCACTTTGCGATTTGCAGGGGATCGCAAAGCCTAAGCTAGTCCTAGGTCATGGGATCCCAAGGGCCGCACTGGAACCCTGGCAGGAGCAGTAGGGAAGGGGAGGGCTCACGTGAAGGGTGGATGGTCACTGCATCTCCAAAATAACCGATGTCTACCACATCCTCCTCACCTTGGAGCAAATAATAATTTTATTAATACTTTTCTAGAAGAGTACTAAGACTTTAATTTTTTAAAAATCCTGGTGATATGTTTTATTGATTTTAGAGGGAGAAAGGAAAAGGGGGTGATGACAGGAGGGAGGGAGGGAAGAAGAAAGAAACATCGATGTGAGATGTGACCAGGAATCTAACGAGTCACCCAGCCTGGGCTGGAGACTTTAAGTAAATTACCCAAGGTCGGAGCTATCATCTGACTTCACCAACATCTAGTTACCGTCACATCATTTCCCACAGCCAGGGGCCATGGTTACCAAGTGGGTCTTGTGTTTCCTTCCAGAGAGAGTCTATGTGCATAAAAGCCTACATGTGTGATTTTCCAAAACCAAACGACAGCATCATCTGTTCTGCATCGGGCTTTAGGAACATGCTAGGAACGAACTCAGCTCCCATCTTTGAAGGCCCAAGAGAAGATGTCCTAATGCAAGAAATAACAGTTACCCACCCAGATGGACGCCCAGGGTCTCAGGGTCCCACTCCCACCCTGGCCCCTCTGACGGCAGAAGCTAAATGAAAGCCTCTTGATGTGCAAATGTCCTCCCGGTAAAACTCACCACAAGCTACTGTAACAAGATAAAAGGGCACCCAACAAAGGCTGCCCTGCAGTTAGTCACAGCCTTTCAATGAAAATATATTTGCATTTTTAATTGATTCAAGTAAGATATAAAAGGAGACATTTCTTGCAATTTGGCGCTATAAAATACTTTAACGAATAGCTTCAGATCAGATAAAACTACACCTGGCACATTTTCTGCAAAGTTATGGTTACAGAGAGATCTAGAACCACATAGTAAGGTTTCTTTGTACCAGTATATTATGGAATGAACAATAATCTGAATACTATACAAATACTAAAACGATAAAAACATTTACAATTTAATTCTTTGTCTGTCCCAGCAGGGGCAACTATATAATTGTGTACTTGAAAAAAAGTATGTATTTTAGTGAAAATGGTACTGACATACACTGTGCTGAAGCCATGCACCGGAAGATGTTTGGTAACGGCAGCCGGTAATGGCAATGTGAGGGTCCACTCCTCTTGGGGGACCAAGGCTCTGTGCTCAGAAAACTTAAACTAACTGGCTGACTCGGGGGCAAAGTGTCTTAACCAACTGAGCTAATTAGCCAATTCATAAATGCCCATCAGAGACCATTAGAGAGAGATGAGTTCCTGATATGCTTTACACGTAAGACAAAAGGCTTATCAGATGCTGTTCAAAAGGGCTGAGAACATTACACTGAATCAAGCAGTTAAACTGAAGGAACAACTCAATTCTGTTATACATCATTTTAGCATTAATGTTCATCATTTTTCATGCAATAAATTCTAATGATTGATTAGATGCTCTTATTTTACAGACAAGCCAACCAAGAAGAAAAAGGATCATCGAAAGGAAGTTTTACGGGTAGCACAAACTTTCGCTTGAGAAGGCACGTATCACGTGGAGATCAGCTGTGAGGCCCAGGTGTTCTGAAGGACAAGGGCTGCAGGGTAGGTACACGAGCAATGGGGTCACAACAGCACCATCTTCTCTTCCGAGTTCCTTCAGGGCCCATCCCGCCCCCTTAGCACCTATTTCCTTGCCTTCCTTCCTTCCTAATGTCAGCCCTCCCCTCTTTTCAACAGCAGCACCAGGCTCCCTAAGCACTGAGGTCGTCTGCAGTCCCTACTTCTGCAGAGAGGTGCACTGTGATGGATCACCGAGAACCACTGGACTGGGCTCAAACGTGTATTTCCTCAGAACTCCTGCTTGCCGAATGTGATATGCCATTTGTGAAAGTTTTAAATTCTGTCTTGTTTTAAAATTTCGCCACAAATGGTTAAGTAGTACTTTTATTAAAGGGGAGGGGATGTTTTGGTTTGTGTTCAGCCTCTTTGTAGGTCTATTTTTTAAAAATAGACTCTGGCCTCCAATTTTAAACAGATACCATATGGCTGCTTCCTTTCTAAGTTATTTATTTTTCAAAAAATGTTAACAGCAATTTTGGCAGTTGTTCATTAAACATTATTCATAAAACATAAACAGCTCTAGAGATCATCCATGAAGAGACTTCAGAAGCTTATAAAAAGTCAACTCCACCTCCTTCTGACAGACAATGAGCCCTCCCTGTCCTGTCTTGAGGCCCCTTTGGGTGATGCTCAATAGCCAGACTGCTGGAAAGCCTATCGCTACTTCCTAGCAGAAAACGAAAACAAGTCCTTGGTTCTGAAGTAGCTGTTTCTGGAAGCATCCAGATCTCTGAAGTCATGCAAAGGAAAGGAAATAAATGTAGGGAGCGACAAGGAATTAATGGCCAGCAGGCCAATAAGAACTATGTAGAGAGGTTGTGTCTTTGTTTTTTCATACAAAAGAAAAGTCTCGCATGGAATAGAATAACCAAAAAGGCAAATAATACTAGGAAATCTTCTGTAGAGGCCACAACACTTAGGTCATCTTTTTAGGTCAATAACTCATGAGCCTGTTTGGCCTAGACCTGTGGTCGGCAAACTGTGGCTCATGAGCCTCATGCAGCTCTTTGGCCCCTTGAGAGTGGCTCTTCCACAAAATACCACGGCGAGTCTATTTTGAAGAAGTGGGGTTAGAAGAAGTTTAAGTTTAAAAAATGTGGCTCTCAAAAGAAATTTCAATCGTTATCCTATGGATATTCGGCTCTGTTGACTAATGAGTTTGCTGACCACTGTCCTAGACCCATAAGGACTGGAAAGTGATTGGGTTGATTCAATGTGCCAAACACCTAACTCCACAGATAACTTCTCTTGTTACCTGGTGCATACGGGGTGGTCAAGCTTTGTAGAGCTGGAAGAGACCTTCGAGATTACTTAGTAATGATGAAGAAACCAAGATAGGACTTCTGGACAGGATGCCTATGAGTTCAGGTTTTAAATACCATTCACTAGTCCAATTGATAGCAATGATAGATCAAGCATTTTTAGGGATGGAGGAAGGCAGTGAACCTGTCATGTTTACAAACAAGAGAAACAGGACACATGGAACAAAAACCAGGCTGGCCAGAGGCTGCAGCTACCCCTCAGAACCAGGCAGAGGTCCGGCCGCACCAGCAGCCAAAGGCACAGGCTCATGTAAGGCGGGAGGACGAAGGCAAACGGTGCAGAGCGCGGCAGTGCACTGAGCGCATGGGCCGGAAGCAGCACACACTGTGGGTGGAAAGAAACCAAAAAGGCTTCTGTGACCACTGCTGGGAGAGTGGTGAGAGTGTCACCGGGGCAGCGCAGGAAGCACGGAGTCTGCGACCCGAGCCTGGCCTCGGGAGGAGATCGGTCTTATCCTCGATATCGGTCTTATCCTGGAGTGGAACCTCCGATTAAGATCCACCTCGAAGCTAGGGGCTGGCGGAGGGTGAGATAACACAAAGCCATGGCCAGGCAGAGGAGGGCAAAGAGAGGGACGACTCCCACTTAAGACAGGCTTCTCAACTAAAGCCCAGCGCAGGAGAGGCAATAACTACAAAAAGACTGACAAAAACTTAATTTGATAAAGTCACTCCTGGCAAGACGAAAACATGGCAAACTGAAAATGACTTTAATATAAATGTGATAAAACCTTTGAAGAGATTTTAAAAAAATATCCCCCTCCAATTTTTTTTTGAAACAATATTAGTCAGATAGTGAATCAAGTGATATATTTGAAAACAAATATCTATTTGAAGTCCTGGAAATGAAAAATATGGTCACTGATTTAAAACTCAATAGATGGGAGAAAACGCCAAGCACAAAATGAAAAATCAAGCCTCTATTTAGAAGTCTGCTCAAAGTGACAGGTATCACAACAGGTGAGAAGAAACATAATCTAATAGGATTTCCAGAAATGAAGCTAGAAGGAATGGTGGTGGGTAGCAATATTAGAACTAGTGCTTAACAGTTTTCCAGAATTAAAGACATGACTCTTGATACTGGAAGTGTACAGGTGTGCCAAGCAGAATGGATAAAATAAGTATCTTCTGGATAGATTGTAGTGAGGCTGAAAAAATGTCAAGGATAAAGAGAAACTCTTGAAGAAAAGAAAAGAAGAAAAGGGGGGAAAGAGTTAAAAGGAAACGATCATTAGACTAGCAGCAGACTTCTCAATAGCAACAATACTGGAATGCAATCAAGTCATTCTTTCAAAGTTTTTAGGGAAAACCCATTAACCTAGAATTCTGTACCCAGGAAGAGTGGGGATAAAATACCCCTTATAGACAGCCACTATGGGAAATACTAAGGGATATAAATACCTCAGCAAAAATGTTTAAAAACCCAAAGGGAAAAAAGGCAATGCACCGAGTAAGAGGGAATAAAAGGCTTATTTCAGGTTTCATAAGTAATGGCTGAGACAAATGAGAACCTGGTATAAGACTCCCAAATTAGTATTTTCTCTTCTAACGCTCTGCCTCTTAATTCTACACTTTCATATACTGTTTTTACAGGCCTTTTTATTTTATTTTATTTTTTATTGGTTTTTAGGAACAGAGAAAGGGAGAGGAAGAGAGTGAGAGCACCACACTGACGGCTGCCGCTTGCACGCTCCGCTCTCCCCACCCAGGCACGTGCCAGCCCCTTGCAGTGCCCAGGACGACCCTCAGCCAGCAGAGCACAGGTGGACAGCTCCTAAATATGACAAAGGTATTTTTCACAACATTTAGACCCTTATTTATTCTTTCTAAATTTAAAAACTTCCCTGGAATGTGATTATAATGAGGAAGAATTCAAGAGAAGTTTCTATTAGTCATTTCACTTAGTACTGTGCATTTCTTTGGTCAAAATACCTGGCCCTCAGCGATGTGCTCTATTTTCTTCATATTTAACATAAAATCATGATGTTTTCTCACATAATTTAAAAGGTGAAGCCTTGGTAGTTCATAATTGCCTTTGATTTGTACCTAATGAAGAGAAACTCCGTGCATCTCTAAACAAAGTTTTCTTAGTATGACATTATGTCACTATTTTTTTTTTGTTCTTATTTTTTTATTTTATTTATTTTTAATAAATTTTTATTGTTCATATTATTACAAGTGTTCCTTCCCCCCCCCCCTTCCCACCCCACCCTCTGCCCTTTCCCCATTCCCCATTGTCCTCATCCATAGGTGCACAGTTTATGTTCAGTCTCTTCCCACATTCCCCTCTTCCCTTTTCCCCAAGAATCATCAGTTCACTCCCCTTCCATACCTCTGATTCTATTATATTCAACAGTTAATATTGTTCATCAGATTTTTCTTTTTAATTTCCTTGGTTTTTAGATTCACTTGTTGATAGTTACGTATTTGTTGTTCATAATTTTTATCTTTATTTACTTTCTCTTCTGAAAGAACCCCCTTCAGCAATTCATATAATTCTGGTTTGATGGTGATGAACTCTTTTAGCTTTTTTTTATTAGTGAAGCTCTTTATCTGACCTTCGATTCTGAGTGATAGCTTTGCTGGGTAGAGTATTTTTGGCTGTAGGTTCTTGCTATTCATCACCTTGAATATTTCTTGCCATTCCCGTCTGGCCTGCATGGTTTCTGTTGAGAAATCAGCTGACAATCGTATAGGTGCTCCTTTATAGGTAACCACCTGCTTAGCTCTTGCTGCTTTTAATATTCTCTCTTTGTCCTTTGCTCTTGGAATCTTAATTATTATTTGTCTTGGTGTGGTCCTCTTTGGATTCCTCTTATTTGGAGTTCTGTGTGCTTCCTGGACTTGTAAGTCCAATTCTTTCCCCAGGTGGGGGAAGTTTTCTGTCACTATTTCTTTCAGTATGTTTTTGATATCTTGCTCTCTCTCATCTTCTGGGACCCCCATAATTCTGATGTTGGATCGTTTGAAGTTGTCCCAGAGGTTTCTTACATTATCTTCAATTTTCTGGATTCTCTTGCCTTCTAGCTTCTGCAGAGGAGTGTCTTCTGGCTCTTTATGTTCCAAATTTTTGACTTGATTCTTGCGATCTTCTATTCTGTTTTTAGGACTCTGTAGAATATTTTTTATTTCAGACAATGTATTCTTTATTTCTAGTTGATCCCTTAGCATTTCTTGTTGATCCCTTTTCATATCCTCATAGGTCTCATTTATTTTATCGGCCTTTTCTAGGAGTCTCTTGAAAAACCCTATAAGTGTGGTTTTGAACTCTATATCCAGTCGCTTTTTGTCCTCCATTTCTTTCGTTTGTGATCTATTTGGTTTAGGCATTTTCGCAGGCAGCTTTCCTGATGGGGGCGGAGTTTCAGGGTGGAGCCTACAGCCTTGGCTTCCGTCAGCCCCGCCCTATGCGACTCCTGAGACTCAGGGTCCTTCAGTACTTGTTGCAAGCGCCTCTGAGAGAAAGGTGCCCTCGATTTTCGCCTGCTACCAAACAGTGTAAGCTCTCCCGCAATGGGCCCGAAACTGGGGTTCAGTTCAGTTGGAAGTGGAGTTGGAGGTGGCGTTCAGAGCAGTCTGGAGCCTGTCTCCTTCCCGCCAGGGCAGTCCTACGGCACAGCCGGCCGGCCCTTCTCTGCGCGCTGTGTGCGCGCCTCTGGGACCTCCTTTCGCTGCTTCCCCGAGTACCGCCTTACAGCCCAGCTCCCTCTGGATGAGCCTGGGTCCCCAGGGTCTGGCCTAGAACGGGGGTTCAGAGCAGTTGGGGGCCCAGCACAGTCCGAGTGTTTATCTCCTTCCCGCTAGGGAACGCCAGCCAGGCACTCGGCCTCCCTCCTCTCCGGCTCCGTCCTCTCCGCGCGCGCCGCGTGTCTCCGTACCTTGGGCTTTTACAGCTCCTCCGCGCTTCCTTCTGGTTTTCTCCTTGCTTCTCGTTGTAGAATTTCCAGTCAGTTGACTTTCCTGTAGTTCTGGGTAATGTCCATTTTATATTTTAGTTGTATTTTATTGAAATTGTTGCGTGCGGCTGCGGCTAGGTGCCTACCCGAGCAGCCATCTTGGATTCTTCCCTATGTCACTATTTTAATATGTATTCACTAAAGATGCCAATACCAATATGTACTGGCTTAATAACAACAAAATGCGCATGACTAGCATATCTTTAACCCAAAGGAAACAGGAGTTAAAACAACAATAGATAAAAGTCTAGCTGGCACTCACTAGGTGAGCTGAAAAACAGGTGCTCTCAGAGATGTAACAGTGATTCAGATAGATACTGGTTTCTTTGTACGATCTGCGATACATTAACACATTCTCTAATAAAGTCATCTCAGAATTTCTGCAACTCGATAGAGCAATTATCTGCCTACTCTTAGGCTCTGTAAATTATCTGTAACCTTGTACATACTGCCAGCAAGAGGAGAGTCCAGTTTTTCATATGATAAAACAGGAAATAAAAGGAATATTATTTTAAACAGCACATAGTGAGGAAACACATCCTGACTCTAAAACACGAACTGTGACTTTGCATCTGACTGCCTTTGAGTCAGATTTACTACCAAGTTTGGGCGGCTGGGTTAAGTGCAGACAGACAATCTACAAACCCAGGCGCCAATAAGCTCCGAGAACAGAAATAAATTATGGAAACCCCTCAATGCGGGAGGTCAGACTGGGACAGAACTACACACAGTCTGCCTGCTGTGCTCTCAGGGACCACCACAGGGTCGGACTTCCCTGGAACGAGTCGTGTTTTCTGTGAAGGATCGCCGGCAGGTCAGCCGAGAAGCCAGCCTGTGGTCAGAGGCAGTACAAACCACCGAGCGTGCAGGTCCGTGGCCCTAGGCGAGTGCTGATGCCGCCCCAGTGCTATTTCAGGCACAGGGAGTTAGGCAGCAGAGCTCTCAGAAGCCATGGCGTCTTCCGTGTGGGACCAAGAACAGAACTCTCACCAGACTTTCAGCCAACCGAAAAGGTTCAAAGCCTGAGAGCCTAGGATTCCCGAGGCAAAATGAATCCGCTGCTAGTGTTTATGTTGGTGACAGGAAAGCGTTCTCTGCCTTGAGGAGAAGGAGGCGGAGCACACAGCCTCCTCTGTGAGTTAGCCTCTGAAGGCAGGAGGACGCTGCTCTCACGTGCAGAGGGCACATGCTGCTAGCAAACAGGGAGTGAATGTGGAAGTGACGGCAGACACCGCTCCCATATGCCAAGAGCCTGCCTCCCATTCCACTCCATCCCTGTCCATGCAGCTCTGATCTCTGCGACAAGAATGAATATGTATGGTTTTAGAAAAGAAAAAAGGCAGCTTGCACCTCAAGAGGTGAGCACATCAAATGCTAATTGATTTGAGGGACAAGCTATAAACTAGGGATTCGCTTTTGATTAAATGAAATATAACACTAGTCCACTCATTAGGGAAAAACGAATGAAAAGCCAGACAATCCGGAACATTGATTAATTGAGCTTCCGAGGTTCTAAAATTTAAAGACCATTTCTGAACCTGTCAACTAATGAGGAATCCAGCGATATAACATTCTCACTATCTGTCACTCCACAAACGGCACTCAGTTAAGAGGCGCCTGAACTCAGTAAAGAAGCTGGAAATGCAGAGCTGGACGGTGGAAATGTATTTTCATGTAGAGGAGAAAAGAGAACACATGACAAACTTCGCCAAGTGCTCTGCTTTCGATTTTCGGATTAATATATATATTGAATATTTATTTTATTGTTTGATGGCTTCAACTTTTCCAAGGACCTACACATGAAAGTGTAAAGCAATCACGTCTGCAGTATGAGTAATTTGAGAACATTAACTTAAAGTAGGATTTAAGCAAACTAAAGAAAATTATGAAAGCCTAATGGGAGATACAGACAAATGAGGAGACGCCTGAAGATTTTATCTGGAATACTAAATATAGCAGTAGAGACATGTGCCAAGTTACTATGTAGGCTTGAAGCATTATCAAACTCTCAGTGGAAAACTATTGGCAGAGCCAAGGGGGTGGGGATGGCGAAGCATCACTATTACTGGAGCCAGGAGGTCTGGGAGCAGACAGACCACACGCCGCAGATCAACATCAATCCCATGTGAAGACTTCTAGCTGGCTCACCCTTATTTGGGACCCGGTTTTTATTTTAATTGTTTTATTTTTTTGCATCAGCTAGAATCTGCTGTCTGAAACCTTGGTTATTAGAGTAAAAAGTGATAGGAAAATTTAAGTAGACACAAATACCAAAAAATATTGAAAGGAAAAACAACCCTATTTGCCTTTTCTTTGTTCTTTAAACCCAATATTTTAATGGGTGGAAAAAATGTGATGATTATAACATAGAAAATTTTACTAAATCCACAAAATTAAAGAAGCAATATCCGTCTATATAGATGACAAACTGATATTACCAAATTTCAACCCAATTATTAAATATTGAATATAATATTATATATTCAACCCTTATTAAAGACATAAAAAGCAAAGCTGTAATATATGACTTTATATCCCTGAATTAGCCACAAAGAAACTAAGACTCCACATGAACTAGAAAATCTAGACTCCAGAATGTTTTTAAGAAACCTGGTATTCATCTTTTTGCCAATCCGTTTGGGAAAAAAAAAAATGCAGAAATTTTCAATCTAGCAGCTCAGCAGTCCCCAAGGCTCTCACTCAAAAAGCACAAACCAGAGAAGCATGGTGTGCAAACAGCCCTAAAATGGTCCAAGCAATAAGCGATGAGTGACCGCAGAACCACCGAGTGCAAAAGAGGGAGATCCCATCGGTCCAAATGGTCAGGGCGCTTCAGGGAAAAGGAAGGGCTAAGCAGAGTCCCCAAAACTGACACCACTTCCGATGGTGATGTAGGAGAGAAGCAGGGTCACAGAGAGCACAGGGCCAGTTCAGGTGTGGTGGACAGCTGGGGAACACGCCCAGGCCCCTCAGTGAAACCACCTCCTTCCTCTAAGACAGTGGTTCTCAACTTCCTAATGCCGCGACCCTTTAATACAGCTCCTCATGCTTAAAATTATTTTCATTGCTACTTCATAACTGTAATTTTGCTACTGTTATTAATCATAATGTAAATATCTGTGTTTTCCGATGGTCTTAGGCTCTACAGCAGCGGTTCTCAACCTGTGGGGTGTTAGCAGGTATGGGAGGACACTCACCCAGTAATAAGCTTAATTTAAAAAACTACTCTAGCCGGTTTGGCTCAGTGGATAGAGCGGACTGAAGGGTTCCTAGTTCGATTCCGGTCAAGGGCACATGCCTGGGTTGCGGGCTCAATCTCCAAGTAGGGGGCATGCAGAAGGCAACCAATCAATGATTCTCTCTCATCATTAATGTTTCAATATCTCTTTCTCCCTCTCATTTCCTCTCTGAAATCAATAAAAATGTATTTTAAAAAAGAAAACTACCTTAATGAGGACTTAATTCAGTAAACATGACTTGTACTCTATAGTTACAACTGGCCCTATAAGTTGAACATTTACATTACTGTTTAACATTTGTTGAATCTAGAGGCTAAATAAATACAAAACAATTCTGATAAACTTACCCAGAAAAATGCATTTTCACTAGTCACCAAATTACCAAGATTCCACCAAATGAAGTTACAGATCTCTGAGTGCGCCTACTGGTGGCCACTGCAGTTTCAACATCACTGGGATGGGGCACCACCGAGGACAGGTGCTCCGAGGTCTAGGTCAGACCACACTCCTGCTTCCGTCCTCAGGCTGGGCTTCACTCGATGCTCAGGAGCAGATCCTCCTCATGTGCGCTCACCTGGCCGCTAGAGGAACGCTCCCTGAGCTTTGTGACCTCTCAGGACAGTCCCCCGGGGGAGCACGGCCCCCCACCCAGGAGTGTGTAACGCCTCCACGAGACACGCAGTCTGCAGGGACTCCATGAGGGAGCTCTCAGACGAAGGGCAGTGCTCCAGTCAGGAGGAGCCTTGGTCAGAATCAAGGTCCACCTCAAAAGCCACATTGTTCAGGAATGTTCTGTGATCTTCCCTCCACACCCAAAGTCTCTCTCCCATCTCTAGTCCCTCCGTGGCCCTGGCCCTGCCTTGGGGCAGTGATTTGGGTCCCTGTACAGACCTCACCTTGCAGCCGCTCAGCTCTTTCCCCTCAGAAAGTGTAACACAAGGACAAGGAGGCTGACTCGCTGTCACAGTATTGAACCTGCTCCTACTGCACAGAAAGGCAGACTGTTAACACTCTGGGCTGTGGAGGTGAGTGTCCCCGCTCGGGCATTCTCTCCCGCACAGTCCCGGCCCAGAAAGGCTGACAGGTGCTGGCTCAGCAGGTTCACTGCCTGAGAAAATGTCCAGGTAAGGCTAACTGCCATGTTAAGCATGTATTTTAAGTGTCCACTTTTTGTTATTATTTGTCACACTTTAACCTCAACTGCACGGAGTTTGTCCACCACAGCACCACCACCCTCCAGTGTCACGGCTGCTGAAGCCCCATCTTGCTCAGGAGGCCGCTGGCTTGGAAGCAGAGGGGGAGGCAGTGGTAACTTTACTCCACCGACCGCTCCTAACGCAGAGCTCCGATTCCCCCAGGCAGCACCATTCCCTGCTCTCAGCCTCCGTGACAGAAAAGGGATGACTCTTCTAGCCCGGTCAGCCTGCCAATCAGAGCTTTGCCTCCCTTTGGCCACAGTGACTGGTTCAGGGTGGGTACATGACTAATTCCACATAACAAGAGTCAAGCCCGACAATTTTATTGGAGAAGCACAGTCTCTTTTCCACTGAACGGAGAACGGGAGACTACTAGCCTGAGGTCCTCAAGTCACCCAGGCTGAGTGAGCGGCCTAGGAAGCCAGCATAGAAGCAGCGCGATGGAGAGACACCAGGTCCCAACTGGTCAAGTAATGACTCAATCCCAAGATCCCCCGGGTACTTTTAGTGCCATGAGCCAATGCATTCCTTTCACTAATTGCTTAAGCCAATATAAATAATTTTTCTGTACTTGTAACTATATATATCACAATCAACACAATCTGTGTTCACCCTGTTCACCCCTATAACCACATCACTTATATGGCAGCTAACACACAGAAGATGCTTAGTATTTTTTTCAAATGAGCTGAATGAAAACTTAGGGTAAAATGTCTTCTATAGCTTTTATTCTTTTAAAAAATGTCAACAGTAAAATAATTGTCATAATTAATCTTCACTAGGAAAAAATATGAAAAGTTGACTTTTCAGGCATAAATTTATTCTGAAAAGAAACCCTCCATTTATAGTAGTTATTATAAATCCTTGGAACTTAAATGAATTTCATACTACATGAAAGTCTTGGCAATTCCTTCCAGATTAAGCCAAATCTATGATAACCGTTGACCGTTATATGGCAACAGAATTGCTTTGTACTCTTGATCTTTACAAAAGGTGCATGGGCTACTTCAAGAGAACATCTGGCTCTGGGTCATTTCGTTAAAAATTTGATTGGCCCCTTTTCACATTAAAAAAGAGAGAAGATTGCCGAGACCGGTTTGGCTCAGTGGATTAGGCCTGTGGACTGGAGGGTCCCGGATTCGATTGCGGTCAAGGGCATGTGCATTGGTTGCGGGCACATCCCCAGTGGGGGGTGTGCAGGAGGCAGCTGGTCAATGTTTCTCTCTCATCGATGTTTCTAGCTCCTTATCCCTCTCTCTTTCTCTCTGTAAAAAAATCAATAAAATATATTAAAAAAAAAATAAGATAAGATAGCTGCTCAACAGGGCCACATGTTCCTAATAAATGTCATACCAGCTGAGATTATATTTTATTTTAAATAATTAAATTCTCAATTCTTCAGACATGAAGGAAATCCCATTATACAAGTGAAACAGCAGAGTATAAGCTAGGGTGGGAGGTATGGTGGGGAGACTAATACAAAACATGGTTTCAGCATGAATTCATTACCATCTTTTTAGTCTCTGGAATGAATCAAGTCACACTTCCACCCAATTCTTACTTCACCTAACAATGGATTTTCATGATCTTTGGCCATAGCTCCTAGACGAGAAAGAGGTCTTTGGTCATGTTATTTAAGTAACTTCCTAATTAGTCTCCTGCAGAACTTTCCTGAAAAGAAGAAAAATTAGAAACTAAAATTGTGAAAATATCAAGTAAATGGAGACAACCGTTTTTAAACTCCTGTTTTTATATTGTTTGAATAAAATAGACTTCCCAAGTCTAAACATCAACTTATGTTATCTTATAAACAAAACCATTAAGCATTTATTCTGCTACTGAGTTTACAAAATATACCTTGTTGACAATGATGCTATTTCCAAGGTTATTTTCTATTTTAAAGATCCAGTAACAAATACTTGCTTAAACTCTAAAAATGTAAGAAGCAAAGAAAGAGTAGAGCTAAGACGGACAGCACTGGGTTTTGCTTTGCACACTGTTGTGGAGACTGTGAACAGGGAGAATAAAAAAGTAGGAGTGAACTTGAACAGGAAGATTATCTCAGGATAAAGAAAGTTCCCTAGGATAAAGAGAATTTTCTCTGTATTTTAGTAGACCAAATCTATCTAGGCCAAGTGCAAAAAACACAAATGCCAGGAAGAATTCCATAAAACAGAAATAATGAGGAAGAGAAACCAAATGTAGGTTGCCAGAAGGTACAACGAAAACATCCAGCGGTATGATGTTGGCAAAATGCACAGGCATGTTTGTTTTGGAAGTTCAGAGTCAAGCACGTGGGTGGACCCAATTAGAAATATCAAACTGCTGCACAGCACAGATTCTCCTACTCTGGTTCCCTTCCCACTCTCCCTACCTTTCCCAGACCATATCCCTCAAAGATAACTTTATTCAACTTTAGACAAAACCTCCAAAATTAGAACAGGATACCCCCTTGTGCAGCGCACTGGGGATCCATTTCTGCTTTATGCCTAACAGCTCTGTTGAAGGATGGCTAGGTGGCTCCATGCACAGTGAGGCCGGAACTGCTATAGACCAGGACGGAAGTAGGCAGGATGAATGCCTTGCAGCTATGGAGGTGACACAGATGAGGTACCTCACGTCCCAGAATCCCAACCTGTAATAAAACTAGTGGCACAAGCTCAGCCTCCTTCCCAGCTTGGACACCCCGAACCCTGCTCCTAACTCCTCACCTGCCTCCTGCCTCACATTCCATTCCTATATTTTGCAACCGTCAGGCTATTTCTCAGCAGAGACACCATGGCTCCACTGATTCAAACATAAAAGCAAATGCAGCCCTGGTTAGAGTGTTGGCCAGCAGACCCAAGGGTAATGGGTTCAATTCCCGGTCAAGGACACATATCACCATTATGGGTTCAATCCTGGCCCTGGTCAGGACCCATGCGGGAGGCAACCAATCCCTGTGTGTCTCTCTCACTTCGATTTCTGTCTGTTTCTCTTCTCTCCCCACTCCCTCTCTTCCCTCCCTCCCACTCTGTCTGAAAATCAATGGGGAAAATATCCTCAGGTGAGGATTAGGGGGGAAAAGGAAATGCAGATGGGCAAAAACCGAAGAATGGCAGGGAATCATAATTAAAAAAAACTAAGCATAATGAGCTCTTTTATGTGCATTTTCCATGGACTGTATCTTTTAGTCACCACAAGCAAGTTAGGAGGTAGGTGCTACGTTCCCGTACAGATAACGTAACCAAAGCACAAAAAATATGTAATTTGTCCCAAGTAGTACAGAAAGGGGCTCGGCTCAAACCCAAGCAGTCTGCTCAGGAATCATAGGCACAGCTATTAATAAAACACGGACAGATGCTAGAGTTAGGAAAACATTTATTTGCCCAGGACTTCAGTAATAGCCTCCTTCATTCTCATTTTGACACGATGCAGCTTGAAGCTGCTTCCCTAGGAGGCTGTTACCAAAAACATTACTGCCTTATACCCACATCCTTTTCTCTTCCTCTCTAGCAAAAACACACTCAAAAGACAGTGTTTTCCATGTGTCTAAATTACTTTCAGACATCATTTATTTCTACTAGAAAAAGAATAAAACAAGTTGCTAAAGAAAAATAATGAACAATGCCATTATTTTGACAAATTCTATTTTCTAAATAAAATATACTACTACTAATACTTTTGTTTTGTTTAGGGAAAATAGATCTATTGAAAAATATGTTTTTATTGATTTCAGAGAGAGGAAGGGAGAGGAAGAGACAGAACAGAAACATCAACGATGAGAGAATCATCGATCAGCCTCCTCCTGCACACCCCTCATTGGGATCGAGCCCGCAACTATGGCATGTGCTCTGACTGGGAATAGAACCATGAATAAATCTACTTTTAATGCCTTTAAGAACCTGTAAAAAATCTTTTTTTAAATATATATTTTTTATTGGTTTCAGAGAGGAAGGGAGAAGAGAGAAACATCAACGATGGGAAAGAATCATTGGCTGCCGCCTGCACACACCGCACCATGACGAAGGGGCTCTTCCTGCCCCGTGACCTCTCTGTCAGAGGACGGACATGTGGGTTGCATGGAACTAACGTTGTTGCTGCAGCTACCAGTTGCTACCAGTATATGCTCTATGGCCACAATTTTCTATGTGCTTTTTGTCTGTTCTTTTGTTTAACCCTCATAACAACTCTCTACAGCTTTATTATCCCTGACTTTCAGAGATGGTATAGACTTATCCAAGGAATAGAGCTGATGACCAAGATGGCAGGTGTGGGATTTAATTCATGTCTGTGTGTTTTTCCCTTCTGTGAAAATGCTTCCAAAAAGGTGACGCCTAATGAGCCCAGAAACATCCTGAGTGACTGTGTTTTGGACGTGGAAGGTGTGCTGAGACATTGGAGGACAGTACAGGGCAAAGCTTCCTGGGCTGGGCTGGACTCTGCACAGCCATAAGAAAACTGCAGTAGTAAGTGTTTGTGGGCTGGTCCTGGGGAGAAGAGAGGGGCGGAAGGAGGAGGTTGAACAGGGCTGGTGGCTGAAGGGGCAGCAGAAAAGCAAGTTCTCATGAGAAACCACATTTTGAGATGGTCTAGTAACTAAGGTTCAATCTTGTATCTCACAATCGATTGAAGAATGGAGTCTGCAGTTGGGAAAGGTGAGGGTGAGGCAGGTGAGGAATATAAAGTTGGGAGTCACCAGCATAGAGGTGGTTTAAAGCCAACGTGGAGAGATTGTCTAGGAAAAGATGCATGCCTGGGGCCCTCCAACACTTCAACTTAAAGAAAACAGCCAAAGCCAGCAAAGAAGGTGGCACGTAGAGGGCCTAAAGGTAAGAGGAAACCCAGAAGAGGGTGGTGTCCTGGAAAGCAAGAGAGTGACATTTCAACTCCACTGAGTTCTACTACCTGTAATACAGTGACTATGGGCTTAGCAATGTGAGGTCACTGGGAATGTGACCTTTTCAGTTAGAGAGTGGGGGGAAAGCCACACTGAGGTGGGTTAATCAGTTAAAGGCAATTAAAATAAATGACATTTTAAAGAGTGGGAGGTGAGGAAGTTAAGGCCATAGGAACAATCTTCCAGTAAGTTGCCCAACCCACACAGCAGCTAGCTATCATTACCAGCACCATCTCAGAAGGCTGCTGAGCTCGGCAGGGGCAAGTGGGGGGCGGGGAGGAAAGGGGGCGTGGGGGTAAGAGAGAGGTAGCCAAATCCAAGAATGCAGGTAAGACCATTCCTATAGGGATGTGTCCCTATAATGAAACCATTTCCACCAAACACGCATACCTGCTCCTAAGGAATCCTGTTAAATAGAGAATCAGTACTAACCGTGACTAACTTGAATGGCAGCAAAAATATGTGTAAGAACTTGTTCTCTAGAAGAAAAAGAGCCCCAAGTTGTTCCGTTGTGACATCAGCAGATGCCTGGAGCTATCAGGCCTGGGTTCCTCTGATGGCCCAGGCGAGTCCGGCCCTCCCTGGGCTCCTCCCTAGAGCTCGCAGGGCGTGTGGGGTGGGACAAGGGGTTTGCTCACTGCGTGGAAGGAGGGGAAGAGGTAACTAAGCAATGGGCACTGCGTCTGCCTAACACTTTCCCACCAAAACACTGACGATAGAACTCACTTTGCAAACAGTCTCAGTTGGCAGCAAATACAAGAAACGGAAGAAAAGTGAAGTTCTGAGCCAGTGGGTGGGGTGGCTCACAAATACCTCTAGCAGTGACCGAACTGTGTCGGGAAACCCCAGCTCACCTCGCTGTTGTGGCCCCGCAGGTTGAAGTTAATTCTCTGCGGCGTGTTCCTGTCCCGGCGGCAGTGGCTGGAGGTGAAGGTCACGCCCACGACGCCGCGGCCGTTGCCCGTGGCCAGCCAGCCCTCCTCGTAGTAGCGCCTCCTGCACACGGGCTTCTCCTTCTCGCTCTTGGGGACGCGGCCCTTCCAGGACAGGCAGAGGATGTTGGAGTCGCTGTAGAGGACAGGCCCCTGCTCCACCGCTGCATACATGCTTTCTCAGTGACTACTGTCCTTCAGAGTACCGCTGGCCGCTGACAAAGCCACCCGGCTCCTCTCATGGATGGAATATTCTATTTCTGTGGTCGGCTTGCTTGGCTTCCCCGGTCTCCTCTAATTAAGATTGACCTGGATCTAATCAGAAGGTCAGTATTTTATAAAGATCCACCAAATGCATAGTGAAAAAAGTCCTCTATAAAAGACGGTGGCAGTCTGCTAAGAAAAGGTAATGCTTAAAAAAAAGTGGGGCCCATTTTTATTTTCAAGTCCTTAGAGGAGGAGGGGGCTGGCCCTTTGGAGAAAGAGCATCGCTAATCTGTAGTGCGCAAGAAACGGAGTTTCCGACTTTCTACTCAACTCGGTTATTCTGGTTCCGCCTGAGATTCCAGTTTAGCGTAATGTGATTCCAGAGACCAAGGGCTGCAAATACATAGATTTCAAGTAACTTAAGGCTTTAAGAATCCCTTGAGCTGGAATTTTCTCTTCACAAGTTCAGAGGCAGAAACAAAGCACAGGGATCCCCCTCTCCCTGCGGCCACCCTCCGGCATGTTTTCTCAGCGAGCAAGTTCCTGCTGCTGGCGCTGGAAAGGCTGCATAAGGGGGGAAAGGCACACACCGTGCAGGACAACAGTTTGTGCAGACGGCAGTCCGCGTTCCGGAAGAAGAGAGTCTTTGCCGTGGTTCAGAGCCCAGAATGCCCCCCCGAGCCGCAGCGGCTTCCTGGCCGTCCCTGTGCCCCGAGCTGGGCTCTATCTGATGCCTCACAGCCCAGCAGCCCTCATGCCACGGAGCGGCCGAGAGAAGCCCCTGTCCGCAGAGCCAGAGCTGGCCCCCGTGTTTGCCCAGGTGAGTCCTGATCCTCCCGCTGCCAAAGCGAAGCCTCCCGCAGCTTTCTTCTCTCCGGCCTGTCTCCTCCCCCACTGTCTAACGCCGCCCCTTTCTGCTCCGAAAAGTCACATCTTTCTCATCTTGAAGGAAAAAAAAGAACCTCAGACTTAAGTCCATCAAGTAATCCTCCTCTTACATGCAAAGTCTTCTCAAACTCCACAGAGAAGAGAAAAGAACAGAAACACAGGCAAGGGCGGGGGCTTCCCAACGTTTCCCTAAGTCACCCGTCTGGCTGATGGGCCCCTTTCTGTTCACATTCAGAGACTGTTTCCCAAGGCCACACGCACAGTCCAAGGAAAAGCAGCTTCGCTTGGGTGTTCCTTGATATTTATTTATCGGTTTCAAATGCTACCTAGGATATTATCCTACAGATACAGAAAAGGAAAGGGAAGTAATAAATTAAAATTTCTTGAGTATGGTCAACTGGAAAAGGCAAAGGAACCAGTTCACTGTTCAAACTTGTCCCATCAAACCTGAACCGGCTTTCCTCCAGTCACAAGCTCACGTAAAGAAACTTGTCAGTCCAGAATGGTAGTCTCTGTCCAAATCATCAAACCCACTGAAAAATAAAGTGCAAAAAACACCGCTTGATCCCACCTGCAAGGCTTGAGATCACACTGCTCCCCCGGCCGCCGTCTCACTAAGCTCCTTGTTCGAACTGGAGGTATTTCTGAAGCTTGATCTGTGCAAGTTTTTTCTTCTTCTTTTTGCAGACTTTCTTTACCCGTGAAGACCATATGGAAAGCTGGCCATTAGTGATGTATTTTTCTACCCGGGCTCCTGAGCCCAGTGGTGTCAAGTTGCTCCATCTGATTCTTAGATTAATTTTCATCAGTTGTAAAATGCTTCAAGTGTGCGCCAGAACGAGCCTGTCTTCTCGTGTGTGTTTGTGTGTGTGCATAGAAAGGTTTTAAATAGACACCAGCATCCACTCTTCAACTGGCCCGTCAAGTGTCTGTTTCCCAGTCATTTTAGGAACCATCTGAGCAATCACAGCGTGCAGGCCCTGGAGTCTTACAAATCTGTAAAACAAAGAGGATTTTAAAAAAGTGTTAAAATGCTGAAGAATAAAGCTTTAACAAAATAATCACTGTAACTGAAATTGGAGACCCATCTTTACACTTAAATGTACTAACTGGAGTTAGTGATTGGTAAAATTCAAAGAGCAAAAAGGTACACCCCACCCACTTAGAGACAATGTACAATGTAAGTCTGAGTGCCATTACCCGTTATTAACCTGTTAACCGGGGAGTTCCCTTTTTAATTACGCAACGTACAACGGGCGCATACTCTTTCACTAGGACGTGTCAGTACGTCACGCCCAGCGGACGTAATTTTATATTATTTTTTTTATTTATACTTAATTAAAATAAATGATATATTTTTTCATTTATATATAAAGCACAAAGTAAAATACAAAATTACAAACAAATAGAAAAGAATACCAACAAAAAATGGAAACATCGAATTAAAAAATTATAAATTTTACAAACAATTATAAAGATTACAGCCGAAGCCGGTTTGGCTCAGCGGTAGAGCATCTATCTGCGGACTGAAAGGTCCCAGGTTCGATTCCGGCCAAGGGCATGTACATTGGTTGCGGGCACATCCCTGGTGGGGGGTGTGCAGGAGGCAGCTGGTCGATGTTTCTCACTCATCGATGTTTCTAGCTCTCTCTCTCTCCCCCTTCCTCTCTGTAAGAAAATCAATAAAATATATTAAAAAAAAAAAAAAAAAAGATTACAAAAAATATATACCGTCCCTCTCAGGGCGCAACATATATTTCAAGGACGTATTCATATGTCCTACCCGTTCCCGATAGTGTTTATGTTTGACGTATTTATAGGTTAACAGGTTAAATGGTTAAATGGCCGGTTAACAGGTTAAATGGCCAGTAGCTAAGCAGACCTGAAGTCACTGCCTGTCTCCGCCACTTTGCCCTCCTTTCTAAGACTCCGGATTACGCAAGATGACCCTCCAGAGCCGTAATTCTGAGGAAGCAGGCAACATCCAAAAGGAGACTAAAGAGGCTCCGGCCAGTTATGTGATTTGTCTCCCCCACTATTCTCCCCCCCCCCCCCAACCCCCTTCAGTAAAAGATGTTCCCCAAAGACAGAGGGCAGCAAAGGGGTTTAAAACCCCTCCACCTCTGACTGGGGTAAGTCACAGAGCAAAGCACAGCTGTTTCCTCAACTTTTAAACTGTCTAATAGCAATGAAGCCCAGCAAATCCATCCTCCTCTTCCTGCTGCCTTCAGTCCAGAACCACATCCTATCCACAAACACAGCAATGACTCAGCCCCTAACTCCCCACACCGTCCCACCTTCCAGAGGGTCCTCAGAGGGGGCTTTAAAAAAAGCAAGGCTGCTTAAGAGCCTCCACTGTTCTTTCCTGGCCTAGGCAGTCCCCTAGAGGCCCAGTGACACACAGCTGGCCGCAGCCCAGCAGCAGCCACAAAGCTGAAGCCACAAAACCAGACCTAAAGCCTCAGGCTAGGCCCAGGAATTTGCATTTCTAACAAGCTCCCAAGACATGCTAATGCAGCTGGTCTGGGGAGCAGCCGTGGAGAACCACTGGTCAATGGGGCCAAGACCCTTTATGATCTGATTTCAGCTTGTCCTCTTCTCCTGACACAGCCTCCCCATCCAGCCTGTGTGACCACCATGGCCTTGAGCTACTCCCTATCCACAAAGTACTATGTTCTTCCTCTCCTTCATGTCTCTACTGCTGCCGCTCCCTTTAAAAGCCACCTACATGGCGCCTCTCCTGTGCTCTTCCCAGCACCAACCCCTAACTTCTGCACCAGCCCCTTTACACCGCACGCTGGCGCTCTTCTCTCCGTTCCGGAGCCGGGGAACCTGCCTTCCTCTGGAGTAGAGCGTGCATACATAAACTGGGAGCTCAACAAGAGGAGCAGCAGGCAGGAGCAAGGCAGCAGCTACACATAATGCCTCGAGATGCCCTACTACGGATGAGTCACAGTGTATACAGTTGTATGTGCCAGTAATCAAAACCACCAAAATCTCTCAGGAAGCATTTGCACCTGAAAAAATAAAGTGAAAACAAATGCTATAAAATTCAAATGAATGCCAAGTTCGTCCTCTTAAAAGAATAACACCACTGAATAATACCACCTTAGTCCCTACTCTGGCAGGGCGCAGCATCACAGATGGCAAAAGCAAAAGCAACTTCTCAAGACCCAGCTGTATATATGCATGGGTTTTAAACAACTAAAGAGCATAATTCATGATTATTAAAGCATCTACATTAAATACAACAATGTAAATTATCAGTCATCCCACCAAAACCCCCCAGGGTGTCCATAAAGTCAAGATAATTTTTATAATAATACTAGAATATTATGTGCCTTCTTCACTGTGTTGATAATTTGTATCAATAGTGCAAAAGTGATAGTGGGTCAAACTGCCAGCTTTTTAATACAATCAAGGCATTGGTACCCAACTGTACCAGTACTCGTTGGATTTCTTTGAAATGCCAGCTTCACTTAAGAATGTTCTAGATTCAGCAATTAAATTGTTAATTTTATTAAATCTCAACCACTGAGTATATGACTGTTTAATATTCTGTGTTTCAAAACAGCAACTACACAGAAAACATTTCCACTGACTATTAAAGAACAGTAGTATCCCTGAGAAAAAGCACTTACGATATTATTCATTTTATCTGATTCCTATTTTCCACTGACATGAGTAAAATTCACCAGAGGGGGGAATAAAATGAACTTTCAGTTTTTTAAGAAGCATTAGAATTAATGTTAGAGATCAGAGATAAATTTGGGAAGACATCTTCCATGTACACAATTTTGATAGAAATATTCATTAAAAACTATAAGCATGTAAGCACTCTGGAAAAACAGTTTGAGTCATTGGCACTAATGAAGACGTGAACACTCTGAATACAGCAATTCCACTCCTTTTACGTCAAATAGAACTATATTCTGGAATATTCTCTTTTCTCCATTTAGTGATGAGATTATCTATCTATTTGACTATATGCATCGGACACAGTCCTTACAAGCACTCCAGGGGACACACAGGCATTTGTAGCAGTAGCATCATTTACATTAGCCAAAACTTGAAACCCACCTGAATGAATCAAGTGTGGTACAGTATATTCAACAGCAGAATTCTATACAGCAAGGAAAATGAACTAAAGAATAAAATGGGTAAGTTTCTCAAACATAATGTTGAACAAGGGATCTATGAAAAAAAATCTACAATATGAGTCCATTTATATAGAGTTCAAAATAGGCAAAACTAATTTTATCAGTTAAAACTGCATACACAGTTTTAGAAACAAGGAAAATGTAATGTAAAGCAGTGTAGCGATTCCCTGGGGACGGGGATTGTGAGCAGATAGTGTTGCTCAGTGCTCACCTGATCTGGGTGGCAGTTTTGGGAGTTCACCCTTATAATTATTCTCTACTTCCAATATGTCTAACATATTCTCCTACATGTATGATGTATCTCACAATAAATAGGTAGAACAAGCTGTCAAGTATATTAGGCCAGCATCCTTTGAGATTTTTAGAAATGTTAAATCACTTATTCAGAAAGAATTTTTAAAATTATTATATACAAGCTTAATGAATACTCTCCCAATCTAGAAAATCCCAATAAAGTATCAAAGATGTTATGTTACTTCTCAAGCTAAGCAGGTGTCCACAAAGAAAATACATATTAATAGTAATACGTGGAGATAACATTTCATAATATAGTTATATTTTAAGTAAAAAGAAGATCTGAAGAAAAAATATACACATATTAGATGAACATAAAGCAGGAAGAAAAACGCAGTAGAAACCTTTAAGTAAAATATTCCAAACATCCTAGAGTTGAAGGCTTGATTATAGACTTGCTTGGGGTTAGGGAGCAGGGACAGGAAGATGAGATTTCCTGGTGGGGGTGTACATTAAACACATCCTGATTCCCACTCTGCAGCCGTGGCCCGCCGGTGTCTGGGATGGAACTCTCTGGCTGGCGGGGTAGACAGAGGGGGCTCTCTCCATCCGCAGGCAGGCCACTCACTGCCCTTTCCTACAGCGGGCAACAGATCCTGAACTCTACTCTTCTTTTTAATGGACACAACTAAGATGGCCTGTCTTTAATTATAGTTACTCCTTTCCCTGGGGGAATTACCACAACCCACATATCCATGGAGTCCAAGGCTGTTCTAGCTGGTTCCTAATGAGCTTCATTTGCTGCCTAGGGGCTAGTTTGGATTTGCCTCCCAAGTCTGCCTTTTAGGGCAGGAATACTCTCAATAACCACTGGTCATGTGGACACTGACACAGATAGGGAAATAACTATATACATGGAAATTTTACACCACCACTGCAAAGATAAATAGAGCTTAGTAATAATTATATGTCTTTATAATGATAATCTATCTATCTATCATTATTCTCAAAACATGCTACTGAGATAATAACTAAAGACATGCATGCCTGCTTATGCCCACGCTTATTCCAAAGATGCATTCTTACTACAGCTGTGTCAGTATCCAATCATTTTCCCATTGACTTGCACTATGAATTTTAGAGATGCATTCCACAGAAAAGCTGTCTTATTCAGAAGAGCACCAGACGCTTCAGATGGAGGACTGAAGCACTGTTATAGACTCACATGGCAAGGGTCTTCTCTATTTGTGGTAGAGCTATTTTTCTGTTTACTTCATCATACACAGTAGACCACAAACTCCTAGACTCCGATTTTACCTCAGTGCAATACCCAGCAGTACTTCATTTAATTAAGTGCTTACCAAGGCACTAAGCATGCTACAGAGCCCCCAACAGTCTTCTAAGAAAATGGGGAATAATAAATACTGACTGAATGAGGTTCCCTAGGAACCCTGAGTAAACACCAACCATACAAAACCTGGGTCCCCTGAAGGCCGAGGCGGACAGTCACTGCAGCCCCGGGAGAAAAATAATTCACGGAGGAAGCCGGGTCCCGCTGTGCGCGGAGAACAGAGAAGAGGCACCTTTTCAGGGAAGTTACTCCCTCTTACTTTCTTCACACGGTTTCAATAGCCCGTCTGAGAACATGCACCCTTAATTCTCTGTCCAGAGAAAGGAGGTGCAGAGGCTGTAAGACAAACAGCTGGATTACTAGTTTACAAGGGAGTGGGAGCTAGATACTTCTAAGAGTGCATCTACCCTCACACTTAGGCGGTGAAACAGCTCACTGGAACAAGTCACGTGCCTTAATTCAAAAAGGAGGACATTCCACTTATCAAAAGTGACAAAAACTGAAAAGCATGGTAATACCAATACGTAGGCCAATGTGACCAATTTGGTGATATAATTCAAAAGACTTAAAATATTGTAAACCGTTTTTCTTTTCATTATTGATTTCAAAGAGGAAGGGAGAGGGAGAGATAGAAATATCCATGATGAGAGAATCATTGATCAGCTGCCTCCTGCAAGATCTGAGGCAGCCCCCTTCTAGGAGTCAAGTCTGGGCACGGGCCCTGATGGGGAAAAAAACTGTGACTTGGTTCATAGGCTGATAATCACTGAGCCACACCAGCCAGGTGCAAACTTTTTGATTTAGCAAATCTGCTTCTGGAAATTCATAAGAAAATAATCCTGAATTGTACAGAGATTTAGGAGGATTTCCACCACACCATTTTTGTAAGAAAAAATCTAAAGTAACTTTTATGACCTAAATAGGACATTGATTCAATAAATATTGGCACAGCCATAAAACACTATGTAATACAGGGTGACATGGTAACATGTTCTTAATAACTTAAGCAAAAAGTGACATTACAGGTTACACTTCCAGGATATAACTACTATATAACTAGATCTTAGATAAATCACAACAATCTTTGCTGGTTTTGCAGAAAAGTATGAGAAATATCAAGGAGGGAACATGACACACACATAAACTCTTCTTAGATCCATAACAGGAGTGAGTCACGGGGAAAACGGGAGGCATCCAAAGGCTAATACAAAGAATCACATGTGCCAGAACACAAATCAGCAAGCTGGTTCCTCTGTGGGGACCAGTCCTCACCTAGGGAAGCCTGCACTGAGGAACTGCAGCAGGCTCAGTGTGGGCGAGACTGAGAGAGAAAATCTTGAGGCGGACCAAGCCATTGCGGCCCCTAGACTTTGTGAGCTCATCTCCAGGAGCTCAGCAGAGCTTCACAGCAAGTACTGAAGAAGAATCCCCTCGCTTCCAGGAGGAGATGGTGACAAGGAGTAATTCTGAAATCACCGGAGCATTCTGTTCTTAGCAAGGCCCGCCCTCAGGAACAGCGACTGAAACAGAGCCTAGCTGGCCTGGGAAGAGAGAATCCCATCTCCCCGCCTCTAGCCAGAGGGTGTGGAAGAAACTGAGGAAAACACTTGAAGACAGCTCAGAGGCAAAGTGCACTAAAAGACTGAGACCCAAAGTTCTGGGGATATTATATAGAGCAGGATAACTATGGTTAATGGCACTATGATATACTTGACAGTTGCTAACAGTAAATCTAAATGCTCTCATCACAAAAAAGAAATGGCAATTATGTGAGGTGATTGAGGCATTAGCTAGCCTCCTCCTGGCCACACACACACACAAAAGAAACCACCATATGATCCAGCAACTCCACTTATGGGCACATAACCGGAAGCAGGATGGTGAACAGATACTTGCACCCCCATGTTCACAGCAGCACTATTCACAAAACCCAGGGGTGGAAGCACCCACGTGTCCAGCACCAGGTAAACGGGTAAACAAAAGGAGCTGTGCACAACAAAGGCATACTATTTGGCCTTAAAAAAGAAATTCTGACAAATACTACAACGTGTGCGATTCCATTGATATGAGGTACCTAGCGTAGTCAAATTCATAGGAACAAAAAGTAGAATGGTGATTCCAGGAACTAGGGAAGGTAGGAATGTTGAGTTATTGCTTAATGGGTATAGTTCCAGTTTTGCAAGATAAAAAGTTCTGGAGACTGGTTGAACAACAGTGTGGATATACTTAACTCTACAGAACTGTACACTTAGGAATGGTTACGATGGCAAGATTTATGTTTTGCACTTTTCACCTTAATAAAAATATGTGCGTGCACACACACACACACACACACTCACACACACGTAACCATAGGGCTGCAGAAGGCTTCCCTTCCCCCCACACCGTATCACCATACCACTAAAAGCCTATTTACAACAGTTTCTTTTAATCAGTACATCATGTCCAGCTATCGAGAAAAATATTACAGGGCACGTTAAAAGGCAGAAAACACAGTTTGAAGAGCCAGAGCAAGCATCATAACCAGACTCAGAAATGACAGGGATGTTGGGATTATCAGACGAGAAACTGAAAACAACTATGTTCAATATGGTAAGGGCTCTAATGGATAAAGTAGACAGCATGCGAGAACATATGGAAATTCTAGAGGAAAATGCTGCAGAAGTGAAGAATGCCTCCGACGGGTTTACTAGGAGACTGGACATGACTGAGGAAGGAATCTCGGAGCTTGAGGAGATCTCTCACAGAAAACTCCAGAACTGAAAAGCAAACCCAGGAAGAACATTCACCAGTCCCTGAGCTCAGACACCACCTGGGGACGCCTGCCTCAGCCTGGCTCTCCGCGCCCCTCACAGAACGGCCCACCCTCTCTGTATGACCTACCTAACACTTTTGTTCTCTAAAAATTATAGTCATTTCAAAGCATAATTCCTCCTTATGCACCAAGCCCCAAGTTTACTCTGCTGATTACAAAGGTCACCCGACCCCCCAGTTTTAGCCATCTTTCCTGATGCATCTTCAAAACCTTGCCGCTTCTCCCTGCTGGGCGTGGATTTGTTGTCTTCCATCTTCACAGCATTTTCTTCTATCTTTTGTGAGTTGCTCATTCAATTCTCCATCACATTATAAGTATGTGAGCCCTTATGTTCCCTGCTAGCCTGATAGTTATTTTGGGGTAAGGACTTTTAAATGCCTATTAGTTACTTAAGGGTAAGGACTTTTAAAATACCTCAAGGTATTCAATAAGTGTATGCTCAATTGAATAAAAGTGTTTTCCTTTTGTACATGGTGTTAAAAACCTTTTTCCCTAAGAACAAATGATCCTATGTAAGAATAAAAATGCTTCCCCAAGGATATGATACATTGGTTTTTTATAGGCCAATAAACTTCCAGAAATCCTCCCACTGCCACAGGCAGGCAAACAGACTCATGCACTCACAACTCTGGTCACACAAATGCTGGATAGAGTTTAATACAACTTCATTCGCCCCATAGTTTGAATTCAGGCCTATCTGGATCTCAAACCTGAATACCCTAATGCCTCCCCTGAGATTTTTTGTCCTTTCCTGTAATATTGTGAACCATCTGAGAGCAGGAAATACGCCCTAATTACTGAATCTTCACACCTGGAAAAGAATTCAGTATTTTTTTAATAAATGTCAATTAAATGTAAGAAGAAGTCCAACATGCTACCTACTCCAAAAAGCTTCACTGTATGTCCTCACGGAATAAAGAGATGACCCTGAATGGTAAACTATAGGTTCTATTATAGCAGGGGTCTTCAAACTACGGCCCGCGGGCCACATGCGGCCCGCAGAGGAGTCTGATCCGGCCCGCCAGGTTTTTTGGGCAGTGAGCGCAGCCGAGGTGTTACAGTAGGAATTAGTAGTTCATATAGTCCGGCCCTCCAGCTCTCTGAGGGACCGTGATCTAGCCCCCACTTTAAAAAGTTTGAGGACCCCTGTATTATAGCCACTGTCTTCTAATTAAGAAGGAAATCGCTTATTTTGGATTTTTTTTTTTCCCATTTAAAAGAGCTGAAAATCGGGGGCTCTCAGAGGGGTAAGTTCCAGTCATCTAAAACACTGTAGTCTTGGATAACAGAAAATACATAAAATGAAATTATGTAATAAAATCTGCCTTGAAATTAACCATAACAGAGTTGTGAATAACTGGCATATTCCCCAAACTCCTGCCAATGTCCCCTTCGCAGTGTTCACATGATCTCACCATGCTGAATTTACTAGAAATACCAGTAAGACAGGATATTTTCACAGATACATGGCAATGCATGAAATTCAAACTGGTTATGTGTAGGTTAGTGAAGAAATTACCCTCTTGGTCATGGCTACAGAGGAAATACAAAATATATACAGCTTCCTTTACAAAAAGAAAACCACACCCACACTTAGAAACAGCCATCAGAGAAAAGTAAGAGATGTGGCAAACAACAGTGCAGTAAGGAGTTCCACTACCACGTTCTACTCTCCTAAAAATTATTATATCTGTACAAAAGCAGGCGTAACTTATTATACTAAATCTGAATGTTAATGTCTGCTCAATTACTTAAAACTTTTAAAGCTTACTTTAATACTAACATAAATTTCAGTATTTTTTTTTAACATAACTTAAAAATTCTTTCCGAAGAACTAAACTGGATTACATTGTAATAAATAATGGCAGTTTGATATTTTTCTTAATTTTTTACAGTGGAATATTTTCACAAGTACCTATAGATTGTTTAACCAAAATGAAAACAAAACACCAATTGACATCATGAAGAGTAAACTGTCCTCACATCTGCTGCCATCTTTTTCACGTGCTAAAAGCACCCCCTGGCACTGCCATGTCTTCCAGACAGAAAGGGCCCGCACGAACAGCTGGCATGCAGCCACAGCGCACTGACTAGAGTCCTGGCACAGCGCGGCCGGGGCTGGGTTCTATGGGAGGGATAACTTCCATCGACTCCTTTCTGGTTCTGTAAGCAGGACTGCCTGACCCACGGCCAACAGACAGACAAGCCGACACAGAGAGCACGCCAAGCTGTCTGCCCCGCAGGGCAGGTGGCAGGGGACATATTTCCGTTTGAACATGTGTCTGGGGCTAGAGAAGCTGTTGTGAGGTAGTGAATGATCAACACAGAGAGCATCCAGCGTGGTGGGCAGCACGGACAAGCATGCCTGGCACTGAATGAAGGCAAAGGGAACTGCAGCGGGGAATCAGGTGGGAGTCATCTTCTCAATCAGGACGGAGAGAGCAGGATACGGAAATCTATATCATAAAGAACCAGCCAAAATATTTTCCCACGTCACCATAACTCTCACATAATGACCATAATACCTTTTTGGACAGAAATATTTTCATTTCCTCATGACAATGGCATTACATGCTTAATCAAGCAACAATAAAAGAATATTATAAAAGTTACCTAGAAGCCTGCCCAAGGCTAGATAATATAGTTAATAAAAAGAATACTGCATCTGGCCCCTGAACTTAAAACAGTTCATAACCGCCCCCTGGGAGCAAACTTGCAGCACTGAGAACAGTACCTAGTATATAGCGAGTGAGGATGAAGATGTGAGGAACTGTGGTTGAGTGGATGAACAGATGGCACAGCAAACTGACTTTAAGATGACTCTCATGCATGGTGGCTCATTTCCTAAGCAATATTTTTTTATTTTGCTCACATTTTAGAGCTCATAATCAGTGGGCTGTGGGTGCCTTTGTGCCCTTGGGTGTCTCTGACTCAGAGCATGGAGAGGAGTTTCTCAGCGTGCGGTTTTCCAGCTCATGCAGGTAGCACAAATTCAATCCCAAACCCAAGACCACCAAGAGACATGTTATTTCAAGCTCAGAAGCCTCCTCCCTTTGCTAATGGATGTTCTCTCCCCACCCAGGCTCTAACCCTTCAGGAAGGTGCAGACAAAACCCTGTTTCCTTGACATCTAGGTCCCTAGTATCAGCAGAGGTTCCCTCTGTGTCAGCTACCTCCCTCTTCCTCTCCTTCTCTCTCTCTCTCTCTCTCTCTCTCTCTCTCTCTCTCTCTCTCTCTCTCTCTAATACTCACTCCTCTTTCCCTGTGGGTTCCTCACTTTCTTGCAATAAAGATAGTCAAAGGATGTTTGCTTTATCTTCTCCAATCTTTCTACTGGAAGTGTTTGTAACAGGAGGGTTTCTAAAATATCTGGTCAACTTCATTCCAGAAGGGCTCCATACTGTCACCTCACCTTCAGATGTGGGGTCAGAAATAGTCCCAAAGGTGAGCGAGCGCTGAAATCAGGAAAGCAGTCAAATCTGGGGATACCCAAAGCAAGTGAGGAAACACAAGCAGCTGACACGAGAGCCAACCTGGACAGGCTGGAGAGAAGGACCATCCTGAGGAGAGTCTCCCTTTAACTGATGGTGCTCTCGTCAGTTAAAGAGGATAATTTAGGAATACTAGTATATTAACTTACCCAAAACAGTCATGACAAGCACACAGATTCAAAGTGAAGTCAAATTCAAGTAGGAGATATGGCACAGGGAACCCAGGCACGGAAAATGAGCTGAACGAGTGGGTGTTCCATTAGTGCTGTGCTCGCTACTGCGAAAGCCTAAGACTCAGTACAGCCACATCCTGTCACCTGCTACATCACGGAGCTTTTTCCACAGGACTTGGTTATACAGGTTGGGAATAAGTGGGCCATCACCAATGGCTTGGAAATGCTTATTATTCTGATTCAATTACTACTGAATGTAGCCAGGCATAGTGCTTCCAGATTTTTTAAATTATTTCTTTTCATTGTAACAATAACCATGTGTGGGAGCTGGTTACAAATTAGCAAAAGGAAGATGAAAGAAGCTACATAAGGACATACTCACACCGCTCAGTACCTTTTAGCACTTTCATATACTAACATAATGTCCTGTATGTGAAATTGCTAAAAGAACTCAACATTGAGATCGGATTAACATGAAATGGGGTTCATCAAGGAAGGTGTCTGTAGCCTTGTGGGATCAGATGCCTGCTTCTAACAGGTGTTGTTAAAATAACACTAACAAGAATGCAAATTCAGTTAATTCATAGTACTGATGAGTAGTTGTACAAAGAAAAATGAGAAAATGAACTATAGAATTCACATCTCCACTGTGTGTCTGTCTGAACAGTGGAGTAACCCTTCTTCCCAGAAAACGGTGTTACTTCAAATAATAGACAGACAGACAATGATCCCAATCTTCCCTTCAACCACATTTCAATTAAGTGCTGGAATGAATGAACATGACTCGTGGGTTCAGGAAATGATTTATATCACCCAGGTTCTCAGAAGGGATTCAGGCATTTTTCAAAAGGTTAGCTTTGGAAGAAACAAATCAATTATGTTTCCTTCACGTTCTTATACTATAACATCAAAGTCTTAAAACAGTATTCATATACCTATATTTAAAGATATTCAGCATGGCCCTGGACTAAACAAGAAAAATCAACTGGAGTTAGTGGTTAAAGAGGTTGTAGTGGCAACAAGCATAAACTGAAACGAAGTACTTAATGAATAACGAGTACATACTGTTGTTTTAATCAACCTATTAAAAACATAACTTTCCAGAAAGAATTTAGAGCACTTTATAAGAAGTGCATACAAGCCGAAACCGGTTTGGCTCAGTGGATAGAGCGTCGGTCTGTGGACTGAAAGGTCCCGTCCCGGGTTCGATTCCGGTCAAGGGCATGTACATTGGTTGCGGGCACATCCCCAGTGGGGGTTGTGCAGAAGGCGGCTGGTCGATGTTTCTCTCATCATCGATGTTTCTAGTTCTCTATCCCTCTCCCTTTCTCTCTGTAAAAAAAAAAAATCAATAAAATATTATAAAAAAGAGGGGGAAAAAGAAAAGAAAAAAAGAAGTGCATACAGCTCTGGCCAGCTGGGTCAGTTGAAGTGTCATCCTGTACAACAAAAAGGTTGTGGGTTTGATTTCCCATTGGGGCACATACCTAAGTTGTGGGTTCAATCTCTAGTCGGGGTGCATATGGGAGGCAATCAACTGGTGTTTCTCTCTCTCTCCCTTTTCCTCTTTCTAAAGTCAATAAACATATCCTCAGGTGAGGATTAAAATATAAAAAAAAAATAAAAGTGCATACAAAGTAAAATAATATTATTTATCACCTTATAAAAAGAAAACGAGTTAAGAAAAAGGAGACAGCAAAAATATTAACACTAAACACAAAATCTTGGCCGTAAGTATGCTTGCAATCGGGGGGAAAGGAGACTCAGGATGTCTTACAGAAATCTTATGATCAGAAATGAGGAAACTGCCTAGTTATCCAGGAAAGACAACTGTTTTCCCCTTATTAAATTCTGAAAAGATTTCAACATTGCAGCACTGCAGAATGCCATCAGGTGATGGAAATGATGTTTCTGACAATGTCACATGAATGTACAACAGGACTTACACTTATTTCCTAGAGCAAACATGAATAAAATTTAACATTAAAGGATAATTCAGTAAAAATGATTTTTTTAAATTGAGTTTTCACAGAGAGGAAGGGAGAGGGACAGAGAGTTAGAAACATCGATGAGAGAGAAACATCTATCAGCTGCCTCCTACACACCTCCTACTGGGGATGTGCCCACAACCAAGGTACATGCCCTTGACCGGAATCGAACCTGGGACCCTTCAGTCCGCAGGCCGACGCTCTACCACTGAAAAGTGATTTCTTGAGGCTTGGAGAATTTGGTCCAAAATGTGCTATGCATCAGAGAGGTGTCTTTCCCATTCTTCCTAAAAAGCATGCCTCTTAAACTAGTTAGCAGACAAAACAAGGGCCATACAACATCCACTAGTCCCCCTGCCTCCCTCTAGTTACCAGTGAAATGTGGTCACCTGTCCCTGCCATTCCTTTGGAGTGACAGAAAGATAAAAACCAGGATGGGGAAGAAGACCTCACTATTTAGACTGGTTCTGTAAATAAGGAAATTAAGGCAGGACTTCAACTTAGAATCCAAAGTCTGAATTACCTCTCAGATACCAGTAAAAGGCACGGACACAAACGAGATTCTGTTTCTTTCTCCTTCTGCCTTAAATATCCTTCCCAGAACATTCCCAAGGTGAGGCAGCTCTAACTGGCCCCAAGTGATCGCCCATTTCCTTCCTACTCATTTACTCAAAGAATAGGGAGCAAAAGAAAAGTTGATCTCTCCAACCCTCAGATTTAATATATCTGCTACTGTTTCTTTTCAAATAAACTATTTTAAACATGAAAACCAATTATTGATTCATACATCTGTCCATCTAGTCACTCAGTGAACAAATACTGACTGCCATACATCCTAGCCTCTGTGCTAAGCAGTGAAAAAACTAGGAATGAAGTACACCTTTGACTTTCTCATTTAGATGATAAATGACTGTGTTTCTCTCTCCCAATTTAAACAGTTAAGATGTGCACTGCACGATAAAAGGGCACCGTTCAAATACCATCAGAATGTGAGATGGTCTCCTGCTAACCTAAAGATGGCTTGGGGCCTCACCTCAAATACAAAATCATATCTTCAATTAATCACCCGACGTGGCCACCTTCCTAAGGACAGCTGGCTTTCAGCTCTGTCCTCGCAACCAGCAGGGGCTGTGCCAACAGCTCCATTTAGGGGGGAAACCAAATCCTGACCACGGCTTTCTCCCTTGGTGCAGACCGGTTCTTAATTTCACTGAAGAATGTCTCTAAGAAACTAATTTCCATAATAAAATATAATCTACATTCAAACAGTCACTTATTCCAAAAAGCTAAGAAAATAAATTCCTGGTGAAAAAAAAGACTTTATTTTTCTATTTATTTAACTTTTTAAAACATCTTTATATTGATTTCAGAGAGGAAAGGAGAGGGAGATAGAGAGAAAAACGTCAGAGATGAGAGAGAATCACTGATTGGCTGCCTCCTGCACACCCCCCACTTGGGATAGAGCCCACAACCTGAGTGAGCATGTGCTCTTGACTGGAATCAAACCCGGGACCTTCCAGTCCGCAGGCCAATGCTCTATCCACTGGGCCAAACCAGGTAGGGTGAAAAGATGACATTAAATAAAAGGAGGATAAGGTAATAAATGACCAGTGTAAAGTATCAAAAATAAAAAAGAAATTCCGGGGGGGAAAAGATACAATGGCATAAAAGCATAGTACTGCGCACTTGGCGTGGCTTCAATTCTTCATTTTATAATATACATGTTTCCTTTTTTTAAATGCATTCGTATTACATTGGGCTTGCTACCAGAGATTAATATCATACTATCATTCTAATTAAAATTCACACGGAGGCCTACTTCTCAACAACAAACATTCAAGTTAAGAAATAAAAGTAAATGAAAGAACATGTAAGAAAAATATGCCATTTTCTCACTAAATTATCAAATTTGATTCCCGGTTGAGAAAGTCAAACCCTTACATCTGTCGTCCTGTCCACCACATGGTAAATGCCTCACATCTAGTCTAGTCACAGAGAAGCATCACCCATCCCCAGCACCCTCTGAAATAACAGTCCTCTGGCCTAGCAGTGTGACTTTCTAAGGAGACGTCACATGCTAAATTCCAAGCCAAGCAAAGATCAAGTGCTCACAGCTGCACGCTGCAGCTGAAACCTTTGGACGAGAATGAATAGGTCTGCCATACGTCTCAGCAAGGTCACAGGGGGCCTACACCATTCTAGGGGAGGGGAAAGGAGACAGGCCAAGGATACTGTCCCGGTTATGCTAGTGCCAAATGACTGAGCTGGGAGAGGGAGAGTCTCCATTTTTCCTTTTTAACCTAATTACCTGAAATTAACACTAATGAAGTCATTTGAAACTAAGTTTTGTACCATTGAAGCCATGTGTTAAAGATGCTCATGCTCTAGCTTAGGGGTGTCGAACTCAATCAGTGAAGGGGCCAAAATCTAAAATCCAGCCTAAATCGCGGGCCGAATGGTTTACTGAACAGTCCTAAACTGACAATGTCATAAACTGACAGCGGAGTGCAGTGATGACAGCGCGGTGCGGGCCACATTGCAAGGCCTGGCGGGCTGGATTTGGCCCGCGGGCCTTGTGTTTGACATATGTGCTCTAGCTGGTCTGGCTCAGTGGATAGAGTGTTGGCTTGCAGAAGGAAGGGTCCCAGGTTCGATTCTGGCCAAGGGCACATGCCCAGGTTGCAGCCTCAATCCCCAGTAGGGAGTGTGTAGGAGGCAGCCTATCAATGATTCTCTCTTATCATTGATGCTTCTATCTCTCCCTCCATCTCCCTTTCTCTCTGAAATCTCTCTCACACACACACACATACACACACACACACACACACACACAAACACCTCAATCGTTCTAAACAATATATATATTGATATATCTCAAGATTCTCCTCAGGCCAGGCCAGCATGGCTCGGTGGTTGAGCCATCGACCTAGGAACCAGGAGGTCACTGTTCAGTTCTCGGTAGGGGCACGTGCCCGGGTTGCAGGCTCCATCCCTGGTGTAGGGTGTACAGGAGGCAGCTGATCAATGGTTATTTCTCGTCATTAATGTTTCTATCTCTCTCCCCCTCTCCCTTCTTCTCTGTAAAATCAAGTAAATCAATCCACACACACACACACTCTAATAAAAGTGTAATATGCTAACCACTACATGGTTAACGTTTGTTTGTAAGTGGACTGTTTATAGCTGTGACTAAATCATTCTAAACAAGTAATGTCATAAGCATTATCACTGCTCCCAGGCTAGTCCATAAAAATCATTTTAACCCACAATGTACTTGGATCTAACTCCAACTTCAGTGTCTAAGAACAAATCTCATTTCCCTGACCTCCCTGATGCGAGTTGTTCTAGGTGAGTGATCGGCAAACTCATTAACCAACAGAGCCAAATATCAACAGGACAACGATTGAAATTTCTTTGGAGAGCCACATTTTTTAAACTTAAACTTCTTCTAACGCCACTTCTTCAAAATACACTCGCCCAGGCAGTGGTATGTTGTGGAAGAGCCACACTCGAGGGGCCGCAGTTTGCTGACCATGGTTCTAGGTGACATTCAAGACGGAGAAAAGCCAAGGAAAGAATATCTGTAGGTTCTAGTAACGTAGGCCTCACTATTTGCTGAGAAACACCTCAATACTTTTCCAGAGAAGTGCTGCTTTACAGCCGTCACTTCCAGTTATTCCAAGTTTTAGAGCGAAGACTGCTGTGGGGAGGGGTCCTATGGCACAGTGTTGCACGTTGGCCCGTCTTTACTGTTTCCTGTGACCTAACTTCTGAGCTTAGGCCACAGGACAACTGAGGCAGCCATTAAGTAGGGTCATGTGTACACTCCACCGTCAGCTGAGAACAGGTAGTGTAGAAGAAAGGTTTCCCAAGTCCACTACAGCTGTCACTCCTCTCAGCGAGGGGTAATGAGCTCCGGTCTGGATGTGTGGCTGCTCCGACCTCTCATAGCAGGGGCCACCTTCATTCAGGACTTTCACAGAATGACGTTCTTCGGAAGTCCCAGAGTCCTAAGTCAGCCAATAACTTACTGTCCTCCTCAACTGAACTATGTGTCCTTAATTTGCTAACAGTAATTGCCTGCTTACTAAAAATTAGCACAAATTCCACCATTTTGCTTACTACAGAAATTCTCATGAGGCACATTTCCCTGAATGCCCATCGTGAGAGAATTGGTCACTGAAGGAAGTAAAAGAATTTGCCATTGAAGTAGATATACATCCAAGGTGGCCTAGAAGAATCCCTAGGGAGTGACAGAGCTGTAGGGAGAGAGGGAGGCATCAAGAAGCAGCTGAAGCCTGGCCAGAGTGGCTCCACTGGTCGAGTGTCATCCTTTGCACGGAAAGGTTGCCCGTTTGATTCCCAATCAGGGCACATACCTGAGTTGCAAGTTCCATCCTTTCAGGGCACTGTGGCAGGCAACCAATCGATCAATAGATGTTCCTCTATCTCTCTCTAAGCATGTCCTCAGTGAGGATTAAAAAAAAAGAGCTACAGAAGTCATGGCTGACCTTTCAGATGTCTTGACTTGGTGACGTTCGATTTGTAAATGAGATCCAGGAGAATGAATGGGTGAGAGCTGGATTGGAGCTTTAAAAGTCACCTTATCCAACAGTGTTTCACAAGCAGGGACATGGCCAAACACACTCAGGCTCAGACCCTCACCATGTGAGAGCATTCCCCTGCCTGGGTCCTTTCCACACCCACAAAAACGCCAGCATCACCATGTTCCGGCAGCAGTGACCTCACAAGGCTCCAGTTCTGTGGTGCGTGAGGAGAAAGGCTAAGTTGAATAGAGGAGTAACCAAAATTGCAGATGTAAGTGTCCCAGACTCTTGAGTCTGTGTCCCAGAGGTGGCAGAACTCTATAAGCATCCCACAGCTTTGCGGTGGCTAAGTCCCAGTCTGCATAAGATCCAGCTCCTCTGGAACTCAAAACACATTTCCAGCTGGAAAATGATAGGTGTGTAATGTGGCCTTAAGTTAAACCTGTATTTCTTTCTTTCAACAAATACTGAGCTCTAGCCTGCATGGAGCTTACATTCTAATGGGGTGAGGGGTCAACAACGAAAGGGAAGAGATGATGTTATTGCCACTGGCAATAAGTGAGGGGGGGGGGGGGAGCGGGAGAAGAACCCTACGAGGGGTGGTGCGGGAAAGGACCTCGGAGAAGAGACTGCAGGAGAGACCAAAGAAGTGATGGAGAGCTGGGGTGGGGAGCCTCCCACTGGCAGTGGCTGTAACAGGGTTAAGAGGCAGGACAGACTTTGGTGGGGCAGACTGGGAAACAAGGCATAAGATAAGGTTTGGGGGAGAGGGGCTTGTAGGCCACAAAAGGGAGCTTAGATCTAATTCTGAGTGCTGTGGGAAGCCACTGAGTAGTCTTCAGCATGGACCGACATGTCAAGGTTTTCATTTCAGGACCAGTATTGCTGGGATATAGAAGAGATCTGGGAGGAAACTAAGTGAAAGCAGAAAAAATAGGCAGGAGGCTCCCGCAGTGATCCCGGGAGAGCCAATGGGGGCCTGAACAAAGATGCTCACTAGATGGAGGGGGAAAGAGCAGCCTGGAGCTATGTCTTGGAGTTAAAACCAGAACTTCTGATGAACTGAATGTGGGAGAGGAAGTAGAGGAATCTCCTCCTTTCTGTGAAATGGGGATAAACACAGTAAAATGCAGTACTGGCACAATGCACATGCTTGGTCTCTGCAGGACTGTATTGCCAGCTCCACCCATCACTTACTGGCCAAGGGATCCTGAGTGCTGTGGGGAGTAACTGAATCTCTCAGTGTTCGAGTTGCTGGCATTATACGTCAACCAGGGATAGTAACAGTATTTACCTCATGGGTTTACTGTGAGAGTTCAATGAGTCAGTATTGATAAATGCTTAAAAGAATGCCTAGTATGTACTTGGAGCTATATAATCTATTTATTGCCATTACTATTATCATCATCTCTCTCATGGTACTATTGAGTTAATTCATGTAATGCCTTTAGGGAAGTATCTGGGACATAATAAACTCTCAACAAATGTCAGCTCTTACTGTTATCATCATGAACGATTGCCAGTTGGTGGTGGCAATAACTGAGGTAAAGAACAGGATAGACTAGGGCAGTGGTCGGCAAACTGCAGCTTGAGAGTCACATGCGGCTCTCAAGCTGCGGTTTGCGGCTCTGTTGACTAATGAGTTTGCCCACCACTGCCTTAGGGAAAAACACTTAAAAAACATTTTAATAATGTACTAATGTCTTTAACCTGAAGTCAAACTTTTGGGTAGGGGTAATGCCGTTATGCAGTGGTTGGCAAAATCATTAGTTAACGCATGTGGCTCGCGAGCCGCAGTTTGCGGACCCCTGGACTAGGGGATTGCTATGAACAGGGCCTGTGGAAACAGTTCCATTTGAAATGCTATGTCTGCATTGTCTGTGAGATATTCAAATGTCAAGGTCAAGTAAGAAGTTGGTCACATGAATCTGAACCTCAGAGAAAAAGTCTGGACTAGAGGTAGTGGCTTAAGAGTCATCCACATAAAAATGAGTTAACTACAGAAAATGGTGAGTCAGTGAGAGAGAGAATGAAGATTGAGAAGAGGGTCTAGTGTTGAGTCCTGTGGAAGCCCAATATGCCAGGTCAGACCAAGGTAGACCTTAGACACTTAGAAATATTCAAAGTGATGAATAGCAAGGACCTACAAACAAGATTACCCTACTACCAAGATTACTCTACAACCAAAATTACTCTATCCAGCAAAAGCTATCTCTTAGAATTGAAGGTCAGCTTCACAGACAAGAAAAAGCTATAGGAGTTCATCACCACTAAACCAGTATTACATGAAATTTTAAGGATATTCTTTAGGAAGGAAGGTACCATGTTTCCCCGAAAATAAGACATCCTCCGAAAATAAGACCTAGAGCATGGAAAGATAAGACATCCCCTGAAAATAAGACCTAGGGCAACTTTGGGAGAAAAAATTAATATAAGACACTGTCTTCGGGGAAACAGGGTAGAAGGGAATGAGGGAGGGAGGGAGGAAGGGAGGGAGGAATAAAAATATGAACAATAAAATGGAAATAAACACATATCAACAATTGAATCTGAAATATAAATGAACAAGGAATCTAATGAACAAAATAAATTGGTGAATAAAATAGAACCAGATTTAATGACAGCCTATTGTTCATGGAAACATAGAACAGACTGACGAATCTCAGAGGGAAGGGGGCGGGGAGAGATAAACCAAAGAACTTATATGTATATATGCATTACCTATGGACACAAACAATAGGGTGGTAAAGATCTGGGGCGGGGTGAGAACCAGGTGAAAAAAAGGGAGACATATGTAATACGCTCAACAATAAAGTTGTTTTTTTTTTAGTTCATATATTATACAGATTTTTGACTGCTTGGGGGGCAGGGTTGGCACGCTTAACCCCATCATTGTTCAAGGGTCAGCTATACCGAACAAATAGAAGCTATTAATACCCTTTACTTTATACTATACAAAGCCTCTTAGCTATTAATAAGATCACCGTCATTTCTGGGGCAAAAAGGAATAATAATAAAAAGAAGAATACGATGGTGAAAATGTTGGTGACCACTGGTAACTCCTAACTCAAAATTTCTTCTTCAGGATGCCTGAAACACACCTACCATCCTAACATGATAGCATTATGAGTTTCAGGATGGCACATGAAACTCATTAAAATCTAGGGGAGAAGGCTTCGATCCCCTACTAGACTGTAACCTCCCTGAGGGCAGCATCCATATATGATTTAATGACAGCCTATTGTTGAACTAATCCTTTAATACTTAACTCCCTTACTCCTAAATTCCACTTTAGAAACTTCCAATTTAGAAATTAAAGATTCTAAATTATTTTCTGCAAATACTTTAAAAGTCACTGTTGTACAATAAATCCTTTCAACAACCTACCTACCCCCATCTGCCCTTTGCACACACCCTTTGTCTCACCTAAAGCAGACTGACAGATTTCAGATGTAGTTTTCCAACAGTTTCCCCCAGCAGATTCATTCTCACTGGTTTCTAACTTCAAAATCCAACTTTTCAGAACCTTTTTAAAAAAACTTTGGGAGGACAGTTATATCTGAATCAGAGCTACCCTTTCAAATTTTCTAAAGAGAGAAACACACACACACACACACACACACACACACACACACACACCAAAACCCTGAGGTCCAAGAGACAAAGCACATGTACTTTTTCTGTGAGTTAAATGTTTCTCTGCCCTTCCTCCTAAGTGACACAACCCTGAGAAAGCTGGACCTAAATAGCTACTCACTTGCCTAAGATTCAAATCTTTCTTGATACCACATAATAAGCAACAATTAATAACAAGACAAAATAGGAAAGACCAGAGATTACCAAAATCTGCTTATATTAAATAAACCAATTACAGTTTATGTTTGCAATCTGCTGGTATATATAAACTCTGAGACAAAAGTGAAGGCAGCCTCAAAAGTTGCCATAAATAAGCTCGATGGAGGCTGGAGTAAATTAGTCCTAATTCAGATACTTCATCAGTGAAGGATCCAGACTTTCAGGAAGAAATCTGCAAAGCTTAGAAAGGCTTAAAAAAAAAAAAAAAGGCAAGCATCAAATCAACAGATGATGTGTTAATTTTAGCTGCAAGAGTCCAAAGTGAATAGTGAAATGAGGAAAGCAGCCAAAGGACACACAAGCAAGAAATGTTCACTGAGTGCCCAGCACAGGCCCAGGCAAGGGCTGGGCTAGCCTGCAAAGTCCAGTGAGGTCCACCACCTACCCAGAAGAGCCCCTCCAGAGTGAGAGCAGAGTGGAGAATAAATATATTTCAATGCTATCAAACCAATGCTGTAACTATGGGCCTTTCTCCATTCATACATCCTAAACGTGGGGCCTACTCCTAACTGAAAACTGATGGGGAGCTCTTGGTGCCCAGAGGATTTAACTTTAATCAAATAAACAGTTTTCTCTTATGTTTATTTTCAAAGCTTAAGAAATTCACTTCAGCCAAAGGTATCTATCCACCTAACTTCCTTCTTAGTCACTGCTTTTCAGTTTCTTCAACTCTTTTGTGAGAGAGGATGGGCTCTAAATAAGTATATAAAGTTATCATCAAACTAGACTCCCAGTGCACGAAATCACGCGAGACCCAGAAACTTGCCGCGCTGCAAGCCCCATCAATGCACCTCCTGGCGACTGGGCCTTTGGTCATTACGATGCTACAGCCACCGGCTTTTTATAATATAGGTAAGATTTCTTTTAAAAACAATGAGCAGCCAAATCCAGTTTGGCTCAATGGAAAGAGCGTCGGACTGGGGACTTAGGGGTTCCGGGTTCGATTCCGGTCACAGACATGTCCCTTGGTTTCGGGCACATCCCCGTTGGGGGGGTGCAGGAGGCAGCTGGGCAGTGTTTCTCTCTCCTTGATGTTTCTAGCTCTCTATCCCTCTCCCTTCCTCTCTGCAAAAAAAAAGTCTATAAAATATATATATTTAAAATAAATAAATAAATAATAAAAACAATGAGCAGGGAAAGTGAAGTGGGGAAAGAATCTGACTAGGAATCAGAAGCCGGGCTCTGACCGGCCCAGCTAGGTAATGGCTGGGAGACCTCAAGTGGTGCACAGCTTCTGCCAAACTCCGTTTTCCACCTGTAAATGGATGACTATTTGGTCCCCCTTTATCACATTTATCAACAAATAAATATCAAAGGCGACATTTATAAAGAATGCTCCGAAGAATGTAACATGCTTTCCAAACTAAAAGTGGTGACTTATCAAATATACAATATTAGATTTTTTTCTGTCTTGTCAGAAGGTAGCACAAAAAATCAACCCTCACATATGATCTTTTTTCTGTTTTTACATTATAACTTCTAATGTCATTTTGAAGGCACAGATTTTCCCCAGTCCTTAGAGCTCTCTGGTTCTGCATTTTTAATGAGAGAGATATGGTTCAAGACAGTGTGTTTAAGACATGACATGGCACCCCCTCTGGTGTGTAGAACGAGGCCCACATACAGAGAGAAAGGCCACGGGATGAAGGGTTCCACCACCCAGGCAGCACTCCCAATCTCCATTCCACAGCAGGGCTCTTTCCAAACTGCTTTGGAGTACCACCTGGCTTTTACGTCCTTTAAGGCAGGAATGAGCGTTTCCTACCGTTTGGAAGGTAGGAAATCTAATAGTGAGGGGCATAAGAAAGCCTTCCAGAGAGTCTTCCAGTGTAGCAATGTTTATTCAAGTGCTAATCTGAAGTCCCCTCAGGTCCATGAGTAAGTCATACTTCCAACACAATCCACATGTTCTGTGGAAGGAAAACTGAGTTTTAATTGTAAATGCGTAATAAGTCAAATGGGTAATAAACCACTTCTATGACAAATGTGCAAATAAAGTAGATACTGCACATCTGAGAAGATGTCAAACAAACATATCTGTAAATTCCCAAATTCTCAAATGGCACTAATTCCCAGAATTATCAGACCACTCTTTCTTCAACTTGCAATCACTAGGTGATATTTTCAAATCTCCTTGGATTACTGCATATAGGTTCACAATTCACACAGGATTTTCAATCCAATTTAATTTCAATTCACAGAGGGTTCTCCAATTCATACAGGGAATCCAGGTGTGTAACCACACAACGACTAGTGAAAAAGGAACTGCTACTTCTCGTCACCTCAGAAGTCAGAGGAGGGTGTCATCTGCCATTGGGCTGGTGACCCTGACAAGTAAGGACAGCAGGAAGGACAACCCACTGGCACCCCGTGATCTAAGTGACCGTGATGCAGGAAGGTTCACCTTTAGTGGATTTTAGAAAAACATTTATAAAAGGATTTCTTCTAAGAACAGGAATCCCATGCACTTAACATATAATCTAATCTCAAAAAGTGTTTATACTTGGGTTTTCAGAAATATATCTCCCACATCAAATTATTATGCTTAATTAAATTTTGGCCACAATTTCTCTGAGTTTAAACAATGCTGATATGAAAATAGGCTCTAATTTATTTTACTAAAAAAGAAATTTAATTTTAAAATAATCATTCCATAATTTATTTAGCAGTTTCCCCTCTTCAATTTACTTGGTAATAGTTGGGTATAGGTTTAGTTTTTGGATTTCTTGTTTTGCTTTGGTTTCAAATGCAAAGCTTAGCTGCTTTCACAGCCTGGGTCCTTTCATGATTGCTACCATTAGGGTTGTCCCATACACTTTTGCAAACTTGTAGCACAGATATCCTAACTTACTTATATCCACCCTCCCCATACTTAAAACGGGAGCCACCATTTTCTAGGACCACTCATCAGTTCTTACAGAATTCCAGAATTTTCTATAACACAGAAGAAATAGTCTCACATATATATATATTTTTTTGTTTTGTTTTTTAAAGGGGAGAGGGTATTCCAAGCCATTCTGCCACGTGGACTGAGGAGTTCAGGAACCGATCTGTTCTGAGGACAGCTCAGAGATGGGGGGAGAGTAAGGAAAAGCTTTCTAGGCCTGTCCATATAATGTTCCAGTCTCTGGGTCTGACTAAGGCCCAGCTACTTCCCTGCCCAGATTCCAATAGACAGCCCAGAATCTTCCCCATAAAATCCTTTTTTTTTTTAAATTTTTATAAGTGAGTTCAGTTAACTCTCTTTTATGCGCCACCAAGAATCTCCTAACCAGCAAAGGGCTCTATAGGCCTTTCTTTTCCCTGAAAGAGGCAAGATGGAAACTTATAGGTGGTAGTTGGAACCCAGCAGGGACTGCAAGCCAGTAAGCAGCAAGCAGTACCTCAGAACCGCTTCTGTGGCAGGGGCTGCACAGGGTAACGCCAACCTCACACATCCTCCCCAGGCTCTCCTATAACCTCCGGAATAACCTAGGTTAGAGGGAGGGGAGCTGCTCTCTACCCACAGCCTGGCCTTAGAGTCCAGCATGGAAGAGACCGGCAAAGTGTCCAGATGCCATCCAAACGCACTGTCCTGGACAGCAGTCCCCAGGTCCGAGAGCAGCAAGACGAACCCAGGGAAATGTGGGCACAGCGGCTCCACTTCCCCTAGTCCAGTGGTCAGCAAACTGCAGCTCGTGGGCCACATGCAGCTCTTTGGCCCCTTGAGTGTGGCTCTTCCACAAAATACCACGGCCTGGGCGAGTCTATTTTGAAGAAGTAGCATTAGAAGAAGTTTAAGTTTAAAAAATGTGGCTCTCAAAAGAAATTTCAATTGTTGTCCTGTTGATATTTGGCTCTGTTGACTGATGAGTTTGCTGATCATTGACCTAGTCAACTTCCCATATGGAAAGAAAATAAACTCAAGCTTAAAACCCAAAGGGACATCAAATTAGACAGAGCATGCTGATGATATTTTTATACATTTCGGTGCACAAAGAGGAAGCGTCCACTATTTTTTTTACATACAGTCAGCCCTCATTATTCGCAGGTTTCACATCCACAGATCCAACCAACTGCAAATTGAAAATCCCAGAAAGTTCCAAAAAGCAAAACTTGAATTTGTCACACATTAAGCACTACACTCGATCCATACAAACCAAGTGATACGTAGGCATACCCTGCTGTAGCCTATCCCATAGAATGAAACCCTATATGCAAATCAACTGAACGATGAACAACCGGTCACTGTGATGTGCACTGACCACTAGGGGCAGACACTCAATGCAGAAGCTGTCCTATGGTGGTCACTGCGATCCCAGGAGCACCTCTCAGCCAGAAGCCGGCTCAAGGCTGGCGAGTGCAACAGCTAAGGACCCCTCGGGGGATGTCCCCAGAGGGGTCCCAGACTGCAAGAGGGTGCAGGCCGGGCAGAGGGACCCCTTTCCCCCAGTGCATGACTGTTGTGCACCAGGCCTCTAGCATACAAATATAGGATATATGCAGATACTACACCATTCTCCATTAGGAACTTGAGCATGTGTGGATTTTGGTATCTGTGGGAACAACTGTACATAAAAATACTTGGCTAAAACACCACCATGATGGTTGCACAACAACATAAATGTAATCAATGCAAATAACTTTATAGTTTATGAATGACTGAAATGGTAAATTTTTTGTATATTTTACCACAATTAAAAAACAAACAAACAAACACACACCATAACACAATAAAAGCGTTACAGAGACTGACTAAATCCCCATGGCAAGCACTATGCATGCTATTACATATGACAGTCCTATAAACAAGTGTTCCCTTGCGATGGGCAACTCAGTACAGAGCTGGGCTGACTTCATGGGAAGAAAAGACTGTGGTTTGGGGGAGGGGCTGTTGAACCCAAGCAGCTGTCTTCTGGAATCGGTAATAATGAAAACACTCCGCACAGTCCATTTCCCCCCACCTCCCAGCACCTGATCAGCACGGCCTTCACATTACTAATTCCTAAGTATTTCGACATAAACTCCTCCGAAGTCACTGCTGGTTTCCTATCAGCCACAAACAGATGGCAACCCAGAAGAGTCCTGTTCCCATCATGCCAACTTGGCGGGAGGCTCACCTGCTGCCACCTGAAACACAGATCCCGCACACCTGCACGCAGAAGGCTCCCGAGCACAACTAAAATCCTGCCGGATGCCCACTGATGAGCATCCTTAAAAGCGTGGGGGGAAGTCTCATTACAAATCCACTAATTAATAAACACAGAGAGGGACCGCATCGCGGCCTGATGTAATTACAGGAATGTGCGCTCCCACTGCAGCTCCACTCTATGGCTGAGGCAGGCTCCCTGCCTGACGACGCTGGGATGTAGTCCAGTTTCCTAATATATCCATATGCATGAGAATCAGAGCACATCTTATTACAGCAAACCTGGAGAAAAACCTTTGGAGATGCTGAAAGTTCAATTTCAGACACATTACTACATCCTTAAATCTATTTACAATGAAACCATCCATCCTGTTTTTATAACACCAAGTAGACTTCTTGTTGCAATCTTTTAACCTAAATGATCACACATTAAGAGAATGACAGACTGTTCAAATTCATCTAAGTTAGAAAACATAAATCACGTCTCACATACACACACACACACACACACACACACACACACACACACAGGGAAGAACCTACCTAGATGGTTTACTTCATCAGATTCCAAGCACAGATGCTCCTCTGTCCTCTCTGGATACACCTGTTAATTGTCAGAGCCTTAACCACTGACTGCTCCTTGCCTGCTCAGCAAACCACACTGGACTCTGGAATGCTAAGCCAAGGTTTTCTTTAGCAGGGACACTTAATTTAACTGTAACTCACTGCACCCCAGCACACCCCAGGTCTGAAACCTTTCTTGTAATAAAGACCAAATTCTTAAAATTGGGATACAAGACCTAGCATGAAAAGTGGTCTCCTCCCCAAGGTCTTTGCAGTTCCTCAGGGAAGCATCTCTGACCCTGTGACTAGATCAAACTTTATACCCAGTACTTCTTCGTGGTTAATATCCATAATAGAGGAAACGTTTTACTGAAGGGGGAGGGGCTCCATGCCTAGATGCTCTATCTGCTACACTGCTTGCACACGGGTCAAATCTATGACTTGTCCAAACTCAAACTCAGTGCCCCTTGAGCCACATGTTTCCCTTCCCATCCACTAGCCTGGGAATCCTGGGAATTGCCCCTAGCCTGGGAATCCTGCAGAGACAGCAGAGCGTCAGCAACCCACTCCTGTTAAACTTGTTGACTACTCCTAACCAGTCTCCTTCTAGAACCCAAACTCTCTCCCCTCTGTGAATCCAGTATGTCAAGCTTAGCTGGTTGGTGCCACAATAGTGAAATAAGTCAAACCACAACCAGAAGTGGGAGTCCCAAGAAAAGACTAAGAGGTGCAAAGACCTTGCATGTCAAACTAGACTCAATTTCTGTACCAGTCGATTTGGTAGACAGAAAAAAGCAAGCAGAAAAGCGTTTGCTACAGGTGGGGAGCCCTCTCCCACTGGAGCCCCATTTACAAGGATTTCTGAGAAACTTACCTATTCAAAGAGTAAGTATCTTACCTTTTATTTTTGGATCACTTATTATTTTAACTGAGGAAATTAATTAATCATGTAATAATAAAGTACTTTTATTGGTAGGGGTCTATAAGTTTCATCAGATGCTAAAAAAGTTTCTTTAAAAGCAAATTAAGAAATGAGGTCAGATTGAGGGTGAAATAATTAGGGGTTTGAGAATCAGCCCAGGCGCTCCATATTAAATCATTTCAGGAAAAAGTAGTCTCCCCAGGACAACCTCCCCTGAGGACAGCATGCACTCAGCACTTCAGGAATAGCAGGTTAGAAAGCAATAGTTATCATCCCTAGAGCAATTAAATTTTGAGCACACCTTGAATTTGACTTGTGAATTTACCCCAATTTACTTCTTTTATAATCATTTCTGCTCCTAAACTGCATTATCTTTTGCTAATAGAGTGCAGTAAATTGGAAAAGCATCTTTTAAAATAAAATAGTTATATCTATTATACCTACCTCATTAGTTTATATCAGAACCAACCTCTCTAGGTAATGTTTTGGTTTTTGTTATTTCTGTGTTCTTAAATTTAAATAATGTGTTTTTAAATATACTTCATCCAAGATGTTCCCATGTATAGACAGTTTCTATGAAGTCAGAATCATATTAAGAATGAGTATTAGTCATGCTATCTTATTAAAAATTAAGCAGAAAGTTGTAAATCTCAAGTGACTTTACAGCGTCACACATAAAACGATACAGAAGCCAAGAAACAAATATCTTCCACACAGAACAGTGTGACCGTGATTAAAACCACAGGACTAAAAATTCAGTAGCTCAAAGTTTGCGTTCCAGTTGATTATCTATCTTCTTTCAGAAAATGAGGCCGATTTCTACTGCCTTACCTATCAGGAATTTCCTATGCTCCAAGACAGTTCACTTCTCAAAATAACCTTCTGCAGTAACAGCCAGTTCTTAAGACCAGGCAGACACAAATTGGAGAGAAAGGAATTTATACTGAATCTTAACTTTTAGAAGCTCATTCATGAGCTTATCTGTGAGTGAGTCCAGACTCCCCCTTACTCAGACACTCACCTTGGGCCCACTTTACCTTTCATTAACACCAAAAGAGGTTCAACTCAAACCAGTTTTGCTAGTCACTAACAATGTAGAAAAGGCTGGGTAATAAGTGACTGAGAGTAAAAGGTTGAAGTCATTGGCTTAAATGGACCTCTAGAGATTATTGGTACCTTTCACATGAGATGAGGGTGCTTACCTACTTCCCACAAAAAGTTATGGCTGTCTTGTATACACCAGAGAAACGGATCAATTCTCCGAAGCCAGCACATGCCCATCTTTACGCATCATGTAAAAAAGAAAGAACTTAACCATCGAACACAGGCAAAGGACAGTCAAGGAGATTCCATTTCTATGACCATTAGCCTCGGAGGTCAGTTATTTACAAAACACAGCAAGCTAAGGAAGGGAAGACACTGGGAGAGCCATGACTCTCCGAATTAAACACCATACTCACACCATTTCTGAACCATCAAAAACCTTGAGTCTTCTCTACTTATTTACAATCTATAATAGTAAAAGCGTAATATGCTAATTAAACCAATGTCCTTCCAGATGAAGCCCGGGCTGCGAGGGAAGCCGGGGCCCTGGTGCCAGCAGCCGAGGGAAGGAAGGCCTACTCTTGCAGGAACTTCACACATCAGGCCTCTAGTTTATAATAAATTCCTAGAAGGCTGATTTCAGAGCACCTTATAAACACTGTTGCTTCTAATGGTACTTAATATTTATCCATCACATTTTTTGCACATAAACACACATAAGATACAAATCCGATTCACTACACTACACCACAACATTTTTCAAATCATGAATTTTAACTGATCAAAACCATAAATAAATCTATACCATATAGTTACGTAATTGTCCAGCTGGTCAATTACGTAACTATATGGTATAGGTTTGGTAGTGATCAGTTAAAAATTAAAGGTTGACATACTTATGTAAAATTTAATTATGGTAATTATTTGTGTACTTCATATCTCAGCACTTTGCTCTCCACTGATAACAGAGTAGCAATCAGAATGGTAAGAAGGAAGGAGATACAAAACAAACACAAACAGGATGCCTTAAATCCAAAAAGGTTGCAAACTGATGCTCTAGTAAGCTGTAAAGTATAGATTCTGGGTGGCACCCCAATCCTACACTACCCCATTTATTCCCAAGCCCCTTCGATCAAAGCTGGGTAAGAAGACAAACACTGTGTGTCATTTGTATTCTCACTTCTATCCCAGTAGTAAAAATTACTATTATTGGAATAATATAAGAAAACTGTGAGCTTTCTATCTTTTACTAAGAGAAATTGTGTTTTACTCCAAGCATTTTAAATATTACAGAAGTTATTTCATTATTCAGATATCAGAAAATTCATAAAAGTTAACTTACTTAATATGTTTTTAATGATTTTAGAGAGAGGAAGGGAGAAGGATAGAGAGACAGAAACATCAATCAGCTGCCTCCATCAATCAACACCCCCGACTGGGATTGAGCCCATAACCCTGGCATGTGCTCTGTCCGAGAATCAATCTATGACCTCCTGAGTTCATAAGTCGACGCTCAACCACTGAGCCACACTGTGGCTGAAACTGGCTATTTTAATATGTTTATTGGTCATGTATTTTTACTTTTACAAAATGATCTGTTCTGACTCTAAATCTGGAACAGGGACAGTACAGGAGGAGCCTGAAACATCTGTCATGCCAGAAAACAAAGAACTACATAGATAATAGAACCCTGCCATAGGATTTGGAGCCAACCTGGGTAAGCCTACCTACCCAGAGAGAGGGCAATTTGAGCTTCAAAAGGACAGTAACTGAGCCCTGGCTGGGATGCTTAGAGTGTCATCCGGATATATCAAAGTTTCGGGCTCAATTTCCAATCAGGAGAAATACAAGAAGCAACCAGTGAATGCATAAATAAGTCAAACAAACAATCTCTCTCTCTTCTAAAACAAAATCAATAAATTAAAAAAAAGGGGGGGGGGGAGACAATAACTGAAATGGACTGAAACAAATATAATAATCCTAAATAATAAAACCCTAATATGCAAATCAACTGAACGGTGGAGCGACAGGTTACTATGACGCAACACAGGGAGCACTGCTCATCAGAAGCTGGCTCATGCAGCAGCAGTGGCTGCAGCCTCTCCTGCCTCCGCTGCAGGTAGGCAGTTTTAGCAAGGGATCCCAAAATGTGAGAGAGATGTCTGCCTGCTGGCTTAGGCGATCCCCAGGGAGAACAGGCCTTAGCCAGCAGGCAGACATCCCCCCAAGGGGTCCCAGACTGCGAGAGGGCGCAGGCTGGGCTGAGGCACCCCTCCCAAGTGCATGAATTTCGTGCACCAGGCCTCTAGTAGAGTTATAAAGATATATACACAAAAAGGAAAAAAATCCTCATCCATCACTATAGGATACTAGGGAACTAACTTATGATTTGGGGAAGTGGTAATTAAAGGGAAACAATTAGGCATTATTCCCACCCTTCCTATACAATCGATATTATACCTCATGGTGAGTCCTATATACTGTATACTCTTCCATATAGCAAAACATACACCATTATCACATTAACTGGGAAACAGAAATGTCATCTACATAAGTCCCACTTTTCAAAAAGATATCACTATCTACATGGAAGGAAAAGATAGGACCCAACATGACATAATGTACACATTTGTTTTATCCCCCATGGATTCTATATCCTAAAAAGGAACATTAAGTAATAACTAACTTGTTTTCTCATTTTAATTAAACAAATATATCTACAAATTCCAGTGAGACCCAACCAGTGGTGTCTCAGTGGTTGGGGATGGATCCATGAACCACGAGGTCCCAGATTTGATTTCTGGTCAGGGTAGAAAAGCAACTGATTAATGTTCCTCTCTCACATCAATGTTTCTCCCTCCCTCCCCCTCTTTCTCTCCATCTCTCTAAGCATGATCTTGGGTAAAGATTTTTTTAAAAAAGGATTAAGATGGTGAATTTTAGGAGATATATATATATATATATATATATATATATATATATTATCACAAAACAATGTTTAGAATGTTAAAATTAAGAGAAATTTCACATTTTTTAAAATTTATCTTTATTGTTCAAAGTATTACAGATGCCCCCCTCTGACACTCTCCACCTCAACCTCCTCCTATTGTCTGTGTCCACAGGTTATGCATATATATAATAAAAGGGTAATATGCTAATTAGACTGGATGACTTCCTGGCGTCCTTTCTGACCAGGGCCCCAGGGAAGCCAGCCGGGGCCCCAAGTGCCTGCCTGTGGCTGGAGGAGGGAAGTTCGGGTCCAGGTGCCGGAGGGAAGCCGTGCTGGCAGCCAGGGGAAAGCAGGCCCACTCTTGCAGGAATTTTCATGCATTGGCCTCTAGTATGCATATAAGTTCTTTGGTTAATCTTTCCACCACATCCCCTTACCTCTGAGATTCCTCAGCCTGTTCCATGTCTCTGCATCTATTCTGTTAGGATATTTTGTTAATAGATTTCACTTATAAGTGAGGTCATGTGATACCTGTCTTCCTGACTGGCTTATTTCTCTTAGCACAATACTCTCCAGGTTCCTCTATGCTAGGGGTGTCGAACTCAATCAGAGAAGGGGCCAAAATCTAAAATCCAGCCTAAATCGCGGGCCGAATGGTTTACTGAACAGTCATAAACTGACAATGTCATAAACTGACAGCGGAGTACAGTGATGACAGCGCGGTGCGGGCCACATTGCAAGGCCTGGCGGGCTGGATTTGGCCCGCGGGCCGTGTGTTTGACACATGTGCTCTATGCTGTCTCAGAAAGTAAGAGATCCTTCTTTATTACAGGTGCATAGTATTCCATCGTGTAAATGTACCAATGTTTTTATATACTCAGCTACTGATAGGCACTTGGGCTGTTTCCAGGTCTTAGTTATTGTAAACAACACTACTATGAGCATTTGAATTTTAGTTGCATAGTCCCTCAGCTTCACCAAGGACAAATATATAATTTCAATAAAGCTTTTGGTAATATTGAAACTGCTTCACGAATCCTAAATAGGAACCAATGCAATAACTAAATCAAAGCATTTTAATAGTTTTACCCAATCTTTAATGCCCTTGATGAATCAATCATGTGCATAGTTGGGCCACTCAATCCATTTTCAATCTCTTTTATCCACAGAAGGGGACAGGAAAGACTATAATGGATATTTCCAATTCAATGGGAGAGATGAAGAACGATGGCCTATCTTAGCCATGTACAAGGTAGGCACTCAATAAACATTCATGAATTCTAATACTCAGTGAATCTGCAGTAAAACCAGAAAGAACACCTGCCTGTCACCCCCCGTCCTATCACCATCTAGTGAGAGGGCTGAAACCTCCACTGGTCTTTCATTACTTGGATCTTGGCATCAATGTTGGATGGTTCAATGTAAAACAGGTTTCATGTACCAACTATCCTTTTATGGGCTTAAAATTTTTTTTTTCTATTAGAGTTTTAGTGAGAAAAATAATGTAACCACACTGCCACTCTTATACCTCAATATGAAAACTAGAATGTTCAATATAACATACGTCTTTTCTAAATGAAAAAGTCATTGTTTTCAAATATATAACAGCAAGTGCATTATAGTCTTATTTCTCAGGCACAGGAAGCAGTCCTGGCGTTCCATTCTGCTCCCATGTCTGAAAGCTCTCCACGTGATCCCTCTAACTCAGAATTACATACCTCTGACTCCAGGGGTCAGCAACACCTCCCCCAACACATGGAAACACAATCCTTCCACAACGCTTACTGAGACAGAACGCTTCCTAACAACTCTTCCATACAAACTCTGCCCTAGTCTGTAGACGAGAAACTAAACACTGGATGTGGCTGCTCACAATGCATTCACATGCTCATTTCCACGACAGCAAACTATGAGGAAATGAGGTGGGGACTCTGAGGTCCGCCCAGTCTGTCGCTGCACAGTGTTGACACCCACTTGCGAACTGCCCGGGGAGGGGAGCAGCCAGGGCTCCGTGCAAGGTGCCCTGTCATCTCACATCCATCACGGCCCCCGCAGGCCGGTGCGGTGCTCCGGGCCTGGTGGTGACGGCTCTCCAGGGCCCCCGCACTGTTCCCAGCGGCCTTGCCTGCAAGAAACACACTCCCACTCCTGAGAGATGGAAACCCAGGGGCAGAGGCAGAGGCAGGGAGAAAGGGACCCCCCACCCTCACCCTCCAGGAGGGCTATTTACATTCTTCAAAGCCTTGGCAATAAAAGGCTTTCCCTGTGCTTTTCTTAAAAACCTGCCTCCTGGGTATCCTTAAGTAAACTCACTGAACTACTGCAAAATACCAAGAGGAGGAGTCCCCGACTGAGAAATCCAGGAACCGGCTCCCTGCAGGAGGGGTGGGGGGGAGAGGGGATTGTCCCCAAGGAGAGAAGCTGGGAGACCTCCCGGTCACCGTGGCCATCCAGCAGGTCAGGGTCACATCCACTCACGGGAGGACCGGGTCGCCCTCACCTCCTTCCCCGGAGCTGGGCGGCCCTCACCTTCCAACCTTGAAGGATGTGACGGGGGAAGCGGACCCCTCTCCCCCGCTCAGGGCCGGAGCGGGTCAAACTTCAGCCCCGCACGGCCACGCACTTTGTGGGCAGCGCAGACCGGGGGGCGGGCGGCATTCCCGGGCTCCGCCGCGGGGACAGCCCGGCCCGGACCAGACGGCGGAGCGGGCGTCCGGGCAGCCGCCGCGACAGGTGACCGGCCGGGGCACCCCGCGCCGGCGGCCGGGGCAGGACGGGGCCGGGGCGGGAGGGAAGCCCGCTCGGCCGGCGCCGGGAGGAAGAGGAGGAGCACAGCCCGTCTCCCCGGGGAAGCCGTGGTCGGGGCTTTTCTGGCTCCACAAGTCAGGGAAAACATGGCTCCGCGCCAAGCGCGCCGGTTCACACACAGGCACACGCACCCCGCGCTCCCCCGCCGCCTCCGAGGCCGAGACAAAGGCGGCCAGCCCCGCGCCGCCCGCAGCCCGGCCGCCTCCCTCCCCGCGCCCGCGGCCCCGCAGCCCGGCCTCCCGCCGCCCGCCGCCCGCCGAGGGGCCTGGCGGGCTCCGGCCCCGCGCCGCCTCGAGGGCACCGGCGCCGGCCCGGCCCGGAGAACGCCCGGGCGGCACGGGCCGCCGCCGCCGCGCACGCAGGGCGATGGGGACCGCGGCCCCCGCCGCCGCCCCTCACCTCCGGGCCGTGCGGGCCGCGCCGCTCCGCCTGCAGCAGCCCCGCCGCCGCCTCCCCCCGCGTCTCGGTCGAGTCTCCGCCTCCCTCGGCCGCCGCCGCCGCCGCCGAAGGGCCGGGCGCCGCGCCACGTGACCGCGCCACGTGACCCCGGCGGGCGGCGGCGCCTCCGCGCCCGGCCCCGCGCCCCGCGCCCCCGCGCCCCGCCGTTCCCGCCGCCGCCGCTCCGGGCTGGGGTCGCGGCCGCCGCCTCGCCCGGCGCTCGGTCCCCGCCCGGGGTCTGCCCCGCCGCCCCCTGCTCCCGTCACGGAGCCCCGGCCCCACCGACCGCGGCCCGGGCGATCGGCCGCCTCCCCGGCGGCTGCTCCCCGGCGAGGACCACGCGGACCGCGCGGCTCCCGCCGGCCGCCGAGCACTCCCTCCGGGCCCCCGCCGGCGCGGCCCGCTCGGTGGGGCCGGAAGTGCACGTCCCGCTGTGTGAACGGGAAGCACCGACCCGCTCCCACCTGGGACCGGCGTTTCTCCCGCGAAGACGGCCGTGGAGGTGCCTGGCGGGGTGCCCGGGGACGCCTTCCCCAGGCGGCGTGGGGAGAGGACCGGCGGCGTCACTAACGCACAAAGGGGGGCGCGGCTGCCGCCCGGCCTTGAGGACCGCCGCGGCGGACACTCCGCGGGGCCCGCCCTTTCCGCGGGGCAGGCCGCGCTGGGGCGGCGGCCCGCGGAGGGGCGGCTCTTCCTGAACACAGGCGGGTCGCCTCCTTCCTTCAGTGATTCGAGGCGTAAAATGCCCCAAACTGTTAAGTCTAACAGCCACTCTTTGTAAGGGATCGAACTTTTCCCAATTCTGCCTAATTGCCAAATTTCTCAAATCAGGTTCATATGTTAAGAATTCCTGCTGTGGCCGAGACCGGTTTGGCTCAATGGATAGAGCGTCGGCTTGGGGACTGAAGGGTCCCGGTTCGATTCCGTTCAAGGGCATGTACTTTGGTTGCGGGCACATCCCCAGTAGGGGGTGTGCAAGAGGCAGCTGATGGATGACTCTCTCTCTTCGATGTTTCTAACTATCTCTCTCCCTTCTTCTCTGTACAAAATCAATAAAATATATTTTTTTAAAAAAAGAATTCCTGCTGTGAATTTCTGGATGTCAGAAAGGAAAGAAAAAATTAGACGAAGAGTTCTGAAATTCCATGCCTGAGGTTTCACAAGAGTTGGCAAGTGCTACCTAGATTTTTTTTTAATTAAAAAAAAAAAGATTTTTAAACAAGCAATACTTGCTTCATGCAAATACATTAATACTTCTAATAATGCACTTAATAGAAGTATTTATATCAGTATTATTTGATAACAGTATAGCACACCAAAAATATTGAAATCTTTTAGAAAAAAATACATGTAGGTATTATCTATACTAATAAAAGGGTAATATGCTAATTAGACCAGAAGACCTTCCAGCCCACCTTCCGGACAAAGCCATGGTGGCAGGGCAGACATGTTTAGGGGTGATCAGGTGAGAGGGGAATGGGTGGGGAGGAGGTGCAGTTGTGGGCGAGCAGGCTGGTGGAGAAGGCATTTGGGGGTGATCAGGCCTGCAGGCAGGCAGGTGAGCTAAGGTTAGGAGCCAGCGGTTCCAGATTGCAAGAGGGATGTCCCAGAGGGATGTCACAGACTGGAGAAGGTGCAGTCTGAGCTGAGGGACATCCACCCCCTGCATGAATTTTGTACATAGGACCACTAGTAGTAAACATAAAAGATAATCCTCACTCAACAAGTATTATGCTTCAACTGAGAGCTCAACATTATTATAACACTAGAGGCCTGGTGCTTGAAATTTGTGCACAGGTAAGGTCCCTAGGCATGGCCGCTGATCACAGCCCTTTGGTTCCTTCGGTCTGTGCCGCCCCCTGGTGGTCAGCACATGTCATAGCGAGTGGCTGAACTGGTCAGGTTGAACTACAGAGGGCACAATTTGCCTTTTAGCCTTTTATTATTTAGGATAATGGGGGAAGCAAAGGAAGTAAACAAGGTAGCCCTTATCCTCAAAGTGCCCCTCCCCCCCCCCCCCCCACACACACACACACACACACACGGAGGGATAAGCAATCAGAGCCTGGAGAAAATATTTTTAATCTGACCCTAATGTCTTTAGTTACTAAAAGGAATAAAGTAAAGATGAAACTGCATGGGAAGAACTTTCTTGACTTAACAAAATACAATCTACATAACAGAATTAAAAGTATTTAGCAAACACCATCAATTCTGAACAACATGGGTGTTCTTTCTTATGAGAATGAAATAATATTAAGCTTGAAACCGTTCTTTTCCTAACAGCACAGTTTTACTTCAGGCCCACACGCATAAACTGTCTTGTTCAAGCACGGTTAGGCGCACATGCAGCCAATGTTTGCACACCTGTGAAGGCCCTCACATTTGTGTTCTACCTCCCCAGTTCCCAGTGTCCGTGGTTATGTGAATGGTCTTTGAAGCAAGTTACCTTCCTTGAAATTCTGCTTCTACTGAGACAAGTGACAAGAACGAGATTCCTAACACTGCTTCTTTAAGCATACATTCTGCTTCCTAACTACTCACAGGGCTGTTGAAAGAATTAAGTGGCTTGGCTCAGTGGTTGAGCGGCAAACTGAACCAGGAGGTCCCAGTTTGATTTCCTGTCAGGGCGCATGCCCAGGTTCCAGGCTCAACCCCCAGTGGGTGGCAAGCAGAAGGCAGTCAATAGCCCATTCTCATCATTGATGTTTCTCTCTTCCTCTCTGAAATCAATTTTAAACTATTTTTTAAAAATAAAGTACTTAACATAGTGCCTGATACATGATAGATACTCAATCAAAAATAACAGCTCAGGTTTATGAAGTGCTTCCTATGGGCCACTGTGCCTTGCTGGTTCTCAGTTTTACTATTCTTTCCGTCACCTGTGGCTCTTGGTGGGTGCCTTACCCACCAACATTCCTTAGGGATCTATTCTCTCTCTGCCTTTTGAGGATGAAAATGGTTTTCTTATGTTAACTTGAAGGCTCATTTATAGCAATCTATTACATATGTCGTGAATTTACATTTTAAGCTTTAATAAAAGGTCTAGGAAATGAAAATGATCGCCTTTCATTCGGAAATCTGAGGCAACTGGGAGCCATTTGGAAGATTTGGCAAAGGGGACCCTTCCACTGGCCTCTGAAATCCCATTCATCCAACAATTCTAATTCTGTTATGTTCAAAAGACTTTTAAATATTAGAAAATTCGGCAACACATTTGATGAAAGTAAACCATTCCATAATTGTTAAATAGCAATTACTAGAAGAAAGTGTATCTCCTTCATGATGTTGACTCTCTTAACTGGCTGTCCTTACTACCCTGATCTAGTTTCCAAGAGTTCTGAGAGAGATGGGACTTTTCTTTGTGCTATCCCTGTCTTGGGTCACACAGTGAGCTCAGAGCTCAAACTGGATTTGACAGGCATCTTGGTCACAACCTGACAATCGGGTTGTGGGGAGAATATTGTCCATATCATTTGGCTGTGCAATACGGAAGAAGTGTGGGCCCAGAGTGGCGGCTGGGCACAACTGCATGACTCTAAGGCTGGGCCTGAAGGCACCAGGCATTAGAAATCACAGCCAGGCACTCTCCCTGCAGGGAGCACTCCCAGGCCGTTTCCCTCCCCCTTTCCTGGCTGTCCTCCACCCCTAACCTCTAAGGGACCCCATGAGACTTGCAACCAGGGAAGCAATGGGCAGCAGCAGCTCATCCCGGGCTCACCCCTGAGCCTGTCTCCACAGCCCCCTTTTCTCTGACTCCCAGTGGCCAGAGCAGCCCAGCCTAGGCTCTCCTGTTGCATCTTCTATGCCCTTCCTTGTTTCACTCCCCTATGTATATTTTTGCTGCAGTCAATACATTCTTGCTTGTTTTTACACACACACACACACACACACACACACACACACACACACACAGGAAATCAGAGCCGGGGCCTGGGTTGGTCTCTGCATCCCTCTCTCCCCATCATGTTACTATAGGAGTTCCAGATACTGAAGATCCAGTTTCTGATGACTCTAGCCTTTCAGTCACCACCACATTCAGCATAGGGATCGGGAAACAGGGTCCTGGACATAGGAATATGGAAGGTGTTCATGGCAAAGGAGCTAGAGCTTTTGGAGAATTAAAATGAAAGCCTTTTGTCTTTCAGTGGATCCCGAGAGCCAAAAACACCAGTGCCTGGTTAGGCCTCATTACAGGAAGACAGCATTCAGAATTGGGAGGAAATGTCCGAGGTGCACTGTGCTCAGCATAGCCAGCTACCTCCGGCTGTTCCTCCCTCCAGCTGTTCCTCTGGTTCTGACACTACCACAGTCCCAGTCTAACGATATTAATAAGTTGGAGCACAACCTAGGAAGGGTAGCCAGGAGGGTAAGGACTTGAGAAGCTGTATTAGGATGCTGTGCAGTTTTTTTTTTGTTGTTGTTGTTGTTGTTTTAAATATATTTTATTGATTTTGTACAGAGAGGAAGGGAGAGAGATAGAGAGTTAGAAACATCCATGAGAGAGAGTCTTCGATCAGCTGCCTCTTGCACACCTCCTACTGGGGATATGCCTGCAACCAAGGTACATGCCCTTGACCGGAATCGAACCCGGGACCTTTCAGTCCCCAGGCCGACGCTCTATCCATTGAGCCAAACCGGTTTCGGCTGCTGTGCAGTTTTATAAATAGCTGGCAAAGACAATGGGGGTGCTTAATACAGAGACAGAAGACAATGCGGGTGAATAACGTCATGTGGGCACAGTATTTCTTTTTAATTATTGAGCTGCTACTTTGGACCAAGCACTGTCCCGGAGCCAGTGTGTGGTTTAGGGTTCAGATAAGAGAGAGCCTTGCCACAGGATGGTAAGATAGCCTGGAGCCACTCATGCCTCTGCTTGGACTCTGACGAGCTAGGCTGGACAGAGAGGGCAAGGTCCTTCTTCAAGGCTCAGTCTTAAAGCCCGGAGCCTCTCCTCGGCCAGCTGCCTGCTCTCCCCCTCCTGCGAGTGCCGGCAGAGCAAAGGCAACACCGCTGCCCAGGCCCGGAAGTGCCGGCCGGCTCCCTCTGGAAAGGAGGAAGATGGCGGCATCTGCCCTGCTGCCTCCGGGCCCTCATCTCAGAGGCCTGAGGAGCAGATGAACTCTGGCCTGCACGGGGCTGGTCAGACAATGGTGTTTGCCCTGGCTGGGTTAACTCAGTGGATAGAGGTCGGCCTGCGGACTGAAGGGTCCTGGGTTCAATTCCAGTCAAGGGCACACACCTCGGTTGCAGGCTCAATCCCCTGGCCCCGGTGAGGGCTTCTATGAGAGGCAACCAATCCATGTGTCTCTCTCACATGTTTCTTTTTGTCTGTCTCTCCCCGTCCCTCTATTCTCTCTCTAAAAAAAAAAAAAAAAACCAATGGAAAAATATCCTCAGGTGAGGATAAATAAAAATATAAAAATAAGTATAGCCATTGAAAACAAAAAGTGTTTGTAATCGTCTCTTTCCCCCCCTCCAGAAGAGAGGAGGTGAGCAGGCTGCCATGCTTTGCCCAGTCACCGCTTCGTTCTCCTCCCTCCTAGTCCTTCCTCGCTGAGGCGGGTCCTTAGGCAGCCCTGCATTCTGCCAGTTCCCGGTCTGAGTAGGTAACTGTTGCTGGGCACCATTTTTCCTTCTAGCAGAGTAGTCAGTGGTCTTCCGAAAGGGATAGAATTGGTCTTAGTTCAACAACTATTAAAGCAGGTAGACACCCTTGTCTTGGGTAAATATTTTTTTTTTCCTGGCAGTGTCTTAAAACTGCCTCACGTCTTAACATGCAGAATTGATGTCTGGGAAGAGGAGTGATTTGGGAAAGATTTCCATGAACCACCCTACGGCCAGCCTGCTGAGGAGGGCTAGGTCTGGTGGGAAGGAATGCCCTGAACTGAGGGAGAGAGCAGAGCAGACAGAAGCTGTGGCCCGCCCCGGGGGCTGGTCAGGGGAAGCTGGCCAGGACACCCCAAGGCTGTGCCAAAGCCACTTCTGACCAAACCTCAGGAGGCTGGCTGCTCTGGGAAGCGCTTGAATGAGAGCCCTGGAGTCGGGAGCAGAGGCTGTAAGGCTTGGGGCTGAAGACAGGTAGACTATCAGGCTTGTAGCTAAAGCACAGTACAAGGAAACTGACTTCACTCAAAGATCAACACCGTGAATACACCATGAATACTTTGGGCTCATTTGCTGTTTATTTATTTATTTATTTATTTATTTATTTATTTATAATATATTTTATTGATTTTGTACAGAGAGGAAGGGAGAGAGATAGAGAGTTAGAAACATCGATGAAAGAGAGTCATCGATCAGCTGCCTCTTGCACACCCCCTACTGGGAATGTGCCCACAACCAAGGTACATGCCCTTGACCTGAATTGAACCCGGGACCCTTCAGTCCCTAAGCCAACGCTCTATCCATTGAGCCAAACCGGTCTCGGCTCATTTGCTATTTATATATAACCTGTTTGTTATAGCTTGTCTTTGTTTTAGCTGCCACGTGGCAGAACTAGAACGGAAGAACACGTCACAAGGCCTGGGCTGTCATCCAGACCAGCACTTGCTGACCATGTGTTTGGGCACATTACTCCATCGCTCCAGCTTCATTCCTCAGTCTGTAAAATGGGGAGGGATGTTGGTCCCTGATCCTTTCCAACTTGAAAGTTCTATAGCTTTTTCTTTTCTTTCTTTCTTTTTAAAATAAACATATATGTGCTTTATTTCAGGGAGGACTTAATTCAATAAAAAGTTAGATATAATTTAGGTATCAACTTACTAACTTACTAACAATAACATTTCTATGTCATGACAAGGCCTGGATTTTGAATAGAGTAACTTTCAGGCAACAGTAGCTAAGGCCCAAGCAATTAGGTATAATAAAGCACTGTTACAATATTTCTGTTTGTAATGACTAATCTGAAGGTCTATAGTGTTTTCAATGAAATTGTTGTGGAGAGGAACAACAGTTGGCTTCCCTATTGTCTGGAATATTTGCACCAACCTACACAAGGAATGTTTCATTATACTAAGCCATGTGAACATGAAGAACAAGGTTAACTTGCTGAAGCAATTTTAGGTTGGTTTTCCTCTTACTGGCTGAAAAAATCATCCCAGATGTTGACTAACAGGATATCAAGTTATACCTACAAATATCAAGTTATACCTACTTACGCATTAAGCTCCAAAGAAAATGACTTATTACTCAATAACTTTTGTTGACGAAGGTAGAGGAAGAGAGTCTATGAAAGATTTAAGTATTTGAGTAGTACTATTTAAGAATCGGACTATAGATGAAATAAGCCCCAGTAGTGATTTGCCTACATTGAAGTAGACTTCCTCAAAATAATTAGAGTTTGGGATATTGTAGCAGAGATGAGTAACTAGAACCTTAGGAGAAAAATGATTAAGTCTATATTTCCTATTATATATATCCATTTCTAGTGCCCAGAACTGTGGCAAATAGTGATGAAATGTGTGAGGACTAATTGGATGAATGAATAACTAACAAATCTGGATGGATGATGGGTAGATGAATCATTTAACCATGAATGAATAAATCAAGCATTCATATGAAAGCTATAATGGTTTGGAATAAAAGAACACTAAACATTTGTGGAAAAGGTTCACATGTTAACTAGTATTTGTTTCTGGATATTTAAAGTAAAGGGATAACTGGAGGTATTCAAGAATAAATAGATTGGGCAGCTACTTGGTAGATGTAAAGGGATAAAGAAGGCCCAGCTTGGAAAGGTGTTTGGACTAGTTTTGTCGTGATATTCTCTGATCTTTTTTTTTTTTTTTTTTTTTAAATATATTTTATTGATTTTGTACAGAGAGGAAGGGAGAGAGATAGAGAGTTAGAAACATCGATGAGAGAGAGTCATCGATCAGTTGCCTCTTGCACACCCCCTACTGGGGATATGCCCGCAACCAAGGTACATGCCCTTGACCGGAATCGAACCCGGGTCCCTTCAGTCCCCAAGCCGACGCTCTATCCATTGAGCTAAACCGGTCATTCTCTGATCTTTTAAATAAAGTGATTAAAGTTAAGGATTGTATAGTTGGCTCTTTTAACAACTATCTTCAGATTTTCAAGTTATAATTTTAAGAAGTAAGAAATATATCAATATGAGATGAGCCCTGACTGGTTTGGCTCAGTGGATAGAGCATTGGCCTGTGGACTGAAGGGTCCCAAGTTTGAATCTGGTCAAGGGCATGTACCTTGGTTGCGGGCACATCCCCAGTGGAGAGTGTGCAGGAGGCAGATGATCAATGTTTCTCTCTCATTGATGTTTCTAACTCTTTATCCCTCTCCCTTTTTCTCTGTAAAAAATCAATAAAGTATATTTAAAAAATATATATATATGATGAAAAATCTATATCTTTAAATGGTTTTCATATTATACACCAAAGTAATCATAAATTAAGTACATATAATTATAGGCAAGGTACCCTGCAGGAAATAATCAGCTTCTGGATTCTGGGCTTGCAAACCTAAACACATATAGAAATGATAAAGAATACCATTTATTATGACATTGTAAAAAATATTTGGTTTTGATATTTAAGAAAGACTTAGATCTTACACGAAAAATTTCAGAGGATGAGGAGGAAAATATACATTGATATCCATTCATATCTCTGAAGAAAAATTCTAAATATTAATTTTATTCAACTTCAAAAGATTAAAAGATGGAATAGGAAGTTATCTTGGAGAAATAAGATAACACAAAGTACACAAACTGAATAGTTTTCTAAGATGTGATTCTATTAAATATATACATATAGCCAGAACCGGTTTGGCTCAGTGGATAGAGCGTCAGCCTACGGACTGAAAGGTCCCAGGTTCGATTCCTGTCAAGGGCATGTACCTTGGTTGCGGGCACATCCCTAGTGGGGGATTTGCAGGAGGCAGCTGGTTGATGTTTCTCTCTCATCGATGTTTCTGACTTTCTGTCCCTCTCCCTTCCTCTCTGTAAAGAATCAATAAAATATATTTAATACACACACACACACACACACACACACACATTGAGTGGCCAGATTATATGTTCAAAGATCATAATAATCTGGCCTCTTAGTGTATATGTATGTATATGTATGTATATGTCCTAAATAGTACATACTTTCTGCTAACCTTGCCTCATCTCTGAACAATGGAAGAGATGCTATGGAGAAGTAGGCTAGTTGCTTAGCAACCTGAAATTAGCGAAACATGTCCCCTTTTGTTTACGTGTTTTAAGCTTTTCAAGAGGAACTACAAGATAAATGACAAAAATGTAAAAACTCATAATGCTAGCACCACACAATGTATGTCAGACCATCAAATTGTATATCTTAAATATATGCAACTCTTCATGGTCAAAGAGCCTATATAACAAAAGCCTAATATGCAAATTGTTCAATCAGGAGTTCAACCATTCGCTATGATGTGCGCTGACCACCAGGGGGTGGCACGGAAATTGGTGGTTGTCAGCAGCAGGTGGCAGTGGAGGTGCTGCCAGCTCCAACGGACACTGATGAGAGCAGGACCATGGCGGGATGATGGAGCAAATGAGTGAGCAGTGTCAGGCACTGAGGGAGCTGGGTGGGGGCCCCCGGTCCCGATGGATCATCCCACAGGCAGGATAGTGGAGCAGATGAGAGGGTAGTGCCAGGCCACGGCAGGGTGCAAGGCAGGGTTCTGGGGCCGTGAGGCTGGGGGCACAAGCTAGAGCTCATTCCTGCAGGCCACCCTGAGGGACACCACCTGTGCATGAATTCGTGCACCAGACCTCTAGTACCTCAACAAGAACAAAAATAGCACTTCTAAAGTCTAAATGGGTTAAGAACAGCCGGGACCGGTTTGGCTCAATGGATAGAGCATCGGCTTGGGGACTGAAAGGTCCCGGGTTCGATTCCGGTCAAGGGCATGTACCTTGGTTGCGGGCATATCCCCAGTAGGGGGTGTGCAAGAGGCAGCTGATTGATGACTCTCTCTCATCGACGTTTCTGACTCTCTATCTCTTTCCCTTCCTCTCTGTACAAAATCAATAAAATATATTAAAAAATAAATAAATAAATAAATGGGTTAAGAACAAATAAAAAAAAATAGGAAAATATTTCAAATGTAATAAATATGAGGGTAGAACAATAAAATAGCTCTTGCTGATGAAGGCGGCTCTTTTTGTTTAATAGCAGAGGGCGTTTGGAAGCCTAAAGGTAAATTTGAGGTCTGAGGCCAATAAAGCCTTTGTAAAGCTTTCTATACAGTGGTCTCAAAAGAAGAAATAAAGATACTGTTTTAATCCTCAAATGTGAATGTTTATAAAGTAAAAAATGACCCTTTTTAATTTTTTGCCAATACAAGGAAAATGCATTATTTTTCCGGTAGAAATTAAGTCTGAAATCTAAACCAAATTCATTTATTCCAATATACTGCTTCTCAGTAAAATTATATATAGTTTGTAGCAGCATTTTATTTCGCTAAACACTGCACAGAGAGCAAAGGAAGGACAAATTTTAGGTCATGGAAGGTCCGGATCCCCAAAGCAGACAATAGTGTCATTTCAAACTCTAGGTCAGAGCTCCTCCTACTGGAATAACATACTCAGTACAAGATATCAGACTCCTGGTCAAGACTCAAATTTTTAACAGATGTTAACACTGTAGCATACTTAATAAGTCACCAATTCCTTCTTTGTGGCAGGGGGAAAATGTCACACCAAGTGCTAATTTCTAAACATCCATGTTATATCTTCCATTCATCTTATAACTGGCATGTACTTTGAGATCTGGGTTAACATTTACTTCTGATCTACCTGGTTTAAAAATATTCATGTCACCTTAACAACAACTATGAGGAAGGAACTGCTCTGGTCTTATTTTATGAGGTACATGATAGATCTATTTCCTATGTATTTGTGGCTTTAATGTTATTGTAAATGGTATTTCTAAAATTTTATTTTTCAGTCTTTCATTGCTGGTATAGAAAACTTAACTTTTGTTTATTGATGTATCCAATGACTTTGTTAAATTCAACTGTCATCTTTTTAGATTTTATAAGGTTTTCAACATACACAATCTTGTTATCTGTGACAACAGTTCTTTTACAATCTGCATGCCAGTTATTTCTTTTTCTTTTCATACTAGCTAGAACTTTAGAAGTATAATGATTAGAAATGGTAAAGTGGATATTCTTGCCTTGTTCCCAGTTCTAGGCGGGAGCATTCTTTTTTTCTTTTTTTTCTTTTTTGTTTCTATTCTATATTAATTATTTCAATAGGTGTACTTATTAGATTGAGGAAGTTCCCGTATTTTTCTAGTTTGTGGAGTTTTGTTTAAATCATGAATGTTAAATTTTGTCACATACTTTTTTTCTGCATGTATTTCATGATCATATTGCTTTTCTCCTGTATTCATTCTATTAATGTGAGTCATACTAATTGATTGTTGAATGTTGAAATAATCTTGCTCAAATGGTTATGATGCATTATTCTTGTTATATATTGCCAATATTAAAAATATATATATATATATCTCCTTGTTGTATATTGCTAGATTCCATTTGGTGGTGTTTTGTAAGGATTGTTGTGTCTATTCTCATGAGAGAATTTAGTTGATATTTGTTCTTGTAATATTTGTCCAGGTTTGGTGTCAGGGTTATGTAGGCCTCATAAAATAAGTTGGGAAGTGTTCTTTACCGTTGTCTCAAAGAGTTTGTGTAAAAGGGTATAAACTTCTTCCTTAAATGTTTGATAGAATTTCAGCTGGGCCTATAGTTTTGTGAGATTTTTAAATTAAATGTTCAATTTTTAAACTTTTAAACTTTACCTTTTATCTTGTGTTGGTTTTGATATATTTCGTTTTTTCAAGGAATTTATGTATTTCATCTAAATTGTCAAATTGGCATAAAGTCATTTGTAATTTTTTTATTATGCTTTTAATCTGTAGGATCTATAATATCCTCTTTCATCCCTGGCATTTCTAATTTATATTTTCTTTTTTCCCCATCCTTTGAAATTCGGTGAGACTTGTTTTATAAGCCAGCGTACACTCCGAGAGCAGTGACTGTTGCATATTCACTTGAAAAGAATGAGGATTCTGCTTTTGTCAGGGGAAGTGTTCTGTAAATGTCAAATGGATTGACAGAATTATCAAATCTTCCGTATCCTTGCTCACTTTATACTTTCCCTGGCTTCAGCTCTGGAATCAGCCATTCCTCCAAGGACTCTTTTTAGTGTAGAATAGCATTTAGAAACTAAGATCTGGGGCTTTTGTTATGAGGGTGTCTTTGCTTCTAGGCTCTTTCAAGAAACAGAGGACATTATTGCACACACACACACACATTTATAATAATTTCTAGAACTTTCTGTATAAAAATTACATATTTATCATGAGTTATATTTCCAATTCCAACAACATTCCTGTATTCTTTTCAGACACTGAGAAACTTGGCTCCTAGTAGCCTCAATATATTTAATTACTAGTGGCCTGGTACACGGGTCCGTGCACATTGAAAGGGAAATAATTAGAATATTTTAACATTGCTATTTGCCTTTTCTCCCTCAGCGCCTGGGAGCTGGGTGACGTGTGTGTCCCACCCCCACCTCCATTGGCTATCTGCAAGGCGATCAGGCCCCGCTCGAACCCACTGTGGCCTGGCGCTGCCCACTCATGCTCCCTCACAGCCACTCCTCCTCCAATGCCAGAATTTCTGTGCCAGGAGGGAAAGGAAAAAGAGGATAGGAAGGGAAAAAAGAAAACATTTTTAAGGTCTTTGTTATCTTTCCACCCATTTACTCTGTCTCTCTGGGCTCCTCATTCTTCCCAGCAGACCTGGCCTTTCTTCTGGGATAATTTCCCGTCAGCCTGAAGAACATCTTTCAGGATTCCTTGTGACACAGATCTGCTGATGACAAGTCTCCAAGCTTTTTCTATCTGAAATGTTTTGATTTCAGTCTTGAAGGATAGAATTCTAATTTGACTGTTCTTTCACTTGCAATAATTTAAAGGTGTGTTTCCATTGTCCTCTGGCCTTCATTGTTTTTCATGACATATGTGATGAGTCTCTGTTTTCTTCCAGCTGCTTTTAGAGATTTTTCTGTATCTTTGGTTTCAGCATTTTGACTATATTGTGCATAAGTTGGCTTTTCTTTGCACCTGTCCTGCAATCCTATTAACTTCTTGTCTGTGGGCTAGTAACGCTTTAGGTGTTCTGACACCCAATTTCAGTGTGCGTAGAAAGAGTTGCCCACATCAATAAGCAATTTTCAGATACCAGCAGAGTGCCCGAGAATTTAACCCAATTCTGAACTGTCCGCATAGAGATAGCATCAGATTCCATAGGTTCTGGGCTCAGACCTCCAGGACTGCACAGCTACCACCTCCTCTTCAGATGCCAGTCACAGGTTGTCACCTGTACATCTGACCGACTGGCTATAAGTCAGAGGTTCCCACAAACCTCTCTCCTTGGGTTCTATTAACTTGCTAGAGTGAGTCACAGAAGGAAGAAAAACATTTTACTTATGAGATCACCAATCTATTATAAAAGGATATCACTAAGGAACAGCCAGATGGAAGAGATGAACAAGGCAAGGTAGTGGGAAAGGGCATGGAGTTTCCACTCTTCTCCAGGTGCACCACTCTCTCCAAACCTCCAACCTGGAAGCTCCCCAAACCCATCCTCCTGGGCATTTATGGAGGCTTCATTATATAGGCAAGATTGATTAAATCACCGATTATTGGCAATTGATTCACCCTCCAGCCCCTCTCCCCTCCCCAGCAGTTGGGATGAAAGTAGGAATGAAAGTTCCAACCCTCTAATCACATGAGTGGCTCTCCTGGCAACCAGCCCCCACCCTTCTGTGCTTCTAAGTTAACTCATTCAGGTAAAAAAAGACACCTTTATAATTCTCATCACTTAGGAAATTCCAAGGGCCTGGGGAATTGTGCGTCAGGAACTGTGGACTGACTACATACACCAGTATATGAGAAATACATTTTGGTTATCTGAATGGCCAAATATACATTTCTTATAAATCATGGCATTGCAATGTCATTCAATAATTTTTGAAAATTACCAGCCATTCTCTTATAATGATATCAAAATTTAGAAAAGTTTAGTAACTTGCCCCAAATCACTAACTATTCATCGATAAAACAGATTCAAACACAGAATTCTTGATGCCCAATTTCACAGTCTTAACCATTATGCTATGCTTTTTTTTATTGAAACAAATGTCGGTTTTTTTTTTTTTAAATATATTTTATTGATTTTTTACAGAGAGGAAGGGAGAGGGATAGAGAGCTAGAAACATCGATGAGAGAGAAACATCAATCAGTTGCCTCCTGCACACCCCCTACCGGGGATGTGCCTGCAACCAAGGTACATGCCCTTGCCCGGAATCGAACCCGGGACCTTTCAGTCTGCAGGCTGACGCTCTATCCACTGAGCCAAACTGGTTTGGCAAAATGTAGGTTTATTAATACTAGAATAAAATATTCCCATTTAGAAATCTTCAAAGATATACAAAAGCAGACAGAACATTAACTAAACTGCAGACTTCACACAAATTTTCTCAGATTTCACCTAGTGTGCCTGTCCTGTTTCCAGAGCCCATTGAGGATACGCTTCACACTTAGTCATATCTCCTTAGTCTCTTCGGACCCCGTTTTTCAGTCTTGCCTTGTTTTTATGACCTTTGTGGTTTTGAAGAGCACTGGCCAGGTATTTGGTAGAATTCCCTTAAATCTGTGTTGTTCACAGTAAGACTGGGGTCATTGTTTTTTTAGGGAGAAAACCACAGAGGTGAAATACCCTTCTCATGGCATCATATTAGGGGTACATGTTCTTAGCATGACTTATTTCTGATGTTAACCCTGACACCTGGCTAAGACAGTCTTTTCCAGGTTTCTCCACTGAACAGTTACTTTCACTTGGTCTAAATCAACTCTTTGGAAGTGAGTCACAGTACAGCACATACTCACCGTAGGGGACTAAGTGCCACCTGGACTGAACAGCGTCACATAAGAAATCTGGAGACTCCCGATGACTTTAAAGGTTGAGAGGCACTGATCTAAGTCAATTTTCATTTTATTCCTCTTGGTCTAGGAATAAAGGGGAAAGATTTTTCACCCCAATAGAAGGAGAGGTACAACAGGGGGAAATTTTCCTTTTTCTCTGCTGGCAAATGGAGCCTTCCTTCCCTTGTCTGGGCTGCTGGTGTGAATAAACTACCTTGCAGTGGCAGCCAATGACTTGCGACCACAAGGCAGAAAGCCAGGAACCAAAAACCAATATGATTAGGATGGCAGAGCAGAAGCAGGGTGAACACCTGGAGCTGTCTCCAGACTTCTTGTTACATTAGACCAGAGGTTCCCAAACTTGTTTGTGCCGTAGACCCCTTGCCATGTTTTTCGGTTTTGGGTAGACCCCCTACTTACCTGATATTGATTTTTTTGTAAATTTCTAACTGTAGTGAAGTTTAGTGTTAAAATTTAATAAAAAATAATGTACCTACTTTTCTCCGGCATTCTCAAACAAAATAACACTGATTCACTATAATTTGTATGATAAACTACCAGTTTATATTTTTTTAAATATTTTCTCAGCACTTTCCTATTCAAGATTCAGGAAACGAATGAACGTATTTTTCTCACATTCATATTTATAGAGTGACGAATTGAACAAGTCGGTGCAAGTTCGAGAAGCTTTGAGACAAAAATTGGCAAGAATGTTTACTGCGCGTATGCTTGTAACATGATACTGGTATATCATTATGTGCAGGTTTTTATCCTACAACTTACACAATTTTATAAACATATATAATAAATTTTTTACTTCATAGGTACTTTTATAAATAATTTATATGTTTTTATATTATAAGATAATATGATGTAAGTAAATAGGTACTATCAGTGTATGTTGAGATCCACTATCGTGGACCTCCATTTTCATTTCATGGACCCCCCAATTTTTTTTTTTGCTGACGTAGACCCCTTGCAGGTTGTCATAGACCCCTGGGAGTCGATATAGACCACTTTGGGAATCACTGCATTAGACAATTAAACTTCTTCATTGCTTAAATAACTCTTCACTGGTGTTCAAGTTAAAAGCATTACTGATAAAGATTCAGATGTCTCACCCGTCTTTTTTCTTTTTTTAAATATATTTTTTATTGATTTTTTTACAGAGAGGAAGGGAGAGGAATAGAGAGCTAGAAACATCGACCAGCTGCCTCCTGCACACCCCCTACCGGGGATGTGCCTGCAACAAATGTACGTGCCCTTGACTGGAATTGAACCTGGGACCTTCCAGTCTGCAGGCTGACGCTCTATCACTGAGCCAAACCGGTTTAGGCTCATCTATCTTTTTAAAACTGTATCCTTTACAGGTAGGACATGGAGGTACTTAATTAGTTTTTGAGTAAGTGATGGACTGAAGGAACTGAATAACAGAATAATGTAACTAATGCCAGCATATTTGCAATTAGATTCTGTACTTCCATTTCTTTTCTCAAATACAATAAAGTTGTATACATCCTGCCACTAGAGAAAAATTAGTATGAACATTTGAATAATGATGAAATTTTCTGATGTATGCTTATCAAATTGAGGTTTAATGAATGTATAGTTGACTAAATTTTTAGGACTGATTTATTTATTAACCAAAATATCTTGAATGTGGTTGAGGCAAACAATGGAATACCTACTATAAGGCTATGAGAATGAAAAAACTACAGCTGGCCCTTGAATATAGGGAGTGAACAGAGTGGATAGGACACCGACCTCTGTGCAGTCAAAAATCCATGTATAACTTTTGACTCTTCCAAAACTTTATTAATAGCCTCCTTTGGGTGGAAGCCTTACCAATAACATAAAGAGTTGATTAAAACATATTTTGCAAGTTATATGTATTATGTACTATCTTCTTACAATAAAGTAAGAAAAAAAAAATCACAGGGAGAATACATTTACATTATTTATTGAAAAAGATCCACATATAAATGGACTTGCACAGTTCAAACCCATTGTTCAAGGTCAACTGGATAACATCACTCGACAGTGCAGATTATTCACAGACACAATGCTGAGTAATAGATGCCGGACAGGAATACATGCTGCATGATTCCATCGGTAAAAAGTTAACAAATAAGCAAAACTATGCTGTTCAAAGTCAGCACAGTGCTGGCCCGTGGGTGTTTCTATGAAAGGGCTCTTGGGATGGTGGTAGTCGTCTCTTTCTTGATCTGGGTGTTGGTTATGTAAGTGTGTTCAGTTTGTGGAAATTCTGAGGTTTGTACAGTTATGACTTGTGCATTTTCTGTATGTATGTCATACTTTTATTAAAAATTTATCTGAAGTTTCTAGGTGAAACAAAACCAACCACACTGAAACTACAAAAACTCACAATTAGTAACAGGAACAAGAAAAATAAGCATCTAGGCTAGACTGATAATTAAAAGTCATATTCCATTATATTCCTAATGTATTAAATTGTGATGAAAAAGGTAGGAAAACAATTTATGTTTTAATAAAAGATAATATAAAGTCAAATTATTGCCAACTGTTAAAGTTTTGTGGTTTTTTTTTAATTCTAGGGTACACCTAGTAAAAAAAGGAAACCACGCACACAAAAGAACGGAACATCAGCCCAGGGGCTTTTTTCTGAACAAATGACCCCTGAGTCTTTCCCACAGCATGCTTCTTAGCAAGGCTCTAAGTCTAGCCTGTCACACAAGATACTAAGTGAAGAGTCTCTTGCATCTGTTACTTTTAATATCTAATATTTTCACTTCTGGGTAAGAGAAAAAGCATTTTGGTCCATTAGTTCACCTACTCGCTCCTGGAGGACACTGACAAACTCTGCTATGACGAAGACATGGGTGTCATCAATGTCTTGAATGATGAACTTCTTCCCTAGAGCATTTGACTCGTCCAAGTACAGCAGGAACTGCTTCATGGCAGGGTCACTGTGGAGGGAAACTCATACTGGTGAGAAACCTTACTGTCAATTTACACCAGAACCTGAGTGGTTAGAATTTTGAGCATGTAGAATTTTTAGGTTAAGTTAAAAATCCTAAACTCTCACTCCCATGCTGCCTTAAGTGGTAATGATTTATAGATGTAGCTTCATTTTAGAGCTGTTAGTATACGTTTAAGAGAAAGAGGCCAATAATGTTTTGAAATGAATTCATCACTGACAAGTGAAGAAGTAATGTTCAAAGCTTTGTAGTTAATAGGGCCTAGAATCACAGCCTCCTCGACTGACTTTAAAAATGAATTTCCTTACTTGTCCAGAACCATTACATTTAAAAAGCCAATAGCCTTTCACTACCTTTCCAGGGACACATTAATTTACAAAGCCAGTTAAATCATCACTTTATAAAGCAGGGTGCCAGCTAGAGTCAGATCTGGATTCAATTGTGTGACCTTAAAATGTACTGAATCTCCCAAAGCCTCAAAGTAAACCTACATAAAAGAATTGTTATGGAAATTATAGGAGAAAAATGCCAAGGATAGTATTTGATCTGCAGTTGGTACTCAAGTATTTCCCCCTTCCTTAAAATACTGAAGTTTGTAAGTCTGAAATATCATGTAAACAGTACCATTATCTATATTGTGACTCATATTAGGGGCATAGAGATACAGGGAACAGTATTTCCAGACAATGGAAGTGTTCACAGAGCGAGATTCCCAGATGAGACAATTACTGGTGGGGCAAGCAAACAAGTGGAGACTGAGCAGTTCAGGCCTCCAGCTGCATGATAACCAAGCCCCCTGTTACGGGGCTGACAGGTGCTGGGCGTGAGGGCCTCTGCCCATTTAGGTTTCTCCTTCCTCCTTTGAAGTGTATGACTAGGTTAAGCAACCTCCAGCTGGCTCGCTTAGCTTTCCCCCTGCATGTTTGGAAGACCATAGCTTGTGAGGTGAAGACTTTGCAGACCCTGGAATTCTGTGGCAGGCAGTTAGACAGACAGGAGCAGAGCAAGGATGGTCACTGGGTGGAAAGCCCAGGTGCCCAGCAACGGGCAAAACTGGGAAAGTCAGGACTCACTCCCAGGATAACCCTTCCTCCCCCAGCATATCGCCGGTCATTCAGCTTAGACTCCCTGGCCTTTCAGATCGCTGGCCATGCCGCTCTGGGACCCCTGGCCTGTTGCTGGTCACGTGGTAGACCCACAAGTATGCTGCCTCCCGCCAAAACTGGGTGGAAATAGTAATGCCAAATAGATCAGTTCAACAGAGACATGGAAATCTGGCACCAGGAAGAAACTTAACGACAAAATCTGCTCCATTTGTTATCCAAATAAGAAAACTGAAGTCAAGCAAGGTGAAAAACTTGATCCATTCAGATCTTAAAACAAAAGAAAAAAGAGATTTAAAATGCTCATTAAGTATCAAAGCTACTAACCATTCTATAAGCACTCCTTTCAAGACGTTGACCATCTTTTCCTCAGTCAGAAGCAGCAGATGCCCTTAAAAATGCGAATAAAAGGAAGACAGTGACATACAATTCAAAAGCATCAACATTAATACACTTTGGAAATTTACCTCTGAAATGGGGCAGAATATGAATAAACATTTAAGTCTGTGAAGACAGAGAGCTAACATTAAGAAAACATACAGATATTCTGACCTTTCAATAAAATTACAAGTCTACTGGAAATATTAATGTATAAACCTTACTGGCAAACAAATTTTACCAGTCAATCCTAATGAAAGCAAGCGGCTTACCTACACCAGTGTGTCCAAACCCATTTTAAAAACATTAGTTGAGCCCTAGTTGGTTTGACTCAGTGCATAGAGCGCGGGTCTGCGGACTGAAAGGTCCCGGGTTTGACAAGGGTCCCGGCTCCAACGCCAGTAGGGGGCGTGCAGGAGGCAGCCAATCAATAATTCTCTCTCATCACTGATGTTTGTCTCTCTCTCTCCCTTCCTCTCTGAAATCAATAAAAAAAAAAATATTTTAAAGCAATAAAACATTAGTTGAAAGATTTCTCTTCCCACCAGGAGTATGATTTAAAAAATAAAAAAGATCCTGGGAGGCAGAAACCACAGGATGGTAGCTCCGAAAGAAGCCTTAAAATTATATATTGAGTCCAATCATCTCGTTTTACAGCTGAGCCAGAGCCTTTGAGGCGAGTAAGCAGTAGCTCCCCGTCCTCTCCCCAAGGGGTACAAGGTCTTCAGACTTGTGTTCATTTACAAAATAAATGACATTCCTAAGGATCTAAAGGGGAAAAACCCAGCCGTGCACGCCGTCCTAACCCTTCAACTCCCGCCCTGGTCCCCGGCCATGCCTCCCGGGGGAAAGCCACGGTTCAGTCCCTGCGCGCCAGCCGCGCGGCCCGTTAGATGGGGCCCGAGGGGGTGCGGGACGCCGCCCTGCACCCCCGCAGCTGGAGGACAGGCTTCGGGTGCCTTCACCGCTCCTCTCTTCCCCCGGGACCCCCACATCTTCCCGCTCCTCACTTTCCCCGCTCGTCCTGGGAGCAGACGCCACGCACCTCCGCCCACAGAACCAGCAGCTCTCCGGCGTCGCCTACAGAGCACGCCACGCGTTGCGTCATTGCGTCGGCGACGTCCCGGAGGGAGGGAGGCGGGACGTGGGCGGGGCCTGGGGCGGGGCGAGGAGCGCGGGGGCGGGGTCACGTGCCGCCCGCCTCCAGGTGGAGGCGCGGGCTGGCGGCCGGGAGGACGGCGGCTGCGGCTGACCCGGCGCCGGAGCGCTGCTGCGGGCGGGCCCCGCCGGGGCCGGCAGGTGGGAAGGGGAGCGGGCTTGCGGGGGCGGCGAGGGCGTCCGTGCGGCGGGCAGAGCGGAGAGCGGGGCCGGGGCGGCGGGCGGCTGTGGAGCGGCGGCGCCCCCGCGTGGCCTGGCGGGCCTCGCCTGACCCGCTGACCCTCCGCCGGGCGCGAGGGCCGCTCCTGAAGCCCTAAACGCCCTCGTTCCCGGCGGCGCCGTCCTCTGGTTCTCCCCCAAGACCCGGAGGGGACGGGGGTGCTGGGGGGCAGTGACGGAATGCTGGTCGGGAGGACAGATCGGGCCTTCCAGACCCGGACTCCAGCGCTGACCCCGAGGGCCAATAGGTTGAAGGCCGATAGGTCTCTGAACGCAGTAACGGTCATGTTAACCCGAGAGACCCGGAAGGCTCCAAAATCACCCCTTCCCCAAATTCTGGTCTGTGTTCTAACAGCGCTGTCCGTCCGTCTGTCTGCTTTTACCAGCGGAGGTACAGGGCCCTGCTTTCTGTTCCTGAGGTTGCATTGTACCTAATGAGCTCATTCATGCTGCTTCCTCACTCCGTGTGTTTCTATGATTTACACACCCAGCCCCCCCTTATTTCCCTTTTCCTAGTCCTCAAATCTGTTCCTTCCCGTTGGCTTCCATTCCTGTTGTGGGCAGCTGCGCCCTCTTTAATCTGCCTCTAAATAGTTCTTTCCAAGTTTCTTTCTTTCTTTCTTTTTTTCTTTTTTTTCCCCTTTTTTGGTCCTTGCATGCGTTCTTCTCTTTGGCCATCTCAGCAGTCCATCACGTTGACCCTCCCTCCACCCTGTGCTCCGGGTGCCATCCTGATGCCCATTAACGACCTGTGAGTTCTTACGTGTCTCCCTCAAGCCGCACTGTTGTAGGTGGTGGAACAGCGCTGGGTGACAGAATTAGGACAGAGGGTCCTCGCGGAAGGAAAAAGGGTTAGTCCTTAGAAATCCCAAGTCAAAGGATGGGCGAAAAATGAAACATTAGTTTGGAGGGTGGTAGCCAAATATTTAAGAAAAATAAATTCAGGATCCAGTTCAATTTATAGGTGAAAAATAAAACTTTGAAGACAGCTAATTAAATTAGAGTCTAATATTCACAACGGTGTATTATAGTCTATTGAATCGCAATAGACCCTCCCAGTGGGGGTCATGCAGGAGGCAGCCAATCAATGATACTCTCTCATGATTGATGTTTCTATCTCTCTTCCTCTCTCTTCCTCTCTGAAATCAATAAACAAACAAAAAGTCAGGGAACCTGACAGGGATCAGAGAAGATCCCTCATGACCTATGTCAGCTGGGACGGCCTGACAGACCGAGCACACCGCAGGCCCTGAGGGGACGCCTGTCTGCCTCTCTGGGGAGATTAGAAACTGCTGGGTGTCCCTCAGTTTTGAAAGAGAATGAGTTTAGGCTCTGATTTATCCAGCAAAGGTTTTGTTTAGATCCTCAGAAAGCAATTCCAGTCGAAAGCCAAAGCTGTAAAGGAGTCATTCATTTCTTCCCTGAACTTTAGTTACCTCACTTCTGATCAATGGCCTAGAGTCTCTGAATCCTTAACCCTTCGCTCCATCTTGAGGATTTCAAAAAAGCCTGAATTTAACTCCAGACACAAAGGAAGGAGTGAAGGGAAGAACATCCTTCCAGTCGAAGGGCAAGTCTCTCTCCCTCTCCGTTGGCACTAGGAAGCGGATAGGGAACAGCGAGGGGAAGGGCCTGGGCCTGCCGTTGGTGGGTTGCCTCGTGCAGTGGCTGGCAAACTGGTTCTCAGGACACATGCAGCTCTTTGATCACTTGACTTTTTAGCAAAGGCCAGCTCAGGAGTACCTTAATTAAGTTAATAACAATGTACCTACCTATATAGTTTCAGTTTAAAAAATTTGGCTCTCAAAAGAAATTTCAATCATTGTACTGTTGATATTTGGCTCTGTTGACTAATGAGTTTGCCCAACACTGGCCTAGTGCCAACTTCCATGGTCCATGATCAATAAATCCTGTCACAAGAGTTTTCCAGCGGCTTTTAAATGCTTGTCCTGTGCCCATACAGTGTGGCAATCGGCAGGGAGGGAAGAGAACAGTTAGTCATGTCCTTCAAGGCCAGGTGGCAAGGACAACAAACAGGCTTACCAGTGATGAAACAGTCCAAGTCACAGTAAGACAAATTGGGTCTTGGCACCAAATATGTTGTAGGCTATGGCAGTGGTCAGCAAACTCATTAGTCAACAGATCCAAATAACAGTAATACAATGATTGACATTTCTTTTGAGAGCCACATTTTTTAAACTTCTTCTAACGCCACTTCTTCAAAATAGACTCGCCCAGGCTGTGGTATTTTGTGGAAGAGCCACACTCAAGGGGCCAAAGAGCTGCATGTGGCTTGAGAGCCGCAGTTTGCCAACCACGGGGCTATGGGAATGGCGCCGGGTGGGGTCAGACCGGACCTGGGTTCAGCAACCTTGGTACTTGAGTTCTGGCTAGGAAAGATTTCAGAGCCAAGACCCAAACTATAAGAGAACATTTACTTATAAAACCACAGAGCTGGAAGACATAATTTCTAGAAGAAATGGACTTAGGAAACAGGTTATACAGGTAAGGAAAGGCCCTTGGAGCTTGGGTGTGAGGAGGTAATGAGGGGGGCGATGGAGGAGGGAGAGGAAGAAAGGTGCAGGCTTTCTCCAGAGTGTGCTGGGTCCTCTGACCTCAGGGTTCTCAGGTGGAGATGTTGGGGAGGTTCTAGAGGAGATCTCAGGAGAATACTCAGCAGCTTCCCAGGTGCGTCCTCTCAGGGTCTAGATCTCTCTTGATTGATTGATCAACACCAGGGCATGGGGTCATTGGTCAGTGCAGCTGGTCCTGAGGTCAGCCATGGGGTCACTGGTCTGGTTTTGCTGCTTTTCTGTACCTGGAGCTGAAATGCAACTGAGGCCTAGATGCCATCGTTAGGATAGAAAAGTCAGGGGCCCAAACCACAGGAGGAAGAAAGGGTGGCTATTGGAACTCTACATCACTTAGGGTTATGGGGTTGGAGTGTACATTGTCTTCATAATGCTGGGACACGCAAGTTGAAAATTTATACATTTGTGATCTCTGTTTTACTTTGGCCAGAAAATGTAAAACTGTGCTGTAGCCCCTAGCACACAGGACTCCCCCAGGAATCACTCCCCCTGAAGATGAACCCTCAAAGATTACAAAGTATAAAAGCAATCCATGAAGGATGGCCAGCCTGACTATTAGAAAGAGTGGCTCAACAGACTTTAAGTATGGCTAAAGTATAAGGAAGATTTAGAAACCATGCATACCAGTTGGTTTTTTGCTGCATTTATAAACAATAGCAAACCCTAGTAGCTTAAACAAGCCTGTGGGTTGAATATGGGGTTTGTAGGGTCAGCTATAGGCTAGTTAGTCTGGGATGGCCTCACATGCCCAGCAATTGGCACTGGCTGTCAGGTAATCCTGGTGGCTGGGCTGGTGGGGATATTGGGCAGCATTGCTCATGTCCTCCAGCAGACTAAGCTGGGTATTCAACATGGCGGTGGCCACAGGGTTCCCAAGAGCAGCGGAGACAGAAGCCTCGGTGTGCCAGTGCTTCCCTAGTCTCAGCTTGCATGATGTGTCTATTGTCTGACGGACAAAGTCAGTTGTGAGGCCAGCCCAGCGTCAGTATTGGAGGGAGGGGGTGGGCACTACCAACAAACACGGAAATAGGAAAAGGAATAACTTGTGGCCATTTTGTTATAATCTGCTATACTTCAAGACAAAAACTGAATAGTGTGGAATAAATAGCAAGCAAGTGTGAAAGTGAGATGATCAGAAATAAGAAAAAGTTATTGAAATACTCTGGATAGACTGCATGTGAGGCTAAATACAGCCCACTAAGCGATTGGTCAGTTGGAAGATAGATTTAGGGAGACAATCCGTAGTGCATGCTGGAGAGACAGAAAAAGGGAAAAAATACAGAAGTTGAGATTAGAATAGGAGGGTAGAGTAGAAAGTCTAACATACATCTATTGGGAGTACCAGAGGGAAAGACAGAATGGGGTGCTAAGTGGTAGTTATTACAAACATTGTAGCATTTAAGAAAGATACAAGTTCTACCTCTGAAGGAGCATATCAAATCCTGATACATACAAGCAAACCCATATCCAAACGTAAAGTAGAGAAGTTTAAGAAGTCAGAAGCAAAGAAAAGATCTTTAAATTGCCAGATGGGATATAGTAATCATGATAATGACAAGCAGCATTTATTGAGCGCTCACAACAGGCACTCTTCTGCGTGCTTTACTCGTGTTAACTCATGTGACATTGATAACAATCCTTCAAAACAATCCTGTGATTACTGCCATTTTATAGATGAGGAAAGTGAGACGCAGAGAAATTAATCAACTAGCTCATAATCATTTGTCTAGCTGTGTTTTAAAATGTTTCCAGGATTTTGTACTAATCATGTATGGTAGGATGACAGACACAGAGACGGCTGCTTTGAAAGAAGTTTATTATTTCTAGTTCCCAAGAGGAGGGTCATGTAACACCCCTCCCCCTCCCCTTCCCATTTACCCTCTCTCTCCCTCCCCATTCCCCCTCCCCTCCCTCCTCCTCCCTCTCTCCCTCTCCCCCCCTTCTCTCTTTCTCCCTCTCCCTCATTGGTGGTGTTGTTAATCCTCACCCGAGGATATTTTCCCATTGATGTTTAGGGAGAGAGGAACTGAGAGGGAGAGACCGAGAGAAACATTGATGTGAGGGAAACACATGAATTGGTTGCCTCCTGCTCGAGCCCGACCAGGCCCCGGGCCAGGGAGGTGCCTGCAACCAAGGTACATGCCCTTGATTCAAATCGAACCCAGGACCCTTTGGTCTGCAGGCTGATGCTCTATCCACTGAGCCAAACCAGCTAGGGCTAATCTCATTACTATTACTTTGCTTACAAAGAAACAAATTTACAACAGATTTCCCATGAACGATGAGAAATACCAGATGAAACATCAGTGAAAGTATCCATGTGCTGAAGGAAACCTGCTGTTCATCTAGAGTTCTGAGTCAGCTGTTTTAAGAAAAGGTGAAAACAGCATTTTCAGATGTGCTAAGACTGAGGGTGCTGACTATACACAGGCCTTCATGAAAGAACTGTCAGAGGATATATCTTCATCACTGATGATTTGAACCCAGAAAAAAGTAACAGATGTAGGAAACAATAGTAAGGAAGGAAATTGGCAGAACTGCTGGTAAATATACGCAGGGTGTCCCAAAAAAATGTATATACACTTTAACAGCTGATAGCTCCATTTTTAAAATGGAATGTATTTTAATAAACACTGCCTTTATGATTATTCAAAGTGTGTGCATACATTTTTTGGGACACCCTATACTTCAGAGAACATTGGAAATCCAGTAGTCAGGGGGAGGAGTGTGTGAATATTGAGGAGGATAGATGATGAATCCAGGTCCCTATGGAAGTGAAGGGATGGAGATCTAGAATATAGACCTTTAAAACAGTCACCTACAAGTTTACCTGTTGCCTAAACTAGTTTGCTTAGTCATCAGTTGATGTACTGGAATCACAAGAAAAAAGTTAAAGCTTTTATTTTGTGCTAACATATTTCTTACACATGTACATCAAATAATTCCCCAGTAATCTCTATAAAACTGCTAGGGATTGTTTATATATTGAACCAAAGGACCATTTTTTACATTAATCCAAGAGAAAGAAGAAAAATGTCTCCTCCAAAGAGAATCTGATACGATTCTAGAATGCTGAGTTTTTGTAGAAACCATTGCATCATATTTAGATCATCTGCACTCAGTCGGTGAAGCGGTAGAGCAACAATTCTCCATTGACAGGGTGCCAACTGTGAGCAAGCGGCTAAGATTTTAAACAGTGTTGGGAGCCATCCTGAAGGAGCTGGAGAAAAGCTAAATACTTCCCGGGTCCTAAGTAGGCCTTTCATTCCGAGTTGCTTTTCATTTCTGTAGGGCCTTCAGCCATCAAAGGTAAATAATATCTACTTATATGCATATATAGTTTTAAAAGACATTACAATTTTAAGTTTCTTTATTGACATTATTATTGATTTAAAAATTTTTTTGAGAGAGAGGGGGAGAAAGGGAGAGAGAGAAACAGCAGTTGGTTGCCTCCTGAGCACTCTGCAACGTGGGGATCCAACCCGTGGCCTAGGTGTGTGCGCTGACTGGGAATCGAACCCACGATTTTGGATGCATGGGATGACGTCCCACAAAGTGAGCCACTCGGCCAGGGCAAATTCCTATATTGACGTTCTGATTAATAACCTGTGTTTTCCAGTTTCTTATTAATCATAATTCACAATTGGACAGAGTTTGAAAAATAACCAAAGTACTAGTAAAATATTCTAATAAGCCAGCTTTAAGTTTTTAAGGGAGAAATATATATTTTTTAGTTAAAAAGGTTTTTCCTGCTCTTGAAAAATCTAACCCTATGCCTAATGCACTGTGATGTGACAAGTACTTAAGATTAAAAGAAGTGTTTTTAATTAGACACTAAACTAAATTTATAATAATTGTTCCAAGTACACAGAATGTCCCTGGCTGCTTATTGTGTCGTCTGTTGTAGAAGAATGGGAACCTCAACTCCTCCTCCAAAGAGCAGCACGTCCTGGAAAGATATCAGTGAGTAGTTTGAACAGTAATGTTTCCTCATAGGAGCAGTGGCCTGTTGCCAGGTGGTAGGTTGCCAGGATAGTTCACAAAAGCTTGTTGAACCCAGGATAAATCTGAGCTCTGTTTGTCTTCTCTGGGCTAATGGTCCACCCTCAATTGGTAGGCCTAGAGCTACGCACACTTCTTTTCTTGGGACTCTTGTCCCTCTCACGTGTTTCCTGTTAGATCCATACTAATCCTTCTGAATTTAACTTATGTATTACTGCATTCTCCTTCAGCAGCTAGTTATTGTTTAAACTCCTGCAAAGCACATGTATTAGAAGTGAGCATCGAAGATGTGTTTACTTTATGTATCCCAGTAGACAATCATAGTCCCTCAGTGCAGTGTTGGCAGTGAAAGGGAGAACTACCCTGTTTCCCCGAAAATAAGACAGTGTCTTATATTAATTTTTGCTCCCAAAGATGTGCTAGGTCTTATTTTTTGGGGATGTCTTATTTTTCCATGAAGAAGAATACGGTACACATTTATTGTTAAATGAAAATAAAGGAAATTTATTACCTGTATATGGTACGGTAGTACGGTAGTTGTCAACACAAACCAGACAAACTGTGAATCCTACAGTATCAAGAATTTACTCATTTATTCAATGACAATCATGCCAATCATCTTCTGGAACATCATAACAATCCAATTCCTGAATTTCCTGGTGAATTTCTTGTGACTCCATTTCTTTCAGAATCAGTGGACCAAATCTCTCATGTTTAGCCTAGGGGGGCCTTATTTTCGGGGGATGCCTTATATTTCACTCAGAAGGAAACCTGTAAGTAGGTCTTATTTTCGGAGGATGTTTTATTTTCGGGGAAACATGGTATCCCCGCTCCCTTATTTAATGGGATAGGAGCTAACAGGAGTCAGCGGGGAAGCTAGCTCCCAGGATATGGGGTTCAGTGGGGGCACTGGGCCTGGCAGCAGCAGCCAGCGGGGACCAGGGCCTTGCTGATGGGGTGGGGATGGTGGGGGAAGACAGTGAATGTGAAATGAGGTGGTATTTTTTCACCCAGTGTATATCATGATAGTAAGCCTGGTGTTGATAGCAATTTATTATATTAATGGAAAAATATCAGTCACTTATTATCTGAATATGCCTATTTCCTGTCATTTTTAAAATGAAATTAATCACACTGACTTTTTTTTCCTTTGAAGGAAACATAATCAGGTTTACCGGATCACTCATTTTAGGGTAAGTGTCAACAGTGAGATACTAATTGGCTTCATTATACTGTTATTTGAAATCCCAATGAAAGTGTTTTCTAGGCTGCATGGGGGAGTGAAAGGTATAGATCTTGGAATTAGTGGACTCATCACTGGTTATCACTGGTTCTACCACAGCAGTGTCAGGTTGCTCCAGTTACTTTACCTTCTGAGTGCTGGTTTCTCTGGTCCAAGTGTACGAGGGGACCCTGCCCACCAGCACTGTTACTCCGAGGAGAGCACTGCCCTGCAGAGCGGGGCTCACTAAGCAGCTGTCACACACCTCCAACCACAGCTGGTTTCGGGGTCTAACGTGGGGGAAGAACGTAAAAATCAGCTATAGTCAAAATTAGTTTGGAAAATCCTATGAATCACCATAAAACTCTTATGAAAGGAAATTGAGGCTGACTTAGAAAAGCAATTGATTGACATCTCCTTTCCTGTGCTATTTTATTTTATTTTATTTATTTATTTTTTTAATATATTTTATTGATTTTGTACAGAGAGGAAGGGAGAGAGATAGAGAGTTAGAAACATCAATGAGAGAGTCATTGATCAGCTGCCTCTTGCACACCCCCTACTGGGGATATGTCAGCAACCAAGGTACATGCCCTTGACCGGAATCGAACCCGGGGCCCTTCAGTCCCCAAGCCGACGCTCTATCCATTGAGCCAAACCGGTCCCGGCTCCTGTGCTATTTTAGAAGCACTTAATGACGGAGAGACTCTCTTTCTGAAAATTGTATTTCCATTCTCTTTTCTTTTTTCTCGGGGGTGACTTATGTTAAATGTATGTCTCATACTGCTCTAGTATTTTTGTTAATAATAGTCTATAAATACAAAATCAACTCGATGCTAAAATGATAAAGGAGATATAATTGCCATTTTATCCAAATATATACATTTCTCCATGACACTGTAAGGTCAGGCAAAACATAGATGATTTTTTCCTCTGACTTATTCTAGGCAAAAGATAAGTGAGTACTCTTTTGTAAAGTAGTTTCTTTGTTTATATCATAGTTATATTCAGGAATAGAATGGAAACTAATCACATAATTTTTAGTAAAAAATTTTGTCTTTCAGGGGAAGCATGATAAAATACCGAATACATTGTCTCTTTTTGGCTGCTCAGATAGGTCCCCAAGAGAGAAAAGGGCTCTTTTCAGCCTTGTCTCTCTTCCTCTGGTGCCAGCCAGTGCCTGGCCTTTCTGTTCACCTGCTTTTGCTTTGGGTTGGGAAGTTCAGGAGACGCTAGGTCAGTAATGTTACACTGCGGGCAGCCTTAATGTCTGGATCAAGGGAGTATGCGAATCAGTCTGATTGGGGGGAAGGGGGATTCATTTGGGGATACACAGCAAACAACATACAGGTGACATTTAAAAACTGGCCTTAGGTATAACTTAGGAGAGGAGAAACTTTCCTATGTTGGTGATTGAGTACAAACTGACTAATCTTTTAAACAACAGTTTGGCTTTATATAGTAAAGTGGAATCATAGTATGCTGTCGGCAAGTCTGTAATTCTGCTTCTAGATATGTACCCTATAGGAACTAACGTGTGTACAGTGCACCTGGGTGTGATGTGCAATGGTGTTTGTAATAGACCCAAACTACAAAGTCCCTAATGCCCATCTGGGTGGAACGGGAAAATTACTTGTTGTGTATTCATACAGTGATGAGCCACAACCATCATAGGAAAGTGTAAATGCATGAACTAGATACATGCAGCAACATGGATGAAGCTCACAGAGGACTGAACAAAGAATACAGTGTCATTCCATTCTTGTGAAGTTCACAGGCAGCAAAACTGTTGTTTAAGGACCCATATGCAGATGGTAGACTATGAAGAAAAACAAGGCTATTATAATGAAGTCAGAATAATAATTAGCTGTGGACATGAGAGAGTGAGTCTGGATCAGGAAGGTGCCCACTGTGGGCTTCTGGGATACTTGCTATTAAAGTTCTGTTGTTGTTATTGTTTTGCCTGGATATGGTAATGTAGCTATTTATTATTATTTGTTTAACTGAAATATGTGTATACCTTTACATATGTAATTTGCATATATAAAATATATGGTTTATGCTCATTATTGCATATATATTATGTTTTCCAATAAAAAATATTATCTTTTTAAGTTAACTACTTAAAGCTTAATAAAAGAGTGACTCTTGTGTTACGTTTAGATTATATATTTAAGATGAATTTTTTGTTTCTTTTTTAGAAGTTCTCTATTTTTTACATATGAACTTCTGGCCCTAAAGAAGTCTTTGACATTGGATACTCAAGTGGTAGAAAGAGAAAAAATGAAGTCATATATATGTATGCATACAGTTCTAGATAAAAGAGAAAACTATGGTAAGTTTTGTGGTAAAGTAATCCTATTTTTGTGACAAATGGAAGCTAGTTATTGAACTTAGAAATGAATATTTAAAATATATTTTATTGATTTTTAACAGAGAGAAAGGGAGAGAGATAGAGAGCTAGAAATGTCGATGAGAGAGAAACATTGACCAGCTGCCTCTTGCACACCCCCTACTGGGGATGTGCCTGCAACCAAGGTACATGCCTTTGACTGGAATCGAACCTGGGACCTTTCAGTCTGCAGACCGACGCTCTACCACTGAGCCAAACCAGCTTCGGCTAGAAATGAATATTTAAAGCACAGTATAAATAAGGTAGTTTCAGCCAACTTTAAGAATCTCCAAACCCTGTGAGAACCAAGTTCCTAGAGTTAATTGGAGCCTTGGCCGGTTTGGCTCAGTGGATAGAGCGTCGGCCTGCGGACTTAAGGGTCCTGGGTTCTATTCCAGTCAAGGGCACATCCCCAGGATGGGGTGTACAGGAGGCAGCTGATCGGTGTTTCTCTCTTATTGATGTTTCTAACTCTCTTTCCCTTCCTCTCTGTAAAAAGTCAATAAAATATATTAAAAAAAGAAAAGAGTTAATTGGAGCTCAAGTTTGTAGTTCTCCTTTAACTGGGTGAAGTGAAGGCTAGCTAGCTGTTTCAGGATAAACTTGGAGTGCCCCCCTTAGTGGCACTTCAGTCCAGAGGCCGGCCCTCAGTGTTTGTCACTTGGAGATATTTCTGATTTAAGGGATTTATTCACTCTGCACACTAAACTGGAGAGATGGATTCATAAATATGAATACAAACTTATTTACAGAGGGAAAAATCTGTCTTGAAGGCTAGAAAACCTGTTTCCACTAGTCAGAACATTGTTCTTCTCCATAGTTAGGTTACATGGAAACCTTATTAGTGATCAGACAATTGCTTGGTAAACATGAAGTTGGAGAGCAGAGGAGTATCGTTCCATCAAGATGTGGGTAGTCTGGTGAGTCAGCACACTGACTCAGAGCTGCATATTCCTGCGCTGTCGGCCGGAACAGCCAGGCCTGCTGGTACACGATGGTTCCGAGCGGGCAGGTTCTGCTGCTCCCCGCCACAAGCTGTGTGTGTTACCATGTCACCTTCCTGTATTTCAGCTTCTGGGTGTCACAATTCCAGTCACACAGATCGCTTTTATAGCTTGTAATTTACCTATATAGTGAAGCTTAATCTCAGTGAGATATCTAAACTTTAGTTTGAGAGGGACTCTTTTTAAGGGACATTTTCCTGAATGTAGCTACTCCTATGCTTTATATGGGGATTTTTGTTAAGTTTAGTGTTTTTGTTTCTGTTTTGTTTTTCACCTTTTCCCTGACTTGGAGAGCAATCTTTTGGATTTAGAACTCTATGTTTCCATAATGGTTTTTGTTGCTTCAATCAGGTGACAGTAAAAACAGAAAGATGATATTTTATATTTTCTTTTTGAAAAAACCTGGATCAACCAAAGGACTTGTATGCATGCATATAAGCCTAACCAGTGGTCACAGACAACAGGGGGTGGGGGCATACGTGGGGAGAGGTTTGGGATGGGAATGGAGGGATGAGGACAAATATGTGATACCTTAAATCAATAGAGACTTTTTAAAAAAAGAGATAAAACCTGGAGTTTAATTATATTTCTCTTTGAAGTATTAGAACTTGTTATTTAGAGTACATACTTGATGTTATTTAAATTTGTAAACACTTTAGGACTCCTTTACCAGGCGCGAAAAGAGCTTCACAAAACAGTAAGAAGAATATTAGCAACCTCAGCCAAGATACTGCAGGGTCCATTTGCTGGTAAGTATCAAATCTTTAACTAGGAATCTCATTCGATAGTCTACCTAAGATACTTTTCCATTTTGTGTACTAACATTTATTATAGCAGTGAAATCTTGGGTTGTATTAAATTTTAAGCCTTAATTACTTGAACAATTTTTTCCTTCCAACTTTGAGAATATATTGTTTAGATATTTGTAAATAAATAATGAAACTAAATATACCCTCTTCAATATTTAAAATTTGTTAAGAAATCTCTCATGCTTTCTTGTAATGAGAATACTGCATCGAAAATGTAGATTTCACAACTAGCAACTCTACAATGTAGAGCTAGCTATAAAAGAACAGATCTCTTTCAAAAGTTGACGTCATGAAAAAAGAAAAGATGGGAAGCTTTCTAGAATTAAGAGAGACTAAAGAGGCTTAAATCCTGGTTTCAAAAACCTCTCTCAAGACATTTTGGGACAATTGAAGGAATGTGAATATGGAGTTAGACTGGATTTTAGATAATTTTGGAGGATTCTTTTGTGTGTTCTTGAGTGTTACAATGGCATTGTGATTACATATAGGAGAATGCAGGCTTATTTTTAGGAGATTCAGTATGAACCATGAAAGGGTAAAAGTCATAGGTCCACAACTTCCTTTTACATATATGAAAGTAAAAGTCATAGACCTACAACTTCCTTTTACATAGTTTAGAAGAAAATATATAGATCTCTGCATATAGATTGAGCAAATATGACAAAATAAGTTTTTAAATCTAGCTGTGGTAGGCATATTGGTATTAATGTATTATTCTTTTAATTCTTCCATATGTTTGATTTCTTTTTTAAATATGTTTTTTAATAATTTTAGAGAGACAGGAATGGAGAGAGAAAGAGAATCGTCTATTGGTTGCCTCCCATATGTATCTCAACTGGGGATTGAACCTGCAATCTGGGTATGTGCCCTGACTGGGAATTGAACTGGTGACCTTGTGGTGCATGGGACGACGCTCAACTGAGTCCCACTGGCCAGGGCTGTTCGATTTTTTTTTAATATATAATGAAAAGTTTTTTTAGGAAAAAAAAAAAAAGATTATATCAGTTATATTCAATACCTGGAAATAGATTTAACTCTCCTATTGTAGATTTCAAATATTTATAAATTACCACTCTAAATAAATGGGAGGATAGCCCTATCTGATTTGGCTCACTATACAGAGCTTAGGCCTGCAGATCGAAGGGTCCTGGGTTCGATTCTGATCAAGGGAACATACCTGGGTCGCAGGTTCAATCCCAGGCCCCAGTAGAGGCGCGTGCAAACCGATGTGTCTCTCATACGGATGTTTCTGTGTCCTCCTCCCTTCCACTCTCTCTGAAAGTCAATGGGAAAATATCCTCGGGTGAAGATTAACAAATAAATAGGAGGATAGAAATGTTTGTAGCTGTTCACATTGCTCATATTGTCTTTTTCTTTCTTTTTGCAAAGACACCTTTAGCACAGTTGACATAGAAGATCATGAATGTGACGCGTGGCTGCTCCTGAAAAAAAGCAGGTCAGGTGACAGGACGGCCCGGTTGCAAGCTGTGCAGGCCATGTCGGAGGCCCACCACTGGCATGGTAATGACCCAGCACATGAGCACATTGCCACTTCTCCACTTCTGATACAAAGGGGAAGGGAATGAGGTTTTAAGGAAGGAAATAATCCAGGCAATCTAAAAATACATTAAAAATATTTTCAGAAATTAAAAAAAGAAACTCCAGTGCAAACCCTCTGGCCTGGTAACCAGCGTAAGAACAGCTTCAAACCCGAGGTAGATCTCTATGTAACTTTGTAGCAGAACCAAGTTTTATTTGATTAGAGAAACTCTTGATTCTCATAGTTATGGCCTCATGTTGTATCACATTTTCTTGTGGTTCCTATTTTTTTATTTTTATTTATTTATTTATTTATTTTTATATTTTATTGATTTTGTACAGAGAGGAAGGGAGAGAGATAGATAGTTAGAAACATCGATGAGAGAGAGTCATTGATCAGCTGCCTCCTGCACACCCCCTACTGGGGATATGCCCGCAACCAAGGTACATGCCCTTGACCGGACTCGAACCCGGGACCCTTTAGTCCCCAAGCCGACGCTCTATCCATTGAGCTAAACCGGTCTCGGCTCTTGTGGTTCCTATTTAATGAAATATATTTTAATTGCTTGCTGCACCATAGCATTATATTTGCTTTCACTTGACAATTGGCCTAATACTAATAATTAGTTAAATGTATCTGATTCATGTGTATATATCATTGTAAGGGGTATGTAACAAAAATACCATAGACCGGGTGGCTTAGGGACAACAGAAATGTATCTCTCATAGTCTGGAGGCTGGAAGTCCAAGATCAGGTGCCGGTGGAGTTGGGTATCTTGGAGGCCCTGCTTCCTAGTTCAAGGCTGGCCATCTTTTCTTTGGGTCTGACCTGGCAGAAGGGACCTGGCAGCTCTCAGGGGTCTCTTTTATAAGGGCACTAATTTCATCATGACCTACTCGTCCCCAAAGGCCCTTCCTCCAAATGCCATGACACTGGGGATTAGGTTTCCACATATGGATCTGGGGGGAGACAAACATTCAGTCTGCAGCAGTCGATAAAGAATGGAGTGGTGAAGCATGAAGGCAAAGATAAAGTACCTCATACACTACATCAGGGTGGGGAACGTCCAATCTGCGGGCCATATTAAGGCCCACAAAATCATTTGGTCTGGCCCTGCCAAAGCATTAGGGGTGAGTTAATTAAATGTTTAACCAAACATCGCAAGCTAATTTTAAGTTGATAATTTTGTATGACCCACAAATGATGTTATAAATATCCACATGGCCCTTGGCAGGAAAAAGGTTCCCCACCCCTACCCACATGGACATCATGGAAGGTATCATACTGTTACCAGAACAATAGACCTAACTGCAATTGCAGGCTTTGGAGTAGCAATCAAAACAGTTTTGAATGCTAGAATTATTTTTAAAGAGAAGATAAATTGGTTCTCACCTATTAACTTTCACATTTGAAGTTCCTCTTTTCAAAAATGTTAGTTAGACCCTGACATACCCAGATACATGTTGAGGAGAATTGTGAGATCAGATATGGAAATGATGGGTATTTAGCTTATTGATGTTGTAGTTGTGAAAAAATACTTGGGACTTATAAACTTGTAATTTAAAAATTAGAGTGCTTTCAAGTAGTTTGTCCTTGAAACTCTAAGCCAACCTGGAGCTAACGGCATACTTTTACAATAGATTACCAGTATAGGACAATTGCTCAAGCCTGTGATCTGAGAACGCGTATTGGTTTGGCACGAAGCCAAGAGAGTGATCTTCGCTTTTTTCTCCCCCCACCTCCGATACCAGCTTTAAATGACGTAAGTAAATAAAATACAGAGAGCGAATAATTGTTTTGGGTGTATAATAAACATTCAAAAAGTAGTTTGTTGGCTACTTTTTACAAGAAAGTAAACAATGTCGACCTGAAACTGTAGTTTTCCTACAGAGTTCTTGATTCCTCAGGAGGTGCTGTTTTTCCATTATTTTCCCCTTTGGGGTATCGGGAGTCTCTTGCACCAGAGGATAACTTCATGGCATATCAGCATCCATGGACTGGTCCCTTGACCTAAGGTTGCTTTTAGGTTAGTTTTCCTCAACTTCAGCACTATCGACATATTTGGCCAAATAGCTCTTTTTAGTGGAGGGTGTTAGTCCTATGCATTGTAGGGTGTTTAACAGCCTCCTGGCCTCTTCTCATTAGATTCCAGCAGCAACTCCAAGTGGTGACAACCAAACCTGTCTGCAGATATTGCGGAATGTTTCCCGAAGTGCCACACACAGCTGAGAACCACTGCATAGTTACTGATGTCTGATACAGGAGATTCCCGTTGTTAGCCAGCAGGACAGATACTTGAGCATGTTTCTTGAGTACCTTTCCTAGACTAGAAAAGGAAAAATCTGAAAAGTTGCTACCATGTTTTGAAGAATAGAAAAACAGTTATACTAGGTGTAAGTTATTAGGGAAATCAGATAGTAATGAGTTCTGGATTTTAAAAGCCAGCTAGAGTTAGAAAGGGTAATCATCATTTGAATTAAGAAGTGAAGTAGCCCAGGAGGTGAAATGTAGAGCTGTACTTGGCCAGAGGTCTTCAGTTTGGATAGCAGATGTGAAAGCAAAGCATTCAAAATTAAATGATCTGCTTACCTGGGTGGGTGACTGTTTTTGAGACTAAAAGCACTAATTGATCTCTGCATGTTTTTGTTTGATTGATTGTTGCTTGTTTGGCTTTCTTTGTGTACTCTTTGTTCAGCTGTTGAGCTTAATTATGAAGAATTTATTTTCCTTTTGTTTCAGGATACTTCCATTGAAGAAGAGCTCAGACACTTGCTGGCTTCTTTACCTCAAACGGAGCTGGATGAGTGCATCCAGTATTTTACATCTTTGGCTCTGAGTGAAAGCAGTCAGAGTCTGGCAGCTCAGAAGGTTAGCTCATCTGTTCATTCTGTAAATATTTCTGCGTTTCCACTCTTTCCAAGGTCTTGTGTCGATGGCGTGGCTCAGTGGTTGAGTGTCAACCTGTGAACTAGGAGGTCAAGGTTCGATTCCTTGTCAGGGCACATGCCTCGGTTGCAGGCTCGACCCCCCGGTGTGAGGCATGCAGAAGTAGCTGATGATTGATTCTCTCTCATCATTGATGTTTCTCTCTCTCTCTCTCTCCCTCTCCATTCCTCTCTGAAACTAATACAAATATGTTTAATAAAAAGATTGCTGTCTTCTAGGAATAATTCCATGATTTCTATTCTAGTAAGCAACAGTTTGCATAGCTAAAGTCCCCATAATAGTGTGGCCAGGCCCGGAGCAGCAGCTGCCAGGCTGGGAGCGGCCAGGCCCGGAGCAGCGGTTGCCAGGCTGGGAGCTGCCAGGCCCGGAGCAGCAGCTGCCAGGCTGGGAGCGGCCAGGCCCAGAGCAGCAGCTGCCAGGCTGGGAGCGGCCAGGCCCGGAGCAGCCGGGTCTGGTGCGGCCAGGCCCGAAGCAGCAGCTGCCAGGCTGGGAGCGTCCAAGCCCGGAGCAGCCGGGTCGGGTGCGGCCAGGCCCAGAGCAGCAGCAGCCAAGTCCAGAGCAACTAGGTTGGGAGCGGCAGTGACCAGACCCGGAGCAGCTGGTTGTGGAACAAACCAGAGCAACAGAGGCCAGGCCTGGAGCAGCCAGGCCCGGAACAGCTCGCTCCTCGCCTGCCCCTGCCCCTGCCCCACGGCTGCCTCTCAGACATGGCTGGAAACTTTTGGGGGAACTTGAGGGTCTGCTGAATCAAGTGATGAAGGCTTAGATCTGGATGTGTTGAGTTAGTATAGGGCTGGGGTGTTGATCTGTGAGTGCCTTGGGTGGGGCCTGGATGAGGCTGGTTGACCTATTTGGAAATGTCTTTTGTGTGAAATGTATCATTGGGCATGTGGAGGTATTATTGATATGAGAAAATGCTAAGTAACTGATTTACTATCTGAAAAGGGATTTACTATCGAGGAAAGGGAGGGAGGAAGAGACTGAACATAAACTGCACCTATGGATGAGGACAATGGGGGATGGGGAGGGGGCGGAGGGTGGGGTGGGAACCTGGTGGAGGGGGGAAGAAATGAGGAACCTTTGTAATAATATGAACAATAAAGATTGATTTAAAAAAAAAAAAATAAAGTCCCCATAATATTTAGGGACCTATGTATCTGTCCTTTCTAATACTGTATGTAATACGAAGATTTTTTTTGCCGAAACCAGTTTGGCTCAGTGGATAGAGTGTCAGCCTGCGGACTGAAGGGTCCCAGATTCGATTCCGGTCAAGGACATGTACATTGGTTGTGGGCACATCCCCAGTAGGGGGTGTGCAGGAGGCAGCTGGTCGATATTTCTCTCTCATTGATGTTTCTAGCTCTCTATCCCTCTCCCTTCCTCTCTGTAAAAAATCAATAAAATATATTGTATTTTTTTTAAAGATTTTTTTTTGGTTCAACAAAAAATATTAGTCATGTTTTCAGTAAAAGTTTTAATTTTCTTCCTTTCAGGGTGGCTTGTGGTGTTTTGGAGGAAATGGACTTCCTTATGCTGAGAGCTTCGGAGAAGTTCCCTCAGTGACAGTGGAAATGTTCTGTTTAGAAGCTTTAGTAAAGCATTCTGAGGTAACTTACATTTTCATACGTGATTTATCTTTATGATCGCATTGAAAAAATTACACGTGTTCATTTAAGGGAAATTATTCTCATTTATTATAAAAGAAAAAAAAAAACTTTTGCTTGTTTTAAAATTTCTGCTTTCCCCCACTCATTTGTTCAAATTGCTAATCATGTTTTAGCAGCAATATATGAATTTCATTCCTGCTAAGTATGTCTAAGTGGATGTAATCTTACTTGCACTTGAAAAAAGCAATGTGTTGTTAAATACAGCATTTGTCTTTGAGCTATGCCGTCTTTTACTACCTTTCTCAGATCATTTTTACAAGTAATATTATCACAAAGTTAATTTCCATTAAAACCTGTCCAAGATGTGTCAAGACAGAAAAAAGAAAGCACTCGAACAACCAAATTTTAACCATAGCATATGCCAGTGATCGTCATATTTCTTGGCTTTACCACAACCTTCCTGTTATGATTATAGCTTGAATTTAAAAAGAAAAAAATATCAAACTTTATGGTGCTCCAACATTAGTGCGTAAAAATTACGTGTTAAAAACACGCATTTCCTGCTCACCTGTATCAATTTTCATTCACTGATGTGGGGTGGAGTCTGGCATCCCTGGCGAGGCTGCTGCTCGTGGTTCTGGTCATCCCCCGGGGTGAGGAGCATCTTCCTGCACATCCTGAACTCTCCTGTTAAATGTTGGGACCCATCAGACGTGGCTCAGCACACAGGCTTTGTTGGCACCTACTTCCCACCTGTGGAATTAGGGTCAAGGACAAAGCAGAGTTAGTAAAACATCGGACTGCCGAAGGGAATGGGGGACAACGAGCTTGAGTTTTTGTGACTTAGTCTAGTATCTGAAGCAGAGGTGCCTCTGTAGGAGAAGATGCAGTGCATGGAATACAGTAACCTTTCCAAAAGCCTCTCAGGCTCGTACACATCACAACCGATAGATGTCGAAAAGGCATATTTTAAATGCACGTAAAATGTGATAAAATTTAATAAAAATGTAGAGAATGAAAAGAGTTGCATATACGTGAGTGACATGGTGTCATATCAGTGAATATAACTAGAGATGGAAAGAGGCAGCACACCATAATGACGTGCTGGCCATTCTGTCACCTTACCTTAGTGTACATATTTCCTTTGGTCTTCTTTCATCTCTTTTCTCTATTAAAAATGCATATTCCGCCGAAACCGGTTTGGCTCAGTGGATAGAGCATCGGCCTGCGGACTGAAAGGTCCCGGGTTCGATTCCGGTCAAGGGCATGTACATTGGTTGCGGGCACATCCCCAGTCAGGGGTGGGCAAGAGGCAGCTGGTTGATGTTTCTCTCTCATCGACGTTTCTAACTCTCTATCCCTCTCAATTCCTCTCTGTGTAAAATCAATAAAAAATATATTTTAAAAAAATGCATATTCCCTTTTCTTTCTATTTGTACTAGATCATTCTCTTTAAAAAGTTTTCTGACTCCTGAGCTCAGACAGTCCCTATAGCTGTGATTCTAAGGTAGTTTTAAGCCAATAAGAGTAATCACCAGAAGTTGAAACAGTTCTGTAATAATGATGCTGTTAGGTTATTTCTGACCAAGAGCTAAACAGAATAACTTTAAGAATAACAATTTCAGAAATCCTGGTGAGATAACTTATTTTTTCAATGACTTAGAAGCACTTCCCATGTCGACAGGGGCTTGTGTGTTAAGTAAGCTGAATTGAGATGGTGGTGGTCTCTCAGGGTCTCTGTCCTTGAGCAGGGCCCACCTGGCTGCCCAGCTGCATGCTGCTACCTGCTTAGTGAATGTGTACAACATAAAGTGGGCTTCCATTCATTTATTGTGCAGATACCCACACACTGTGATAAAATTGAAGCAAACGGAGGCTTGCAACTACTTCAGAAGCTGTACCAACTTCACAAGGACTGCCTGAAAGTACAGAGGCATATCATACGTATCATTGGGAATATGGCTTTGAACGAACATCTTCATTCAACTATAGTTCACTCAGGTAACAACTTTGTATGCTGAGGGCTTGGGATCCAGTTCTTTGTCTTCCTACCTCCATCTCTCATGATATATTCACTTTTTCAACAGACTGAAGACTGCTTAGGGCAAGTTATCGGTCCTACAGCATGTTGTTTTAATATAGGGGCAAGGAATTGCTTCGTTATTTGGATAATCCACACCTAAGTTAATCAGTGTATAGCAGACACATGAGAGCAGTTTTTGCTGATGATCATCTAAATTTTTATATCTTTGATATGAATGATTATTAGAGACCAAGATCTAGGTACTATGTGTGCTTATTGCTCCTGGGGTGTCTTTATTCTTGACTTTTTCAGTGGAAAAAGCTGTGATAAAAAAACACACGCATACATATATACATCTACATACATATCTGCATATGTACAGTTGACCCTTGAACAACACAGGTTTGAAATGTGCAGGTCCACTTATATGTGGGTCCACTTATATGTGGATTTTTTCAATAAATACCTGTACTATTTTAGATCCACCATTGGGAGTCCGAGGATGTGAGAGCTGCCTGGCTGTGTTGACCTTGCCAGTTTTATAGGGACTTGAGCACCCATGGATTTTGGTTTCCGAGGGGCCCTATAACCAATTCCTGGCAGATACTCAGGGGCAACTTAAGTTTCTGTAGAGTCTAAAATTATATGAAGATTTTCGACAGCATGGGTTGGTGGGACCTAACCTCCTCATTCAGGGTCAACTGTATATGCATCTGTTCCTTCATTTACATGTACATTTAAGAGTGTCTCTTGATCAGAAGAGGAATCAGAAAATTCTATCAAGGACACCACTTACAAATAAATTTTATTTGTTGTTCTTTTTATGGGTTCTTAAGTTAGGAACTTAGATCACTGATTTTAACCTTTTTCTTGTTTCAATTATATATTACTATGTATCAAGCCATCCCACAACTCGTTAAAACAGCAGTTATGGTCAGCTGTGGGCATGGGTGCACTTTCCAGATCACTTGCTCACAGGGCTTGCAAGTTGGTGCTGGCTGGCAGCTGGGAGCTCTGAAGGGCCATTGGCTTCTTTCTACATGCTCCTTTCCGCCAAGGCTGAGAGAAAGCCAGGCAGACCTAGGACCATCATTTTCTGAAGCCTCTGCACCACCGAGACGGATGATGGGATTTAGGAGGTGTGTTCTCCTCGCCAGGCTGGGTTTCCTTACTGGCAGAAGCACTGAAGTCTCACCACATTGTGGAGGCCTCACATGCCGCCAGAACCCTGGCTAACCTAGACCGAGAGACGGTGCAGGAGAAGTACCAGGACGGCGTGTACGTGCTTCACCCCCAGTGTCGCACAAGGTAAGCGAGCACGTCCCCTCCGTCCCTGTGGGGATGGGAAGCCACAGGCTTCCTGTTTAATTTATTTCCCATGATTGAGAGAAGTTAAATACCTCACAGGTCAGAAGGTCACACCTTATATACGGAAAGTTGTCCCCTCGCCTCAGAAGAATCGCGGGCTGCCACAGAGCAGGGGAGGAGCCTAGTTCTCAGGTTATTTCACACCAAAGGTTGCGTCCAGGAAGGCGGCCTTCACCTTGCAGTACAGGTCGCACTTAAACTGTGCGCGTATTTCTTTGTCTCAGAGCACTTTCCACGTAGACTCAATATCTGATCCGGGTGGTACAGGTCGTTCTGGATGGGAAGGAGATAGGACATTATTATTTATATGCAGGCAACCAAATTAGCCTGGGCCTAGCCCTCCAGGGACTGGAAAAAGTTGATGCCAGGTTTAAAAGCATGGCAATAAGTCATAAAGGAAGCAATAAGTCGTAATAAATCTTACACGACTCCTCAAGGTCATTTCTGGCTACCTTTTCCAGTTGTGTCATCGACAGAAAGGACTACAATGAAAAAGTTACATATTTCTTAGATTTTGTCAGACACTTTAAAATATTAACTCGGAAAAGAGCAAAAACTTTTTTTTTAATTTGAAAAATGGATTGCCTACGGAATTCCAATTTGTAAGTAAAATACTTTGGTATTTGTGTGTTGTATAGTTGTGTGTGCCCTATAAAAAGATGTAAGTAGCCGAAACCAGTTTGGCTCAATGGATAGGGTCCCGGGTTCGATTCCGGTCAAGGGCATGTACCTTGGTTGCGGGCACATCCCCGGTAGGGGGTGTGCAAGAGGCAGCTGATTGATGACTCTCTCTCATCGATGTTTCTAACTATCTCTCTCCTTTCCTCTCTGAACAAAATCAATAAAATATATTTTTTAAAAATAATAATAAAATAAAATAAAAATTAAAAAAATAAAAAGATGTAAGTAATATACTATCTACATATTTTAAATGTCATACAAAGAAAGAATATTGCTTTAAAATGTCATTAGCAGCCGGCTGGCGTGGCTCAGCTGGTCGAGTGTCACCCATGAACTGGCAGTTCACCGTCTGTTCCCGGTCGTGGCGCAGGCCCAGGCTGCAGGCTTGCTCCCCAGCAGGGGTTGTGCAGGAGGCCGCCGATGGATGCTTCCCTCTGACATCTCTCCCCTTTCCCTTCTTCTCTAAAATCAATAAAAACATATTTTTTAAAAGTCATTCACTCTATTTATGATAAACATTATCCTTGATAAATTTTTTAAAATCCCTTTTATGCACACTGACTTTGAAACTACTCTAGCATAGCATATTCTTAATTTTTTAAATACTTACTGATTTGTGGGACAGTACCATAGAGTTCTTTGTAGGGCAATCTGGCATGTGTCACTTCTCTAATCACGTGACTCACTGCAATTGATTTTAGTTGGTCCATCTGACTAGATGTCCCCATTTCTATGGAGCAGTGAGCACACTCCATGCATGGCTTTGCCAAACTCCTTATAGGGTTCTTCAGCAAGTGTGGGCTCCTAAAGCTTGCCTTCGTTTTTATCTTATGTCCCGTAACCCTGCTAAGCACCATCCACAGAGTGTGCTATGCAGATTCTCACCAAAACAATAATGTGTTCATTCTGCTTCTCTTTAAAACTCTCTCCCCTGTTAGTCAGCCCATTAAAGCAGATGTCCTTTTTATTCACGGCCTTATGGGAGCAGCATTCAAGACGTGGCGTCAGCAGGACCAGGCGCTCACCGAAAAGGTTTCAGGGGATGAAACCAGGTATACAACGTGCTGGCCCAAGGTAAGGATACGGCTGACTCTGGTAGGCCACCTTTGTCACGACGCACTGCGTGTCACTGCCTGTCGGAGCCCTCACTGTGACTTGCTTTTCTATTTCCACTGGGATTTTTTTCCTATGCAGTGTTTCCTTCCTTTAGTGACACCTGTTGTATGTTATAAGAACAGCTGGGCTTATCACCTTGTGTAATTTGTATACAGTCTATGTCTCTAAAAAATATTCCAATAAGTAAAAAAGCAGGGACAAGGGCCAGTAATCATTCACTTCAGTTAAAAATATAATACAGCCCTACTAGGTTTGGCTCAGTGGATAGAGCGCTGGCCTGCAGACTGAAAAGTCCCAGGTTCAATTCTGGTCAAGGGCACATGCCTGGTTTGCAGGTTCGATCCCCAATAGGGGCGTGCAGGAGGCAGCAATCAATGATTCTCTCTCACCATTGATGTTTCTATCTCTCTCGCTCTCTCTTCCTCTCAGAAATCAAGAAAAGTACATTTAATATATATATAACAACGAATATCCTATATATATATATATATATATATATATGTAACAAATAGGATATTACAGGCATGGTAGTTGGCTAGTTCTATGATTTTAATAATGATAAAAATAGAAAGACTTTGAAGAAGTAATTCTACTTTGAATTTTTTTACATTGTTTCTTCCAAAGAGCTTAGCCCTGAGCTAGTCCCTGAGCGGGAGCTCCTGAAGCTCAGTGACGGAGCTGGAAGCTGGTGAGAGGTCCCAGGGCTTGTCCCGCTCTGCTCACTCCCCGCCATAAAGGCTGGTCAGCAGGAGAATGGCTTTTACTCGGTGATGACATTGAGGTGTGGGGATAACGACAGAGCCCGGCCCATAGAGACAGAACTGGAACTGTAATGAATGGCTCTGAGTGCTCGGGCTGAGTCTCTAACCATCAGACCATACTGTCTGTCCTGAGGTCATAGCTTTCTGTGAAATGCTTTTAAAAGCCAATTTGATCCAGACTCAGAAACAGGCCTTGCTTCTGGCTGTAGCAGATTAACACAGAGTATCCTCCTGACACCACTGGCCTGCCGCTATAAATACTCATGCCACCTGTGACAGAGACAGGGAAAGATAAAATGCCAGCCTTTTTCTCTGATCAGTGTGGTTTTTAGTCAATATTGCAGGAGTCCTTTAGTTATGAATTTCGTTACTAGGAAACAATAGGGGCTGTGGAAAGTCATATGTGTTCTTTTGTACCTTCTATTTTACATAGACATGGTTAGCAAGAGACTGCCCCGCTCTCCGGATTATATCTGTGGAGTACGACACCAGCCTCAGCGACTGGAGAGCGAGGTGCCCGACAGAAAGGTAACGGACGCTTTGGGATGGCGAGGGCCCAGGCCACAAGTGGGCCCTCAGGGAGGGAGACGGAATTTCTTATGAAAAACTAACCTTTTCCTCTCTTCTCGGGGCATTAGCCACACATTGATTAGCGGTAGACAGAGTGTCAGTGCTGGGCTCCGGACGTGGCTCACCTGCAGCTCTTCTAGGAGAAGGACACGGAGCCCAGAGCAAAGCACCCTTTCCTCCTCTGGCCTTGTGTTCCCGCTCCCACTGGCTGAAGGGAGCAGAGAAAATGATGCTGAGCAATAGAGGCTCCTTAGGCCACTTGCCTGTCACCCGTGCACTTGTGTGTACGGGAAGTCACAGACTTCAGCTGAGGACCTGCACGGTAGCCAGTCTCCCTCTGACTCACTGTGTGACCTTAGACAAGTCATGACTGTATGGAGAGCTTGGTCTACAAATTGGGAGGCTCAGTCTGAGTCTTGGGGTTCTGAATGGCCCCCACCTAGCTGCCCGAAACGGTGCTGAGGGTGGGGAGACAGGACCCAGGGCTCCTCCCGTTTCACCCAGAGCACTCTGACGAGCCTTTCTTCTGAAGAAAGGATTCCACAGGTAAACAGCTGGAAACTTCCAGACCAGAGAGTATTGACATTCCCGTTTTGAAAATTACTCATTTTGAATGCTCTCATTCTAATAGCTTTATTTTTTTATTTTTTTTAAAATATATTTTATTGATTTTTTACAGAGAGGAAGAGAGAGGGATAGAGAGTTAGAAACATCGATGAGATAGAATCATCGATCAGCTGCCTCTTGCACACTCCCTACCGGGGATGTGCCTGCAACCAAGGTACATACCCTTGACCGGAATCGAACCTGGGACCTTTCAGTCCGCAGGCTGACGATCTATCCACTGAGCCAAACGGTTTCGGCGTTTTCTGTTATTTTTAAGGAACAAACTAAAATAATGTTTTCAGCCTCAATACAACAATTCAGTACAATGACAGCAGCCTTCATGTAGGCAAACCACAAGAAGGCCACTAATGAGAAAAGACCCATGTCCTAAGTGTTGGGGGCAGTTGATGTGAGATTGACCTTTGACCTGTGAAAATTGCCAGACTTGTATTAGATGCTCAAACAGTGCTTGTTTAGTACATGAATGGCTTGTTCTGGGCTTAGATACTCTCAACTAAGCCGTGTGACTAGGTTAGAAGTGGAGAATGAACAATTGCAGAGGCTGAGCAGAGAGAATAGGGAGGGGTAATCCTGACTCCAGATGTAGCACTAGCATTGGTCCGTAAACAAAAGCTCTCACCTTAACAACTGGACAGCAAACTTCGGGGCCATCAGGAGCCTCCCATCATGCCTGCTGTTTTCATTTTGTTCAGAAAGACCATTGCATTCAGAAGCAACGAACTTCTTCAGAAACTCCGAGCTGCTGGTGTTGGGGACAGGCCGATGGTGTGGGTGTCACACAGCATGGGGGGTAAGTGCCTTCAGCCGTGCGGGCTCCCTGAGTGACTGCAGCTCTCTGCCTACTCGTGACCCTTTCCCCCTAAATAAGTGTTCTCTACAGCTGGGGGTTTCAAAATTCCTCTACCCTTCGCCAAGAAGGGGCAGCTAGTGACAAACCATATAAAAGGGATATGAGGTTGACAGCTTAATGCTGTCTTTAATAGTGATGCATAAACATCAGAAGCAGTCCCTGGCTTCTACAGCCTGACGTGTGCCTGTTCCTGGCTGCTCCCAGGGCTCCCCTTTCTTCCCTGCACCCCAGCCACCGCAGAGCCCATGACTGTTCTGGTGCCACAGCCACAGCCCCTTTGTGCCTGCCGCCCGGCCCTGCAGGTGCCCGCTCTGCAGCTCCTTGTGCTCGCTCCCTGCGGGCATTCCCCAGCCCTGTCCCCAGTCCAGTTCTGAGTCTTGCCGCCCGCCTCGCAGAGGCCTTTCTGCGCTGCTGCCATTGCACCTGCTGAGGTGCGCAGGCACCGAGGGCGGCGTTCAGCTGAGGCAGGCAGTGCCGCCATCTCTGTGACCTTGTGTTCATTGCTGGCTCACGCCCGCGGGCACAGAGGGGCCTTCCTGGTGCGTTTCCCACAGAAGCTTGTTTTGCACAGAGAGTTGGCTTCATGGACTGCGTGCTTTGGGATATTAGTACTGTCCTAGCGGAGGGCATCGGCGGGCCGCTGTGGGCAGGATGGAGACTGGCAGCTGCATTTTCGCTTCATTGACGGACACGTAACATAGACCTGAGAGGCCTCTGTGGGACAGTGCAGCCTGGGGCACAGATGAGCTTCTAGACTCTTGTTTGTGGGTGAGAGTCTGACCCAGAGGACAGGGAGGATTAGCCAGTGTCGATATTTTAAGGCCCTGAGTGTTAGACTACAGAGAACTATTCTTAAACTTTAAAGAAAGCTTCTCTGTAGTTCTTGTTTTTATATTCTGGGTTTAAGAGCAGTGGAGGGAAGGAAATAGCTTCTGCTTCTTTGTCTTCTCCGTGGCCAGGCCTTCTTGTCAAGAAGATGCTGCTGGAAGCATCTCAGAACCCAGAGATGAGCACGGTCATAGACAACACCCGTGGGATCATCTTCTACAGCGTGCCTCACCACGGCTCCCACCTGGCCGACTACTCCGTGAACGTCCGCTACCTGCTCTTCCCCTCGCTGGAAGTCAAGGAGCTCAGCAAGGGTAACCCATCTTCTGTCCTGAGGGAAATGGGACTGTATTAACGTCAGTTTCCTGGGGAGGGAGAAAAAAGAGCTCTAACCTGATTAGATCATTGCATTTTACTATTTGCATATGAATTGTTAGACTCTCACGGAAAATGTTCAGTTTGCGTCTGGCTTTTCTTTGATACTTCCCCTTTTTGTCTCAAGCCATTGTTTGTTTAAATATAACAATTTTAATACTATGTAAAATATATATGTGTGTGTATATATATATATATATATATATATATATATATTAGTTCTGAGATTCTGTATAAATTATTTGCAACTTTTAATTGGAAGGTAGGAGAATTACAAGGGCTCGTATATGAAATTATAAGTATGCTTGTTAAGTAATCTTACATATAATGGGCTTAATTACAGCTAGGACTGGAATGGCAGCTGGGACGGACCAGGGGCAGAGTGGGGAGTATGGGTTGGGGTGGGGGAGAGGGAGGGAGCTAGTGTATTAGGTCTTAAATGATATTGGTGAATATTAGGGAGAGGCAAAGTTACTTTAAAAGGAGTGGCTGACTTGATTTTGTCAATATCTGTACTGGAAAGGGCCCAAAGTGGTCTTGGAATATCCTGTAACGAATGTTTAGTTTCAAGATTATTTTCCTCTTTAAAATCATTATTTTTCCAATTGATTTAGCATTTGATTCATTTGGTTCAAAATACATTTCACCTTCCAGGAAAAGGATATGTGGGCATTGTGGGTTTTAAGAAAATTTCTTATTAAGTCAGATGGAAAAGGACAAGAACCATATGATTTCACTCATATGTGGGATATAAAACAAAAAGCAACAAAAGAAACGAAACAAACTCATGAACACAGACAAGAGTAAGGTGCTTACCAGAGGGCTGCGTCTGGGGGCAGGTAGTAAAGGATAAAGGGGGTCAGATATACAGTGAGGGAAGGAGGCTAGACTTTGGGTGGTGATCATGCAATGCAATGTACAGATAATGTGTTATAGAATTGTACATTGGAACTTACAATACTATGTAAAATATTTAAAAATTTAAATTACATAAGGTTTTAAGTATAATTCCAAATTACCAATTGCTTTTATCCATGAATTTGGAAAATCATCAACTGTTAAAACATGCACACGCTTTGAAGGTTTTCACCATATCAGCTGCAAAGCATTGTATACAGGGCAGGGCCAAAGCAGGTTTACAGTTGTTCACATGGAAACTGGCAAATAATACTACAAGATTAAACTCTGTGTTTTGCATAGTCACAGCTGTCAACCTACTTTTGCCCACCCTGCATTTGCTTTCATTAGTCAGCGTTTTCTTACCCCGGAGTACCTGTGGGTCAGGGTGTGCAGCCCTCGGCGTGAGCTTAACGTGCCAGATGTCTCTTTATTCCTGTTTCCTCTCACCTTTATGCAGAGAGAGTTAATTTTGTTGAACTTCTTGTTGAATTTCATTTTTGCAGTCAAATTTTATTTTCATAAGCTATTTCTTGTTCATTGATCCATTATCTTTTAAAATCATTCTAAAGAGACAAATTAGTGGGGGTTGTAAGTTTCTCTCTGTTTCTTCCCCATCCGGTTTTCTGTTGCTCCTCAGATCTGATTTTCTAATACTCTGAGCTTCGTGGTAGTCCTTTTACCTGAGGCTGAGGGTTCTGCTGTAGACAGGCTGTGGTATGGGAGGCTGTGCTGTAGGGTGGGTGTGGGATGCCAGCCAGCACACGGCAGGGGGGGGACCCCGAGTCCCACACACTGGGGGCTGCTTCCTGTCAGCAGTAATGTGGGAGCTCTCCCCCCAAAACTGGCCGCTTGTTTTTGCATTTAGCCCTCTACTCTCAGCTTAAGGAAGTAGAGGCGGTAAATGAGCCACCATCCAAATTAGAACCCTGATTTTCCCTCACACTTGGAAGGTTAATGCATTTTACTGTGAATTGGATAAACAGAGCCTGCTCAGCCTTATTCTCTATGATTTCAGATTGTCCTGCGCTTAAGGCACTACAGGATGACTTTCTGAAGTTTGCTAAAGACAGAAACTTCCAGGTGCTGAGTTTCGTGGAGACACTGCCGACGTCCATTGGGAGCATGCTCAAGCTCCACGTGGTGCCTGTGGACTCAGCAGGTACGCCCCTGCAGGCGCGGGCGGCGTCACACACCTGGTTGGCGATGCCCAGCATTTAAGATAAACGTCAGCTTCTACATTTAGTTTCTCAGTTTCCGGGAGATCTAGATTCTAATCCTGCTATTCTTCTCAGCCACAGACTGACATTTCTCCAAAACCATATAACCTGGTATTACCACTCCCACCCTTCATAGTTGATTAGATGGCAAAGGTTAATTGGCTAACTCTAAATCAGCCATCAACAGTGAACTCTATTGTATTCAGTAAGAACACAAAACCCTTCTACCGTGTTTCCCCGAAAATAGGACATCCCCTGAAAATAAGACCTAGCGCAACTTTGGGAGAAAAAATTAATATAAGACACTGTCTTATTTTCGGGGAAACAGGGTATTAGCTAGATTGAAAGGGGCTTTTCATTTAAAAGACTGATACCTGCATGCAGAAACCTTAAAAAAGATCACCTAAAGGTATGGAGGCTTTAGTAAATAAATGGAAGATATATGGACCATTCAACAAAGATTCTGATGGGAAAAACTAATGTTAAAAGTAGAATCTCTTCATAATCCTGAAGTGAGGGAATGACAGCACCTGCTCCTGCAGTGTATTGATTGCACTGGGCCATCGGCTCTGAGAGGAGGGCCCAAATCTTCGTTCTCCTTGTGGCTCCTTGATTACTCCGTGATGGCAGTGACCCTGCCTGTCACTCCCGGGCTCCTCAGCTTGCTGTGAAACCCTTTTCCGATCACCAGGCAGCGGGCGTAGGTGCTGTCCCAGAGCCCATGTGCCCCTGCAGCCGGACCGTGTGAGGCGGAGCACTTGCTGGGTGGCTCTTCGGTTTGCATAACACGTTTGGTCCGAACCTCCTCCATGCTCCCTAAATAAGATGAAAAGCCTTCATGCTCCAGTGAAACCTAGGGATGGTTTTCCTCCAGGAAATGTGCCATAGGGTGGGCAGTTACTATTGAGAAGTTGGAGAGCTCAGGAACAGCTGCTGGTATTTTCCAAAAAGGACTTTGGAAGCTTAAACCAAAAGCAAAGTTAACTTATGGACTAACTGCTTGTAGTGACATCGCCTCAACACCATTCTGTGTGTGCCTTGTTCTGGGTCACCTCCACCACAGCCGGCTATGGCTAGAATGGACCCTATGTGAGATATCCCCATTCTTTATATTGGGACAAGGGAGCTCATTATCAAGTTTTATAGTAAAGACTCTAGAAAAAGTGTTTCATTATATTATAGTGACCAGGCTCTATTCACTACTAAATTAGGAAATATACAAATGAATTTGTGAAATGTATAATTATAATTATACCTTCTGAGAATCCATTCAGGCATGATTAATCAAATATAGTTTAGCTACAGTGAAACTTAGCTAGATCCTTTATCTTTTAAGAGTCACAACCGAGTGAACATTTAGAACTGCAAATTTGGCCTCTTTCATTATTGATAGAGGAGAAGCTTACATTTTTGCTTAGATTTTGTTCACATTTTTGTTTTCTTCAGATTTAGGCATTGGAGATCTAATTCCTGTGGACGTGAACCATCTGAACATTTGTAAGCCAAAGAAAAAGGATGCTTTTTTGTACCAACGTACCTTACAGTTCATCCGGGAAGCTTTAGCCAAAGACCTTGAAAACTGACAATTGCCTTCCATTTTTCATGTGAAGCTCGGTGGTCTCTTTTGAAGCAATCATGCAAACATAGTCACTGTGGCATCGCGTGGTCTGGAGTCTGTTGCAGGCAGCAGAACACTGCAAAGCACAAGCACAGAGTGGCACTCGGAGAAGGAAGGGCTGGACGGATGCTTTCGATTTCAGGGAATTCCATGGGGGCCAGTGGATGCTGTGCAGTGCTGTCCCTGTGAACACGCTGCTGTGGATGGAGAGTACCTGTGTCCCCTGTGACCGCCTATGGCTGACGCGAGCGGAGCACTGGTGGCTTCTGAAGGGACCGCGCCGCCAGCTTACCACGACAAGCTAGTGGGAGAGCACCTGGAGCGGGCAGAGAATGATCTAGAACATAAAAGACTGTTTTTGTTCTGGGATTCCACGTGCTGTAAATTTTTACTAACATGTAAGTGTAAACCTTTGTCTAACTGTTAACTGTTAGACCTGTTGCCACCCATGGGCCAGTTCCTTGTACGTTTTTATTTTCATATGGCTGAGAACAGATATTTCTCTAAAAAGATCTAGCTTATAGTAATGCTTTCCAGACTTTAGCTACCTATACTTGTATTTTTCCCAGATAAAGTAGCTAATCCACTATTGATCACAGTGTGAATAAAACTATTCTAAGCCATTGTATAGATTAGTAACACTTAGTATCAAGGTTCTCAATTCTCTTTAGGCCAAGTAAAACATCCCTTTCTTTCCTGCTCCTTTGACCTCCAGCAAGTGAGAAATAGGAAATCATGTTGACTTTTTCTAAATAATGACATTGTTGAGATATAATTCACATTTCATAAAATTTACCTTAACTCAAGGTTGTTTATTTTTAGTAAATTTACAGAGTCGTGCAACCATCACCACTGATCTCAGAACACTTTTATCATCTCCTGGAGGAACCCCATAGCCCGTAGCAATCACACCTCACCTTTTCTCCCCCAGCCCTGGCAAACACTAATCTACTTCGTCTCTACAGATTTGCGTGTTTTGGACTTGAATATAAATGGAATTATACACTATGTGCCCTTCTGTGTCTGGCTTCTTTCTCTTAGTGTAATGTTTTCAGGGTTCACCCTTGAGGAAGCATGTATCGGGGCTTCATTCCTTTTTATGGCCAAGTAATACTCCATTGTATGGATATACCACACTTATTCATCTGGTGATGGACATTTAGGTTCTTTGAATTTGGGGGTATTGTGCTGCTTAAACATTTAGATTCTTTGGAATTTGGGGGTATTGTGCTGTTTTTCATTCTCTTGGATGTATACAAGGAGTGGAATTGCTAAGTCTTATTGAGCTCACTGGAGGCCTGGTACATGAATTTGTGCACGGGTGGGGTCTGGCCAGCCGGCGTGCCCCCGATCGGGGCTGATTCGATGGGGCCCACTGGGGGGAGGTGCCACGGGCAGTTGGCCAGTCGGCTACCCCCTGGCTGAACTCCCCATCGAGGGGACAATTTGCATATTAGACTTTTATTATATAGGATATAACCATTTTGAAGATGATGGACATTGTAGAATGGATAATCAAAGCTAAAACGAGTACAGGTCATCAGTAAAACCCTGTCAACATCTAATTGTTTAATTTGCAACAACCTAACAAGTGACTTAACCACTTGTATTATTGTGTAGATACAGTGAGTGCATGGTTACGAGCTAACAATATTAAATAATAAATGCTAGCTAATGGGATGCTATGGGGAGAAGGGGTAGATACACTTGGTTCATTTTCTTTTCCTGGTTTCCATGAAAACAACTGTTCATTAACCGTAGAGTGATGCAATGAAGCCCCACTCCTTAAACCTCTATAGAGCTGTTATAGCGGTGCTTTTAACTGAGGTCTGGGAGAGGGATCCACTGAAGTACTAAATCACATAGTTTTCCAGGCAAGGCACTTACATTTCTTTTTATTCTGCCTATGAAATGGATATAAATGTACATGGGTTGACTTTATCAATTTTGTGATAGTTAAGTCAATGTTTTTTAAATAATCATTGCATGAAAAATGCTTTAAAAACACTAAGTATGAAAACATGTATTTGAAATAGTTTCAAACTTAGACCATCAATAAAACACTCTGGGAATTTGATCAGCTTTGTTTAAATATCCTTTCTGGGGGGAAAAACTCAAAAGATTCATATCACTTTCTCCCTCATGTGAAAAGTCACTTTTTATGATCTTGTTTAAGAAGGAAGTAAACAGAATATAGGTGTTACCAAACAAATTACTGAAAGCAAGCTGTAAATACAGCTAGAATGAAAATGAAAAGTCAGTTATTTTTACTTATAACTATTTCTTTCTTTCTGGTTACATTTCCCCTAAACCTACCAGATTACATTGTCAGCCCTAAATTTCAAGGGCACCGAGTCCCCTTTTCCCCAGAGTTTACATTAAATGTCGCCACAGAAAGAGACTACAAAAGAGGGTCATGATACCTTTCTCACCAGCATCTCAACCAGTCACCCAGGCTATGCCGACACGCAGGATACGGTGGAGGGTGCAGGCCTGCGCCCTGTGCCTGCCTGAGGTGGGAGCACCAGCATTCACTTCCTAGTGAGAAGCACAGTGCAGTGTGAGACAGTGATGTGTCTTGAACTTGGTTCATAATTCACAATGCCTCTCAAACTCCAATTCCTAAAATTTGAGCTTTAGGCATACCATCCTGAATTTTTACTCCTTCGTAATATCAAACATATTAATTGACATTTGGTATAAAAATTATGTCCATGCAAAAATTGAAGCATTTAAATAAATGTCACTTTAAAGTACTTCCTACAACTGATTGTGCCCTTGTATTGGATATTGAACACTCCCAATAGCTAATCACTTAAAATAGATTGGAAGTTTATGAAAAGTGACATTTGATTATGAACTGGTAACACCTCGGCCTGGCCTGTGCCCTCTTGCAATCCGGGACCCTTTGGGGAATGTTGGATAGCCGGTTTCAGCCCAATCCCCGCAGGCCCGATCCAAACAGGAGGGAGCCCCATCCTGTGCGTTGAGCATCTGTCTCCTGGTGGTCAGTGTGTGTCATAGCGACTGGCCCACCAGTTGTTTGGTCCCTTAGGCTTTTTTATATATATATATATATATATATATGTATTACCTTAATAGAACAAAAGACATAAACCAGTTTAATATCTAAGAAATTTTCAAATTTAGAACAAGCCATTTCTTGTAAAATTTCCTGGTTTTTATGAACAGACTTTTTAAAAATATATATTTTTTATTGATTTTTTACAGAGAGGAAGAGAGGGATAGAGAGGGAGAAACATCGATGAGAGAGAATCATCCATCAGCTGCCTCTTGCACACCCCCAACTGGGGATGTGACCGCAACCAAGGCACATGCCCTTGACCGGAATCAAACCCGGGACCTTTCAGTCCCCAAGCCGATGCTCTATCCACTGAGCCAAACCAGTTTTGGCTATGAACACACTTCCTAATGTATGTTCAACTTGGTCTTGGAGTTTAGAAACATGGCCATAGAGTTCAGTACCTGGTCCCAGGTTGGGAAACACTAAACTTACTAGAATCTTAGATTTTTAGTTTAATCCAAACTTCAGTGCATAACCCATGGATGCACACGGTGGGGTGTTAAGGGCCTGTGGCCAGGGTGGGCTGGAGGGGGGTCCATGGCGGAAAAAGGAGATGTGTAATACTTTCAACAATATTTTTTAAAAAAGAAATGAGGCCGAAACCGGTTTGGCTCAATGGATAGAGCGTTGGCTTGGGGACTGAAAAGTCCCGGGTTCGATTCCAGTCAAGGACATGTGCCTTGGTTGTGAGCATATCCCCAGTAGGGGGTGTGCAAGAGGCAGCTGATCGATGACTCTCTCTCATCGATGTTTCTAACTATCTCTCTCCCTCTCTGTACAAGATCAATAAAATAAAGAAAAAATGAGAAGTCATTTCAACTGATAACACACAAATACTAAGGTTCATAAGAGACCAATATGAACAATTATATGTTCCACTATCTCTCAGGAAGATAATGTAAGATCCCCTCTCCCCCGCCACAGACACCATTTATACACTATATTCCAGGTGCTTTGAAGAGTTTCTATTAGCTCAGGCAAAGCCTGTAATCTTTTTTTAGAATAACATATGCTAAAATTTTAAATGTTTTTTTAAAATTGATTTTTAGAGAGACAGGAAGGGAAAGGGATAGAGAGATAGAAACATCATTGATTGGCTGCCTCCTGCACGCCCCTTACTGGGGAGCAAGCCCGCAACTCAGGTATGTGCCCTGATGGGGAATCAAGCCAGTGATCTCTCGGTTCATGGGTGGATGCTCAGCCCCTGGTCCACACCGGCCTACAAAGCCTGTACCCATAGCCACTCTTAACAGATTTGTTTAGGTTTCTGTTACCCACTATTATCTGCAGAATAAAATCCTAAACTGTCATGGAAGGTCTTCTGAAGTTCTCTCCCTTTCCATGCACATAAATCCACGTTGCTACTTGTCAAATCCTTAATCCTCTTCACTCAACTGTCCCCTGGCCGTGTGTCCACAGTCACTCTTTTGTACTCTCCTACATCACTGAGTTAGCGGTGATTCCGTAGACACAAACAGTTGGCCTCCTCAGGGAGCGGGTGTCAAACCCCTCTCCCCCATGACCTTGGAAAAGAAAGGATCGTAACCAGTGGTTTCCTCCTCCCCAGCCAAGCCCAGGGGCTGTGCAGTCAGGTCAAGGGACTTCAGAATGGTACTTACAGCGCAGGAAGGACTAGCCATCTTTATTATTTCAAGATTGTCAGTATATTCTCATTCCTAGAAATCATCAGAGAACATTTTTAATGTATTTTTTGTGTTAATTAGCTGAAAACCAACCTAGACAGAACTTGAACATTGTTTACTCTCTTCTGCCTCGACACAGTAATGCACTCAAACCAATCGAGCAGTCTAAGATTGCATGTCGGCTATAAGACCCTACAGAAAACGAATTCTCGCATCGCTCACATCTTATATTATAGCTTAAAGTTATTATGTATGGCGTCATAGTGGTCCCTACCCACATTATTCAAGTCACGAATTCTTAACCAAATGATTCTAATGCTTTTTCAACTCAGTCTGATGGTTGAAAAAATAAAACTCAAATAGAGGAAAACTATTTGTAATGTAGTCACATTTCACCCAGAACAGAAGGCTAGCCAAAAAAGCTACCCCAAGATTCTCTTCATATCTAAAAAAAAAAAAGGCAAATTACAAAACAAAGACAAAACATTTAATAGATTTCTTTTTTACAATTTCAGTACAAATAATCACTTCAAATAAACATTACAAGGTTTTTTTAATTGCCAGTCAATCAATAAATAATTTTTGTGGCTTTCCTTGCTGTTGAAATAAATCACTCTGTTATAAAGTTTTAATACATTACTTTGCTTATACTTATACACATCAGGAGAATTCTATTAACTGTCTTGAACTTCAACACTGTAAAACCTTTACAGGAATTGCTTAGACAGATGTCCAATTCCAGTAATTTACTGGAATAAATTTTAAAAATAGCCAGCAAGTCGGAGATGACACCGTGTGAGGGAAGAGGGCCACCGGAGTCCCCGGGAGCGTGCCGAGTTGCCCAGTACCTTGCTGAAAACGCGGACTGCAGCGGACGTACCGTCTCACAGAGAAGGAATGACATAGACGACAGGTCCCAGTGAAAAGCCCCGCGTGGGAGCGAGTATCCAAGAAACACCGAAAATACAAACCCACAGTGACATCCCCGATAATGGCAGCCCTCACTGTGTTATCCGCGGCCTGCCCCTCACCGAGGAGACCGGCAGCCAGGCCGCCTCCATTTAAAAAATAAATAAGGTGACGCCGATTGTCTCCTTCAGAGGAAGGTGGTTGGGAGCCTCACACACTAACTCAAAATCCAGCCTCTGTGCGGCCCCTGACCGTGAACACCGGGACCACGTACTTGTTCAGCTCATCCTGTTAAACAACTGGTCCTGTTCCCGCGGCTGCGTCCCAAGGCCGACACCACCCCGCGCGCCACTGCTCACTGCTGGATCCCTACGTGCTGCTGGTGGGACCAGCGCCTGCCTCCACTGACACTCAGCTCCTGTGCCCGTCACTGGTAACTTGAGAATCAGGCCTGTTCCCAGCATTGCAAGCAACTGTGGTGGCACAGACTTCCCCTGCTTTTCCAGCCGATGGCTACACGCACCTGCTTTCAAATGCACCTCCCTTTGGCGGGAAAACAGGTGGCAGACAAGAAGCATGGTTGCGTTAAGAAACCTTTGCTTCCATTTCCAAGTGTGCTCTAGGAGCCGCTGCAAATCATCGAACTTCTCCGAGCCCGCTACCCGTCCTGCTTGCTTGCTTCCTCTGAGGCGTTCGAGGATTACATTCTTTGTTTGCAGTTGCTAGGGAGGTAGAGATGATACAAAGCACGTACTCCAGAAGGTGTCCTAGCGCCGTGGGCCGGAAACACCATCTTTTTCTGACAGGACAATGCGTGTGTTCTGCTCATCTCTATGGGTCAGTAACGCCTTTTTCTGTGCTCAGTTTTCCGACGAAGTGAAATAATGTGGTTTGGTTTTTGAGTTGAGTGCCGTATTTAAGATCTGTATGTGTACCTTGATGGTGGCAATGAGAAATAATCCTGAACACCCCGAGGTCTGATCAGTAAGGAGAGAGTGGTGTTGCCTGGGCAAGGCCATCCCGGCCATCCCAACCATCCGCACTGAGTGAGGGGTTCCCGCTCACATCAGGGGAGCCCAGACTCACTGTGTGTGGCCCTATGATGTAAAAGGTTCCTCCGTATGCCATGTGACACACTAAGATTTTTGCCAGTGAATTTATTAGCAAAAATACAATATCTTCTCCAAATGAAACTCTAGGGCAGTGGATGGCAAACTCATTAGTCAACAGAGCCAAATAACAGTACAATAATTGAAATTCCTTTTAGAGCCGCATTTTTTAAACTTACACTTCTTCTAACGCCACTTCTTCAAAACAGACTCGCCCAGGCAGTGGTGTTTTGTGGAAAAGTCACACTCAAGGGGCCAAAGAGCCACCTGTGGCTCGTAAGCTGCAGTTTGCTGACTACTGCTCTAGGCCTTCTAACATTGTTTTTTTCGATGTGGAACAGAATGGCCATTTCTTTTTAAATGATTTCACGGGCAAGAAGTGGTGTTGGAGATGTAGAGGGGAAACGCAGGTAAAAAACAGACCCAACAGACAGAGAGAGAAGCCAATCCAGAGACGCTGCCTCATGGAGAAGGGCTCTCCTTCCTGCCACTGCAGCACAGACCCGGCTACAGCAGGCAGGCATTACCGTGACCCTGAGGACCCACGGCATGCCCAGAAGGTGTTCTCCCATTTGTGCGTTTACCAGGTAGGGAATATAAGGGAAGAAACGAACTCACAAGGTTTCCTTCAAAAGGGGCTAGACGGCATGTAAACACTGGTGTACACAGCACACCAGGGTCAGGGCCGTAGCAGGGCACGGGCCGTGCACATCTGAGACAGGACACGGGCGTCTGGAGCGGGTGAAGCTCAGGCTAAGCGGATGGTATATGCTTCAGGCCCCCAAAGGTACAGACCCCGTCCCCGCACGGTCAAGGCTCACAGGTACACGCACATAAATAAACCCCCGGGGGTGGGCAGCCCGGTGGCCGGGTTGACCTCTCTGCTGCCTCTGTCTTTGACGATTCTAACCGGTGCCAAGCGGTCAGGCACGGCTCCCCGTGGTGCCAGCTACCGGTGCGTGTGAGCCTGACTTTAGGCATCCGCCCCCAGGCGCTGCACCAAACCATGACTCTAACCTGTAAAATACAAACGAAATGAAGGAACACCACAGACACACGTAAGCCCAACAGCCACTTAACGCTGGACGGGAGGGGACTTGGGCGTCGTCCTCGAACTCCGTTTTGAACACCCGCACGCAGACCCCGCCGGAAAGGCTCCTTCCCGGGCCCCGAGCGGAAACTCGAGACGCGCGCGTCTGGAACAGTCACACCCTGGGGGCTGAGCCATCATCTTATTGGAGTGAGAGACACGGTTTCTGTAAACTGCACAGGAGGGGACAGGAGCACGCAGCGGCATCCGCGTGCCTGCACACAGAGGCCTCTCCGGGGGCACCGAGGGGGACGGGCTTTTCCCCGCGGGCGCCGCCCCGGGGGGAGGCCCGCGGTCTGCAGGGCGCGGCCGGGCTCCGTCAGGTCTCCGCCAGCGGGTCGAAGGCCTGCAGCACCGTCCTCCGGTCCGTGTCGCCGGCGGCGGCCCAGGGGCCCGGGTCTGGGTGCCCGTGCGCTGGTGGCCGCTCCTCGGGGGCCGGGCCGCTGACCTGCAGCGGGGCCGTGTGCGCCCTCCGGAGGAGCCCGGGGCCCGCGCCCAGGGGCTCGGAGCTCTGGGACAGCCAGGCGCCGCTCGCCAGGGCGGGGTGCTGGAGGAGGCTCCGGAAGGGGTCCTGGCCGTCGCCCAGGGGTGAGGCCGCCCGGGGTCCGGGCTCCCTGGGGCGGGCGGCCTGGGCGCTGGCGGGCGGCGGGAGGGGGGCGCCCCCGGCGGGCGGGCGGGCCGGGGGGCAGTCCCCGCGGAGGCTGCTGCGGGCCAGGTCCTGGAGGAGCTGGCCGTGGCTCTGCAGCACCTGCAGGTGGAAGGCGGCCGGGGCGGACTTCTTCCTCCGGGGGGGCACCAGGGGCAGTGGAGGCGGCGCCCCCGGGAGGGGCGGCGGGGCCCCGGCAGGGCCGTCCTCGGGCGCCGGCGTCCCCGGGCCCGGCCGCCCCTCGGCGCCTCTCCCCGGCGGCAGCGTCCTTGGTTTGGGAACGGGCGGGGCGGGCGCAGGCGGAGGGGGGTCCAGGCTCGTCTCGGGGGGCCCGATGGTGAAGTGGACAGGCGGTGGCCCGGGCGGCTCCTCCGGCGACGCGGGCTGGGGAGAGGCGGGACACGGAGTGAGTGACACGCTGGCGGGGGCTGGGGCACCGGCTCAGCCTCCGCCGGAGCTGCGGGGCCCGGGGACATTCTGGAAACCCAGGATTTGAGAATGTCCGGGATGCGGCCACGTGACCAGGGAGAGGACACGGCAGAAACACACACACACACACACACACACACACACACACACGGGTCAGGAGGACCACGGGCCAACGAGAGGCAAGCGGGGCTTGAAAACCAGGGCACAGGCGTCCCGGAGACAGGGCTCCCTCTGCTCCGGGGAGGGGGCTCCTCGGTCCTCTCCCAGCGCGCTCGCGGTTGAGACCCAGATAAGCCAATGCAGAGCCGCGTAGGCCCCGGCGTCGGGCCAACCGCAGGAGGCAGAGACCCTGCTCCTGGGCGTGGGGTTTGAATGTGGACGGACGGACGGAAACCGTTCCACGCACACTGTGCCTCCTCGGTCCGAATCCAAAGCTCCCGAGACCGAGCGGCGCGGCCAAAGGAAGCTTTGTGCGCAGTGGCCGCGGCAGCTCGGCCGGCAGTGTTTGCTTTGCTTCTTCAGACAACAGCCGGCAGGCACAGCCCCTCCGGCGGGCTGGGCCATGGGCTAGTTTCTGCGCCTGGCTTTTAAGGCGAGAGACAAAGGGAGGACGGGGAGAGGAGGAGGGAAACGACAGGCGCCACAAGCCAAAGGGGGCAGAGGAGCGGCGAGCTGGGTGCGCGCGAGGGGCGGGCCCGGCCCGCACGTCCGCCGGGAGAGCAGGGGTCATTGCCAAGAGCAGCGCGGGTTACCGGGCGTCCGGCACTAGAACACTGAGGTCAGACGGAAGGTCCAGGTGCCTCTAGAGGTGCCAGTCTCTGGGCGGCTACCGTCCTGACAAACTCATGTCTCTGAAGCAGCAAGCAAGGCGGGGGGACTGGGGAGCCAGAGCAGAACACAATCTGCAAGAGAAGCGGCGAGAAGAGGCGGCTCGTCCACCTCGCGGCGGCCCGCCGGGACCGCTTCCGTTCTCCCGATGCCAACGGCACTGCCCACGCGGCCCGCACGCCCGCCCGGACACACGGCGGGGTCCGGAGCCGGGCAGCAGGCCCCCTCCGAGGTGCTCCCCGCGTGGAGGGGATCCCGGGCTTTCCCGCAGCCAGAGCCGGGCGCGCGGGGGAGAAGGCGATGGCCAGGCAACCTCCTCCCGGACGGGGCCGAGCCAGGGGCTCGTGTTTACGGAGAGAGAGACTCGTCGAGATGGGACTCTTATCCAGCCAGACGTGCGGGGTTCGAGCGACTCGGGGGCAAGAGGCGGGTGCGGCCAGCTCTTACCTTCCCGGTCCGCCTGAAGGTGGGCTTCTTCATGGCGGGGACCCTGGGTGCAGGCCGGCGGGGCAGGAGCGGGGCCGCGCCCGCCGCGGGCTCCGGCTTGGAGGACTCCGGGTCCCTCAGGACTTCCCCCGGGGGGCCTGGAACACAAAGCGCACGGCTGACGAGCCCGGGCCAAGCAATCTTTAGATAATCTACATTCTGAGGGTAATTTATCGATGGGGTATATTTCCTTTATTTTTTCTCTAAAAAGGATGCTTCTCCGTCCGGGGAAGGAGCTGTGGGCAGTTGGCTGGCCGGCCCCACCTCCTGGCTGAACTTCTGGTCGAGGGGACAATTTGCATACTAGGCTTTCATTATATAGGATTTAAAAAGAAATTAAAAAACAGCCTTGACCAGGTAGCACAGTTGGTTCGGTGTATCTCTGATACAAGGTACAATCCCATGTCATATAAGAATCAACCAATGAATACATAAATAAGTGGAAAAATAAACTGATGTTTATATCTGTCTCTCTCTTCCTCTCCCTCCCCCCCCCCCTCTTCCTCTCTCTCTCTCTCTCTCTCTCTTTCTGTCCCCCTTCCCTTCTCTCTTTAAAATCAATGAAAAAAAATTTGATGTTTAACAAATATTTATTTGAAAATAGATTTAAATGAAAAAGAAACCACTTGAGATGATGTTACCCTACAGCAGTGTTTCTCGCCCTCTTACTTCCTGCCCTCTTTCGATGTTATTTGAAAATCCCAAGTAAGTTAAACACCCTGACTAAAAACAACTCAGTCCCTTGTATGGCAAGTGGCTTTTCAGAGGCCATGCTCTCCCCGCTCCCTAAATCCTAGGGATGTGAATGTACGGGGGGTGCTCAGCTAACATATGACGGACGTGGGCTAAGGGAAGTGACGGCAGCTGTGTGAACAGGCAGTTAAATTACCTGTGGGCTCTTTGACATCAAGCCGAGAGCTGCTGGTGGCTTAAAAAGTGGGTTTTGTGTCTGGAACAGGGATGTGTGCCTGAGTGCTCTTTCTTCCGCAGGATGGGTCAGAGCCTGGGGCATCAACCTTGGCCAACATTCATTTGTCTTTATGTCACCCTCTCCCTTAAGCACTGCTTCACAACCCTGGGATCCTCTTTATGTGCTCACTGAATTTTAAAGATATAACTTTAAATGGTAGAATTCTACAAAATGTTGCTAAGGCGGCTTTTGTTTAATCCTGCCTTTAGGGAAAAATTCTTTCCTCCTCTCGGTCCTGTTTAGTAGGCAGATGAAAAGGAGGACAGAGCCGAAGCCGGTTTGGCTCAGTGGTAGAGCGTTGGTCTTCGGACTGAAAGGTCCCGGGTTCGATTCCGGTCAAGGGCATGTACATTGGTTGTGGGCACATCCCCGGTAGGGGGTGTGCAAGAGGCAGCTGGTCAATGTTTCTCTCTCATCGACGTTTCTAGCTCTCTATCCCTCTCTCCTCCTCTCTGTAAAAAAATCAATATATTTAAAAAAAATAAAATGCAATAAACTTGAAAAAAAAGAAGAAGAAGAAAGGAGGACAGCGTTCCCCCGGCGGGAGGAGGCTGGGGCACCTACCGCCTCTGGCTTCCAGGAGACAGCGGATGGCGGCCTCGGCCTCCCGGGCGTTGGTGGTCTTGATCTGCTTGACGTTGTAAGGCTTGCTGATGCCCGTCCTGGCCTTGGGCTGGGGCAGAGAGGAGAGAAGCATTAGGAGCACAGGAAGGAAGCCGCCGGGCCAGCTCCCTGCCCACTCATCTGCTCCGAGCCATCAGCGTGACGAACGCACCGTCCGCTCTGAACCGCGTCCTCGGCCCCTGCCCGGAGCCGGCTCCCAGGCCTCCCCACCGGGGGCACCGGTGTTTGCAATGAGGACAAGCCAGCCGCCAACCTTCTCTCCATAACCAGGAGAGAGCCGGAGCCATTTCATGGCCCAGCGGAGTTATTCAAGTGCCTTCCAGATACGTTCCCTTCAAAGTGCCTTTTCTGTCTCCTCACCCCGTTTAACCAGCAGGGTCCCTTTGTTAACCAGCCTTTATGCCTGCGAACCCCGGACTGAAGGGTAGCCAACCCCCTGCGGGGACCGCATGGCATCTGGCCCGCCCTCTGCCCCTGTCCCGGGACCCAGCACCCAGGCCTCCTCCCTTCTTCCTCGCCTTGACGCCACCCACCTCCACCCACAGTCTCCGCAGCCCGGGCCTCCTCTGGCACTCCACCCCTCTCCCTGCAAAGCTGCTGTCACTCCCAGGCCTTCCTGTGGTATTTAGGCCCCTCGGGCCTGGTTTAGCCTCTTCTCTCAGCTACCTTCACCCCAGCGTCATCCTAATTTTGTCCAGCAATGGATCAGAATTTCTCTCCTTTCCCTTCTGCCTCGCACTACTCTGCACACCCCGGTCCAAGCCAGGCATTGGGAGAGAGAGAAGAGGTGAGTCTGGAGGCCAGCAATCCCCCCACACTGGGATTTTTCATCAATGGGATTTCCCTCCCAGGCCCTGCACGGCCATTGAAAAGCCCATAAAAAACACGTGACTAAGCTATGGGGTTTTTGGGGGGACCCGGTGGGCAGTTAGAGGGTTAGAGAGGCAGCAGTCGATGTGTGAGCTGGAAAGGGTGACCCGGGGTGAGGCGAGGGGCCGAGGACGAACCACAGGCCAGCCCCTGGGGCCCGGCACGTTTCCATTCCACTCACCGCCTGCTGCGGCGCTCCGGGCAGCAGCCTGGCTGTCTGCAGGATGGAGTACTGGCCGTGGGTGCCGGAGATGGACACGTCCGAGGCCGACTTCTTCACCAGCAGACCTGCTGTGAGAACCGCCGGGCGGCCTTACTCTCAGAGCCGCGGTGCCTCCGGCCACGTCGCGGGGCGGCAGCGAGGCAGCGGCAGCGCGGGGAGCTGGGCGCGGGCACCGGCGGCCACGAGGCCCATCTCCCTCCACGCTCCTGTGTGAACGCAGATGCTCTGGCAAAGCACGGCCTCCCTGTAACTGCTGGTTAAATGTCACCCGGGGGCTCACAGCGGGTGCACAGGCCCGCTGGCTTTACGCGGCTTAGAACACGCGATTGTGATGAGGACCGAACTTTTAAAAATCGGAAGTAGCCCCAGAGCAGGCGAGTACTCTATGCTAAACGGCACGGGCAGCCACGGACAGGCCACGTCCCAGAACAGCAGGTAATGACACGGGCATCTGGTGAAGGGCAAATGGCCAAACAACACAGCCACCCACTTTGTAAAACACACGGAAATAAGAGATTGGATATCGATGTGCATGAGTGGAGGGAGGCTGGCAGTCTTTGGATTCACAGCTGTTCTCTCTCGGTAGTCAAGTAAAATGAAGAAATTACGTCTTTGTTATACTTATCTATGTTTACAAGTTTTCCTCGAGAATATACAGCACTTAAGATGTTTGTTTACGTTTTATTTCCTGAGTATCCACTCAGAGAAGGGAAAAGCCGCGTGCGTCCGGCTCTCCACTGGTCACTACTGCGACATAAGCCACGTGGAACCCGATTCTGAGAGTCAAGTCTTAGCAAAACCGAGGCCTAATGGCCACAGCTGGGGGGCTCAGGGGGTGGTAAGCAGCAAAGGGAACTCGCAACCGGTGAGAAGCATGTCCCAGCCGTGTCCGGGCGTTGGGACAGCTGGGGGACAGGCACTGCTTTCGGAGGGGCTGGGGGGAGGGTGTCTGAGGCCCAGGGCAGTGGCAGGGCCAGCGGGCTGGGCTCGGAAAGGAAGTCGCCTGGTGAGAGGTGGGCGTGCAGTCACGTGACAGGTCAGGGGCCTGCATTTCCTCAGGGGAGAGGGCCGGGGCCCTGGCAGTGCTGCTCAATGGTTGCAGCATCAGCTTGTGCACCAAAGGCTCTCGTCCTGGAGAAAGGCCGTAGCTGGGCTGCAGGGTCCATCCCAGCCCTGGTTGGGGTGTGTGTGGAGGCTCCAATCGGTGTGTCTCTCTCATATCAATGTTTCTCTCTCCCGCTCCCTCATTCCCTTCCACTCTCTCTAAAAATCAATGAAAAACATGTCGTCTGGTGAGGATTAACACAGAGAGAGGGGTGGTGTGTGTGTGTGTGTGTGCGCGTGCGTGTGTGTGTGTGTGTGTGCGCGTGTGTGTGTGTGTGTGTGTGTGTGTGTGGCAGCACTCAAGGGGAGAAGATTCTGGAAGACGCTGTGGGGTTGGGGAGAAGCTGAAAAGCCCTGCTCTGGGCTGAGGCCCCGGTTTCCCATTCTCCACGGAAGCAGCTAGAAGCAGCCACAGGGGGCCCGGGACAGTCTCCCAAAGGATCGCCAACTCTGAGAGGAACCCAGCTGCACCTCCCATATCAAATGTCACGGATTTAAGACAAGAAGAGGCCCAAGGAGGGCAGAGGGCAGAGAGCAGAGGGCAGAGGGCAGAGTGCAGAGGCAGGTGCATGTGGGCAGGGTGCAGAGGCAGGTGCATGTGGGCAGGGTGCAGAGGCAGGTGCATGTGGGCAGGGTGCAGAGGCAGGTGCATGTGTCAGGGTGCAGGGTGCAGAGGCAGGTGCATGTGTCAGGGTGCAGGGTGCAGAGGCAGGTGCGTGTGGGCAGGGTGCAGGGTGCAGAGGCAGGTGCATGTGTCAGGGTGCAGGGTGCAGAGGCAGGTGCATGTGGCCGGAGGCGGGCAGGTGACACGGCCGCTGGAGCGGAGCGGGGCAGGAGCGGGGCAGGAGCGGAGCGGGGCGGGGCGGGAGCGGGGCGGGAGCGTGCCAGCCAGCAGGCGGAGCCCGCAGCGGTCTTACTTGGCGGGGGCGGCCTCTGCGGCGGCTGGGGCGGCCGGGGCCTGTTGGGAACCGACAGAGACCTGCTCGGAGCGCGGAGGCGGTCCCCCGCGGCTTCCAGCTCCTGCGTGAGCTCCGCCAGGGCGCCGTCATCTGGAGGACACGCGGGCGGGAGGGGCAGGTGAGCGTGGGGCACAGGCGGGGTGGAGTGTCCCCTGGCGGCTGGCACGGGAGGGCAGGACCCGGTGCCTGCGGGAGCGCTCAGGGGACCTGGACCAGCCCCGTCCAGCGGGAGAGACACAGAGACGGAAGAGCACAGAGCGGTGTGTTCCTCCCCAAACAGCCACGGGCATCCGCACCGAGCAGAGGCGGCAGCGGGAAGCCGAGCCTCCTAAGCCCCACGCTGCACACACACCGACTGCGTGACCCCGAGAGCCATGGCTCGTCCTCCAGCCGCAGCCCCACGTGGGGTGTCCGGGCTCTCAGCTCCCAGACGCCGAGCCAGGGCCCGCGACTTCACCAACATCCCCATCCAGACCCCCTAGCCCAGCGGTCGGCAAACTCATTAGTCCACAGAGCCAAACATCCACAGTACGACGATTGACATTTCTTTTGAGAGCCAAAAACCGACTTCTTGCGTGCACGCCCACACGTGGTATTTTGTGGAAGAGCCACACTCAAGGGGCCAAAGAGCCATATGTGGCTCGAGAGCCGCAATTTGCCGACCACTGACCCAGCCCAAGCCTTCCAAGGCTCAGAGCAGCATGAGGAAGTGCCGCTCATGTTTCATTCCATGTATGTATCATGTGTGAACGCAGAGAAAGGTCAGGTCTTCTCTCACTGCAGCACAGCCCGGTCTGTTTCACTTTGGCTCCCACACCCCCTCCCTCAAGTCCACGTGGATGCCCACCAGGTGGCTGGGCAGCCCACACGCTCGCTGCTCTAGTCTTCATTCCAAGAGGCACCTGGCCCTGGTCAGTCTGGCTCAGTGGATAGAGCGTCGGCCTGCGGACTGAAGGGTCCCAGGTTTGAGTCCAGATCAGGGCACATGCCCCAGTTGTGGGCTCAATCCCCAGTGGGAGGTGAGCAGAAGGCAGATGATCAATGATTCTCTCTCATCATTGATGTTTCTCTCTCTCCCCCTCTGCCTTCCTCTCTGAAATCAAGAAAAATGTTTAAAAAAAAAAGTATTCAAGAGTCAACTATACTACCATGTTTCCCCGAAAATAAGACATCCTTCGAAAATAAGACCTAGCGCATGGAAAGATAAGACATCCCCTGAAAATAAGACCTAGCGCAACTTTGGGAGAAAAAATTAATATAAGACACTGTCTTATTTTCGGGGAAACAGGGTATATAATCTGGGGACTTGCAATTCAATCCCCATGCCTTTCAGTCAATGGTGATATGATGATGCTAATGTTGATATCATTAGTTACATATATGTATACATATATATGTAATTATGTAATGTATAAAATTGTTACTATATAATATCATGCTATAAAAAAAAAACAAAAACAGGCCAGCAACTTAGCACAGATATTGAACATGCCTCTTACAGGGCTGAATCAGAAAAGTTTTGGAGAGGGGAAAAAAAAAATCAAATGTAAAGTCAGTTCAGAGCTGTGCTGTTGGAACACACAGGATAAATGGGAATTATCATGAATCTGGGATATTAAAGGGGCACCAAACATTGTAAGACACGAATCACTGGAGAAAAGCAGCGTGGCGGCAGCTGCCACCTCCCCGGAGCCCTGTGCCCGCCGCTCGCGGTGCCCGCGTGGTGAGCCCTCCGGGGCGGGGCCCGACTGCGGCATCCCGCCGAGATGCCGAGAAGAGACACGGTGCCCAGGGCTGTTAGGAGGGAGAGGCCCCGCTACCTCTGTAGGTCGGGTGCTGCTTCTTTTTGGGGAGCGCAGGCGACTTGCTGGGGGGGGCCGCCGTGGAGCCGGGGGCATCGGAGGGGTCGTCCCCGCCCAGCTCGCTGTCGGAGACCACGGGCTGGCTCAGCTCATCCAGGTAGTCTTCGTCCTCTTCCAGAATGTCCCCTGGGAACACGGAGCCACAGACGGTCAGGGTGGGAGGGGCCGGTCTCGGCACCAAGGCTGACAGTGGGTGCCAGGGCCCCTCGGCCCACATGACCCCAGGACGGGACCCGGATTCCGTTCATGCCTGGGACGGGGACCACACCGAAGCCCTGACACCCTCACAACCACTGCTTCCCAGGGAAGCCTCGACGTCTCCGGCCCTCGCTGCCGTTCCATGCATCCTCCCGCACACGCGGGCTGCCCGCCTCATCGCCGGGACACGCTGCCCGGAGCCGTGTCTGTCCCGAGGCCGGTCTCGGAAGGACTCCCGACCGCCCGTGCCCACCGCTGGGAGTGCCCTCTGCCCGCCCTGCCGCCCGCTCACCCTCGGACTCGTAGTCGGAGCTGGTGAGGTCGAAGCCCTCCTCCAGCAGGCAGGAGTTGGCGGTGGGTGACACGGGCGCCAGGCTCTCCCGCTTCCGCAGGAGCTCGGCCTGCAGCCCCTGCAGCCAGTCCCTGGTCTTCGGCCGGATCTGCACGGCCCTGCCCTTCACCTGCGGGGACAGCGCCGGTGAGCGCCGCACGCCCAGGCCTGCCGGGGCCGTGCCTCCCGCTCACACCCTGCCGGGAGCCGGGCAGCCGCACGGCGGGTCCTGGCCTCAGCAGGCTCGCTCCGGGTCTCGGCAGAAGGCAGACCACCCTCCTCAGCTTTTCGTTCCCAGTGAATTCGAAATCGTCAAAATGGAAAGCACCTGGGCTGCCTATCCCAAAGCGCAGGCTCTGAGGGTGGGAACCCTGTTCCCGTCACGGGCCACTGGGTGTTTGTTTGTTTGCAGACCACCAGCCTGCCGTGTTCGGTCACACATTGAATTAACTCACCCCTCACGCCTGGGCAGGGCCAGGCCAAAGGATTTTGTATATATATATTTTTTAATTGATTTTTTTACAGAGAGGAAGCAAGAGGAATAGATAGTTAGAAATATCAATGAAAGATCAGCTGCCTCTTGCATACCCTCTCACTGGGGATATGCCTGCAACCAAGGTACATGGCCTGGACCAGAATCGAACCTGGGACTCTTCAGTCTGCAGGCCAATGCTCTATCCACTGAGCCCGACCAGTTAGGGCAAATGGTTTCTTTCTATACGGCCCTTGGGCCAGAGGTTCCCCACCCCTCCTCTCAATAGAAAGAGAGCAACACTCCCCTACGGAGGCTTGAGCAAAGACAGACCCAGGAACCCGGCGGGAAAGAGACTCCAAAACCTGTCCTTTCTCCCAAATTCTGCACGTGGCCCGGGCTGGCCATCAGACGCCTCAGCAAAGTGCCAGGAGGAGATGCCAGTGAAGGGTCATGGCCCCTGCCCGCGCGGAGCCGACACCTAAGGCACGGCGAGGAGAGGGGGCGCGGACCGAGACCGCCCGGGCCACGCGGACTCACCTTCATGCCGTCCACGTCCAGGACGCTGAGAGCCGAGTGGCTGTCCGCGAACGTCACCAGCATCTGCCCCTGGTTGATCCTGGAATAAAGGAAACGGGCCAGTCAACCCCGAGCGCCTCGCGGCCCCCGCGGCCCCCACGGCCTGGACGCCAGCCCCACGGAGCCCGGAGGCCATCCCAGGAGCCCGGAGGCCAGCCCCGCGGGGCCCGGAGGCCAGCCTAGGAGCCTGGAGGCCAGCCCCGCGGAGCCCGGAGGCCACCCCAGGAGCCCGGAGGCCAGCCCCGCGGAGCCCGGACGCCAGCCCAGGAGCCCGGAGGCCAGCCCCGCGGAGCCCAGAGGCCACCCCAGGAGCCCGGAGGCCAACCCCGCGGAGCCCGGAGGCCAGCCCCGCGGAGCCCGGAGGCCAGCCCCGCGGAGCCCGGAGGCCAGCCCAGGAGCCCGGAGGCCAGCCCCGCGGAGCCTGGAGGCCAGCCCAGGAGCCCGGAGGCCACCCCAGCGGAGCCCGGACGCCACCCCCGCGGAGCCCGGACGCCAGCCCAGCGGAGCCCGGAGGCCAGCCCAGGAGCCCCGAGGCCACCCCAGGAGCCCCGAGGCCACCCCAGGAGCCCGGAGGCCACCCCCGCGGAGCCCGGAGGCCACCCCCGCGGGGGCACCTGACGAGGACGATCGTCCCGTAGCTCTCCAGCGTCCGCATGAGCTCGGCGCGCACGTCCTCCGGGAAGTCCTCCTCCGCGGCCGAGGGCGGCTGCAGGCTGACGACCACGGTGGCGTCCAGGGGGCCCTGGAAAGAGGACACTTCCTGGAACACCCGCTCCCGGGCCCCCGCGTCGACTTCCTGGACTTCCACCTCCACGATGGCCAGCACGGGTCTGCGAGACACGAGGGGAGGCGGCGGCCGTGAGCCGGCAGAGGCCACACCGCGCCCGCGCCCAGGGCTCCGCGCACGGACACCGCCCTGCGGCCCCCGGGCTGTCCGGGGCCCCCGTCCCCCTGGGTCTCAGCCAGCAGCCGGCGCCCGCGGCCGCGAGGGCCGTACCTGTGATCGGACGCCTGCAGCTCCGCGCGGCCGTAGTACTTGAGGGACCCGGGGGACCAGGTGTGTCTGACCTTGGTGTCCGCGTCGAGGTCGTTGTCTAGAAGGTTGAGCTCTCCAGCTGCTCACGGGTGCCAATCCAGAGACCCACAGACAGACAACAGCACGGTGTCAACATACACGGGTGCCGAGCACAGAACCGGCCACAGGGACGGACCCCACGTGTCAGACCCCTTCACTCTGACCCCTGGACCTGGGGTCAAGAACGTCTCCCCTGTGGAGGGTCCAGCCCCGCCCGCCCGCACCCTCCCCAGGGGGCACAGTGAGGGGGGAGAGACAGGGAAATCGCGCTGCGGGGCTTCCGTGCAAAGCGCAGGGTCCGGTCTGCAGCCCTCTGCACGGCAGGAGGTGCCAGGCCACGGCGGGGGCCGCAGGCCGCTCGGTGCCTGGGGCCACCAGGTGCCCCCCGTGGATCTGAACTAAATGCGCCTTTCAATCTGCAGGTGTGACCACTTCGTGGCTCTGCAATCCCAGCAAGTGTCTCACCAGAGAAGTTCCGTTGTTTATGTACCAGTTTACAGACAGATGATCTAATTTTACTTTATCTTATTGTTTTTTAAACGTTCAACTTATTTGAAAATGATTTCAGAATTATATAAAAGTTCAAGGAACACCCATACATCCTCTTCCCGGGTTCCGTTTGCTCCATTCGCTTTTTTTTTTTTTTTTTTTTTTTTAATTATCTTTATTGTTGAAAGTATAATAGATGTCCCCCTCTCTTTCCCATGGCCCCCTCCCACCCACTCCTGGTGGGTTGTTAAGGAAAGGTTCCTTCTGTGACCGGGCGGGCGGCTGACCAGCGTGCCGCCGCGCGGTGCTGACCCCGCCCCCGCCCCCGCCCCCGCCTGGGGCTCCCACGCACCCGTGCGGTCGAAGGGGTGCCTCTTCCTCCACCACAGCACCCTGTCCGTCCAGGCGGGCGTGCGGCACTTGTCGCTCGTGTCGTAGGCGGCGGAGCCCACGTCGTACTTGTAGGTGGGTGCGAAGTCGATGCTGCCCTCGTGGAAGTCTTTGAAAATCTGGCGGGAGGAAAGGAAGCCAGTGCTCCCCGCGGTCCCCTGTTCCCAAGTCCCAGGACCCCCGTCACGTTCACAGATAGGGCCAAACGGGGCGTGTGTGCGCCTTCTAGTTAGCAAAGCCGGGAGACTGTCCGTCCGCCTGTCTGACTCACTGCCACTGGGTGCACCCCGCCCCCGACACCGGCCCATCACTCCGTCTGCCGGCTGGCCCCGCGGACAGTGAGGGGCACGAGCAAGGAGGCCGTAAGCGGAGCCTGTTCACCACACGAAGTGTGTGACAGCCTGGACCGAAGGTGAGTCCTCCTCTTCCTCCAGCGCCAGGTCCAGCCGTGGTTCCGGGGAGGCCCAGGAGCAGCCGCCTGCTCAGTGCACGAGGGGGAGGGTGCGAGAACACGGGCCCAGGGGAGCAGGCCGTGTGTGTGTGTGTGTGTGTGTGTGTGTGTGTGTGTGTGAACCGACGATGACACCCATTTCCTACAATGTTTCACGATCCTTTTTAATCTTCTCCTGGAACTTACCCTGCAGACGCGAGCCCCCACATCTACACGTTACTCCCTCTGGCAGCAGCTGCCCGAACGGCCTTAAAAGCACAACTCACCTTCCCACTGGACTTCTGCAGGTGCAGCTGGTCGAACTCCAGAAGTTTCTTCCAGTCTTGGCGCTTGACAAAATAGAAGACTTCTTCATACGTGAGGTCGATGCGGTAGTTTAAGTCGCCACACCAGAACACGTAGTCATGAGAGAAAATGTTCCTTCCCTGAACGTGAGGAAAATCACATGGTTCAGGCCCAGCTTCCAGGGGAGGCGGGAGGGGCAGGGAAGCCCCCCCGCAGGCGAGAGCAGACGCATTTTCTTAAACGTCACTTTAAAAAAGTCTTCTGCGAACGCATCTTGCGTTTCATCCATCCCCGAGGCCTGCTGGGGAGCTCCTCCAAGGCTTGCTTTTTGTTCTCAATAATCGTGCTTTCGATGGATTGGAGAAATGCCCCCCTCGTCCCCGCGGCCTGGCTGCCAACGTCTGCTCTGCTGCCCCCCGATGGGCAGGCGGAGCTCCTGCCTCTGTATCCAAACCCTAAGAGCCGCCCAAACATCCCTGCTGTGAGGATGAGGTGCAAGGAAATAAGTAAAATTGCTCAGGACGCGCAACTTCCTAAAGCTTCAGAGATTTCATACATTTCTCCTTTTCCTCTTGTTCATCCTCACCCGAGGATATTTTTCCATTGATTTTTAGGGAGAGTGGGGGAGAGAGGGAAAGACAGAAACAATGACGTGAGAGAAACACATCAATTGGTTGCCTCCTACACACACCCCGACCAGGATCCAGGCTGGGGAGGAGCCTGCAACCAAGGTACGTGCCCTAGACCGCCATCGAACCCGGGACCCTTTGGTCCGCAGGCTGACGCTCTATCCACTGAGCCAAACCGGCCAGGGCAGGATTCCATACATTTTCATCTGTGACCCTCCCCACAACCTGGCCCAGTCCCTCGGGCCTGGCAGCCCGGTCCCTCGCCCTCCCTTCCCGCAGGAATCACGGCGAGAGCGGCCGCTTCCTGTCACCTGTCTCCGGCTGGGCTGTCCCGGCACCCCTCACGCAGCCCCTGAGGCACACCTTGCCGGCTCCTCTTCCAGGTAAAAAAAAGTTCAGGAAAACTGGCTGAAGACTACACAACAAGTGTGTGATAAAGACAAGATCTGAACTCGGCTCCCACATTTGTTTCTGTTCTGCTACACCCCAACCCCCAGCATTTGTCTGGGCAGGAGATTAAAATGACCAGGACCACAGACAGTGGGTGCTAGAGCAGGCTCTCCAGAACCTTCTGTGGTGACGGGCGCGGTCCTGCCCGCGCAGTCCACGCCGGGACCGCCAGCCGCTGCAGCCACGGAGCACTGGCAATGTGGCCAGCACAACGGGGGGGTTTTGTTCAGTTTTAATTCATTTCCATTTAAATAGCTGTTATGTGGCTAGTAACTCCTTTACCGGACAATGCAGGTGTAGAATACCAACTTCTAGGTACCTTCATTACTTCCACTGCTGAAAAGGGAGCTACCTTTCTTTTAATACTTAGAATGTGTCCTTCCAATAGGTCGTATTTTGAATGCACTAAGTGACAAGGTTCGACCTTTTAAATTACACAGACACACGAGGAAGATAATGTCCTACAGAGTCTGGAAAATGACAAAGCGCCAATTTCCCAACTCCCCTGTTTCCTCTTTAATCCGAGAACCAGGGCGCCGAGGGCTGCAGCCCTTGTTCCTGAAAACGGAGGCCTCCTGCCTCGCCTGCCTGTGCCGCCGGTAAAGGAGGCGCCGTCTCCGGGCCCGGCCTCCCTGCGGCCTGCGGGCCGTGGCGCGGACACTGGGATCACAGCTGAGGTCGGCCCTCCCGCCGGGACACAGGTGGCTTGCAGCAGGCTGACGGTGTGCGGCCAGGTTGGCACCGAACATTCAAAGCTGAATTGGGAGGCAAATCTGCGGCCTCAGAACGAAAAGCTCTGGGTCACCACTAGAGGGCAGCGCGGCCCTGTGACTGGCGGCCCTGTGACTCCTGAGTCAGACATTCCCTGGCTTTGAAAACGGCCTTCTCATCGGAGCCACCACGGAATGTACGTGCCGAGACCGAATCGCAGGAAGACAGCCTTGTGCTCAGACAAAGGGCAGACACATTGCTTTTCCTTCCCATTCCACACGCTTGAATCAGAAAACCGGAAAACGCATGTAAGAACACACAGGGTATGTGAGACATCACAGAGACGTATGAAAAGACGGGGCGTGGTCCGTCCAGGCTGGACGCCCGGGCTGGCCTCCACTGTACCAGCCGAGGCCGCCCCTCCCCCAGCACAGGGACCACGGCAGGGACCCTGCTCCGGGGTGTCCCCTGTGCCTGCCCCCATTCTCAGCTCAGAAACCCTCCCGTGGGGCCTGCGCAGGGAGGCCAGGGCCTGCCCCACCTCCGGCCCCCCCCATCCCGCTCCCCCCCCCCCCCCCGCCGGCCGCGGCCGCCCTGCCCTCACCGTGGGGAAGCTGAGCTTCTGGGTGATCTCCCGGTAGTCCTCGTTCCGCTCCTTCACCTGCGACTGCCCGGCCGTCAGGTGGCTGCACACGAAGCAGAGGCTGGTGCTGTGGAACTGGAAGCGGATGCCCACGGCGCCCTTGTTGCCCGCCTTCCCGCCCATGCCCGTCTTCACCGTGTCGATGGCCACGTCCCTGCAACGGAAGGGGCACAGGCGGGCTTCTCAGGGCTTCGGGAAGAGCATCAGCCTGTCTGGCTACGGAGGAGAGCCGGGCCGCAGCTGAGGCCGCAGCCAAGAACGCCAAAACCACCGGCTCGGAGCCGCTGAGTCCCATCTGCAGACGCCGAGCCACACGGTGACCGGGGCCCCGACCATCAACCCCGCTGCCTGTCCCCGCCCGCCCCAGCAGCCGCCCCGTGGGCTGGGAGCGCCTCTTCCACGGCCCCAACTCTCAAGGGCTCGGCACCCACAAAAGTTCCCCACAAAGCGCCCTGAGGCGACACCTCCATCCCGGCCGCCCGATCGCTGCCGCCATGGACGGCGCCACCCGCCACCCGCCGGCTCTCCCGCCAAGCTCGGAGGAGCCGCCAGGAAGCAGCGTGCTGAGGAGCAGGGAGCACCCAGGGCCGTGCCCAGCCGGGTAGGAGGTTCAATACTGACTCCTGATCGCCTTAAAGCGCCAACTCACAGCGGGTGTGAGGTGACAGACCGAGGCCCACACTTGCTGTGGAGGCTTTCTGCCCACGTGCTTCGATTTTTTAAAAAAATTTTTAAGAGGCAAAGAATTGGCCTTTCCTTTACTCAGCTCTGGCTCAGAGGTTTCCCGTCTAGAATGTCAACAAGGCGCCCGGCCCTGCCCCTGCGCTGAGCTGAGCGTGGGTGACGCAAGACTCCTACAGGGGCCCAGCTTCCCACGCGCTGGCCCCATTGTGGCCGGCTCCCCGGCAGACAATGTCCTATTCAGCCTGGTTTCTTCCCGGGGGTTCGCGTCCATTTACCGGGAATAATGGCAGGACGGAGAGGAAGCCAGAACAAAGCTCCGTGTGTGTGTGTGTGTGTGTGTGTGTGTGTGTGTCCACGGTGCTCCGAAACGCCAGTCCTCACCTGATGAACGGCACGTGGTACGGACGGACGAAGATGTAGAGACAGATGCCCACCAGCTGTGCCGAGGTCAGGAGGATGTACCTGTGGCTGCGCGAGATGGCCTTCTGCAGCTGCTCGCCCCACATCCTCCTGTTGGTGGTGCTGGGAGAGGACAGGGGACAGAGGCCGGTCACCGTCGCTGGCCCTGGGCTCTCTCCCTCCAGCTGGATCCTTTACACGCGTGACAGATGGCCCGTGGCCCTGGGCCTGCCCGGACACCCTCCGGGAGTGTCCGTCTCTCTCCCGCACCCGGGCGCCCGCCGCTCACCTGGCGTTGACGATATTCCCTGCGCTCAGTTCCACCATCTCTTCAAACCCCACGGCGAATATGTCCGCCGGGCTGCTGTCATCTGGGGGCAGGAGACGAAGGACGTCAGAGCCACCACGGCCAGGTCAGCGCCATCGTGGGGCGCCACACTGGCCTGTGGGTGCAGGTACCCCTCTGCCCAGGGGCACTCATCCAGCCCGCTGGGCGGAGCTCCGCACAACCACCCTCTCCTTCCCCCACTCATCTCCTCTCCCAGGCCTGAGCTCGGAGGCCTTTGCAGGCTACCTCGCAAGATCTAAGACAAAGGTGAGGTCCAATCTGGGACCATGTCCTTAAAAAGCACACGGACGCACAGCTTGATGTGGCTGCACCTAGCAGCATGGTTGGTTTGGGGCCGTGGTCGGCAAATGCATCAGTCCACAGAGCCAAATGTCAACAGGACAACGATGGAAATTTCTCTGGAGAGCCACATTTTTTAAACTTAAACTTCTTCTAATGCCACTTCTTCAAAATAGACTCGCCCAGGCCGTGGTATTTTGTGGAAGAGCCACACTCGAGGGGCCAAAGAGCCACAGTTTGCTGACCACGGGTTTGGGGGAAAGCAGGAGCGGACGTTCGTGGCCAGTGGTGACCTGGCCCCTCACGGGGACATGATTCCTGGGAAGAGGCTGCCCCTTCCTCCTTGGGCAGAGGTTCTAGTGATCAAAACCTAAAGCTGCGAATCCGTGTGAAGGGGGGTCGTGCTGTGGTAACCTAAGCGCTTGGACGAGAGAAGGCGGCGGGTAGCTCAGTGCCAGGGCGCTCTGAGGGGGACCCTGAGCCCGCTAACCCCCGACGGGGCGGGAACAGAAACACCACGTTTCATGGGCCAGCTGCCCCGGGAAGGGGCCAGCCGCGGGCTCACCCTGGGGCTCGGGGTCGGAGAGCCGGGGCGAGTCCAGCAGCCACTCGGCGAGCTCGGCGGTGCCCAGCAGGTTGGTGCGGAACTGCTTCCCGCCGTTCACGTTCCAGGTGCCCATGGCGACGCGGACCCGCTTGTAGTGTGTGAACTCCGCCTGGCGCTCCGCCATGGCCCGCAGGATCCTGGGCGTCACTGCAGAGGCCACGCAGGCACATCGGTCTGCACCCCGCCGGCCGGCCCCTCCCGGACCGCGGACGGGGCCCTCTCCTGCCTGCCGTGTGGCTGCGCGTGGCAGAGCCTCTCGTGAGCGTGGGAAGCAGCTACGAGCAGCGCGGGCCCCTGCCAGGCTCCGTCACGGCCACACGCCCTGCCGTCCGCCGCAGGCTCAGGAGTGCCGCCCCCCGCCCCCTGGGCCGCCCCCTGGCACCGCACACGCCCCTGGGGGTGGAGAGGCCCCGTACCCAGCAGCGCCGTGTTGTCCAGCAGCATCCGTCCCTTGTCAGCCGCCTCCTCCGTGTACACGTCCCCGACCAGCAGCAGCCTGATGGCCTCCTGCTTCACGCCGTCGAAGAAGTTGGACTGGATGGTGCGGGACACGGACCGGGCCCCGTCCTTCAGCTTCCCCACCTGCCGGGAGCGGGCCACGGCCGTGAGGGGCACCCCCCGCCGCCCCCGCCCCGCCCGCACCCCTCCCGCGGCCTGCCCACCTTGGCCTTGCCCTCCAGGGCGCGGCTGCCCGTGAACATCTTGCTCAGGCTGTGCCCGTTCAGGGACCACATGGCTCTGAAGGACTCCACGAAGCGGTCGGCGATGGGCTTGGAGTTCAGCCCGAGGCTCCTGAGCTGCAGGTGAAGGACCTGGGAGGTGGGAACAGGATCGTCGGCTTCGGCCCAGGAGCTGCCCCAGCCGCCCACTCCCACCACCGTGGGCCCCTGTCCGGCAGGCCACCCATCCCTCTGCCCCTCCAGAGGACGAGGGGACCTTTTAGCAAGGAATGGGGCCTGCACCACAACTGCCCCCACTACCACCCTCCCAGCCTCCTCTGACCCCTGCCCCACCAATGGAGGTCCCTGCCCCACCACCAGGGGGTGCCCAGCGAGCAGGGCAGTTGGCCTGAAGCCAGGAGAGAGCACACAGACACTCGGCAGACTAGGTTCCCTCCGAGGCCTCTAGCCGGCCTCCTCGCACAGCCCCTGCCCGCCTCCGCCCGGCAGTGGGCTCACAATACTCCTGGCCCCTGGGCCACCACGTCTGAGAAGCCTGACGTGTGCCTGACGGGTCAGAGGCCGGCCAGCCCCAGGGAAAACCTCGGCAGGGGCCTAGCACACCCCAACCCCTCCCCACAGTGACGGAGAGCCCACGAAAGCGCTGGCCGGCTGCCCGCGAAGGCACGGACACGGCGGAGGGCCCGAGGCCGGGGCAGGACAGACCTCGAGCGCAATGAAGCTCTGCACCGTGTTGGTTCGGTCCAGGCAGTCGAGACAGTTCATCCGCAGAGTGCCTTTCTGGAAACTGAGGCAGCAGAGAGAAACGGTTATGTGCTGTCGGGAGGAGCACTGGTGCAGCACAGCGGCCTCTGTGTGACACGGGCCCCCAAAACGCGGCCCCTCAGAGCTCACCAGGACCTCAGGGCACACGCTCGGCAGTCCGCACACCCGGTCATTCTTTATTTAAAATATATTTTATTGATTTTTTTTACAGAGAGGAAAGTAGAGGGAGAGGGAAAGGGAGAGAGAGCTAGAAACATCGATGAGAGAGAAACATCAATCAGCTGCCTCCTGCACACTCCCTACTGGGGATGTGCCCGCAACCAAGGTACATGCCCTTGACCGGAATCGAACCTGGGACCCTTCAGTTCGCTGGCTGATGCTCTATCCACTGAGCCGAACCGGTTAGGGCCCAGGTCATTCTAAATGCTCAGGACGTGGCCGTGAACTATCGGTGAACCACTAGCCCACGAACAAACGCTGAGCCCCTGCTGGCGGGAGACAGCCCCTGAGCCTCTGGCCACGCGTTTCCACCGCCCACTCCGCTGCGGCCTGTGCCATGGGCTCCGCTGGCAGAGATGCCTTATTTAGCCTGTGCGTTCCTCAGCCCGGAGCTCAGCTCTTCCAGCCTCCTGAGCTCTCCGTTAGTCACGTCACACCCCTCCTGTGCCGAGCGAGTGAGCGAGGGTCCCTGGACGGCACTGAGCGCCATATTTGGGGCCGTTTCCAACAGTGACATCGCCAACCCAGTGCACAACAACGTGAAGCCGGGCACTAACAAGAGGGCAGCGGGAGAGCGGAACCGAGGGCAGAGCCCGGGGGGACACACGCCGGCCGGCGGCTCAGGCTCTCCCCGAGGAGCTGTCTGTGAACGCCGGCAGTGTGGGTTTGGGGTCACAGGTTTGGCATCACTGCGGGAGGCAACGCAGGGCACATCTGTCTGCACACCCAGGGGGAGCAATGGGGATCAGCCGTATTGTGACTGGAGGACACTGGACTTCCTTCTTCCGCTCAGCTGAGCAGCAGAACCCACACCTGTTTCCGTGGGCAATCGGGGTTATGCCAGCCACCCCTTCGCCCGCGGGCTCTCTCCTCTGGCTGGAGAAGTCATACGGTTACATGGCTCCCTTTCTAGCCTGGTTGCCTTTATTGGCAAATTTAATGTGCTTCCCTATCTCCCACAACATTCAAAAGCGTGTTCTGATGGCGGGAGGGGCGGGAGGGGCAGGAGAGGCTGGAACCTGGGGCCCGGGAAACAGCCTGGCAAGTGGCGGGTAGGCACACAGCCGGGAGGGTCCAGCCCCCAGCAGCCTGGCCCCGGGGAGGGCAGGTGGGGACTCACCGTGGGCCTGGCCCAGGGGAGGGGGGTGGGGACTCACCGTGGGCCTGGGCCAGCGGAGGGCGGGAGCAGAGGGCGGGCGGGGACTCACCGTGGGCTCACGCTCTCGCCCCTGGTGAACACGTCCAGGTCGTCCCAGTGGAGCTGCAGCTGCGGCCTCAGCAGGTTCTCCAGTTTCTCCAGCCTCCGGCCCCTGGCGAACTGGTGGAAGTCGAAGTTTATCATAGGCGTGTCGCCAGCGTGGCAGGAAGCCCAGAGCAGCTTCTGGAGGGGGAGAGGGAGGCGGTGAGAGTGCGGGGGGCCGGGGGCGGACACCGGCAGCAAAACTCTCCGGCTGGAATCCGGGCGGCGGACCCATCACTCACCGGAGCACGCGGCCTGTCGGCCCGGACCCTGCGAGGGAAGCTCGCAGCCGGCCCACGGACCCACAGAGCATCCTGCCTACAGAAGGCCCGCCCGAGGCCGAGGGCAGCCCGGCCGGGTGAGGCTGCCGAGGAAGCCGCCCCCAGGCCTGCTCCGGCACCGCCCTCTGCGGGCTCTCCAAGGGCCGGAGGGAAGGACCACTCTGTTCTTCAGGCACCAAGTGCCTCAGGCCCCCGCGGCGCCCAGCAGCCGGCAGGCTGGGAGCTCATAATCCAGCTCCTGGTTGCCTGGTAACCAGCCCCATCCAGACAAGCACTGGCCTCCAGGTGGGGGCGCTCTGGAGCGGCTGGGTCTCCAACGGTCCTCTGGGTGCTCCTGGCAGAGACCCCCCTTCCACACAAGGAACCTCGCCCCCTCAGCTCTCTCCAGCCCCGAGGGAAGGAGACCGGGCTGCCACCCAGGGACTGGCCTCAGGCCTCCCCACCCACAGCTTCCGGCCAGGCTTGTCCAGAGATGTAAGGACCCCGAAGGACTAGTAGGACTTGCAGGTGTCTGGTCCTGTGACTCAGGGCCCCGTCCACCTGTCCACCAGGAGCCAGGATGCAAACCAATGCCTGGTGCGGCCGACAAGGCAGTGCTGCCACAAAGATGAAGTCGGATGAACTGAACAGGGCGCTGCTCAGTGACTGTCGGGAGCAGCGCCTGTCCCTGTGGCCTGATCACCACGGGGTCGCAGGCCGGCTGCGGGCACGGACCTCAGCATCGCAGAGCTGATGGGCCGCGGGAGCCGGGCTCCGTGGGACACTGGTCAGGTCTCCTGCAGGCGGATGTCAGCTCTTTCCCTCCCACCTGTCCAGGAGCCTGCCCTCCCCGGCCTGGGCCGCAGGCCCGCTGCCACCCTGTGCCCGTCCTGTGCCAAAGGAGCCTGTCAGCCCAAGAGGCACTTCCACCGGCCGGCAGGTCGCTGGAGGCGCCTTCCCTGTAACTCAAGGCACACAGGGAGAGACATCCTCGGGCTCCTTTTTGGTTCTGCTCCCCTCCTTCCTTCTGCCTTAAAATGAGCTGCCAGGATGGGTGGAGGGGAGGTGTTTCTCAATCGCGTTGCTAGTAGCAACAAACCAAACAGGAAGAGCAGGTCTGGCCAAATGAAACGGCACCGGGAAAGTCTGCTCCTCGCCCATGGCTTTCCTGAGTGAGTGAAATGGGCACCCAGCTGGGGAGCTGCCACCACCAGGGCAGGCCTGCCTTCACACTCTCCGCCTGGCTTTTCCTGGGTTAAGGGGGGTGTGGGTGATGGGAAGGGGCTGTGGAGGTGCCCACAGCCCCTTCTGGAGCTTTCCACGTGGCAGACGGAACACATACAGGAGCTCTGGGGACAGGGAGAGATGGGGCGCGGGAGGGGGTGCTGCCTCCCCTGCCCAGGTTCCTCCCCACCCTCCCTGGTCCTGCCCAGGGCGGCCGCAGGGAGCCATGGGCAGCCGGACAGCTCTGAGGGGCAGCCCAAGCAAGAGTGGAAGGCTTGAAGGCGCCAAGTCAGCAGGAGGAAATCACGGGAGATTTCTCACCTTAAGCCGACCAGGAGCTCTGAAGAGCCACTCCAGGCACAGGGCCTGAGGGTGTTTACAGAAGCTGCCAGCAGCGGGCCAGACCGAGGAGGGAGGGGGCAGGTCAGGGCTGCATGGCCGAAGCCCAGACATTCGTGCGCACACACGTTGGCATATGTGGCTGGGTGCATGTGTTTGTGTGTACATGTATGGGTGAGTGTGTGCACGTGTGTGTGTGGGTGAGAGTGACTGTGTATGTGTATGTGTGTGTGGGTGTGCGCGTGTCCATCCAAGAGGGCGGAAAAGGCCGGGCTGTCCTGAGCCTCCGAGCCCCGGTGGAAGCTCAGTGGTCGGCAAACTGTAGCTCGTGAGCCACATGCGGCACTTGAGCTGCAGTTTGCTGCTCTGTGGACTAATGAGTTTGCTGACCACTGCCTTAGGGGAAAACACTTAAAAAACATTTTAATAATGGAATAGTCAAAACATTTTAATTACATCTTTAACCTGAAGTCAAAACTTCCGGGTACGGGTAATGCCTTACGCAGTGGTCCGCCAACTCATTAGTCAGCAGAGCAGCAAACCGATGCAGTGTGCCGAACGCTGCTCCAGAGCAAGCAAGTCAAACATGCAGCCCGCAGTCACGAGTCTGACAGGCCTGCTCTGGAGGGAGTGCAGCTGGAGACAGGAGAGGCTCTGTTTCGACTCAGCAAAGTCTCCGGCTCTCAGTTCAGACAAACGAAACCTCACACGCAGGAGCCCGAGCCACTAACGCTGGAACCTGGTGCGGGCTGCCCTGTGTTTCCACCCCCAACCCCCCAGGGAGCCTGCCTCCGAGCAGGGGCCCCTCAGACTCCCCCCTCCCGCTCCCGTGTGCAGAAGCTGCGTTTACCTTGAAGGCTCTGTTGAGCACCTCCTCGCCGCCTCTGTTCCCCAGCAGGTTTACGACCACTTGCTTCCCATACTGCTCCTTCAGAAGGACCATGTGCCTGCAACAGAGCAGAGTCAGCAGGACGCGGACCGAGAGCCCCGCCTTCAGGGGACGGGGTGTGGAAGGGACCTGCTGGGCACGGAGGCCCAGGATGCACCTGCCCGTGAAAGGGCAGGAATAAAGCTGGCACATGAGAGGAAGGACTTTCCAGAAAGCGCCCCATTAGACCTGGAACAGCTGACCTGGCCTGCACGAACAGAGCCTCAGAAATGCCATGTGCATTATCGCTGAAATTAATGTGTTCCACTTGGTACTGTCTGTCCTCCAAACTGGACAACCTGGTACGAGAGCAGTCAACCGCAGGGTCCAGTTTTTATCTAGGAGCTGCTTTATGTATTTTTTCCATTTCTTTTTATTTAAAAATGTGTTTGTTTGTCTAAGTGAGAGAGGAAGGGAGAGAGATAGAGAGCCCTCTTGCATGGCCCCCACCGGGGACTGAGCTTGCCAGTCGAGCCTGCAACCAGCATGTGCCCTGACGGGAATCAAACCAGCAACCTCTTGGATCCTGGGTCGACACGCGACCACTGAGCCACGCCGGCCGGGCTAAGAGCTGCTTTATGAGGGTCCAAACGAGGAGACACAGCCAAGTCTCGGTCTTTAGGAAAATCATTTGCTTATCAGAGACCATTTTAAAAACACAGATGTTGAAATATTTGAAAGAGACTCAAATGTTTATCTTTTATCACCAGCTTCTGAAAAGGAACTTTACTATTTTAACAATGGCTAGAAAGGTTGAAATGCAGTGTTTAAAAAGAAACGGCATAGGAAAAAGACACAAGCAACAAGCGGATGGAAAACTGTAATCTAATAGGGCCATCTTTATACTAAATATAGAAGACCAGAAGATAATGATGTTGGAAGTGGGGGGATTTTATGTCATTTAAGCTTCTTCTCTTCTCTAAACATTTCATTACTTTCCAAATTTCTACAATGACATGTTCCTTTTATAAACAAAATTTTTTTTTAAAAAAAGTTAAGTATCACAAAAGTACCAAACCCCGTAAGGGAAAACACACACTCTGTTACTAACTTTGAGGGATGGCAGTGGGTAGAAGAATATGACTCTGAAGGGGGCCATGCAGGTTTCTCGCTGCGAAGGTAAGGCAAACAGGAGTCTGCAGGCAGCTCCTGTCTGGCTGAACTGCCTTTCCTAGAGCAACAGCCTGGAGGCCCCGCCCCCTGTCCTGCCCCTCCCCGTGGCCCCGCCCTCCCAGCAGCCCTTCAGAAAGAGGGTCTGAGGATCAGCAAACTGCGGCTTGTGAGCTACAGGTGGCTCTTTGGCCCTAGAGTGTGGCTCTTACACAAAACACCACCGCCTGGGCGAGTCTATTTTGAAGAAGTGGTGTTACCGTGTTTCCCCGAAAATAAGACATCCTCCGAAAATAAGACCTAGCGCATGGAAAAATAAGACATCCCCTGAAAATAAGACCTAGAGCATCTTTGGGAGCAAAAATTAATATAAGACACTGTCTTATTTTCGGGAAACAGGGTAGAAGAAGTTTAAAAAATTTGGCTCTCAAAAGACATTTCAATCGTTGTGCTGTTGATATTTCGCTCTGAGGACTAAGGAGTTTGCCCACCACTGACTGAGATGGCGAAACGGGGCCTCTCGCAGGCGGTGCTCTGTCCCTGGAGCTGTGGGCGTGAAGCCCTGGGTGAGGCTCTGGAAGGAATGGAACGTTCATTGGGGTCTCTGCCCAGAGAAGGGGTCCTGGCCTGAGGAGTGACTGTGGACAGAACAGCAGGCTCTGAGGCTTGGATCCCCGAGGGGGTGGAGAGCCGCTGCCGCAGAGCCTGAGACCATCGGAAAACACAGATATTTACATCACGATTCGTAACAGTAGCCAAATTACAGTTATGAAGTAGCAACGAAAATACTTTCATGGTTGGGGGTCACCACAACATGAGGAGCTGCATTAAAGGGTCGCGGCATTGGGAAGGTGAGAACCCCTGCTCTAAGGGAGAGTCTTGGAGTCCACACCCAGGCTCTTCCTGGCACGGGTGGCTCCATGCGTTTAGGGATTTTTTTCAACCTTCTGCCCATCTGCTGCTGCAGATGGCGCTCCCTGGAAAACAGGAGTTTCCCAGCTCCTCGAGGAGTCAGATTCCATCTGGCAGCTCCCTTCTCAAACTCTGGGTACAGCTGAGGGGCAGCAGTTAGACCACCGGATGTCCAGACACAAGCAGGTCTGTGCACAGCGAGAGAGGGCGGGTGGAGCGGGTCACCGTCCTGCAGAGTGAGAGCGGGCACCGCCCAGGGACAGGCTGACGCTGTCATCAAAGCTGTATGCTACTCCGAGCAGCCACAGCCCACGGCCGCTGGAGACACCCCTTCGGGCAGGGCAGATGGCAGGACAGCAGCGAGCAACCAGGAAAGCAAGACAGCAGAGCTCCAGGCAGAGGGTCCCACCGAGAGGGTCCAACCGAGAGGACTGTTCACATAGGGGAAAGGGGAGGGATTTGCTCTGGACCAAACACATTGAAGAACTGAGAAACTCAAGAGATTTGAGGGCACGGCTCCAGGGGGTGACACAGCCCTACTCCTCCGGGGGGACTATGGCCCCCCATCTCGGTCTGTGACAGAAACCTGTGACCTCACTCCCAGACACTCACTTCCAAACGGTGGCCCAGGGAGGGCGAGGGGCCGGCAGCTGTCAGGACAGACAGGCAGCCCCTCCCGGCGGGAGGGAGGGGGAGCCGTCTGTCCAACCTCAGGGTGAGAGGCGGTAAAAAGAAGCCCCTGCAGCCGGAATTTTAAGTGGGGGCTGCCTGTTAAAAGACGGCCTCAGAGAGGGGTTTGGTGACTCACAGAAAAGACCGAGTTATCCTTAGGTTGAGGGGCGAAGTGAGTGTAAGAAAGGAGAGGGCTTGTCTCCCAAGTACACACACACACACACACACACACACACACACACAATTTTAAAAACTGTTAGTCATTGTAAATGTTCTTAATTAAAACAAACACAGCTCATGAAGATGAAGGTTTTTGAAAGGAGCCCAGCAGGCCCCTTCCCTTTGCCCCAGGCCAGCTCAGGGGGAATTTCATTTCGCCCATATTTCCTATGAACATTAATGCAGACCCAGGCCAGCGAAAAGAGGCCACATGCCATGGGCAGACACATGAACAGTGCTCAGGAAAAGAGGCAATAGCATATTCACTACCAGGTGACTAGCTCCTTCCAGGAAAAGCTGTTAGGGGGGTCGCAGCTGGGCTGGTGTTACCAGGCGATGGGAAACAGGTGTAACGTCCCACCAAAGCTCCAGGCACAGCGATTCAAACACAAAATGGCTTTCTGAAGTTCAATGACATTCGCTAAGATAATTTTTAAAATTAGTATTTAGATTAAAACAGCAGACATTCTAGGAAGCTATTAATTCTTCAAGTTCAAGTTAATAGTTCAGGTTAAAGTTGCAAGCTATTTAGTGTGTTATGGTCCAATTTGTGTTTTATAACATGAACTACATATATGCCAGCTTTTTTCTAGAACGATACATAAAAAGCAGTGAGAATTGGGAGTTAGGGTACTGTGTCGACTTCTCACTTTATACCATTCTATGTGGTGACATCAGACCTGGGAATATATTACTTTTAAAATGAACACAAACAGCTACAAATACCCTGTGATTCAGAGGAGCCCAGCTTCACCACAGGAGGAACTGATAAGATAAAATAATTCTACGTCCTACCTGAGCATTTATTACTGAGCCTCAGGGAGACCTGAGCGCAGGTACAAACCTCACTTTGCATAGAGGAACAAAGTAAAGGGCAAGATCAGATGCGGGACACACACACACACACACACACACACTCTCCCTTCCTGCTGTCCCCTTTGTGCAGTCTGCTGGGAGGAGGTGACAGACGGCCTTACCTGTCGAAAGCAGGGGCGTTGGCTTCCAGGCCTCTGTTGAGCCTCAGATGATGTGAGCCAACCTAAAACGTAAAGAGAAATAACCTGTGACACCTGCTGCCCTGAACCCAGAAGTGGTCCCCACTCCCCATCTCGGCCAGCCCGGTCTCCAGCGGCCCATTCCCAGCCCCGATGTGGCCCCTCCCAGCGCAGGATGGCCAGGCCCGAACTCAGGTCCCTCAGCCCGAGGGGGGCTCTGGGCGGCCCAGTCTGAGCGCAGCGCAGACAGAGGGAACCTCAGGGTACGACCAAGAGGCTGCGACAGACCCACAGACCCCCGTGGTGAGAGGACAGCTAAGCCAACGGGAGAGACCACTGTCCCCGCATCCTCTGCAGCTACGGGGCCTCGGAGGGGCGGCCCTGACGCTGGAGTTACAGCTACCTGGAAACTAACGCGTCTTGTTACTTAGAGCTACCTATTAGACACTGGAAGTTTAAAAACAAACGTGAAGCTACGTGTGGCTGCTGCAGCCGGCTGGACATTTCTGGGACAATCTGAGGACAATGACGGATTGTAACCTGGACAGTAAAACGGGAATCCATGTGTCTATACCCATGGTCGGCAAACTGCGGCTCGCAAGCCACATGCGGCTCTTTGGCCCCTTGAGTGTGGCTCTTCCACAAAATACCATGGCCTGGGTGAGTCTATTTTGAAGAAGTTGTTTAAAAAATTTGGCTCTCAAAAGAAATTTCAATCGTTGTGCTGTTGATATTTGGCTCTGTTGACTAATGAGTTTGCCGACCACTGTCCTGGACTGTCTCCCCGTGGTTGTGTGCCCGCGTCTGGGGGCTGAGCTCCTCTGCCCTTTCCCCAGGGCCACGGCCACCGGGCTGAGGAAAAACCATCACAGCCAGGCCCGGAGAAGCCGCTCTGCCCTGCCTCTGAGGCAAGTGGACTCCTGTCAGTTTTCTGGACTTACAAGGAAGGCACCCGGGAAAACGGGATCCTTTCAGCCACCCTCGGAGACCCCGAGCGCTGAGACCCAAGAGCAGGGGCTGTGTCTGTCTGTCTGTCTGTCTGCCAGTCTGCCAGTCTCCCCGGCCTCAGAGATACTGCGGCTGTTTTTAGACTCGTTCCCATGGGAACGCAGTGAGGGGAGGATGGAGAAACGGGCTCAAAGGCCTAGATTTTAGTTGTGACAGTTTTGTCACTGAACACATCCCCCCTTCCCCCCCCTCGCCCAGTCACAGCCCACGGTTTCTTCGTCTAAACAGTAGAAATGTCAGTCACGATGACTGCACCAGGAGTGTCCCACCTTGCGCTCGAAATCCCTCCCACTGTAAACCCTGCCTGGATCCCACGACAAGTTGCGTAACCAGCCCAGGACGGAGTTAGCGAGCGCACCCCGACACCCACGTCTACACAGCACAGGCACCATAGGAAGACCCCAAGTTCCCTGCCCTGGATGAAACCATTGGGGTTCCCCATGGGAAGACCTAGAAACAGACTTCCAGCTCATGAACAAGCCTGCAGGACAAGTGCCAGGGAATCTGATGGGAACGGTGCCCCTCCGTACCGAGAAAGAGCCGTGTACCGGAGGAAGATGCCACAGGGCGGGCCAGGGACGGGGGGCCCAGCCGGGAGGCGGCAGCCCACGGCCAGGGCGCGCAGGGCCCACCAGCCAGTGACCATTCCTTCCGATGCCCCTGGCTTCTCTCTCGGCTGCCTCTGACACCCATCCCTGTGGACAGGGCCAGGCAGGACCGCCGAGGGCATGTTCTGTCCTGACAGCACTTAGTCCAAGGTCCCTGCTGACCACAAACCCTCCCGAGGACACCAAGAAGTCGAGGGCACTGTCCAGAGAGTGACCAGGGCAGTCAGGATCCCTGACCCCAGCAGTCCTCAAAGTGTGGTCCCTGGACCCGCAGCATCATCTGTTTAAAGGGCCACTCAGATGACTCCTGCATGCATGGGCACGTGTCTGTGCATGTCTGCACGTGTCTGCGCATGTGCACAAGCACTGCAGTCTGAGCAGCACTGGTTTTGACTCATCTTCCCCCTCCATTCCTTTTAGCTCAGATTGCAAATGCCTGTGAGCTGAGAAGGTGGTAGGAAATGAGCAGCTGTGGGCGGTGGGGGGAGGGGCTGTGTCCACGCTTGCCCAGCCACGGGCACTGTGACCAGGCCCAGCTTACCCCCTTCCCCCTATATCATGGCCTCAGGCTGCATTCTCTCAGGAGGTCATCCTTCCTCCAACATTCTTTGTTTCATGCCTCACATCCTGCCTCCTCCTCTCTGGTGTCAGCTGGTCCTGAGGCCACCCGGTGTCGGACGCCTTCGGTCGGGGCTGGAGTGAAGCCACGGTTGGAACCGACTGTGATGCTTTATTGGGTCTCCCCTCCTTCTCCATCGGCCATCCTCCTCCCCCTGGCCAGGTAGACGTTGGGCAATCCCTCCTGTCTGGAGTGGCCACTTCAGTCCTACAGACCACACACCTCGGGGCATTGGCCGCGAGAATAACCGAGAGCTGGAGGACACCCTGCTGTGCGAGTCAGACCTGAGTCCACGCCGGCCCCCGAGAGGGCCCCACAATCACAAAGGGCATCTGCGAATCCCCGGGAACCCCTGCCCCTCCCCTAGTGAAGGCTGCCAGCACCTCACCTGGATCGCTGAGACTTCCCACCTGGTGTCTTCACCTTAGTCCTCTTTCCCCAAACTAAACTCCACCTCACTTGCAGCTAATCACGTCACCCACCCCGGGAACCCTTCCTCGCAGCGGGCCAGTGAGTGCTGAGCCCTGCTCCCAGCTCACACACCAGCTCCAAGTCCAGGGACAGCACCGCGTCACCCACCCCGGGAACCCTTCCGCGCAGTAGGCCAGGGAGTGCTGAGCCCTGCTGAGCCAGTCCTCTTTCCCCAAACTAAACCCCGTCTGTGTCTGGCGCCAGGGGCTTTGCCTGCGTATCCACAGATGCTCAGTGAGTGTCTGTGGGACAAACAGATGGCCTGCTCTGGGGTGTCTGAGGCTGGGAGACGGAACAGCCCAGAAGACTTCCTGAGAGACTGAGGCACCTGCTGTGTCCGCCCCGAGGCAGGGAGGAATCTCATTCTCTGGCCAGAGGCACCCAGCCCTGCAACCTGAGCTTCCCCTCCTGGATGTCATAATTTACGTTCGTTAACAGCTACCATTCCCGTGCTTTCCAGGGTCTAGATGCTGTGCTCAGTTCTGACACCCAGGCCTCTCCATCACCCAGAGGTGGGTATTGTTTACTCCACACTACAGAAGAGGAAGCTGAGGCTTAGCCAAGATAAGAACTTCTCTACTGTTTTTGAGATAAGAACTTCTAGTTTGAAATGAGAACATTTTTTTGAGATAACATTTTTGAGATAAGTACATTCTTCTAAGAACTTTTTTTTTTTTTTTTTTTAGATTAGAACTTTTCACAAAGGTATGGTTCCCATGGACACACACAGTGTGGTGATTCCCAGCGGAAAGGGAGGAGGGTAAAGGGTAAAGGGGGATAAATGGTGATGGGAGGAGGCCTGACTTGGGAAGGTCAGCACACAGTACAGATGTCTTGAGGTACGGTATACATGAAACCTATATACTTCTATCCACTGATGTCACCCCAAAAATTCAATTTTAAACAGAATATGGATCCTGAGAGAACCAGAACTTGGGTAGAACGTGGGTTTGTGTGAGTTCACGGGCTCTATGCTCTGAACCACAGGAAACGTGGCCTCGTTCCTGGGACGGCTGCCTCACACGCACGCAGCAAGCACGCAAACCCACGGGCAACACGCGTGTGCAACTTTATCTCGGCTCCGGTCCGTGCTCGCTGTAAGTATCCCCCCTCCCCCCACCCTCTGCGTCATTTCTGAAGCGGTTGTCCTCTGAGCCATCTCACACTCTGGAACAAAGGAAAGTGGGACCGCACAGATGAGCACAGCACATGGCATCAGACAGCTCAGTGGTCTGACGGGAGGCGGGCCCGGTGGGAACGGCAGAGGCGCTCACCGACCCGCACCCTCCCCGCTGGGGCGGCACAGGAGCTTCAGAACTCGGACTAGCTCACTGGTGCAAGACGCGGTCCCCGTGTGCAGTGACGGGGGAGGGAGGTTCTTAGCTGACAAGGGGCAAAGTCTCCCACAGACACACGGATGTAAAAGACAGTCCCTGTAGCTGACCCTCCGGGAGGGCGGTGAGCCTTGAGGGTTAAACTTCCATGTGGCTGTTTATAAACTGTGCAACCCCCTGACCTGGTGAGGATGGACTGTGAACGGTACACGGTGGCTGGAAATGGCCTCAGGACCCAGGGCTTCCTAACGAGGGTACCGTTCCTATGAAAAGTCGCACAGGAATCAGTATCCCACAGTCCTCTCTGCTCGTACTCACCCCTTCCCTTCCCCCATCCTACCCTGGGCCCTCAAGGCTCAGAGGTTCCCTGGGGCAGCCCCAAGAGGGGCAACAGTGCAACTTAAAACGCAAGCTATTCACCCAAACCTCTGTGCTTATAACCCAAGCGAAGAAGGAAGGGGGGAGGTCCCGATGGAGAACAGCCAGCATCCATCCGTGAGGGAGGCCCTGCCCACTGCGCAGGGCCTGCGGGTCCCTGGGTGCTCCCCTGGGAGGAGGGATGTACTCGGAGGATGCAGGGGCACATCAGACTCAGAGGTCAGCACACCCGTCATCAGGTTCACGGACACAAAGCTTTTGGGATGTGTTCGAAGGAACCACGCATGCAGCTTCTGGAGAAGCACCGGTGTTAGGATCTAAAGGTGCTACAGGACCATCCCCCCAACCCAGGGATTTCTTAAACGTGGTCTCCCTCCTCCCTTCTGCACCCTGCTCCTCTGATATCTGATTGTCTCCTTCTACAGAGCTGCAGAAGCTGCAGAGGGAAATCCCCAAATCTGAAGAAAGCCCAGTGCCCCTCTGCGGACGGGCCAGAAGGGGCCCCTCGATGGAGACTCAGCTGCCTTGGCCGCGGGGAGCGATGGGAGGGAACGGGGAGCCACTGCCCGCGGGGACAGGGTTTTGGCTGTGACGGAATGTCTGACGTTAGATTCCATGATGGCTACACGGCTCTGTGAACGCACCAGAACCACTGGCTCGCACGCTCCACACGGGCCAGGTTCTTGGAATGCCACTGTGTCTCAGCCAGCTCTGCACACCCGCTGTGGGATGCACGCCAGGGGTTCTCCGCCTCATAACCCGCTCAGGGGCCGCTCTGCCGCCACTTCCCGCCCCCAGCTGTCCCGGCCGCTCAGCCATTCCATCCCGACCCGCAGGCTGGCTGCTGGGAGGCTTCCCTGCCGGGACTCAGACCAGGTGACGCTCTCCGGCCATCTCACCGCAGAGCTGACGGGGCTGCCCGGCAGCGTGAGGCAGACTGGAGGACAAGGTGCCCGCAGTGACACCGGGTCACGTCAAGGGCCGGTGAGACCCAGCCCTGTCCGACACCCCCCAGTGAGATGGCCTGAGCCTCCTCGGTCACCCGAACCGCTGTCACGGGAGCCAAAGGGGCCGAGGCCGGGCGGAGGCCTGCTGAGCGCACAACGACGCTCAGGCCAGAAGGACGGTCGGATGGTGGGCGGTCGGATGGTGGGCGGTCCGGATGGTGGACAGTCCAGATGGTGCTGAGGAGCCTCAGGACCCCTCACAGGGGCGCTGCCCACCCCTCAAGTTGGAGCTGGTGAACGAGGCAGTGCCAGTCCGCGGACAGCAAATGGGCTCTTGGCACACGGCACCCGAACTCTCCCAGGAGGCAGATGCCAAAGCCTCGGCGCTGGCCAGAGCGCTGTTGTGGGCGGCAGGGGTATTTTTAGAAACCACGAGAAGACTCTGTGCAATTCTCACGTGGCCGCCCAACGGGCCCCTGTAATGCCAACTCCCAGCGCCTTTAACACAGCCTCGTGCACAGAATCTGGGGGCTAACAAGGTGAATCAACTCAATTATACTAGAAGCTCCCTGTCAGCAAGACTTCCCCCTGCAGGTGCATCAACAGTGAGCTCACGATCGGAACATTACACAGAAGGCATACGTTTCTGCATACACACCACACACACACATCATACACACACACACACACACACACACACACACACCATACACACCATACACACACACCACACATACACACACCACACTCACCACACACACCATCCACACACACCATCCACACATACCCGCCCCCCCCACACACACACACACACGCCGGGCTCAGCCGGATTGTGCTGTGGGAAAAGGCCAGAAACTGCCATGAAAGAACATGTTGACAGAAACCAACCACAGCCGTGGGGGACAGAAGGCAGGGCGAACAGGAACACACGTGCACGGGCCTTTTATGACCTACCTGGAGCCCCGGCTGCTCCCAAAACAGCGGGACGGAGCCTCTGATCTGGACGAAAGACGACACACCATCATCCATGTAGATCGTCTGCACCACAGAGACACAAAGGCAAGTGTTCTTCAGTGAAACCCAACGTCCGGGCGGTAACGGGATCCGGCCGCCTGAGACCCGACACCGGGAGGGGCGGCCGCGGACGTCAGCCTGTGCTCCCGCGGCCTGCCCTCCCGCCTGCTGGCTGCCCACCAGCCTCAGGCTGTGCAGCGGCCTAGCTCCCTGCAGTCCAGCAAGGCCCCGCCCGGCAGGGCCCTCACCGCACCCTCCTTAGGGCCCTCACTCCCACTGTCCATCAGCGAGCAGAGGAGGCACCTGGGGAAGGGCTGCGTGAATGAAGCGAACAGGTTGCGGCCAACGGCGCCGTGGAGCGCGCTCATCAGCCCTGTACTTGGCCACGGGTGCCAAGACTTGAACTTGTAGTCGGCCCTGGCCCCGCGCCACCGTGTCCTCACACAGCTGCTCCCGCGGTCAGCACACAGCACAGCTGCCCCTCGCTGCACGGAAGCCGATACTCACTCAGAGAAGACGGCATCTCCCCTTCCCCCGTGATTCCAGAGCGAACCAGCTCCCGGCCGCCCGGAGGGACGTTAGAGGACAGAGAGGACAGGCCGCGCCTCGCGAGGGGCGGCCGCGGCGGCGCTCAGATGCTCTGCCCTTTATCTGGGTAACTCTACCCTGGCCTGGCAGGGCGGCCGGCGGTGCCGCCGGCCTTTCCGCTCCTCACCAGCCTGCTCCCTTACCGGGTAGCGTTCCGCGGGCTAGATCTCGCTCAGATCGGCATGCATTAGTCATTCGAGGGAGGACTGAGCGCCAGGCCCGCGGGCCGCCCGGACTACAGGAGTCACACCGGCCGGGGCCACGCTGCTGGGCGGCCGTCCATCCTCCGATCTCCACAGGGAAAGGCACTGGGCGAGGGGCTGGCCGCCTGTGTCCAAACACGGACCACCGTCCTCCTACCGGCCTCCAAGGAGCCGAGGGGCGGGCTGTTTAAGTGACTGGCGGCTGGCCACCGTGAGGGAGAGCAGACCGAGGGCCTGGGGCCGCACGGCCGGGCTGCCGAGAAAGGAGCGGCTGGGCCGGCGTTTCTCCAGGAGGACACCGCTCCTCTCGCGCCCGGGAGCCGGGCAGGCGGCAGCCCACACCGCGGCCAGGCGCCCCGGTCCGGGCTGAAGCCCCTGGCTGCGGCCCCGGGAAACCCCTCTCTGCTGCACGCAGGTGTCTGCAGCCTGACACCCCCACATGCTGCACCCGGGCCGCCCGGGGCCTCTGATGTGTTCCACCTGCGGCCCACACCGGCCTCACCTCCGCACGGCCCGTCAGAGAGAAGCCGCGCTGAGCCAGCCTCCCTGGGAACTCATCAATGAGAATCCAGCAGAAGGTCCCAGCCCACGGCCCCCAGAGCCACGGCTGCCGGACACGCCATTTCACCCCTCCCCCTCCCCAGCCCCGGCGCTGAGACGGCTTTTAGGGCGCAGCTTCGGCTGATTCAGAATGAAACAGGTCACAGGGAGGTTTCCTCCCTCTCCCTTCAGGAGCCACGTGCCGGCCTCAGCCTCACGGTCTCTAGCTTCCGCTGGCTCATGGATCCTCAGCTGCTCTCTGCTGAACTGCCACCTCCACCCCCGGGGACCCTGCCTCCGCTCCTCAGGCGTCAAACCCGAGGCCGGCGGGCCGCACGCCCGCCCAGTTAGCACTGAGCCGGCTCTGCCTGCCAGGACCCAGTGAGGGTGCTTCCCAGCGGGACCTGAACCAATGCCCGTCCGCAGGCAGAGCCCCTGACCGCTCCGTTCCCGCTGGAGTGAGACGCCGCCCGAATGCCCCTCCCGGAGACACGGGCGCCCGCCCACCGCCCCCTCCGAGCGCGGCCAGCGGCCCGGGCACTGCCCTGCTCCGTCCACCCTCCGAGCGCGGCCCGGGCACTGCCCTGCTCCGTCCACCCTCCGAGCGCGGCCCGGGCACTGCCCTGCTCCGTCCACCCTCCGAGCACGGCCTGGGCACTGCCCTGCTCCGTCCACCCTCCGAGCGCGGCCCGGGCACTGCCCTGCTCCGTCCTCCCTCCGAGCGCGGCCCGGGCACTGACCTGCTCGGTCTCCACGAAGTTGGCCACGTGGCCGTCGTCGTTGAGGCCGCGGGTGAGGAAGCGGGGGCCGGCGCGCTCGCAGCCGATGCGGGAGATGAGGCAGGCCTTGGCCTGCTTGTGCGCGGCGTACACCGTGCGGATGGCCACCACCCCGCAGATGACCTTCAGCAGCCAGTCCCGGCAGCTCACCTGGTGCTGCCGCAGCGGCAGGTGCAGCAGCTGGTTCCTGCGGGCGGAGACCGCACTCAGGGCACCTCGCCGCCCGCGGGGACGGCCCCAGAGCAGCAGGGAGGGCCGGCGGCCTGCCTCCCCCAGACAATCCTCCCCACCCGGGGCGTCTGGGCTGCCGAGACGCTGTGTGCAGCAGGAGCGGGCCAGGAGGCCTCTCCCGGAGGCGCAGCCGGAGGCCACGCCAGGGGGAGCCACGGCCAGGGGGAGCCACGCCAGGGGGAGCCACGCCAGATGGGGGTCCGTGCTGAACGTGGCTGGTGAGTAGGGAGCGTGTGCGGTGGGGTGAAGCCACGCCAGGGGGAGCCACGCCCGGGGGAGCCACACCTGGCGTGGGAGCCATCGCGCCTCTCAGCGAACCTCAGCGGGGCCTCCGTGTACACCTGTGGCCTCCACGTTTTACAGGGCAAGCCCATCAGTAAAAACGGAACCACGTGTTTTGTGATTAGATAACGACAAATGATTAAACTAACCCTACGAAACACGTGCATGCTTATTGAAATTATATCCAAATCCGAGGAGGTGGATGACAAAGCCGTCACAAATAAATAGAAGAGGGTGCGATGGGAATAAAGCCTGACGGCGTGTCCCGGCCTGGGAACGCTCTGGGCTTCCGGAGAGAGAGCCCGGGTGAGGACTGGACAGCAGCCCACGCGCATCGGCGCACGGAGCGCATCTACGTGCTCGGGGCGGATGAACTCCCTTCCTCCTCGAAATGATGCTGTGTGATGGGTGTGATCCTCACCCCATTTCACAGACAGACAAACTGAGGCACAGGAGCGAAGTGCCCAAGGGCACGGGGCCAGGAAGCGGCAACGTGGAGCAGGGAGCAGATGTCGTTTTCCCAGGCAGCCAGCCGGAGCCTCTCCTGATGAAGGCCCTACCTTTCCCGTGACACCACACCCTCCCTCCCTCCCTCCTCTCCTCTCCCCTCCCCTCCCTTCTTCTCCTCTCCCTCGCCGGTAATTAAGCAAATCTAGATCACAATGCTCCACTTGTTCAAAAGCGGCAGCCCTGGCTCTGCCCTTGGCCTTCCTCAAAGACAGCAGCCCCCTCTCACTTCTGGAGAAGCTGCTGTGAGCTCTGACGTCTCAGGTGGCTCCTCCAGGCAGCAGCGACCCTCCACTGAGGCCAGCCTTCCTGCCGTGACACGGCCACTTCCATCTGGGCGCTGGGAGCCCCTGGGAGCGGCCATGCAGGCCACCCCCAACCCCATCCCTAGCTCTCAGAGCCTCAGCGCCCGTCTGCCTGAAGGAGGGTCACCAGGACTGCTTTCAAAACACCCGTCTCCCTCCCTGCACCGCCCCCCCCAAGTTCAGACAGTGAGCCCGCCTGGGGACCAGTGCATGCCACCCACACGCCGCATCCAGACAAAGCCTCCCGCTGTGGCCGCCGCCAGCCAGGCAGCAGCAGGAGACTGGCCAATGGACAGCCCAGAACAAGCCTGCCTGCAGCACTGCCTGCCCGGGGCGCCCCACACCCCTGGAGGAGGCTCAGAGAGGAAGTCAGCCTTGTGTTTCCTCCCGGGCCTGGCTTTTCCGGGAAGCCATCTGGGCGGGGCCATCACCAGCCCGGAAAAACGACTTCACCCCACCGCACACGCTCCCTACTCACCAGCCACGTTCAGCACGGACCCCGTCTGACTCCAGACATGGGGCCAGACCCGGCACCCCAAATGGTGGGTGAGGAAATGAAGTGGGTGCACCCTGAGCCCAAACACCACGCCCTGGTGTCCGGCCCAGCGGCCCGGCACCTCCCCAGTCACCGCTTCCTCTCGACTCTATCAAGATAAAGTCTCCCCAGCCCACTGAGCCTCCGCGGGGGGACTCTCTGCTGCCTTCCTGTTCGTGTGCTCGAGCCGCCGGCCACAGCGCGGGCAGGAGGGGGCTGAGGGAAGCTACATGGGGGTGGGGGTGGCACCCTGTCCCCTGCCATCCTCTGGCCCTACAATGTTCCCATGGAAGGTCATGGCCTCAGGGACTCCTCGCCTCTGCTCCCCTGTCGGCCTGGGGTTGAAACGGTCTGTGCCCTGGGCAGACAGACCCTCGGTCTGTGGGCTCAGACACCTCAGGGCCGCACGCACCAGCTGGTCCCCGCAGTGCCCGTGAGTCACAGAGACTCCCCCTCCCCGGCCGTTCCTCAGAGCTGGTCCCTGGACCTGCAGGGTCAGAATGCGGGCTCAGGCCCCTCTGGGTGGGCGCGGAGTCCACTCGCAGGGTCACCGGGGACCCTGGGACCACGCCAAGCGGAGGTCATGGATGCAGGTGCCCGCCAGGGCCCGCCGCCTGGAGACCTGGGCAGAAGGGAGAGGGGGGCCCGGGCCTCACCAAAAGAAGGGGTGCCCCCACTCGTCGCTGTCATCCCCCTGCTTCTGCGCCCGGACGGTGAGGTCGAAGCCGTCGCTGGGCCAGGAGAAGTAGAAGACGCCGGAGCTGAGGATCTTCCTGAGCGCCGGGAGCCGCTCCTCCTCCCGGGCCGCCTCCTGCAGGGGGTGGAAGTCCGTGGCCGTGATCTTGTAGATCTCAGCCTCCGGGATCCTGCCCACCGACGTGCAGCCCGTCACCAGAACCAGGAAGCTCAGGGCCGTGTCACCTGGAGGGGAAATGGGACAGGAGCGCTCAGGACCGCGGCGGCAGCTGGCCATCCCGGGGCCCAGGCGGCCCAGCTTTCCCGCAGCCACGTGCCTTCGGGCTCATGACCCCCCACCTCTCACCCGACCCCCGCCCCCCGCCCCGCACCTCCAATTCCTCCGCTCAGCGTCTAGGAATCGCCCTGCCACAGGGGCCTGCAGTCCAGGGCCTGGTGCTGAGCGTGGCCCCCGGACCAGCAGCAGCGCCACCTGGGAGGGAGCCTGTTAGAAATATTTGCAAATTCTCGGCCCATGCAGACCCGTGGGCCTGGCCAGAACGTGCTCCAAGGAGCCCCAGGTGATTCCACTGCCCACCAGAGCTGAGGGGTGCGGGCCTGGAGCTTTCCCAGCCCCGCCCCCTCTCCCTCAACACCCCCTTCTCCCCCGCCCCAAGCCTCTCAAAGCCACCCTCCCCTGAATCCTCAGCCGCGCCTGCACAGGGCCTCCAGCCACATCCGTTCTCCAGCTCTGTCACTGGAGTGGCCTCCCCACGCCCCCTGCTGGCAGACCTCCCTGCTCCACCTGATTCCCCCCACGGCTCCCACTTCCCCACTGACAGGGGAGCTCCTCCCACCCTCCTCCCGCTGAGAACCCATCCCAGCATGTAATAATTACAAGAGTTTTACCACCAAAAGGCGGGTGAGGCTCGGGGAGCTCAACAGGGTGGAGTCACATGTAGTTTACCTGTTGGAACGGCTAAACGGCACTCCCCCAAACCTGAACAGGATGATTTAAAAAATATATATTTTTTTTTAAATTGATTTTTTACAGAGAGGAAACAAGAGGGATAGAGAGTTAGAAACATCGATGAGAGAGAAACATCGATCAGCTGCACCTCCTACTGAGGGATGTGCCCACAACCCAGGTACATGCCCTTGACCAGAATCGAACCTGGGACCTTTCAGTCTGTAGGCTGCCGCTCTATCCACTGAGCCAAACCGGTTTGGATTTTTGTTAACTGCCAGTCAGCTCAGGGCATTTTACTGCCTCCTGTTGGCCAAACACCTGAACAGCTGTAGGCTGTTCCCGAAACTGACAAGCCTTTGAAGTGTATAGTTCCACCTTGCCTAGGGACAAATGTGTTAAATAACAGCACAAGGTCCGAAGACAAGGAGAGTCTTCTAGCTCCGTCAGCTGGAGCTCCTCTGACCCCCAATGCCTGCAGCCTGGACAGGCAGGGAGGAGGACGGACGGTGCATCTCAAAATTGAGGGGTTAATGGCCGAGCTCAGTTTGGGAAGAAGAAAATGTTCTGAAGACAGACTGTGGCCCAACACTGTGAATGCTCTTAATGCCGCTGAACTGTACGCGTAACAGTTTATCTCCTGCGTAGTTTATAACACTTACCAAACCTCTCTGAAACCTCAGCACTGCCTTAGGCACTCTTTCCTCGAAGCCCACCTCCAAGCCGGAGCTGCCGCGCCCTGAGCCTCAGTGACGGCCCACGCCCACCGCGCTGGGGCACCTGTCACCTGGCAGGGAGCCTGGCACTGGGCTCCCATGAGTCATAGCAGACACAAGGCCGTTCATTCCAGGCCAGGCCCCGCCTCCTCTGCGGGCACTGCTGTGTGCTCAGCTCCGAGCACTCAGCTCCGAGATCTCTCCCCAGCGGGCTCCTGCTGGTGTCGGCCCCACAGCTTTCCCTGGGAGGAGGGGTGCTGTCCTCTGCACTCGGAAGCTCACTCCCGCCCCGCTGGGACAGAGCGTCCTGGAGATGGAGGGCAGCCTCTGGGGCCAGAAGGCTCGGAACCAGAGGTGCAGCTTCAGGACTGCCTGAGCTTGGGCAGTTCCGGCCCTGCACTGAGCCTAGGCCTCCTCAGAGCATTAATTAAGGATCACTTCAGCCCTGGCTGGTTTTGCTCAGTGGTTAGAGCGTTAGACCGTGGACTGAAGGGTCCCGGGTTTGATTCCAGTCAAGGGCACATGCCCGGTTGCAGGCTCAATCCCCAGCAGGGGGCGTAAAGGAGGCAGCTGATCAATGGTTCTCTCTCAGCATCGGTGTTTCTATCTCTCTCTCCCTCCCTCCCTCTCTGAAATCAATAAAAATATATTTTAAAAAAGGGGTCATTTCGTTAAGCACAAGGGAAACCTTTCCAATGGTCCCTGTAAGATGTCAGCCATGGAACACTCCGGAGTGCCTGGAAGTGACAGCGTAGGAACAAGTGTCACAGACCAGATGACGCACAGCGGGTGAGTCCCCCTCTGCCACTCCACACACACCCCAGCTTGTCTCTGTCTGAGAAGGGGGGGTGTGTGTGTGTGACAACAGCGCCCCCGCAGGCTGCCGGGAGAGCTGCGGCAGTCAGTTCCAGCCGTCAGCAGGGGGGTGCGGGGCCACCTGCCTCCTGCGGCATCAGGCCTGGGGCTGGGCCACAGGAAGGCCGCTGGGGGTGGGGCGGGCGGCACGTTATCACGGGAAAAGCAAGCGCTGGAGGCAGCTGGATCGGGTGTGAGTGCCCGCAGAGTGTGGGGGCGCTTCCTTCGCTGTGAAACGGTGAAGGGGCAGCCCCCACTGCTGCTCTGCAGGACTAAGGGACACAATGTGTATTGAGTCCTTGGCATGGAGCGGACTCAATCGGAGCCCTTCGCGCGTGGGTGGGCAGCCCAGTGCTTCTCCTCGGCCCTGCTTAGAAATTGCCACTGTTGCCGAAACCGGTGTGGCTCAGTGGATGGAGCGTCGGTCTGCGGACTGAAGGGTCCCAGGTTCGATTCCGGTCAAGGGCAAGTACCTTGGTTGCAGGCACATCCCCGGTTGGGGGTGTGCATGAGGCAGCTGGTCGATGTTTCTCTCTCATCGATGTTTCTAACTCTCTATCCCTCTCTCTTCCTCTCTGTAAAAAATCAATAAAATACATTTTTTTTAAAAAGAAAAAAAAAGAAATTGCCACTGTCATCACTATTGTTCAGGCAAGACCAGCCCCCAGAAGACCAGAAAACGCCATTGCCATTCTGGTGGCTTCTGGTCCTCCGTCCGCACGCCCCCGGCTGAGGGGGTGGGAAAGGTGTGCGGGGCTGGGGAGAGCCATCGCACCTGAAGCGGGTCAGTCGCAGCCCTTCCCACGCTGACCCAGCTCTGGCCTCGGCCCCGAACTCCCTGATGGCCCCGGGCGGGCCCACGCAGACCAGCTGGCTGAGACAGGGAGGGACGTGGTAGCCCCAGGCTTCCCAGAGGGCCCGGTGGCCCGGAGCGGGGGGCACAGCCCCCAAGGGCCGCCTGGCTGACCGTGTGGCCCCTCGAGGTCACACCAGGCAAAGACCCCCACCTGCTCCTCTAAGTCCTCTGCCTTCTCCAGCCAGACCAGGGGCCCCATTTGTGATGCATTTTCCTTCCCTGTGGCTCCCCCTCCTCCAGCCCCTGCCAGTGCCTGACACTCAGCCCTGGTGGCCTGGCTTTCCTCACCACCAGTGCCCAGGCCAGCCTGTCCGGGGGGCCTGGGGGCATGGGACCTGTGGCATCCACCCTTCTAGAATGCAGAGTGCAGATCCCTTGTCAGTAACAAACACCCCCCATTCACACACACACACACACACACACACACCCGCAAACACACACACACTCTGACGCTCAGATCCCGAAGGGCAAACCACCAAGGGGACCTTTCTTTGCACCCAAGGCCAGAAGCAACACAGACAGGTGAGAGCTGGCTGCACTCACCTTGAACTTCCCAGCGTGGAGGAGCAGGCCCAGCAAAACAAACACTCCAAAGAGCACAGGGTTAAAACGCAGCGCCCCGACCTGGCAGTCTTTCCAGACTAACAAGAGGCCCTCGCGGCGGCGCTGCCGGCTGCCGCTGTGGGGGTACTCACCGGACCCCAGCCGGAGCTGTCCCAGGCAGCCGTAGGCGTCCGTGAGCCTCCCGAACTGGCCTCTGATCACCTCCTTCTCCGCGGGCGCTGGGGAAAGCACAGCACAGACCGTCAGCGCCAGCCGGCCCGCCGGAATCTCCCGCTCCCGCCCCTGGAAAAGCAAACGCAGAGACAATGGCTCGGCCCGGCGATGCGTGTGGAGGTTTGAGGTTTCACCATCAGCGAATCGCCAGGCAGCAGAGATTTAGACCTCCCCGCGAAAAGCGTGCTCTCTGCAGCGCCCACAGCTTCCGGGTGTGTGTGTGGAGGGGGTGGGGGGTGGGGAGGGCTGGAGCGGGTGAGGGGCACCCCCGTGGGCTGGAGGCGCTGGGTTGGGGCGGGGAGCAGGTCACTGCCCCAGGGCCCACCTGCTCAGACACAGCAGGTCACCGTCCCTGCCGGAGGGCCTGCCTTTCTAAGTGTGTCCGCCGGGGGCTTCGTCTGCATGCCCACCCCACCCCCAGGAACTGTCCACCCACAGGGGGCTGCACAGAGGCTGGGCACCCGGACACCCCAGGCCCAGTAGCGTGAACCCCAAGGGGAGCTGCATGAGCAGAAAACACCCCCCCCCCCCCCAATTCAGCAGTTGTGCCCAGAGCCGGTGGAATGCAAAGCTGACCGAAGGAAGGACCCTCGGGGGCATTGCCAAGGACACCACAGTCACCACTGTCAGGGGACAAGTGGACAAATGCGAGAGAATGACCCTGATGCAATCTATACGTCCCAGCGCCAGTGGCTTTACTGAGGTTCCCTGCAGCGCCCCCCCCACACACACCCATCTCCGCAGGCCGGCCCTCAGCTGTGAGCCGTGGACCGGGGGGCGGGGGGGGGGGAGCTCTGTGGGCACCACACAGAAGAGGAGGAACCGCTTCTGTCTGATTCAAAGTAAGTGTCAGATCCAACCTTGGACGCGGCACGGCCCATGGGAGAGGCTGTGGACGCGGGGGCCGCTCGGAGCACACACCCCCCCACCCGGCCTGGGCAAGGAGACAAGCGCCAACGAAAGGCGCTCTTATCACCTTCAAGCCCTGCCCCGGGGCCCCGGGCCCCACGAGTCCCGTCCACGACCGGCTTCCTGACGTGGGCGCCCTCCTGCCGGCCGTGCGGGGACCACTCAGCCGCCCGCCCGGCGGCGCGGTCATCCTGCCAGGGGCGCGTTTTCCCGCCGCAGCAGGACTGGCTGCAAACAAGCCCACTCAGGCCCACCGCAGGGCACCGCTCCCGGGGGCGCGGCTGGAAGCGAGGGTGGGGCAGCCCCTCTGTGGGCTCCAGGGCCCTCCCTGCCGCCGCCCAGCTCCGGGGTGGCCGCCGCCCAGCTTGAGGGGCCTCCCTCCCTCGCCCCATGGCCGCCTTCTCCCCGGGGGTCTCTCTGTCCTCTTCGCACGAGGACACCCGTCTCACCCGCCCCAGCAGGACCTCCCCTCCACGAACGACCTCTCCGCGGACCCACATTCTGGGGTGAGAGCTGGGGCCTCAACAGCGGGTGGTGGGGACGCAGCTGGAGCCGTAGCCCTGGGTGATGGCTTCCCAGGGTGAGCCAGCCTGTAAGGCCCACACCCCTGCCCCCGTCTCCCCGATAAGCGGCTCCTTCGGACCCCCCTGACCCAGCCCCACCCGCCCCAGGCCCGCCGCCCCGGCAGCCTGCTCCGAAACCACGGCCCCCTGCCGGCCCCAAGCAGCTCCGTGTCCCCCTGGGTGTGGAAAAGGAGAACCCATTCGGCTCCTGAGGACAGCTCTCCCCTGAGCCTGCCAGCGGCGGGCAGGCCCCCGACGGAAGGGGCCCTGGACAGAGGACCGCCCGCCCGCCCGCCCGCCCGCCCGCGCTGAGGGGCAGCGGTCAGTGCTGCCCGAGGCCCCCAACAGCCATGCCAGCCCAGTGCCCGCAGGTCTCGGGTTTTCCAGAGAAGTAGGACAGGGCTGATTTTTTGCTGCTGACAACCAACCCCACTTATTTTAAGCACCGTGTGGGCAGACGGTACTTGCCTGCCCGTTTGCAACTTCTGTCCTGCTAATGCCTCCAAAATAGCGCGCCCCCGTCCTCCACGCCTTCCTTCCTTTCCTGTGGGTTTTCCCGGGAGAATGTCTTTGCTTCCCCTGCCACTGGCCGTGAACGTCCAGCTGCTGAGGGAAGTCCTCTGGGCTACTCGCCCATCCTGTCCTGCTCCTGGCTGCTGCCATTCACCCTCCCTGGGGCTGGCACAGGGGCCTGGCAGTGAGCCAAATAGGCCGCCATCCCCGTACACCAGAGCCGGCCCAGGCAGGCACTGGCGCTGGCAACGAGGGCCGTGTGCCATGGATGATGAGTGACAGCGGAGGCCACCTGGCGGGTGGGACCCTAGAGCAGGGGAGCCGCCGAGGCACATCCACGGAGGCCTAGTTGGTGCCGGGCACCCTGCAAGCTTCCTCCCAGGGCGGACAGGCATGGGCAGTAAGCACAGGATAGACAGAGGCATGGGCTAAGGAGAAACAGTGAGCAGGGAAGGGGGGTGTCAGGTGATGTGTGTGTGTGTGCGTGTGCGTGTGTGTGTGTGTGTGGGGGGGGAGAGCTTTACATTGCATGGTTTGAGAAGGCCTCGCCGCAATTGTGACTTCTGAATGCCGTCCTGAAGGAGACCATAGAGAAGACTGAGCAAAGAGAGAGCAGGGAGCATTGCAGGCCCAAAGGAGCATGTGTGAAGGTCCTGAGGCCCATGCATTCCTGGCCATTCTGGGGCCAGAGAGGTCAGTGTGTGTGGCAGGAGTCGGAGTGGGGGACACATTATAGAGAGCCTCTGGGTCCTAAAAAGCCTTGGGTTTCACGCAGGCTGCCGTGCTGGGCACAGAACCCAGGGGGGTTCGCGGAGAAAGCAAGGAGACAGCTAGCAGGCCCGGCGATGGCTCAGGCCAGACACGCTAGTGGGACCGTGATGGTAGCAGCGGAGTGCCGAGAAATAGTCCAGTTCTGGAAACACACGCACACACTTTTCCTAAGAAAAGCAGAGTGAGTGTCATCACCGTGTGTGCCCACACACCGTGCACCACCAGCCCCACACCAGCTAGCTCCATTCACTCCTTATTCCATTCACTGCCCCCCACCCGTCTCACCCGAGATCAGGGCCTCAGGTGTGGCCTTCAGACAGCCAGCAGCACCCAGCGTTAGAAACACCAGTTACCAGCCTCCCCTTGCCTACCCGCCCCCCCTCCGGCTTGGCTGAACCGGAAACTCAGGGCTGGAGGCTCGGAGCCGGTGTTGGAATGCGTCCTCAGTGAGGATCCTGGCCTTGGTGATCCTGAGGAAACCGGACTTCACATCAGTCCATCTCCAAATATTTCAGTAACAATCTCCAAAAGATAAGGCTGTGCTTTTTTAAATAACCACGATAGCATTGTCACCTCTAAAAAGACTTAAGCCCTTCCCTTAACATCATTAACTATCTCCACGCTTTGAAAAGCCGGGACAGGATCTGAGGACAGACTGGATGTGGGAGGTGAGAGGACAGGGTTCGAGGACGCTGCTCCTTTGTCTCCTGACCGCAGACAGGGTAGCGGCTCCACCGGGAGGGGGCCTGGGGGACCGGTCTGTGGAGCAGCAGGAGCTCAGGCTGAAGAGGGCGAGGCCAGCAGGGAAGCCGGCTGACCCCACACCCGGTCCCCAGCAGACAGGAGGTATTTATCGGAGGCTGGGAGGTCACGGGGGTGAGGCTGGGGACGGGGTTTAAAGGTTGGGGAGACGGAAGAGACACGGCCTAAGGTGCGCAGAGCACCCGAAGTGCGCGGTGTCCCGGAAGCCTGCGGAGGGAGGAGGCGGGCAGGAGGGGTCAAGGGTCAGAGCTGCTCATGTCCTGTGACAGGAGCCACCGAGGAGCCGTTTCAGAGCAGCTGACGGGCAAGACCGTAATAAAGACAGAGAGAAGTGGAGACAGTGGGCAGAGACAACTGTTTTTGTAAAAAGCCCTCACCTAAGGAGATACATATAATTCAACTTAGAGAGAGAGGAAGGGAGGGAGAGAGAGAGAGAGAGAGAGAGAGGGAGAGAGAGAGAGAGAGAGAGGGACATTGAGATGTGAGAGAGATATCGATGGGCTGCGTCTGGTAAGTGCCCTGTAGGGGAATTGAACCTGCAGTGTTTTGGTGCACGGGGTGACCGGCCAGGGTGAGAGTCTTTGAGACCTCTGTGTGTGCACACGTGCACGTATGCGTGTGCATGTGTGCAGAGGAGAGGGAAGCTGTGGAGAGGACGGCGAGGCCAGAAGGTCTAAGATGGGGTTCACCCAGCGTGCACACTGGGTGCACACACTAGAAAGGATCCCAGAGGTAAAAACCGATGCAGCAGGAGCGGGAGCTTACCTGGCGCCCTGCCCTGGAGAGGTCAATGGGTCCCGGGCCGGATGGGAGGGTGAGGGGGTGAGATGGCCTGACAGCCAGACAGTCCGCCCACGGCTCACGGGAGAAGGGGCAGCCTGGTGGGCGGGTAACTGGAAATTCTCTCCTGCTGCTTCCACCTCCTCCTCGGCTACTCCACCAGCTGAGAGTCCAGGGAGGGGAGGAGACGAGGGAGGGGGAGAGAGCAAGGCCGGTGGGTGAGTGAGCAGGCGAAGGGGGCAGGAGAGGGACTGTGCAGAAGTGGCAGGTTCAGGGATGGCCGTTCCAGGAGGGTCAAAGAGGGTTGGAATGGGGGAATTACGGTTGGAGTTGGGGAATTACGGGGATGAGCTGAGAAGACAGAGCTGGTGTTTGATACTGAAGGAGGAGGGACAGGGATGGCCGAGGAGGGAGTGGCTGAGCCAGAGTGAGGACGCACTCATTGGAGGAGGGGAGGTCAGGGAACCTGAGCCCAAGGTCTTCAGAAGGATCACCAGGGCAACTGAAGGGACCGAGTGGGAGGGCAGGACTCGGCCTCGGGAGACGGCAGAGGAGGACGGCCCTGTGTTCCAGGAGGCGGTGTGTGTGTGTGTGTGTGTGTGTGTGTGTGTGTGTGTGTGACGTGGTTCCGGAATGTGCGGGCACAGTGTTAACGCAGCTGCCGGAGCATTTGGCCTTCAGTTCACTTTCTAGCCCTGTTTCCATGGTAACCTGATAAAAGTTGTCTATGTTATTAGACAACATGGCTTATGATAAAAATAGGCCTGACTGGCCCTGCCAACGTGGCTCCGTGGTTGAGCATCAACCAATGAACCAGGAGGCCACGGTTCAATTCCCGGTCAGGGCACAGGCCCGGGTTGGGGGCTCGATCCCCAGTGGGGACATGCAGGAGGCAGCCGGTCAATGACGCTCTTCATCATTGATGTTTTCTATCTCTCTCTCTCTCTTCCTCTCTGAAATCAATTAAAGTAAAAACGTGACTGGTGGAGGATCTGGAGCGAGAGAAACCACAAGTGAACTGTCACAGCACCGGGGCCCCTGGGGGTGCCTTTGGGAGCCTGGAGCTCGGCCCTGACACAGATCCCGGGGGGCAGGGGAGGTGAGGGGGGTGAGAGTCCCCAGCAGCTCGGCCTGGCCCCCACGCCAGGTGAGTGAGCACGCCAGGGCCGCACAGCGCTATGGGGCGCCTCTGGAGGAGAAAGTCAGACACCTGCCAGCAAGCCGGTTCCAGCTGGATCACACAGGATGCTGGCAGTTTGATGCTGAGAGGAGCCCGCACAGACCCCTGGGGGGTGCTGTGCAGGAGGCTCCAGGTTGCGTGCTTTCATGGGGGGGGCGGGGAGAGGAGCCTCGGGGACACGCATCCCACCCCCGGTGCAGGGGCCGAGTGGAGGGGTGCAAGGCAGCCCCACTGAGGCCTGTGGGAACCAGTGGCCGGCCCCGGGCAGAGCACACGTGGCCCCGGTCTGCTTCCCGGGTCAAAGCTCTGGGGTCAGACATCGAGGCAGCGTCTGGTCTCGGGGAGCGTGGGTGCCCGGCCAGAGCCTGCTTCGCCCACCCAACCCCCAACCCCGCCCCGGGCAGGCCAGCAGCCGTGCTCCTGCCGGCAGCACCGGTCCCGGTCCCGGTAAATCTCAATCCAACCTCGCGCTTCTCTCCATAATATTTCCTTTTCCCTTTCATACTATTGTATTTTCCACGATAACGCGCCATAGGAAATTCCAGCGGCCCAGCCCCAGGTCAGAAAAACAAGTAGGTCAGCTAACAAAGCGCAGGGCGGAGGTGCGCTCCCGGCTGCATTCCTGAGCGGAATGTTAAACCATCCGCTCACTCCCGTTTCAGGGCCTCGGGGGCTGGAAGCATCCAGATCAAGGTCACTGCCTCCCGCGTGCTCGCTGGGCTCGGCTCAGCAGCTCCTCCAGTTCTCCGCCTGGAGCTGCATGCGCTTCCCTCGGAAGGACACGGGCTCTCCGGGCCCAGGGGCTGCGGAGCGTTGCTAAGCGCAGTGCAAATCAAAACATCGGCCTGAAACGAAGCCGAGAGCCACACAAAGCCACTCGCACACTGCACGCCGGCGCTAGAAACTTCCCTGCCCTCCCCACGGCCCCCCCCCAAATGCCCAGCCCCCACAGGAGAGCCAGGGGGAGGGGTCCTCCAAACAGCGTGACCTGAGCAAATGTACTGCCGCCCGCCCGCCCGCCAAGCTGTGTGGAGCCAGAGAAAACAGAGGCAGATCCTGCCTCTGCTGTGGCCACAGCTGGACAAACATCTGCGGGCAGGGGCAGGGGCAGGGGCAGGCCGCAGCCACCCCGCGGAGGTGAGGCGGGCAGGGGCTACGGTTACTCAGCCAAAGGAAATGGCCGGCTTCGCGGACCCGGGGGCGGGAGTGCAGAGCTGGACACGAGACTTTACAGCTGAGTTTCCTGTAAAAGCCGGAATGCAGGGTTAATGAGCTCTGATATGAGATGAATGTGCTCCCCAGGCCAGGCTCAGAAGCTCAGGACTCACCCCCGGGTCAGCGGTCCTTACCCCTTAGGACACGCAGTGCCAGGAGGGCCGGGTGGCGTGGGCCTCCCACAGAGAGTCCCATCTGTCTACACACGTGCAAGTGCTCTGCTTTATTTATTTATTGTATTGATATTTCATTGATTTTTTACTGATTTCAGAGGGAGAGAGGCCGGTCTTCCTGGGCAATGAATGGCTCAGGGCCTGGCCCAGACCTCACTCCTGGCCTCCGTCCCTCCCCTGCCCCCGGGCTCCTCCTGGACAGGGCCGGGCGTGGCCCTTCCTCCTACAATCAGCCTCGGGTTTGCTTCCTCTGACTAACAAATTAGGTCCAGGCGCCCGAGGCTCCCCTCCCAGCTCCCTTTCCAGTTTCTTCAACCCGAGACCAGCCCAACCAGTTCTGTCCTCCTCCCGCAGGTGATCCCTCCCCCCAGGGCCGCCCAGCTCTGCCACACTCTCACCTCAGTGCGTCCTGCCTCCCACAGATGCCCGTTTCCACACACACACACACACACACACACACACACACACATACACACACACACACTCTCACACACACACTCACACATACACACTCACACATACACACACAAACACACACACACTCACACACACTCACACACACTCACACACACACTCACACTCACACACACACACAAACACACACACACACACACACATACACACACACTCTCACACACACACTCACACATACACACACAAACGCACACACACACTCACACACACACTCACACATACACACACAAACACACACACACACTCACACACTCACACATACACACACATACGCACACACTCACACACACACACAAACACACACACTCACACTCACACATACACACACATGCACACACACACTCACACACACACACTCACACATACACACACACACATGCACACACACACACTCACATGCACGGCCCTTCAGAAGCCGTGTAGTGTGAGCTATAGACTCCTCTTAGGGAGAGAGCCGCGGGAAGGGGAGTCACCCTTTCACACCTCCATGGCTTCACTCCCCGCTGGGTGCCAGGGGAGCTCTGGGAGCCCGGACACGGGACAGGACCAGGAGACCCGTGGCCTCAGGAAGGAGGGGGACCACTGGGGGGTGCGCTGGATGGGCACAGTGGAGGTCTCTGGGTGCAGATAAAGGGCTTCAGGGGCGTGGCAAGGACCAGGCCTGCTGGCCCTGCATCAGGGGAGAACAGGAGCCGGGAGGGAGACAGCGGCGCGGTCGGCGCCGTCCCATTGGGAAGGAGGAGGGAGGATAGAGGGAGGGAGGTGGGGTTGGGGTTGAGACTGCAGAGAGGGAGTGAGGGAGGATCCCACCATGGATCCCGTAGGGGGACAGAGAGGATGGAGGGAGAATGGAGAAGGTCTGGAGCCCACACCGGGTCTTGGGCTGCAGAGCCACCGGGGCAGGTTCTGCGGGACGGAGGACAGAGGAAGCAGAGCAGGATGCCTGGGGCCTCGCCCCGCCGGGCCCCGCCACAGCTGCTCTCAGGCCTCACGCCCGGGCCTGCCGCCTGCTCCAGCGCTGAGCAGGTGTGTCCGGGGAGGAGGCGGATCGGGGCTTGTCTGGAGGCCTGGGAAAGGGGTCAGCCCGAGGGGACGGGACGGGTGTGAGGGCGGGCTGCGGGCCAGGAGGGAGGGTGACTAAGCACGCGCAGTGTGTCACCAGGGCCGCCGCCTGCACCACAGGAGACAGAGCAGAGTCGGCATTCCTCGTCCACCGATTAGGGCGAGGCAGAGGGCAGGGGGCCACGTGCCCTTTTCCTTTGAGAAGTGCGATACCGGCAACTCGCTTCTCCCAGCTGAAAGCCTCGTGCCCACAGGGTCCATATCTCTACAAAACCCCACAGGGAGCGGTTCCAGGCTCACCGGGCGGCCCCGGCCAGCTGTCACACTGAGGAGGCACGCAGCGGCCCTGTCAACGTGCATCCCTCCTCTACGGCTCCTCCTCAGAAGCGATTCACTTAGCCAAGGAAGGCCATGTCTGCCCTGAGCAGTGATACCCAGAGAGTCAAACCAATGTCAGACTCCCCTTGGGAAGGGGAGAGAGCCCAAGTTACGTCCTGCATTGGGTACACCCCAGAGGTATTTAAGAGTCAAGTGTAAAGAAACCCAGCTTTTCAAAATACTAGAAGAAAACATGGGAGAAGCTTTCAGTTTGACGGCATGAAAAGTCTTTCTAAGGAAGCACAAGGCTCAGCGGTCACACAGAAGAAAGCCTGGTCGGTTTAGGCAGTGTTTTTGTAACTGTGGTTTAACACAGATGGAGAGAAATGAGCAAATCTGAAGTGTGCGCTCCATGGATCTTCCCATAAGGAGCGCCCCCACGTAACCAGCGCGGGATCTGGAAAGAGCTGGCGGCCCCGGGCCCCGCTCCCCCTCCAGCCTGTGTCCCGTGCAAGAAGGGCCCCCCTGCTCCCGTGTGACCTTTCCCTAATTTACATCCTGGTTGGGTCTGCAAAGACCCCACTTCTAAATGCAGCCACACTCCGTTACCGGGGGTTAGGACGTGAGCACGCTCCGGGCACACACACACTCCCGCACCCTGCTGCGAGGAGCCTGCATTCTCCCAGCCACGGCCGGTGCAAGCAGACAGAGAAGGTCAGGAGAAGGTCATTCCCGGGGAGAGGGACAAGAACACGCATGCCGGGACAGAGGGTGGGCGGGGAGGCCAAGGGCTGGTCCTGCTGGGTGGCTGGGAAAGTCCCCCTGAAGTCACCGAGTTAGGCCTGAAGAGGAGGTGGGGGACAGGCAGGTCTGGGGAAGAGCTGGGGCGGAGGACAGCAGGAGGGGAGGTGCTGAGGCCAGACCCACCCAGGGAAGGGGAGTGAGCCCAGGTAGTGGGAGGGGAGCTGGAGAAAGATCGGGTAGCGGGTGCAGGCTGTGCAGGCTGGATCAGGCCACTGTGCGTGATCAGGCCACCGTGTGTGATCAGACTACTGTGTGATGAGGCCACTGTGTGTGATGAGGCCACTGTGGCCACATTGTGTGACGAGGCCACTGTGTGTGACGAGGCCACCGTGTGTGATCAGGCCATCGTGTGTGATCAGGCCACCGTGTGTGATCAGGCCACTGTGTGTGATCAGGCCACTGTGGCCACATTGTGTGTGACGAGGCCACTGTGTGTGACGAGGCCACCGTGTGTGATCAGGCCACCGTGTGTGATCAGGCCACCGTGTGTGATCAGGCCACTGTGTGTGACGAGGCCACTGTGCATGATCAGGCCATGTGTGATCAGGCCACTGTGTGTGATCAGGCCACTGTGTGTGACGAGGCCACTGTGCGTGATCAGGCCATGTGTGATCAGGCCACCGTGTGTGATCAGGCCACAGTGTGTGACCAGGCCACTGTGTGTGATCAGGCCACTGTGTGTGATCAGGCCACCATGTGTGATCAGGCTACTGTGTGATCAGGCCACTGTGTGTGATCAGGCCACAGTGTGTGATCAGGCCACCATGTGTGATCAGGCTACTGTGTGATCAGGCCACTGTGTGTGATCAGGCTACTGTGTGATCAGGCCACTGTGTGTGATCAGGCCACTGTGTGATCAGGCCACTGTGTGTGATCAGGTCACTGTGTGTGATCAGGCTACTGTGTGATCAGGCCACTGTGTGTGACGAGGCCACTGTGCGGGCCTCTGGGGGATGGCCCAGGAGGGGCAGGTGGCAGCCAGCAGTCCAAGCGAGAGAGGGCAGTGGTGGGATCACCGCAGGGCAGGGCAGGGCAGGGCAGCGTAGGGAGAGTGGCGGGTTCAGATGTATCTGGCGGAGAGCGGTCGGGCCGTGCCGGTGGGCTGGATGGCGCGGCGGGAGACAGGGGTCCAGGATGACTCACGGGTCCTTGTCCTGAGCACCTGCCCCGCCATGGGGGCTGCCACTAACCAAAGAGGGAGATTTTGATAAGAATGCATTATAGGGCGGGGGGAGGGGACAGTCCCAGACACACCTTAAAATCGGCCCATTAGCCTTTAATGGGAATTTCATTGGATTTTACTTGCATTTTTAGATTAATTGGAGAACTAATATGTTTATATTGTTGATGTTCCCATCCCAAAATGTGGTGCTTCACTAACGTTTATATCTTTCTTCTAGGAGGCATTAGGGTTTTTATTATGTTTATTCCCAGAAATGCTGTCCCTGGGAGCGGAATCTGTTTCCCATCACACACTCTGATGGCTAATGACGACGTCTGGGAGAGCGGCCGGCGGTGCTGGAAGAGCAGCCAGCTTCCTGCTTCCCGAGCCTAAAGGGCCAGTGCTCCCAGCCCCCAGGTCCAATGGGCCAGTGCTCCCAGCCCCCAGGTCCAATGGGCCAGTGCTCCCAGCCCCCATGTCCAATGGGCCAGTGCCTCCCAGCCCCCAGGTCCAATGGGCCAGTGCTCCCAGCCGCTCCCACGGCTGTCAGCATCTCCCAGCCTCACTCACCACCCCACCCCCCGCTGTGCCCGTGTGTGTGTGTGTGTGTGTGTGTGTGTGTGTGTGTGTGTCTCTCCTGGAGTACTGACAGACAGATGCCAGGAGTGACATCACTGCACGCACAGCTACTTCAGGGTATGTCCCGAATTGTCCTTGTACACACCTTACCCTCTGCACCCAAAGTCCTGAGAGCGTTCAGGAGGGGAGACAGAGCCACAGGGGGAACCCCTGGAGGCCCAGGAGGAAGGGGGTGAGCGCACTGAGGGCAGCCCCCACCTCACAGGTCGCTCCTCAGCCTTTCCTTCTGGGAGTGTTCTCTCCTAAGACAAAATCCTAATAAGCACTCAGGATTTTCCCAACAGCAAACTGAGCCCAGAGGGGGGCGCTTTGGAAGTCAGCCCCCTCCCCAACACTCCGTGGGGGGGGGGGGATGGGAGCCTCTGCAGGCGACGGAATTTCCCTGTAATCCCCACCTCTTGTACGCGGTCCTGTGTCATTGGCTCCTGTGCTGCAGGGGCGCAAGCACAGCTCTGTGGTTGAATGAAACATTTACTTCCATGCCAGTCAGATAAAAGCCTTCGCCAGTCCTTCTCCGGGCAGCCTGCAGCCCACAGGGAGAGTTGGGAAAAGTGTCTCGGAGCGGGGAACGGCGGGGAGGGGGGCACGGAAGGGGAATTTGTTCGCGAGCTCACGCGCACACTCACACCACAGCTGAAGGACCCCTCCTCCCCCCTCCCCGCCCCCCGAACTGGCACTGAGGCCTGGGCCCTGCCTTCTGTCCCCATCACAGGCTCCCTGGGTGTCAATATGTTTAACTTCCTAATGAAAATGATACCTCTTCCCCCGTTAAAAAACAGCAAATCTTAAATAGAGAGATGACAGAGTTCTGATCAAAGTCCATTTATACGACCAGATAAAACTCTCAGTCCTCACCCAGAACAGTTTGCAGTCTGGCTGGAGAAAGACGCAAGCGGCCATTGAAAGTGGAAACTAGATTCTACTTAAGAGACAAAATTTCAGCGGGGAATTCCATTCCTGCAGCTCCATCTCGGGCCTTCCCGTGCTGCCCATGAAGATGCGGGTGCCCCCCTCCTGCCCCGCCCCCCGATGCTGGCCCAGGAGGTCCCGGTGACCAGGCAGATGATGTCAGGCCGGGCGGGGCCCGTTCTGCCAGCCGGCTTCCAACATTCCTTCCTTTCTGCGCACCATTTACAGTGAATAACCAGAGACACTGCTGAAACGGCCGGGACACTGTTCTGCGGGCCGGGCACGGGGACAGCCCTCGGCTCACCCCTCGCTGCCGGGAGCCGCTGGGCCACGCGAGCGCAGTTTTGCTGACTGGTCAGCAGGAACCACCGAGAACTGTCTCCTCCCCCGTGGAAGGAGCTTCTAACGTGGACTGTTGATCAGCCCCGGGCGGGCAAGGTGCTGTGGAAGCTCAGTCCGTGCAGCCGGGCAGTCCCACAGACGAGAAAAGCCCGCTCGTGCCAGAGTGCAAACCCCACGCCACGCCGACCTGTTACGCAGAAGCCACACAGCAGGGTGAAAGGCAGGATGGACAGCGACGCACAGGGATAAGAACCAGCTGAACCACTACCCAGTGGGCTCGGTGTATGCCAGTGGTCGGCAAACCGCAGCTCGCGAGCCACATTTGGCTCTTTGGCCCCTGGAGTGTGGCTCTTCCACAAAATACCACGGCCTGGGCGAGTCTGTTTTAGAAGTGGTGTTAGAAGAAGTTTACGTTTAAAAAATTTGGATCTCCAAAGAAATTTCAATCGTTGTCCTGTTGATGTTTGGCTCTGTTGACTAATGAGTTTGTCGACACTGCTGTATGCTATCTTAACAAATTCATACTTTGTGTCCCTAATTCAAACTCACATTGTTTTGGCTTTTAACTTTTTTAGTTGTTGTTGATTATAGGTGAGAAGCAGAATGAAGAATAAAGATTCTCATGCATTTTAATTAATTCATAAGTGTCCGATTAAAAATGCATAGCACAGGTTTCCTAAAGTAAGTGCAGACTCAGAGATGAGCCATCTTGGATTTTACATTGTCAGATCATTTCTCTTAAGATTCAAATTTCTGGGTAGTTGTGTGTGTGTGTGCACGCGTCTGTGAGACCTTTATTTTAATAATTTTTCATTTTTCAATTACAGTTGATGTGCATTATAAAGTTTCAGGTGCACAACATAGGGATTCGATGTTTATGTAACTTATGAAGCTATCAAATCAGTACCCGTCTGACACCATACACAGTTATTACAATCTCACTCGCTGCATCCCCTAAGCTGCACTTGACACCCCTTTTGTATTTTGTAACTGCCAATTTGTACTTCTTAATCCTTATAATTTTAACTAGGTGTGTGGAGCATGGTTTTTCTTATTTGCCTGTGTTTAATGTTTACGTTTTTTTTTTTTTTTTTTTTTTAAGACACAAGATATCTCAAGAGTAGAAAGGTTATACGGGTTTCCTTCATTTGTTGTCTCGTTAGAATTCTGAGGTCTGGAGGGGTTCGGTCCACCCCGCCAGCACAGACAAGCCGGAGGAGCCAGAGCCAGGATTCGGGTCCCTCTCCGAGCGGAGAGGCAGGGGACAGACAGGCGAGGAGGGCTTGGGGGTTCACTCCGGGTAGGTCAGCCTGAGGAGGAGCGCGGTCTGCCTCTTCTCAGCGGAGATCACTGCACCGAGCAGAAGTAAGTCAGCATAAGTGACAACAGAGAGGCCGAGGCTGCCCAGCCGCCATGGCTCAGGGGCTGAGCATCGACCTATGAACCGGGAGGTCATGGTTCTAACCCCGGTCAGGGCACAGGCCTGGGCTGCAGGCTCGATCCCCAGTGTGGGACGTGCAGGAGGCAGCCGATCATGGATTCTATCTCATCATTGATGTTTCTGTCTTTCTCTCCTTCTCCCTTCCTCTCTGAATCAATAAAAATATTTTTTTTTAAAGGAAGAAAGGCAGCGTCCCACCGAGATGCTCACCTTAAGTCTGGACCTGGGCAGGCGGCTGGACCATCAGTCCTGTGTGCACCCCCACCTCCCCACCCCACGCCTCAGTCCCACAGGGAGACTCCGCTGCTTTACCAGTAAAGACAGGGAAAGCCCCTTTCATGTCTTATCACCCGCTGTTCAGCAGCAGGAGGCCCTGACCAGGCAGCGCAGGGCCACACTGACAAGGCACAGGAGGAGCACGGGCTTGGCCTCAGGCGGCCGAAGTGGGGTGGGGCAGCTCGGGCAGGCCCAGCCTCGGGGAAGGAGGCACCAGAAGTGGCACAGAGGCCAGACCAGAACCAGGTACCAGCTCCCATGACAGCACTGAGTCCCCTCTGGGAGAGTCCCACATCCTCAGGAAACCACCTTAGATTCAAGTCTCTAATTTGTGTTGTGGAGCTGCTGCCACGAACTGGGCCACGGGAGGAGCTGCCCCGCCCCCTCAGCCCCCACCCCATGACTGTGCTCAGAGCGGCTCCTCCCACCCCAGCCATTTCCCAACCAGGAAGCTGTCTACAAGCAGATGGCAACCCGCCAGCTTCCCATGCCAGCAGCTGCCTGCTGCCCCCAGCCCCTCCCTGGCCCTGGCCAAGGGCAGCACCTTCCAGCTGGGCCCTTTGTGCAGGGCCCACCTCAGGTGCAAAGCGCCATGAGCGCACCCACGTGGCAGAGCCCCCACCCCAGCCCCCGGCCAGGCGAACAGGGCGCCCAGCACACGCTCCCTGAACCTCTCCCCCAGTGGAGGAGGCCTGCAGCTGACACCAGTCCCACACTCACCTGCTGACAGCCTCACAGTGGAGCCCTGTACCCCACAGGCCAAACTATGTGTAAGTCTGAGATCAAACTCTCAAACAGAATACGTTCCAGTTTAGTTTGAGGAGATGCCCCATGAGGAACGGGAGGGCGGGCTCCAGAGTGTGGCCAGTGAGGGAGCGTCCCAGCGCCCCCCAGCATCCCCACCGATCTCCGCTGTCCGGCTTCACACCACGCGGCTAGGGGCTTGTGCACACTCCTGAGGACCCTCACCCCGGTTCCTCCCACACCGGGGACCCTCGCCACACCCCTCCCCGGGCCCGGAGCGGACGGCCCCACTGCGCAGTCCGCAGGGCCTGGGCAGAGACCGGGCAGCCAGAAGCCGGGGGCACGCTGGGTCAGGAGGCTCAGGGTCCTGCGAACCTGCAGTGTGGTGCAGACGGGGCGCATAAACACAGTGGCCGTGGCCCGCAGCCCCCTCCGCCCGCCGGTGAGAGTGCAGAGTGGGGGGGGCCCTTTCCCCGCCTAGCAGCACAGGGCACCCCCCAGCCCAGCGAGCTCCCCCCAGGACTGTAGTCCTCTGGGCGGTAGCTTACTCTTCTCACGTGACCACTTTGCTTTTAAAAACGTATCCCAGCTAAAACCTCAGGATCGATCCGCACCACCATTTCCGCTGTTGGTCAGATCTGTCCAGTTCATCGGAACTTACACACACACACACACACACACACACACACACACACACACACTAATGCAAGTTGGGGTGGGGGAGCCAAGTCACATTCCTGCTTGGCGTTGAACCAACTGAATTTTGGAAGACTCATTGCTCATAAAAAAGACGGACATGGCCCTAACCGGTTTGGCTCGGTAGATAGAGAGTCGGCCTGTGGACTGAAGCGTCTCAGGTTCAATTCCGGTCAAGGGCATGTACCCTGGTTGTGGGCACATTCCCAGTAGGGGGTGTGCAGGAGGCAGCTGATCAATGTTTCTCTCTCATCGATGTTTCTAATTCTCTATTCCTTTCCCTTCCTCTCTGTAAAATAAATAAATAAATAAATAAATAAAAATTAAAAAAAAAAAGTCAGGCCTGGGTGACACAGATTGGAAATATACTGATAATTACCAAGGCGGAGGGACAGGCTCACAACATTAATTTTCCTGCCACTTCTGTGCCTGTTTCTAAATTTTCACCACTAACGGTGAAAGCATCAACCAGTAGCCCCGTGGGATTCGGAATCACATTCCTACAGGCGAACCCGACTGGCATTTCTGTAAACAATACGGTGAACGAACCTACAACCGGGAAGGCCTGACCGGAGCCGGGCGGCCACCAGGCCGGGGGCTGAGCTGTCCTGGCCAGATCCTGGAGCCTGCAGCCGGCCAGCCCGCCTGGGCTCCTCTTTACCGAGACAAGAGGGAATGGTGACCTGCTTAGGTGCCATGGGCAGGCCCAATGTCCAGGCACGGACCGAATAAACCGGGCCCAGAGCCGGGGGAACAGCTCCGAGGAAGCCAGCCTGGCCCCGGGGCCACCTCCCCCTTCCACAAAGCGGACACGCCACAGGGCACAGCAGCTGGGAAACCCGCCGTGTCACAGAGAAACCTCTCCCCCTGAAGCTCCAGGTAATTCAGGGGCAAAGCCCACCACAATGAAGTCTCCCCAGCCCCTCCCACCCCCACCCTCCGCCTCCGCAGCCAGCCAGGCGGGCACCCGCAGGGCCCTGGGGACCCCCCCCCCCCAGGCTGTTTGGAGAACCCTGACCTTTGGGGCTTGGGGGCTGGCCCAGGGTGGACGGGATCCGGGACCAGCAGGCACATTTCCCTGCGCCTGGTCCACACCGAGCCGGAGACGGAGACAAGGACAGTGAGTCCTTTCAGTCCCACGGGCAAACAGGACTCCGTCTGTGCCCCAGTTCTGGGCCCGCGGGGAGTTCTCCACGCTGCGGCCTCCGCTGCACCGGAGAAGTCCCTGTCGTCAATCAGGCCGCCACGGGAGCCTGACAAACACCTTGGAAACGGGAGCCGGGGCGGCCGGCTTTCCTGCCCCTGGGATCCCCGTTCTCAGGGACCCACACTGCAGACAGGGTCCGGGGATTCCTGCAGAAGCGGGAGCTGGGGCGTGTGCGTTCGGCAGCCCCCTGCAGCCGCCAGACCCCTGTGGTCATGTAGGAACAGAGGGCTGGGCCCAGCGATCCACCATCCGAGGGTCATTATCAATTTTTCCTAAATGCACAGCCCAGTTCAAGCAGCCCTGTCTCCAAGCCCTGCCTGGAAACACTGAGCAGCCCTGAGCCCCTTCCACGGAGAGGCCTTCCAAGATAGGGTGCTTTTGGGGTTCGGTGTGCTTGGAAGAGCTGGCAGCTCCCCCGCTTACGGGTGGCTGGCAGCTCCCCCGCCCCCCCTTCCTTGCCCCCCCAGCCAGCCTGCAGCTCCCCATGAGAGCAGCAGCAGCAGCAGCGTCATCGGCCAGAGCTGAGCCAGGGCCACCCTGTGGCCACAAGAATCACTACCCACATAGGAATAAGCCCCCCATTCCCGCCCCCCTGGCCTCTCACGCCCACGGGGCAGACCCCTCACGGGGAGCCACAGCTGGGGTGAGGAAGGAAGCGGGCCCGCCCTGCGCCTCAGGGAAGGGTGGTGGGCAGGGTCCGCTGCCAGCGCTGCCAGCTGCCAGGTGTGCCGCCCCGCACACGAGCAGACAGGGCAGCCTTCTGAGGGAAACAGACGAAGGCATTCTTCACCTCTCAGGGAAAGGAGAGCCAACCAGCTAGGAACACAGGTAGAAGTTTCTAGCTGAGAGCCATTCTGGCTGCTCGCGGCATGGTTAGGATCCCTTAGAGTCTGAGATGGCAACGTCTGAGCAAAGGGGGCTCTCACAGTCCCGAGGACCAGCAATATGCCGCACTGCATTTATCTTTTTTTTTTAATTAAAACTTTAAATATGTTTTTATTGACTTTAGAGAGAGGGAGAGGGAGAGAGAGAGAAAAAAACATTAATGATGAGAATTATTGTCTAGCTGCCTCCTGCATGCCTCCTACTGGGGGATCGAGCCCACACCCCGGACACGTGCCCTGGCCAGGTATCAAACTGACCTCCTGGTTCATAGGTTGACGCTCAACCACTGAGCCACACCAGCCAGACTCTATGCTGCTTTTTAAAAAATAGTTGCACTTAATTTAAGAAAAACAGACTTTAAAAAGTCAGTATTCGGCCCAAGGTCTGCGGAAACACGAATGCCAGGGTAAGTGACCAATATGGGCGGCACCAAAGTCCGGGACATGCCATTCCCTTCATCACACTCCCGGTTCCAGAACCCCCTGTACTGTAGTCACCAACGTGATGAACGCACAGGGTGTCCCCCGAAGTGCAGACGCACTCTGGATAATCACAAAGGCAGTGTTTATTAAAATGCATTTCATTTTCTAAACTGAGCTACCGGCTGCTCAGGTGTGGGACAACCTGCACATGTATGTAAGCCCCAATTTATTTCCAAGTGGGAAGTATGCACAGTACTTCCATTCATCATTTTTAAATCTTCACTTTGGAAAAAATAAAGTCTGTCTTCCCCGAGGGGCTTCCGAGGAACTCAAACGCATCTGCCTGTAGCTCAGGGGTGTCATTCGCTGACGAGGCAGCAGTGTCGTACCATGACTTTAATCCCTCGCCTCTGACAAATGCGGCGTGAAGTGGACATCTAACATGGAATGGAAATTTCTGTGGTTTTCGCACAAGACCTTCGCCAATGACCAAACTTGGACTTTTCAGGACCGAGCACAAACCGGAGTAACCTGGTCAGAGTTTAATCCACCAGGTTTAATTGCTGTACATGTATGGTTCTGACAAAACTGGAGGCCTCATTTTGGAAACGGAGCGATAACTCTGTGCTGATGAAGGCACTGGGAAGGCGGGACCAGAAGAGACAGTCCTTCCAAGACGCGGACCCTAAGGGAAGCACCGACACCCGCAAATGTGAAGAAAAGACTGGAGACTTATCACGGAAGCCAGGGCACTGGCCACCCGCCACCTCAGGGGCCGGCGACCATCCTGTCCAGCTACGAACCGGGGGAGGTGGAACAGCTGGATGCCAGCGGGAGCCTGGGCTCCTGCTTCCAAGTTCACAGCTGAACAGCCCTACCTGTCCTCCCTCTTTGGCGCTACCCAGCCTCCCGCAGAGCAAGGGACCACGCGGAGTCAGGTACAGACCTGCCACTCGGGCAGGCAAGCGTCTTAGCCTCTTGGGGCCTCAGTTTACGCATCTGGAACACGGGGGTAATGACGGCTCTTTTGTTCAGAGACCGGATGGGCGCTAGGCTAAGACTTCCTGGAGCCCTCTGTCTGTCACACACACCAGCCCGGCCTCTGCCGCTAAAACATCCCCAGGAGAGGGGGCATCAGGGGTGGACCTGCCTCCCAGTGCCGGGCCTGGCAGCTCTGCCGCCTCCCCGCCCAAGGCGCCAGCGGGGCCGGAGGCAGACCGGGAGGAGGCCATTGGGATGGCCCCGGGGCGGGTGAGGGGGCAGGCTGACTCCTTCATGGGGTCCCCAGGAGCGGAGCCCACCCCGCTGCGCCCAGCGGCTCAGAGGCGCCGGGGCTGCTCCCCGCTGTGTGACGGGGTTGGTTCCAGCCCCGGGAGTGAAGCTGGATCACAAACCAAGGGTTTCACCGCCGGGCACCTGGCCCCGCGGACCCCGGGAGCCCGCACCCAGGCCGGCGCGGGGCAGCCAAGGCCGGAGGCTTTCCCGGAACCGACCCCGCGCCGGGGCGCACCGGGCCGGCTGCGGCTCCCGAGGGGCCGAAGGCACGGCCCGGCCAGCACTGTCCGGCGTCCCGTCCCCGCGCCCTCCATTCAAACCCGCCAGCACCCCCACACCGATGCCTGCGGGCGGGTCACGGGGAGGAGCCGGGTCTCCCAGCCTCCGCAGGGTGCGGGGCGCCCACCCGCCCGGCCCGGCCCCCGCGGGCACTCACCGAGCGTGGCCACCGTGCCGGCTTCGAAGAGCAGCCCGTCCCCGCGGCCGCGCGCCTCCAGCAGGACGCTGCCCCCCGCCTCCGGCCGCCCGAGCAGCCGCAGCCCCTTGCTCAGGGCCATGGCGCCGCCGCCGCCGCCGCCCGCCCGCCGGGCCGCCACGCGCCCGCCCGCCCCGCTGCAACTTGCGGGAGTTTCACTTCGCGGAGCTCCCGCCCCGCAGGCTCCGCCCACGCCCCGGAGGCCCCGCCCACCGCCCGACCCTCCGGCTCCGCCCCTCAAACAGGCCCCGCCCTCTCAGGCTCCGCCCACAGCCCGCAGGCCCCCGCCCCTCAGGTTCCGCCCCCGCCTCCCAGCCCCGCAGGCCCCGCCCCACCCCGCCCCCGGCCGCCGGGCAGGTGAGGGCGCGGCCGCAGCCGTCTCCGGCCCCGCCCAGGCCACGCCCACCGCCCACATGCCCCGTCCCGCAGGCCTCGCCCAACCAGCAGGCTCCGCCCCGCCCCGCCCCCGGCCGCCGGGCAGGTGAGGGGCGCGGCCGCCGCCGCCTCCGGCCCGGCTCGCCGGCGCTGGGCTCCCCGCCCCCTCCCCGGGAGGCCGGCCCCAGGCGGGATCGGGATCGGGGCGATCGGGGCGATCGATTGGGCCCCGGCGGGGAGGCCTCCCGCGGGGCGGCGGAGGGAGATTCCGCACATTCCAGGCGCCGGGGCCGGAGGAGCGGACGTCGTTCCCGCGGCCTTTTATGGGCAGCCCGGCGGGCGCTGCGGCGGGAGCCCCCGCTGCGCCTCCCTCTCCTCGCCTCGCGCGGCGGCCCCGGCTCCCTGCGGCCGCTCTGCCTCAGCTGCCCTGCGGGGAAGCGGTTCACCGGAACCTGCCTGCTGGGCGGGGTGAGGGTGCGCGGTGAGCGGACCCCGATGGACACGCTGCCTGTGCTCCTTTCCACGGAGGCCACGGGTGCTGTCCTGGAGGGACTGAGGTCTGCCTCTAGACCTGCCAATATGTGACCTTGACCTCCCCGCCTGCCTTCCGAACCTCCCAGGACCTGCCCTCCCATCCCACCCCTTCCAGGGTGGGTGCAGGGGCTTGGGAGGGGGGCAGTCAGAGGAGTTAGGGACTGGAAGCTCAGAGTAAGGAGCCCGCACAACTGGGAGGTGCAGGAGGAGGGCCTTCTCCTCCCATTTGCCAACCCTGCCCCCCTCTGTTAACTAACCCCCCACCCCACCGACTTCAGGGCAGAGGCACAGCGCACCTGCACAGACACCAGCACCTAATGGAGCCGGCCCACGGAGGACTGGCCGGCCCAGGGCGACCCAGAAGCTGAGAAAAGCGGAGCCCCACACACTGGTGTCCTTATTCATGATTTAATAGCATCTCAACAATAACTATTAATATCGTCAGATGTCCAATGAGTGCTCACATAACTGTCATAAGGTGCTTCCCACAGTTTGTGATTCACACAGTCAGCCCCTTTTCTTTTCTTTTTTCCTTTTTAAAATATATTTTATTGTTTTTTTTAGAGAGGACGGGAGGGTTTAGAAACATTGATGAGAGAGAAACATCGACCAGCTGCCTCCTGCACACTCCCCACTGGGGATGTGCCCGCAACCAAGGTACATGCCCTTGACTGGAATCGAACCTGGGACCTTTCAGTCCGCAGGCCGACGCTCTATCCACTGAGCCAAACCAGTTTCAGCCCCTTTTCATAGGCAGGTTTCCTCCATCTCTGTTTCCCCGGCCAGCTGCCTGTGGAAAACTAGTTGCGTGCCACATGCCTCAGCCACGGGGTTTGCTGAGCGTGTCCCGAGGTGCAGGTGCCTCTACGTCCCCTGGCCATGCAGCAGCCACGGTCACCCATGCTGCCCGCTGTCCTCCCACAGCTCCGCCTGTCCGTCACTCCTTCCCTGGGAACTCAAACTCCCCACCTCCCGAGGGCAACACACAGAACCTGTGGGGAGGGTTCTGTTCCTTCATTTGCTAGTGTTCAAACAAGGGCTGTTTCCACCTCAGTGACTGGTCTCTGACTCCCTCCTACGGCGACCAGTTGGCTAGTTGAGCGGAAGCACATCTGCTGTGTCCCCCTCCAGGGCAGCTTTAGCCTTGCCCAGTGGCCAGCAAACTCATCAGCCCACAGAGCCAAATATCAACAGTGCAACGATTGACATTTCTTTGGAGAGCCACATTTTTTAAACTTAAACTTCTTCTAACGCCACTTCTTCAAAATACACTCGCCCAGGCCGTGGTATGTTGTGGAAAAGCCACACTCAAGGGGCCAGAGAGCCACATGTGGCTCGCGAGCCACAGTTTGCCGACCACGGGCCTTGCCGATGCTCGGTGCTCCCACGCGACGCGGCCCCCGTGGTCTCTGACGGCTCCTTGCCTTCTGGTGCGGCGGCAGCAGGCTCCTCTGGCACATGTTCTGCTCCTCAACCTGAAGTGAATCATTTCTCCAAGAAGTCCTGATGGTTTTAGTGGGAAAGGACTCTCAGGGCCACAGCCGGGTGCTAAGCAGCCGGGAATTTGAACCTTGAGCTTACCTGCCCAGGACTCCCGGACAGTGTGGATTCACCCGTCCTCTGAGACGGCAGGAAGACCGTCACCAGGTCTCCGGGCCTCTGCTTCCCCCAGTGCGGGGCCAGTGCCTGCTCCCTCCCACGTGCTGGGACCCTGTCCCTCCTCCCTCCCAAGGACTTAGTTCCTCCCCTCTCCCCCTGTCCCCCATCACCCGTCTCCCTCCCTCCTGGTCGTTCCCAGCAGGACACCATGTGCTCCCCATGGGAGAGAGGACCCTCCCTCCACCCACATCACCCCTCACAGGGCCCTTCTCAGAGATCAGGAACTTACGTGAAGCCCCTCTGCAAGATGGCGGGGCGCCCTGGCACTGTCTAGGGGTGTTACACACACACACACGCACACACACGTGACTGGACTTAGGGCCTCAGGGTGACATCACTGGGGATGGACAGGCTCACTTGACTTTCTCACCACGCACCTGAAGCAGCAGAGCCCGCAGGATTGTGCCCTCTCAGAACTGCGCAGGAGCCTGACCCCAGTGAAACCACCACTGCCCCCCCCGCGCCCCCCCCACCGCTCGGCCGCCCCCTCCACCGCCACCCCTCCACCGCCCCCTCCCCCATCCCCTCCCCCACCCCGTGGCCTGGCAGCTCCGGCTGCAGCACCGCACGCCCTGTGTGCTCAGCAAGCTCAGAGCTGGAGACCCCCAGCCCTCACACGTGCCTCTTTGCCCCGGTGCCCAGGCTCCATGCCCCTCCTGGCCACAGCACAAGCCACAGGGAGAGGAGGAGGTGGACTGAGAGCAAACGCCGCAGCAGCTGCAAGAATATCACAGCTTTCTCGCTGATCTCAAGCTGTGTGACTCTTTTAATCTCAAAACAGCTACATCCACGTGAGACGTCACGAAAATAACTAAAAAGTGACCTGCCGGGGTTTGGCAAGCAAAGGGGCTGCCGCGGCCATGGCTCCAGCCCTCACTCAGCCTCCTCCGGGCGGGCAGGAGTCTGTCTCTCGGGGGGATGGGTTGGCCTGTAAAACACCCGCACTTGTGTTTTAAGGATGATGTAAGAGAAAGGGCTTTGTGCGTTAAAAACCCGCGACCAGCCGCCTCCAGCCAGCAGCGTCCGTGACAGAGAAGTTTCCACGCGAATTCCTTCCTGCGGAGCACGCAGCAGACCGGCCCGCACGCCTTTCTGTGGACCATCCTGCTGACTCCGCCAGCTTTCTCCACCTCCTGAAGGCTGGCTGATAGTCAGTGACATAAGCCTCCCGCCTCTCCGTGCCAACACTCTCCCGGAAGTGGTGAGGGCACACACCACTCCCTCTCCCTCTCCCTTCACTCTATCACTCGCCCGCTCTGTCCAGAACCTCCGTCCCCCAGGCCAGACTCCCCTGGAGCCACAGGGCCTCAGCTCTGGAGGGAAACGGGCCTTTTAGAAGAAGGACATCCCTTTCTCCTCCAGGCCCAGCTCCCCCCTCTCCCCCAGCCCTCCACCCCCTTCCCTCCCTCCTCGGGCCAGAGGGTGAGCAGAGCTCCGGGTCTGTCCTTCCCGCGGCTGTTCTGAGCGGGAAGAGCCCCAGGTGCTTGTGGCAGTGACCACACCGACTAAAGCTCTGGGTCTCCTCCAGACGGCTGAGCTGGGCCGTCAGCTGGAGACGGACTTCGCATCCACTTGTGAAATCCACCACCTACCCTCCCGCAACCCACCTCTTCAGGACATCCCTGTGGTCAGATGTTCCAAAGACAGAGAAGCAATCACCGGAGAAAGAGCAGGATGCCAGTGGTGAAAGGAGAGATGGCAGTCTGGGTGGGTGAGGAACAGACCGCCTTCCGGTGACCCCCTCTGAGGCCCCGGACCTGTGAGAGGGGGACGGCAGATACCCTTTCCCCAGAGAAACTGTAAAATACACACACGAATCACTGGCCTGAAGTCGCATGTGACTCACTGACCCACATGCCAGTGCTGCCGGGACCCTGGCCAAGAATTCGTTTCAGAGGCGAGTGAGCAGCAGCTGAGGACAGGATCCCTCTGAGGAGGGGCTGGGAACGCGATCCCAGGACACGCACAGCTAACAGCTGCAAAGGGGGGGGGGGGTGAAGCACGCACGCGCCCCCCCCCCCCACCCCGAGGAGAACGTTTCCCTCGCGGGTGGGTCACAGAGCCCCTATCCACGCTCCCCGGCGCTCCCTCCTGCCTGGGTGTGCGCTGAGGGAGAACCGGCCTCCCGAACGGCGATGGCGTGGCCCATCTGGAAGGCGTTAAACACACCCACAGGAGGACGCAAGCTCACAAAATCGGCCCGCCGTGGTAAACATTTGTTTGCTGTGCTTCCTCTGTGGGTTGATGGTTTCCCAGAGGGCACACTGCCAAATGCTCCTGCTTCGCCGAGGCAGCGGATGTCCAGACCCACCGGTTGGGGGCCCGGGGGAACGCACCCGCTGGCTCAGCAGCGGGAGGGACCCCAGCTGTCCGGACAGGCTGCTGCGGCTCCAGGCCCGGCTCCACGTGGCAGGGAGCTGGCTGTGGCGCCAGCAGCTCGGCAGGCCCCTCTCTCCTGGGTGTTGGCTCAATGTTCTCAGCTGAGTCTCCTTTTTTTTTTTTGGTTTAAGTTGATGTTAGCCAATTTACACAGGTCCAGGAATGCACGAGAATTACCCCTACCCAACAAGAGTTTGCTACATAGTTTATTTTTTTAACTAGAGGCCCATGCACGGAAATTCATGCACTGGAGGAGGGTTCCTCAGCCCGACCTGCACTCCCTTGCAGTCTGGGAGCCCTCGGGGATGTCCAACTGATGGCTTAGGCCCAGTAGGGAGGGGGCCTAAGCCGTCAGTCGGACATTCTTAGCCCTGCTGAGTTTTTCCATATAAAAGTAGGTTCAAGCCGACACCTCTCGCCATTGGCTCTCACTGTGCCGGGAGGCTCTGCCCTCCAAGCTGGGACTTGCACGTGGCCACCAGAGGACTGGGTCCTCTCATTAGTCCCAGTCTTGAACCTGTGCAGATGCTGTGGCCCCTCTCCACACAGCACCCTCCCAGCTAGTCAAGTTCATTCCAAACAAGGACCACTGAGAGACGCTGCACAGAGGGGCCGATCGCAGTGTGGGGTACTGGGTTAGATCCTCCGATAGAAAGAAAAGGGCTATTAGTGGAAGACAAGGAACACACAAGTCTATAGTCCAGTCCAAGCACTGCACCGGCGTTCACTTGTGAGCTGTGACCAACAGGAGAGACTAGTTATGCAGACCTGTGGGCAGGAACCCTGTACCCACGATGCAATTGTGGGGTCAACTTAGAGTGATTGCCAAAGGAAGAGTTCTATATGGGAAAACAGATTAACAGGTGCTGCCCCTCATCAACCATTGGGGTAGGGTGGAAAATGGTCCCCTTCTCTTTATTTTCATTGTTGTGTTTAGTAAGGATTCCAGTACCTAATACCTGTCAGGCACTGTTCTTAGTCCTCCAGCAGACAGAGATAAGCGTTCAGGGTGAGCACAGCAGGTAGGATTTGCCGAGGAGTGCACAGGAGAGAAGGAAGGAGAGATCAGATGTGAGAGAGACACATGGACACAGTCAGTTCAGATCTGCCGGGTGTCCTCTAGGAACACTGGCTGAACATGGTTCCATGCACTCATCAGAGGAAACCATGTAAGCACAGGGACTGAACCCCCAGAAACCAACAGGCCTGAGGCTGGGCAGCCACTAGCCAAGGACCAGACATCCCATCACATTCCGGGGCAGGGCCTTGGGACAGGCATCGTTAGCAGGGTGCAGGCCCTTCCTCTGGTCTGCAGCCCGAGGGAGCTGCTGACCACGCACACCCAGCTGTCCTCCCCCGGAGCCGGGCTGGCCTGGAGCTCTGCCCTGCCAGGCGACCGTGTCCAGCCTCACCTCACTCGATGGCTGCCGAGGGAGTCCATCTCTGCTGCTGGTCAGTTTGAGATCCGCGAGGGTAAGTAGTAAGAAGAGGATGTTGGATTTGCCTGGGTCACATCGGCTCTTCAGCTCACCTCCAGGAGAAAGGTGCCCGGAGCAGCAGCGGGGTTGACGGATGGACGTGGGGCACCTGATTGCTCAGCGGGCAGTGAAGGCTGCCCAGGTTCCGTGAAGAAGTGGAAAATGCCCCGGCCACACCCCCTCCTTCCTGCCTCCCCTGGGGGCACCATGTTCTCAGCAGACGGCCACAAGAAGCCATTTTAAAAAATCACACAATAACACCAGAAAGTGTTTTGAAAAATGGTTTGAGAATTTACTGTACAGGTTTTTTAAACAATTTATTTATATGTCTGTTTCTACATGCTCTACATTTGTGTAAAACATTTATACATATTCTTTACAATTTGTACATATATTAAATGGCTATATCATAAACACTGTTCTATGAGATCTTATAAAAGAAAAATCAAGGGAAATTACTTATAAAACATTAACAAAAACCCGTGACACTAAAGAACAAGAAGTTCTCATTCATGTCCATCTGATTTCCTCTTATTTTTTGGTTTCATTTCATTCATGCGGCCCGACAGTCCATTTTCTGTAACAGCGCGGTCAGGACAGAGCGAGAGCCGTGCAGAGATCACGGAGTGAGTAAGGCAAGAGGGCAGACGGGACGCGTCCGCAGGAAGACAGTGTGCGCGCTCAGACCCGCAGGGATGTCTGTGGCTCTGCTTGGCTTATGCCGGGCACCGAAGTGCCAGTGACCAGGCTGCCACCCTCGCAGCCGCTAAGCTTTTCCACTTTGGGGGAGGGGGCGGCCAGGTAACTGTTTTCATCTGTCCGGCAATACCAACTGGCCCACTGTCTGCACCCAAACCAAGTGGCCAGTCCTCTCTCACTTCTCATCACGTCTGACTGGGCAGCAAGAAGCCCGAGGATGGCGTAGGGGAGGAGCGTAGGGGTCAGCGCAGGGGTCAGCAGTCAGAGCCCTGGGGAACGGCCCCAATGGGCCCCACGTGTCTTCCCCGCGTAGAGCTGGGCCTGCTGAGGAAGGGCGTGCAGGAGAGAACGCCCTCCTCATGACGACGCCCTCCAACCCTCCTGCTGGGGGCGGCATCGCCGCAGGGGCAGCCTGCCAGCCCCGCAGCCCCGCAGCCCCGCAGCCTCCTTTCCTGAAAACGCAAGCACTGAGTCATGAATCTGTCAGTGAAAGGCATGTGGATCTTCCTAAACAGACAGGAGTTCCAAGGCATTGAAAAGAATTATAAAAATATATACATATTTTTTTTTATTCTGGCATATTCCATATTTTTAAGAAAGCAATTAGTAACCATCTGGCCTTGGGTAAGAACTGGACGATTGTGGGCTTAAAAATTACAAATTTATGTAAAATATAAGTGGGGAAACCTCTAATATTCCATTCAAAGTTCTGGTAATTTTAAATACTTTCCAAAAATAGAGACAATCTCCAGCGGTTTAAACAATGGCTGAAGAAATGAGAAGAGAAGGCATAGGCCTGACGCCTGAGGTCGGAAGTCGGTGTAGTTTTGCACTCTTTCTCTCGGGCCGAGTCGGGTGAGGGGGTTGGACTGCATGCCCCAGGTCGGGGAAGCACTGGGAGTTTCTGCCTGCTCCGCTCCGCCTACATCACTGGGAAGCGGCCGAGGGCCTGCCTCAGCTTTTCTGCAATCTGGTGGAAAGAGAAGGTCTGAGATAGCACCGCCACACAGCTGCACAGGGACCCGTTATTTCCAGCTCCTCTGAGTTAACACTGTAACAATTCCAACCTCTTGGGTCTATGCACCCAGGCTCTCCCCCGCTGCTGTGGGAGAGACCTTCTCAGACGCGGACCAGACGCTCCCAGGGAAGTGCTGCTCCTCCGAGAGCCTCCCTACCTCCATCCCCTTCCCCTCCAGTGAGGCCCCAGGATCCCCCCACCTCTGAGCTCCTAAGACCGAGCCGAGGGGCTCTCCCTGTGCTCGCACCCCTCTGCTACCACCATCGACAGAAAGCCACTGCTGTCCTCAGGGACGGCAGGCCTGTCTCCCCAAGGACACACACTCCCGAGGACAGAGGTTTCGGTCATCCTGGGACCCTGAGCATTTGCAGTAAGTGCTTAGTGTATGACACGGAAGAAATGTTTGCTTCGTGAACAAATATGCACATTTTAGTAACTACGTTAGACTTAACAAAGTTTCTTTTATATATATATATATGTGTGTGTATATATATATATATATATATATACACACACGTGTATATGTGTGTGTTGTGTATCCTACCTAATAAAAGAGTAATATGCAAATTAACCATCACTCCACTACACTCACCAGCCAATCAGAGCGAGCATGCAAATTAACTCCAAACAACATGGCTGCCACCACAGAGAGCAGGAGGGAGGCTTGGATTTCTCCAGCAATGGAGGAAACCAAGCTTTCCACACACCCTGGTGGGCCCAGGCCTCCACTCAAGGGTAAAAAGCTTTAATTATAGAAGGTAAATAAATTCCAACAGAAATGGCAGCAGCCATGGAGCTGGAAGAGCAGGAGGCTAGGGTTTCCCCGCACAATGGAGGAAGCCAAGCTTCAGCAGCCGTGGCTGGCTCAGGCCTTCACTTCAGACTACGAAGTTTCAATTATAGAAGATACATAAATTCCAACAGAAATGGCTGCCGCCACTGAGCAGAGCAGTAGGCTTGGCTCTGCTCCAGGCTACAAAGTTTCAATTGTATCAGATAAATAAACCCAGATAACAGGGCCTCCGCTTGGGTCACCAGGGGGTGTGGCCAACCTGTAAACCACCACAGGCCCCTCTCCCAGGCCACTCCACACCCCAAGGAAACCCCTAACCTGATCTGGGACACCCTTCAGGGCAAACCAGCTGGCCCCCACCCATGCACCAGGCCTCCATCCTATCTAATAAAAGGGTAATATGCAAATTGACCATCACTCCAATACACAATATGGCTGCCCCCATGTGGTCAAAGATCCTGCCCCTATGTGGACACAAGATGGCCAGCAGGGAAGGGCAGTTGGGAGGGACCAGGCCTGCAAGGGAAGGCAGTTGAAGGCAATCAACCCAGCAGGGGAGGGCAGTTAGGGGTGACCAGGCCGGCAGAGGAGGGAAGTTGGGGGCAAACGGGCTGGCAGGGGAGCAGTTAGACATCAATCAGGCTGGCATGGGAGTGGTTAGGGGGTGATCAGGCTGGCAGGCAGAAGAGGTTAGGGGCAATCAGGAAGGCAGGGAGGTGAGCAGTTGGGAACCAGCAGTCCTGGATTGTGAGAGGGATGTCTGACTGCCCGTTTAGGAGGGATCGGGCCTAAATGGGCAGTCGGACATTCCGCGAGGGGGTGCAGGCTGGATGGAGGGACAATCACCGCACGCTCTAATGTGTTTGTATGTATGTAAATGTATGTGTATGTGTATGTGTATGTGTATGTGTATATGTATGTGTATATGTAAGTAATATACTCTAGGCGGTGTCCAGTCCAAAGACCACACATGCATGGATTGAGCTTGGAGCCTGCCTATAAAGCCCTGGACAACCTGACATGACACCGTGGAACGGTGGAAGACTGAGAACGTGGCGGCCGGCACACGGACAATTATAAAGTGGCAGCGCTTGTCTTCAGATGGCTGACTTCTCGTTTCCATGCTGGAGCCTGGCTCTCTGGTAAACAATGGGTCAGAGAGGTACAAAACTGCGCTCTCACTGGTTTCTGAATGAAGTAGTTATGGCCTCGCTCTCTCTTTAATTTCCTCTCTGCAGTCCCCTGGTGCACTGAGCCCTCCATCACAAACAGAGGCCGCCTGTGTGCCCGAGTGGTGCCAGGCTCCTTCCCGGCTGAGCCCACTGGGCGGCAGGGTGGCCTCATCCATTCAGCAGTGTGCCCTGCGCACAGAGAGGCAGTGAGGGAGGGAAGGAGCCACACAATAGGGTCTTCTCGGCGCCTCCCCACTGGCACCCGATCCCCCTTCTTCAAAAGAAAACCTTTATATTAACCAGTGTTACTAAAACCAGAAAGGCAGGGGTAATTAAAAGATTAAACTAAACCCTAGGAAATATTTAGCCTCTTTGGGTTTAATGCTTAGGATTAAAAAATACAAGCAGATTAACTTAATGCAGAGTGAGTGACCTCTGCACAGACAGTGGGGCGAGAGGGTGACTTACCGTTTCATAGAACTGTACCTGCTGCTCCAGGTACAGGCGGATGACGCTGTTGTAGTCATAGATCCGGTTACTGTGGAAGTGATTCATCTCCGCTACAACCAAAACCAGCACACCAGTCAGTCCCCCCGACTCCACACGGCCCTGGCCTCTCTGCTCCGCTGGGCTCCTCGCCAGCCAGGTTCTCAGCGCAGTGTCAGCTCCCTTTACAGAGAGACTAGAAAAACCACTGGACAGCCAATGCAAACACTTCCGAGGAGACGGAGGACTCTGTTGGTTTGTGTATTCTCTGCAGGCGCCTGCAGCTCCGAAGGTCAGGTGTGTTTACGGGGACCTAACCAGGCACCGATGGGCCCTCTGCACCTGATCCTTAATGGGGCGTCACTGCCCGAGCACCGCTGGTCAGAAAGCCACCTCTCCTCAGCGAGAGGCTCTGCACCCCCCTCTTCCTCTCTGCTGATGTACCGCTCACCACGGAACCCCTCCTCACAACGAGTCTCTCGGCACCACCCCTCCCCCCACTGCCACCACTGCCACCACCGAGGCTTCCTCACCACAGCTGCTGCTCGCCTTTCCCTCCCTCTCCCGGCCCAGAGAGCCAACTGCTGGCATCAACGCCTACAAAAAGCTGCCTGTTCTGACCTCTATGCTATCTGAAGCTCTTCGTTTATCTATTGGATAAGCTCAAAGACAAGTTCAACACCAAATTTCCTATTTCAAACCCTTGAGCACCCAAATCTGCAGGGTGGCTTCCCATTTCCACTCTGGCTGCCCCAGAGCTGGCAATCTCTCCTACACCTCCTCCCACAAACCCCTCGCCCCGAGTGCCCCTTGAGGGCCAGCGGCGCTGTTCCCCGCCCCAGCACACCTTCCTCGGGTCCTCCAAACCTCACCCACAAGCCGTGGTCTCCGGCCAATGCTGCCCTCCAAGGTGTACACATCACCGGCAAGCCCCACGGAGGCTCCAGGCTGCTAACAGCTGAGCACTTTTTCTCTCAAAACCTTTTAATTGCTTTGTAATGCCCACATCCAGTCCAGACTCCTCTGCCTGGCTTTCAAGGCCCTCCACAATCACAACGCTCATTCCCCAATCACCTACAAATATGTTTTAGCCCCAAAGGCCGAGGGCATCACTGTGCACTATTCTGTACGCTTCTGTTTGTGCTAGAGCATCCGTGTCTCCTCCTTTCCCAGAATATTCTATCTGTCCACCAAACAGGACAAACCTGTTTCCTGCTCCTAGGAGAACACTTAACCACGTAAAAAGCAGGGAACTCTTCCTTTCACTAAGAGTCCACTGTGCCCAACTGCTACCTCCAAATGCCTTTACACACCATGGTCCTCGGCCACGGAGGCTCCAGGCTGCTAACAGCTGAGCGTGGGAATTGGACAGAGCATTAGGAAGGTGCTGATTTTAAGGCTGGAAAAGGCACCTTCAATGACCCTAAGAAATAATAAAAATGTGCAAGTTTAATCAAACCGTCACTCATAGCCACGTCAGTTTTCATCAACACTGGGGTCCTGTGACCAAGTGGCTTATGAGGATGTTCCAAACCAGCCTGACTTCACCACGGTTCCCATTGGGTTTCTCTCCAGAGAAACCCGGAAACAGCAGCTCTGCTGGGAAACCAGCCCCCTGCTCAGACGCCTCACCTTGCAACGCGTAAGACATGGTGCCGACGCGCTTCACCATGTTCTGTTTGTCCTGGGGGCTGATCTTGCTAGTTGCAACCAGTTTATCACTTTCTTTCACTTTTTCTATTGCTGCCTGTGAAACAGAGAAGTGAAATGGCATCAGTAAAACAAAGTTGAAAGCATCAGTCCTGTTTAAAACATAACCAAGCAACCACTTCTTTTACACTGAATGACTTGCTGTTGAACTGGACAAGGTCCCTACAAGGTGACATAGGAAAGCACTACACACGACTCCTTTAAGTCACCTGCAAGCCACGGTAACTGTTCTTGGAAGGTGTCATTGAGCTGTGACTGGGTTTTATGCTGCGGGCAAGCAGGAAGCCCGGCAGCACTCATTTCCGGAGCATCTGTGGGCCACCGCAGCTCAGGCAGTGCCCAGCAGCAGGCAGGGTCCTTGGGCACTCGGGGAGGACCGGGGAGGACCGGCTCGGGGTGCATGCACAGCGCTCCCTGCGCTCAGGGGAGGACTGACGGGCTGGTGCTAAGCGAGCACTGAGTCCATTTTAAATTAATATCCGATGGAAGGAGCCGAAGAAGCTGCTGAACGCCTCACAGCGCGCATCACTCAGAGCCGCCCGGAAAGACCTCCTCGCTCGCGGGTAAATTCGGCTCCGTGCCTAGAACTCTCACTCGGTGGGATACATCCTCCGACAAGCTAACGGATCTGAGTTCTTTACTGAGATTGTAATTTTACTTCTCTTCAGTTTTACTGGAATGCAATGACACGCAGCATTGCATTAGCTTAAGATGTGCAACACAATGACCTGTTACATGTGTCTATCGTGAAGTGATCACCACAGTGAGTCTAGTCAACATCCATCTCCCTCACAGAATTACACATATTCTTCCTTATGATGAGATCTTTTTCCTTATATTTAAGATCTACTCTCCCAGCAGTTCTGCTGCGGTTACATATTTGAAGGAAACAAAATCACTCCCTCAGAGACAGAACACTCACAGGTCACTGGGGCACGATTTAAAACAGCCAAGATACAGAACAACTAAGTGTCCATCAACGGATGAATAGATCAGGAAAATGCTCTGAGATTTATATTAAGTTATCTAAGTTGCACAAAACTTCTTATTTACGTATGCAATCTCTTCCTACTTCAATTATAGTAGTGAAGCCAAATGCTAAAATGGTCCCGTCCAGCCTTCGTAGTTTCCTAACAAACCTGCACAGCACTGTGTCCCGAGTCCCATGGCTGTAAGATACCCTAAGTTTGAGGTAATACAGATTTTGAAAGAGACAAAAATTAACCAGAAACAAAATCTGAGTATACCCTAAGTCAATTTTTAAATTTAGTTTAAAAATACTTTTGATAGTAATTATATACTTTCCTTTTTATACTATGTATAAACATATAATGCAAACACTGACCCTGTGAATTTTAACTAGAAAACTCGTGGTCATTTCCTGCGCCAGGGCAGGGTCTTTGAGCACTTGCCCAAGCAGCTGACAAGGTCTCACTGGTAAGAGAGGATCATTCCTGTTACTGTCTTGGATTTCAAACATCAAGATACCTAACTACATGCATGAAGATTTCATATGTTTAGTTCCTTCAAAATAATGTTGTTTTTTAATAACAAAAGAAACAACTGCTCTTATATCCAAACATGTGATGGGACCTTGCTAGTTAAGCCCGAAGGACTTCCGGGGGTCCCAGAAAGCTTCCCGCCTCAGGAGGGAGGGGGGGGGGGCCGGTGCCTGCAGCTCCCCATTCACCCCCGTCTGCCGTCACTTCCAGACCCAGTCACCTTGTGGGCGCCGATAATGTCAGGGAAGCAGCCAAGGAAGCCTTTATATTCATGGTTACATTCCATCAGGAAATGGAGGTCTTTCTTTGGCTGTAACAAGACACAAGTTGGTTGTTACTGGCAGAGGGATCCGGACAAACAAGGAAAAGAAAACACCTAGCTGAGGACTATATTAGCCAAATCCTCCAGGTACTCATCAAGTTATTGAGTGCTTAAGCATTCAACTTAGTTTTCCTACAAGAAAATAACCCCAGAGTCCTGTATCCTCTACCACAGGTTGTAAAGAAAATATGACACATCAGGTAATATTGTATCGATAGTTGGGCCCAAAATACAACACCATGAGGAAAATAAAGTTAGGACCATATGTTTACATACAAGGAAATAAGATGTTAGAGTTTAATGTCTAAATTTTAGCAGAAAATGTAAAAATATTATTAGAAAGTCTAGTAATCATTGTAAGTGGCAACTTTAACATTTTCTATTTTTCCGAATTACGATTTTTAATAGCTATGTCATGCACAGTTCTAAAAATCAATCTTTTTTACAGGTAGCAGAGAGTAATTAATGACATGAGTGTGTGTCCATAGGCACATGTGTACATACACGTTAAAAAGCTATCTGAAAAAAATTTTTAAATTCAGGGATTTGAAACAACTTTGATGACTATGTCCTTGGAGGACTTGTTCCAGTTATCTGCAGGAGCAGCGACTCCAGCCCACGCCGCTCTGTGCCGAGGACGGCTGGTGCTGGGACCGGAGCGGGAGCTTCGCCTCGAGTCCTGAGCTCCCTGTGAGCGAGCTCCTCCCAAGTTTGGTGCCTCCACCGCCACTTTCCCGAAGGGGAACCGAGGCAAGTAAGAGTCCAAAGGGGACTTGAGCAGTGCTCTTCCTGCACATACTGACCCCTGGCGGCTAACGACAGATCCAACCCTTGACCCTGGAAGGTATTCTTTTAGATTTATAAAAACATTAAAAAATATATTTTACTGATTTTTTTTACAGAGAGAAAGGGAGAGGGATAGAGTTAGAAACATCGATGAGAGAGAAACATCCATCAACTGCCTCCTGCACACTCACTACTGAGGATGTGCCTGCAACCAAGGTACATGCCCTTGACCAGATTTGACCTGGGACCCTTTAGTCTGCAGGCCAACGCTCTATCCACTGAGCCAACTCGGTTAGGGCTCTTTTAAATTTCTTGATGACAACTTTACCCATCACTTCAGCTAAATCTAAGAAGCACTATTACCAAATACAATTTAAAAAGATAAACAGGAGTAGATAGAAAAGTAGAGGATAACCATTGGAGCATTTGTCTTAAAACTTACTTGAAATTAAGCATGTAGATTAGATGGCATAGAATATTACATGAATTGTGTGGGTCTGTGAATACCTGCTCTGCCACGAGACTGGCAATTTCTTCATAAGTCTTGCCTGCTTCTGTTATTGCATCGTTGAGATCTGTTTCACCTGAAAGCATCACAGTTGCCAGTGGTTGTAAGTTATGTCTTTTCATTCATTTTATTTAAAAATGTTATGACAGAACATTTCAGACTTTTTAAAACTGGAATGAATCCCTACATTTACCCATCACCTAAGCCTCCCAATGAACTGTGCATGGGCAATATTTTTTCACTCCCACCTCCCTCCCACTGGCCACATAACGTGTCATCATAAATGTTACTTAGAAGATAAGGACTCTAAAAAATAAGGACAATAGCGTATTACAGTGAAGGCAATTGTCCATGATGTGAATTATCAGTCAGTGTGCAGCTTTCTGGCAAAGAAGCTGGCAAGAAAACACACTTAACAACCCTCCATTCTTCTCAAAAGTCACACGGTGCGGCTGCAGAAGGCCTGAGCGGAGCAGCCCAGCCAATCTGGGTCGATGCCACGATGCTGGCTCAGCGCTCCGGCCTGTCTGCAGGAGTCTGCAGGGTGGCTGTCTGGATAACACGCGAACGCTCGCGGGGAGTAAGTGAAGCCCACCTTGGTAAGCACTGGAACTGAACACTGCCGCTAAGCTCTGCAGGGCCTTGCCGATCTTCTGGTATTCCTTGGGTAGTGCTGAAAGAGAAAAAGCAATCCATTGTCAACCAGTCCACACCGCGGACTGCAGTGGGACTCAGCTATTTTCTAAAAGTGATTACTTTTATAATAGTAGAAATTTGAAGTGATTCAAAATAGTTTATATGCTATAATAAAATCATAGGGTTTTTTTAATTTATTGTTTTCCCCCCCAATCAAATCCTTTCAATTTATAAGTAATCACTTGTTGAATGAGTGGTGCATGCTGTTAACCAGCACCACTGCCCATTCTCATTTACTGAATGACTCTGCGTTAGAAGAGGATTCTAGTGCGCACATGCTATCTGTCACACAGGCCACCCACTCCATCACATCGACCCCTCCCCCGATACAGACACCCCTCCACTTCATGGGGTAGGAAGGGAGGGGTCAGATCAGTAAAGTGACGTGTTCGGGGTCACATGGCTAACGGAACTGTGGATGTGCACTTCTGATTCCAATACATGGCTTTCCCCACTCTGCTATGTATGTATGATTGATTATTTGCAAAACAAAACAAAACTCAAAGCAACAAGGTGTGGAGAAAAAGGCAGAGGGAGTCCCCAGGACCAGGCAGGAGGGATGTGAGCTTTCTCATCCGCTGGTATAAGCCGTGTGGATGGCAGGGGCCACTCGGAGGCTGGACAGTGAGTCCTCCAGGCAGGGTGGGGCACAGGCTTCCGCTGCGACTCCTCCCTCCGCTGTGCACTGTATACAGGAGGCCACGGCTACACGGAAGTACATGGGACGCTGTTCCCGCAGCACTTCACTAAAAAGTGGGGGACACCAGACTGGCCTGCAGGTCCCAGTTTGCCCCTCCCTTCCAAGGCTGGGTCACAGACCTCAGAATTGCTCCTCACTGGCTTTGTTATTTTAATATTTCACCCTCAAGTCCCTCCACATTCAGTTTCTTGTTCATTAAAACTGTTATTGGACTTCAAATTGATTCTTTTCCATTATTTAGAAGAAAAATTCCACCTTTAAAAAATCTTTACAAAAACATATAATTTAACCTCCTTCCTATGCTGAGTACCAAAGTATTAATATAATGTTAAAGTGGGCATGTGTTATTTTTATACTTAAAAGCCAAGCCATTTTTATTTTTAAAAAATAACTGGGGATGACCAGGATTCTTATAGGTTTCAGTGACAGACTTCGTTCTCACGAAGTTTATACGGGTGAGCCCCAGCTACAGCTCGGAAACCAGGCTTTCTCTGCGGGACTCAGAGGCTGTGCTGGCAGTGAGGGCAGGGTGGATGGAAGAGGAGAAGACTCCTCATCCTGAGGCGGTGGGACACCTGAGTGAACGTTACAGGTGAGCCTCAGCCTCAGGGAGGAAGGGGGAGGCTGTGGCAGGATCCACAATGGACACCTGTGTCTGGGCCGGGCAATCCGACACCAGAGCTCCTGCTTCGGGAACACAGCAGGCTGACAGTCTGCAAACAAAGGAAGTGAGGGGACAGGACGTCCTGGAGGACATGGCGACGGCAGGCAGGAAGCACACCTGGCGGTGCCACTGGCCCCTCAGCAGTGCTCCTGTTCCGACCTGTCTTATGTGTCCCACCAATCACATTGGTTTTTTCTAAAAACTAGGGTGCTAGTCAAATCAACACCTGGCCAGTGGAGATTGAAAAATTAAAAGAATGAGCTACAACCATTCTCTAAACACGCAGAAAGGATAAGTTTTTCATAGATTACAAAACCCCAAGTAACTGGAAGTATTTAAGCAAATGTGGTGTTTTTTTAAGAGTTCCCGAACTGGCTTTGTGAGAGCCGACTGCCTGCTGCTGACTTGGGTGGAGAAGTGAGGTTCATCGAGAGCTATGGGAGGACACGACTCGGGTCACTAGATGCTCTTCTGCCCCAGGGGTGTGGCCCCGGGTGACAGGCCGCAGAGCGGGCCTCACTGCCTGTGAGCCCGCGCGGCGCGGAGGGCACTCACGGCCGGTGCAGCGCTTCCAGTGCTCCTGCCCCACCGTCAGCAGCTCCTTCACGCCGTCGTCCATGGCCTTGGTGAATTTTCCAACAGCGTCGCACTTCTGCTCTCTGTGGGCAAACACACAAGGAAAAATGCCGGCATCGGGCAGGAGGAGAAACATCTCGATGGCCAGGGAGCCTCACCCCAAAGGCAACCACAGGCCTGTGTCCTTGCACCAGAACCACCGCCCTTTAAGCAAACCAGTCTCACAAACAGGCCTGATCCAGGCTTTTAAAGAACTACTTAAAAACATGCCACTTGTTTTACTCTGCTCCCTCCTTCCCTCAACTCCTTGAAAATGGCAAGTAAAACTATTCTAAAGTGAATAAAACCCTCATTTCTTGGATATCTTTAGAGAAATTCCATTGTGGGCAGTACCGTGGAACCTGAAAAACATGAGAAGGGCGGCTATGGTAGGCGTTCCTTCTCCCAACAGTGAGCCCGGAACCAACCTGCACACGCAGCCATTCCCCCGGCCTCGGGGATGTAAAACATGTGGCACCTGACCCCTCCGTCAGGGCACTGACCTCTTTCCCTCAGACTGCCAAGTTACAAACTGACAGCAGCCAACACAATAGCCACTTGGTGTGAATGAATCAAAGTTATAGCTACTTTTTATTTTTGTCAGCTGGGCAAAAAATATAACATGTGTTTTGGTGTGCCTCAAGGTTTTAGTAATTAGTTTATGTGCATGAGATGAAAAAATGGAAAATCACTGCTCTAAGGTGATACTGAACCTATCAATTCCTTAAGGACGCAAAAAGTATTTACCAACCTGAAAAAAATCATCACCAGATACTTTTTTAAAATTAGGGAACGCTTCACCAATGTGAGTGTCCCCCTTGCACAGGGGCCATGCCAATCTCTGTGTCGTTCCACTGTTAGTACACGTGCTGCCAAAGCGAGCACATGAGACACTCCTCAATTTTAAAACGATGGTAAAAGAGAACGCATGTTGTGAGGTCATTTCTGTTTAAACAATTTTCCTTTAGACACCTTTGTACCAAGGAGGGTTTGGGAAACGACAACTAAAGGCCGCCATGTTAACACTGACTTCCTCTCTGAGTAGCTGGAAGACTGTGTGGTGTGTCGATTTTTTCCTTGTCTATGTTTTTGGTAACACATATGCAATGATTTTATAAGAAAGAGGTTTCTTAAAATAAAAACAAACCTCAAGACTTTTTTTTTTTACTGCAAATCCTCAGCAAGCCCACATTAAAGAGCAGAGGACAAGATAAAGCACAGATAAAGCACCAGAGACGACTTCCTTCCAGGCGGTGCTCAGACTCCGCTCTGCGGACTGTGCGTGGGTGTGACTGGCTCTGAGCCATCTGCTTCCTCACGCTTTACCAGGAGTCACCACACCCTCTGGGTCTGCTCCGAGGCCACTCAGAGGGCAGAAAGGAAGCAGACTGCCACGTGTGCTCTCTGGGAGATGTGCTGCACACGAGCCCACTCCTTTCCTCCCGAGCCTGCCCGAGCCCCACCGCGCCTCCTGCCGGACCGTGAGCACAGGCGGCGGACACAGCCGAGAAGGAGGCAGATCTGGCAGGTCTCTTACACTTCTATCAGGTCCAAGTCAGGGGCCTCCGGTTCCATGGTGGAAAATATCATAAGTCCCACCAGCTCATCTTTCTCGGCCTTCCTCTTCCCAGTTTTCCATTCCTGTAAATGGGAGGGTCATGAGTTAAACTGGTCTTTCAAACCCTCTGGTAGAATCGGCTCACTGACCATCTCTACCTTTCTGATTCTCAGGAAGCAGCTTGCCGCCATCCCCCCCTGCCCCATGGGCCACGTCCTGCACATCTCAAATGTGATCTCATGTGAATAGCGCCCCAGCCCTTCCCGAGTGAGTGAGGAGACTCAGCCACTGTTCCTTTCCCAGCCGCTCCAATCTAAACACAGGGAGTAGGAACGCACCTATGAATTCGGACACAGTGCCTTAAATTTTTAGGCTGTTTAGTTCTGAAAAAGGTTAACTTTTCTAAAATATAAGATAGGAACCAGTACTATGAGCTAGTTTAAAAACATATTCTTGCAAGTTATATATAACATATATGCACATACATACAGAAAAGTGCCCCATGCAAGGAATTCTCACAAAGTAAACTCCTGTGTAACTACCACCAGACCAAGAACGGGGGAGAGCTAGCATTCTAGAAGCCTCCTCATGTCCCTCCCCAGTCACCACCCTTCTCTCCCCCACAAGTTAACCATTACCCTCTCTCTACTTTATGATGGTCGGTTCATCACTTTTCTTTAGAATTTTACCACCTAGGCATGAATCCCTAAACTATAGTTTCCCTAGTTTGACTAGCAAAGATCTCTATACATTTTTCGTGTATCTGGCTTCTTTGGCTCAACCTGTGTATAAGAGATGCATTCACACTGTTGTTATAGCTATACAATATTCCCTTATATAAATACTCCCCCATTTATTTACCCATCCTATGACTGGTAGTCAACCCTGGCCCCCGCCAAGTTATGAATGAAGTTGCTATGTATGTCTTCCTATACACTGAGTGGCCAGATTATTATGATCTCTATACACATAATAATCTGGCCACTCAGATATTTCAAGGTCCGGTGCATGAATTCATGCATGGGTGGGGTCCGGCCAACCTGTCCAGGGGGAGGGGACATCGGCAGTTGGCTGGCCTGCCTGCTGGTTGAACTCCTGGTCCAGGGGACAATTTGCATATTAGCCTTTTATTATATAGGATATATACTGAGTGGCCAGATTATTATGTGTTCAGAGATCAATAATATGACCATTCAGTGTGTGTGTGTGTGTGTGTGTGTGTGTGTGCATACACACACACACACACACACACACATGAATTTCTGTTAGGTATAAGAATAAAAAACTGTTCCACTTTAGATAATACAAAACTGTTTACCAATTCTGACACCCACAGCAGGGTGTGAGCACCCGTAGCTGCTCATCACTTATCAGACTTTCTAATTTTAGCCTCTCTGGTGAATATTTAGTGGTATTCACTGTGGTTTTAATTTGCATTTCCTTTATTACTAATGAGATTATTGTCCTAAACATTTGTTGAGGATTCCATACATTCTTTTGAGAGGTCTTTATCAAATCTACAATTTTTCTGCTGGGTTGATTACTTTACCTTTTTCTTTGGGTTTTCATATATTCTAAAATCCAGCCATTGGTTGGTCATATTTGTTCATATCTTAGTTTGTTTTTCACAATGGCTTCTGATGATAAACAGAAGTTTTAAGTTTTATGTAATCTAAATTTCTAAAAAAATCCCTATTTCTTCCTGTATGGTTAGTTGTTTTTGTCTTATTTCAGAAACCTTCCCTACTCAGGCATAATGAAGCTATTCTCCCATGTCACCTTATAGAAGCTTTATTGGTTGCCTTTCAAATTTAGACATCAGAATGATCTGGAATTTATTTAAAACTTTATACAATGGAACTTCCAAACATATGCAAAGGTAGAGAAAAAGAACAATAAGCCCCTATAAGACTCAGCCCTCAACAATTATCAAAAATTTACCAATTTTGTTTTATCTCCTCTATTCTACCAGTTTTCTTGCTTACTTAAATGGACCTCTCCGATATAAGGCCATGCTTTAAAAACATAACCACCATGCTAATGTCAGCCCAACAAGACCAACAGTACATTGTTCAGGTGACAGCCATGTTTGTTTTCTCCAGTGGTGCCATCTCACGCAGCGGTCACCAACCTTTCGGACCTCATGGACACCAGTGGTCCACGGACCTCTGATTGGCGACCGCTAATCTAATGGACTGAGCACCATTTGTTAAAAGGACCGTCCTTCCCCACTGAATCAGCATCCTCTGTGTCAGATATCAGGAGAGCATTCTGTCCTGCTCTGCTGGCCTGCTGTCTTCCTTTACGCCACTTCCTTGCTTCTGAAACTCTTAACTTTACAGTGAGTCCTGATATCCAATGAAGTCCTCCTCCCACTTCATGCTTTTTCCAGAGGATCTTGGCTGTTCTCAGTGCTTTGATTTTTTACATATGACATTTTTTTCTGTCCTTCAATCCATGAAAGATAATGTTGGAAAATTTGTTTAAGTCTTCTTTTATTTTTCTCAACAGTGTCCCATAGTTTTTTTATGTAAGTCTTTTGTAAATTTCCTTGTATTTACTCCTAGAAATTTGATATTTTTCATGCTGTTGTGATAGTTTTTTATACTTTCATTTTCTGTTTATTGCCAATATACAAATATGCAATGTCTTATATCCAACTACCTCACTAACTACTTATTTCTAGTAATTTTTCTGTAGATTCATTGGAATTTTCTGTATCCATCCATCTACATGAGTTCTTGACTACAAAAATCAGTTTTTATGATCTCTGCCTCTCTCTCTCTCCCTTCCTAAAATCAATTTTTTTTAAAATTGATATGATCATAAAAAAAAAAAAATCATTCACCCTGTTTCCCTCACTTCATGCTGGTAATATCCTGCAAAGTTTGGAATCTAGCCTATTTTTAGCATCTAGGAACCATTCCTCAGCCTAGCACATCCTTTGCCCCTTCTACTCCGGCCAGTCTGCTCTCCACAGATGGAGAACCATCCCAGCAAGCAGTTCTTTCAGACTTTGTGACTAATTTCCTATCCCCGTGATTTAGCTTTCTATCCCCATTGTCTTTGTAGAGAAAATCAGAAATAACCATCCAACTGACATAATTTTAACTCCTTCCAGACATAAAATTGATGTGAATATGACAGTTATCAAATACCTTTTCATCCCGGAAATTTAGAAACTGCTGGAAAACCTCACTTTCTGAAATTACCGGATGCCGACACATCCTGGTCATCCATGCCTGCAGTCTCTCCATGCGCATTTTGATAAATTCTTCTTCAAAGCGACCTGCAAGGGATGCGCCGATAGGATTACCACTTTGTCAAAAAGCTGTTTATATAGCTAATGGCTCCTTGGTAGAGAGTTATTAGTAAAAGGTAAGCCATGGTGATTTTCCACAACAGCCCTCGCACAGACAGCAGACGCAGGCTTGATCCCTGCCCTGGTTGGGGCTTAGTGGGAAGCAACCTCACATCAGTGTTTCTCTCTCTTTCCTTCCCTTTCACTTGCTCTAAAAGTCAATGGAAAAATATCTTCAGGTGAGGATTCACAGAAAATAATATAAAGAAAAATAAAAACAAGTACCATAGTGAATTATCAAAGACCCACGGGAATGATACAACAGACTTTTTGGTTTATAAGCATGAAATTACAATTTAACAAGTCCACAAACCTTTTAATTGTGATAAGAATATTATAACCTCAAAATGCTATTTTCCTCAAGGTTTCCTAAAGTATTTTAAAAATTTAAAGTAAATCTTATTTCAATATGAAAAACCTTCTCTTTCTTATAAAGTAATCTGTGGCCATATTAAGTCCTATTGATAAGAAAGGCAATATTGTTGAATTTAATAAATAATTCTTACAAAAGCATATGAAATTTCTATATTTATAAAAATGTGACCAAATGCTGTATAATCTCAGATATACAAATTTAAGTTTAGTATTTATGCAAAGTAACTCAGGACTGTAGCTCTTTCCCCCCATTTTATTTTTTAAGCTACTTAAACTGAAAATAGAAAAAGCAATTTTTCCAAGAATGCAATAATGAAAACTGCCATTTTTATAAGCCTACCAAACAAAGCTACTACCCGTGTTTCCCGAAAATAAGACATCCTCCGAAAATAAGACCTAGCGCATGGAAAGATAAGACATCCCCTGAAAATAAGACCTAGCGAAACTTTGGGAGAAAAAAATTAACATAAGACACTGTTTTATTTCCGGGGAAACAGGTATCAGTTAAAAGGCTTCTGGCAATGGAGATTCCAGCTGCAGTCAAGTGAGGCAATCAGCTAACCCAGTCCCCCAAATGACTATAAACCCAGACAAGCAAAACAACCAGCGCCCTGGAAGCCCACCGAAGGCCAGCAGCCATCTGAGAAATGTGTTTGCAAAACTGTCGTACTTCAGGCAAAGCCAGTGGCAATCTGTGGCGTCTGGCTTGTGGCTGCTCCTGTCTTCCCCTCCTGGCCCTACCCTCCATCTCTCCTTGGCCGGCATGGGGTTCTACCAGGACAGAGCAGGTGTGAAGATGGGCAGTTGCTCTTCCCGGGGAGGAAAGGGCCTCACTGGATCTGGAGCGTGGGAGATGCCCATGCTGTGGCGGGGCAGTGCCAATCCAGAGGCTGGTGAACCGGGAGACCAACAGCTCCAGGAGCCAAGACTTTCAGGCCGAGGCCGAGTGCAGAGACAGGGCAGACTTGCTGGGGTCCAGGCCAGGCACGCACTCCCAGCCAACCTGAGGCTACATACACATGGGAAGGAGACACAAAAGGGGCCTCAAAGAAGGGAAAACCAGGGCTAACTTGAAAATGACCTGAGCTTCGAATGTGCTCCCCTACTCACTCACAGGTCCCTTGGCAGAGGGCAGAAGCTCAATGGCCTGAGGCAGGCTTACCACCAAGACACACAGACACAGGTGAACCCTAGAAAGCCATACTACTTTAAAAGATAAAATAAAACTGAGCCATACGAGAGACATGTTTCAGAGACTTAGCCTACGCAAGTTACTTGTAAATCAAACAAACAAACAAAACAAACAGAAACAACAACTTTCAGAGAGAAAAATTATAATCTAGAATTGCTAAAATATATTCTCCAAAATGTTGTTTTCAACAAAAAATTAAGAGATTGCAAAGAAACAGCAAGGCATGATCCATGAGGAAAAAAGCAGTCAAGAGAAACTGTAAGTGTTCCCAGATGTTGAATTTCACAACAAAACCAAAACAACAAAGAAGCTTCTATAAATATGTTCCAGGCACTAAAAGGAAGCCATGCTAAAAATTTTAAAGAAAAGTATGACAAGGAATCTACAAATAGAGACTCTTAAGACAAATTATAAAAAAAGAATGAAAAATTTTGAAGTTAAAAATACAATAACTGAAATTAAAAATCCACTCTAAGGTTTTAACAGCAGATTCAAGATGGCACACACAAAAAAAAAGAGTGAATATGAATATAAACAGATGTTATTTAATCTGAAGAACAGAGAGAAATAAAACCAATGTAAAATGAACAGAGCCTCAGAAAACATCAACATCCTCATGATGGGAGAAGCCAAAGGAGAAGAGAAAGAAGAAAAAAATATCTGAAGAAATAATGTGGGGAAATTTCCCACATCTGATGGAAAACTTTAATTTACACTTCCAAGAAGCTCAACACACCCCATGTAGGATAAATATAAAGAACCCTCGCCAAGATATAGCAGAATCCAACTTCTGAAAGACAAAACAAAATCAAAATTTGAAAGCAGCAAGTGAAAAGCAATTTATCATCTATGGTGGGTGTACATGTGTGTGTGTGTGTGTGTGTGTGTGTGTGTGTGTGTGTGTGTGTGATAGGTCCTGTATATGAAAGCACTTCAAATTCTGCACTTACTAGGATAGAGATTAAGTACTATATAAGCTTAGGCTGTGCAGAAACAGTCTCATCTGTTAGATATAAGGAGGGACAGAAAAAGACCCGATAAATCAGCATAGACCTGAGTTATACCGAATTCCCCATTATGACCAAGTGAATTATACCACGAGTTCATAGCCTATTTATTGATTGATTCTTAACTTCTTCCAGAAAATTTTCTGACATAGCTGGTTTATTTCCAAATAATTTCAGGGTGTTATTTTGTGCGTGGTAAGATTTTTATAGCACGTTTCAGAGAATTTGGGGGAGGGGGGGGCGGGAAATGGGGGAGGGAATTCTCCTTTTCCCATTTTAATAACCCTGCTTAGGTTTTCACTAAGAATGTGAACATATCAGTTTTGCACCCAGGAGCAAAGCCAGATTCATTCAATATTATTTCACAAAGCCCCAAATCTGTGAACAAATAAAAAATGGTAGCTGTAGGTTTTTCAGGGACAGCTCAGCAAGTCCACAGAAATGCCGTGACATCATATGTTGGCATTTCTATTCCGTCCTCCAGACTTGAGTGCGAGGGGAGTTTGTTTACACAATAATGGTCTTGTGGCATCGGGGCAGGAGGCAAGCCAGAAGAGGGAGAGAGAAGTGGCTTCTGTGCTTTCCGGTCTCCTCAGCACATCTCCCAGGCAGTGAATCAAGGCTCAGCTCTCTGCACACCACGGGCTGTACTTTCTGCTTTCCTCTGGCATCCCCCTGGCTTCGGGCCTGAACTTTCTTTTTTTTAAAAAAACCATACAGCCAAGACCGGTTTGGCTCAATGGATAGAGCGTCGGCTTGGGGACTGAAGGGTCCCCGGTTCGATTCCGGTCAAGGGCATGTACGTTGGTTGCGGGCATATCCCCAGTAGGGGGGTGTGCAAGAGGCAGCTAATCGATGACTCTCTCTCATTGATGTTTCTAACTCTCTATCTCTCTCCCTTCCTCTCTGTACAAAATCAATAAAATATATTTAAAAAAAAACAAAAAACCATACAAACCTTAATATGGGAAGAGAACCATGACTCCACGATGCTTTAAAACAGCACAGTTATCTGATTTAGACTAAACAATGTATTAAAACCTAAGTGGTCTGTAAATTCCTCAGCCCTGAAATAACTCAATCCACTCATTCCACATTTTGGGCCAGTCAAGTTGATAAAGGAGAGTATAACATTCAGGAAACGAACTGCAATTTGAAAATATGGAGAAAGGCAGACTGATGTTTTTAGGGAAAGAAATCTAAAATTTTAAAAAGCAAGCTGCTATTTAAAGCGACAGGATGACAAAAGGAGGACTGTGAACGGGGCACAGGACTGGGGGTACAGTGACCCCTCCGAGTGGAAGGAGGCAGCAGAGACACCAGCCTGGCCACCCTGACACGGCTTCCCGCCCAAGGGGCTGCTCAGGGCCACCCGGATGAGGGCGAGAACATGCTAAGGCAGCCCCAGCCCCACTCCCCATTCTGCTGTGATAATTTGAAATTTTTGAAAATTTAAAAAAAAAAAATCAAATCAAAATCAAAACAACTTTTTAAAAACATGTTTCCATGTCCTCAAAAATTTTCAGAGAAACAGAAAATAAGTACAAGGTAACGTTTTAAGGAGAACAAACTTCTTATCCTAAGGTCCCTAATTCTGACTAAGATGAGCTGGTCCACATCTCACGTTAAACAGCGAGCTTCGGGATGCGATTCCGATTCCGATGCCGGCAGGGCGGCTCGGCGTTTCTGAACGGAGACAGCGGCGCCGTGTCTGGGCCCTCGGACCCCGGCAGGGGGGTAACTCCACTACAGCACTGAAGTGTCCTGGCCAGCTCTGCCATTCGGCTGGTTAGGATTCTCAGTTCCTCTCTAAACTACTTATCTCCACTCTACGGGGCGAGGATTAAACCTTGTCTGGTCCTCGCTGACATCTGGGGAAGGAACCTTCCTCCGCGGACTCTGCGTTCTGCTTTGGGGTTAGGATTAGCCTGCTGATGTCATCCCTTCTCAGAGGCTATCTACCGCAGACCTTTAAGCCGCACTCTCATCTTTGATCCTTTCCTTTCTGTACTTATCAGTTCCATACCTACTTACTAAAACTCTTCTCAATCTTCAGTAAAGCTCAGCTTCGTTACAAACTTTTATTCTAAGAAAAACATAACAAATCCTGAGTACTATTTTTCCAGGTTTTATACTAGGAGATTAAAAAAAAATCAATGACAGTTCTCAAAACAGACACAGAAGTCCTTTCCGATGGCACTGGCAGCATGTGGACTCTTCACCAGACTACTTGGGGCAGGGCAAGTGGGGAAAATAACAGCTTAAATAAGAAAAAGCAGAGGGCTTCTCAGTGATAAATACAAAAACATTTAACTACAAATAGTCACCTCCTAACTGGGTAGAAAACTTGGCAGTGCCTCCGTTAACAGCTGGAAGCGCTGTGGCTTCTACCTCGGATATCTACACATCTCCACTGCAAACAAGACATCTGACTGCGTGAAGTGCTCACATCAGCGGGGTCATAGGTTTGAGGTTCCACTTCAGGCTATTTGGATCATTTCTCAGGTATCATTTTAACATCCATGTACTTCTTTTACAAGAAAGGGTGTAGCAATAAAGACACAACATCTTCGCTAGAATTCAAGAACTCTGATAGAAAACTTTATGAGTCTTTGTTAGGTGTTTAGGTCACTTCCAAACACATGTACGGTATGTATAGTGTATGCAGCTACTGTCTCCAAACTCCTACATCTGGCCCCTCTAGAGGATGGAAAATGCCATTACTGATTTATATCGGGAAACTCTAAAAACTGGAGTCTTTTTACTTGTCGCCCTGAGTTCAGCGGCACACACACTCACCTGTGACTTGCTTGTCTGGAAGAGAAGGGATTGGAATGGCTGATCCAAACTTAACCAGGAGACGTTCATATAACCAGTCAAAGTGCTTATACCTGTGGTTTACAGATCGATTAGTATTCTACAAAATAAGGGAAAGAGGAGAAAAAGTTACAATGCCAATTACAGAAAATGAAGAAAAAAGCCAATTCTAACGAGTGACATAAGCTTTGATAACTCGGATACTTACAGTGGGCGTCAGCTGATACTCAATGTAGCTCTTCAGCCCATACATTTTGGAGCCTTTCCTGGGATCTGCTACCACACAGTCAAAGGTAGAGGTAGGATAAACCCACATCGGGCCATAATCTCCAACCTACAAAACGTTTCAGGGAGAGTTAACTTTGTTACAAGGAAAAACCGCAAATAAAGTTGATGCAAGTCATCAAGGTTCTCTTTAGGACTAGGAGTCCTTTGGAGGGTCGCTCTTGCCCCTGTTTGAGGGTTACATCAATGTTCTCTGTTCCCGCTGAGCTCTATTTGAAGAACACACTCGCCAGGCAAATACTGCTGCTCCTCATCCGGTCCTCCAGGCCACGAGGGGAAGGTGCCCATTTCCCTCCCCGCGGAATGCTGGGTGGAACACAAGTTTTCTCTCTGGTCTAGCCATCTTAGTTATATGGATAAAGGGCTAGTTTAAAATGTTCCCTTCTCTCATGGGTTGATAGCTTGTGAAATAAAAAATTACAGCCTTGTATGTCTGAAAAATGTCACACTGCTATCAAACGTTCCCATTTTCTGTATACCCTGGCCTATTTCTTTTTAAGGGCGGAAGGAAGGAAAAGTGGGGCGGGGCATGCAGAGGCCATTAGGTCAGGATGATGACTGGGGTCCAGAGAATTTTAATAAGGTGCTAGAGAGAAGATCTATGACAACAAGCTACTCTGGCTCCCCAAGAGGGAGTGCTGATCCAGAAAACACTTAAAGCTGCAGAGGAGCCGCTGGGGAACTCCCCACAATCACAGCCCGAGAGCAATTCTGATGGACTCTGCTCACTACACAAGGGTCCACTGTATCAGTGGGAAGGGTTACTGTGCCTTAAAAGCCAAGAACCAGGTCTCTACTTCCTCTCGGTTTCCTGAAGACGAATGGCTTTCCTGGGCTCCCTTTTCCACGCAAGAAGCCCACATAGGCAGTCTGCCTGCAGGGCACCGGCCACTTCGACCTACAACTTTGGTACATAAGCTGGGGTCCTTCAGCTCTACACCACTGCCACACTTGTGACAAAGTCCCCTTTGCGAATCCAGGGGGCAGGGTGAGGGCCTCTTAACTATGTGGAGTTTTAAATTTAATGAAAAACAAAACAAAACAAAAACAATGATACATGTTCAGTATTTACAAAAGGTCTGAAGGAAAAAAAAACATTTAATTTAATGACACCATTAAGAATATCTGTTCTAGGGTAGTTCAGAAGATAATTACCCCAAATTTGCTTTAAGGAAAGAAGGAAAAAAGGGGTCTTGGTCACATGCCTTCTCTCTGGAGGTTTCCAGGTTTCAAAGATGTAAGAATAAGTAATAAAATAAGTCCAACATCATTCTTGCAATTTTATCAAGTCTCCTAGGAGATTATGGATTAAGACCAGATGTTTCCTCCTCCTTGTTTGAGTCTATGATGATTACACTCCAGGTTCCCCCATCCCGTAGTCACCGGGGTAAGGCAATAGGGTCAGAAGGAGCCACAGTTCTCTTTCCCAGAATTTTATCTGGGAATATCGGCTATCTAATGCTTAGACAGAAAAATCTACCAGCAATCAATGTTTGGGTGAAACTGAAGAGCCAGTGCATGTGATGTAATAGCCAAGTTATTCTAAGACAGATATTCTGGATGGTGTCATTACTGCCAGCTTTTATTTGCTAGCTCCTTATTATGACCTGAGAGCAGGTTTACTGGAAGAAAGACTAATTATATCAACTTAGTGGAAAAGGCACTTAATTCTGATAGCATGCATGGACTTTGCCAGGCAGAAACCTAAATATCTGAATTGGGTTTATTAGCCAAATAGGTAGGGCTGGTAGAAAAACAGCATGTAAAAGGTACTTCAAGACACCAAACAGACAAAGAATTATTAAAAATACAGATACTAAAGGGTGTTGTTGGTCCAATTACTAAATCTGAAAGGTAAATGTAAACAATACCTAAACATTATGACAGACATTAATTTATGCTAATTAACTTTAGTACTTTTAAAATACTAGCACATCTCAGTTATTTAGAATATTAAATGTGTTTAGAAACTTTCCAAATAACTAATAACCTTTTAGTTTTAAGAGGTATAAGAGAGCTTAGTCAGAAACAAAGCAAACAAACAAAAATGAACAAACTTACAATGATAGGAATTTTCTCTTTGGGTTTTGCTAGTTGCTTAGTCAACAAATACTGTTCCATCCCAGGTTTTGCAAATCCCGGAAACCTAAACATGAAGACAAATGTTCGTGAGACGTACGTCTTTCTTAAAAGAATTATACAGCTCTCATCCACATTTACTTAATACAACCACCTTAACCTTGTCTGTCTCACAGATGTACTAGGTCTAGGAAACTGTGGTAAATGAAACTTAAACTAATCAGATTGTGCGGCGGCCAATTAGTCATTTAATTAAGCTTTCTCTAGTAAGAGAACAGTTTGACTCCAGAAAGTGTGATATTTATGGCACTCCATTTGCCTAACTTTATCACTCCACAAAGAGTGAAGGGCACACCAGAAAAATGTCCCCCACGTCACAGGAGACGCTACCGAGTATACCAATGGGAGCTGACCAGGGGGTAATGGACACACACAGCATTTCTAGATCCAAATTAAAGCTGCCTTTCAACATATGCCCTCCTCAGGGCAGCCACAATTATCCCAAAGAAGCTACCTTTGACAGACAAAAGAACCAGTTTTCCCAACACAAAAGAAAACAGAGATCTAAAACATAATAAATTTGGTTACTTCCAGAAATCAAATCTAAATCCAAAGCAAATTTCTAAAATTGGAGAAAAGCTGGAATACATGCATAGCCATCCAAAGTGCTACTTCTAAAGAAGACAAGATTGGTTTCAGAAATTTTTGCAGATGTAAATGAGGACTGCTTTAACTTGGTTTCAAAGAGGAATGAAATTTTAGAGCAGAAAATTCTTAAATTTTAAAGCCCCTTCACTTTAGAGGTTAGGTGGCTGAGGCTCAACCAGATCTTCCAACTTCTCTAATATTATACAGCGTATCAGAGCCAGCGTCGAGCAGTGGAAAGAAAGCACAGGCGGTGGAGCCACGGGCCTGGGCACCAGCCACAACCTCACTTTCTAGCCACAAAAACTTGGCAGAAAACTTGGCCGGTCATGTGGTGCAGTCTCGACTTCCTCATTTTCAAACTGGGACAAAGAGATACATTCCACTGAAATGGGTTTTAAATACATTCTGTGTTCAGGTTTAAAGAGCAGTGGAGAGAAATACACATCTTTACTGACCATACTGAAAACTTCAAATTTGTCCCTAAGAAACAGGATACTGTCAATAACAAATGACTAATTTTTTTACACAAGAAACCAAACATGAAAATACATAATGGAAGAAACCAGACAGAGACGTAGGAAAAGCGGGTAGCTAAAAGATGACATTTAATCACTTATGCTCATTAAATATACTAAGGGGACTTGTAGGGCTTATTAACGTATGCATATGTGTGCAGATCTAGAACTGGAGCCTGGTAACTAGATACAGGTATCAAACATTATGTTGACAATATTTTTCCAGACGCAGGTTAACATTCCTTGGTATCTGCTTTGAATCATGGGGTTGGAACACTGAGAAACAGTATCAGTCATCTTAGAAAACTATTTCACACATAACTGCTGGAAGAAAGAGCACTTGAAGATTCTTATGGAAGTCTTAAATTATATCCCCTTCAAGCTCTGTGGTGTGAACTACAGACTATCCAGAACTCTCTACCAAGCAATGTTCAGTACTCCGTCCATATTTACCACCTGCTTTCTTGTTAAGCAGTGCATCTACAAGTATGACTCAAAGCCTTTTTTAATATAAGAGAAATCTAGGTGAAAACAATCTTAATTACCTTAAGCAATGTAGTTTAGAGCATGTACTTAGGAGACTGAGGGACTGGCCTGGAATCCTGTGTGAGTCTGGGCAGTTAGTTAACCTCTCTGGGCTTCAGTTTTCCCCACAGAACAGAGATTACATGTACCACAGGGATATGAGGCTCTTGTGAGAATGTATACAAACTGCTTTGCACAATGCCTGGTAATTCGATAAGCGATCAATGATCAATAAATAATAAAATATTTAAAGAAAGTTAGTTTTGGTTTTCCTGTGACATCAGTAAGGAAACCTAAATACATCCTGGAGTTGATAAAGGTAAAAAGAGTGTTTGCAGATCATTAAATAGGACAAATATTTTCTTTAAAGTGAAAAAAAAAAATCCTATATAATAAAAGCGTAATATGCTGACTGGTTATCTGTTCAACCAATCAAAGTGTAATATGCTAATGATGTGCTAAGGCAACTCAACCACTTGCTATGATGTGCACTGACCACCAGCAGGCAGATAGTTGACTGGTCAGCCAGTCGCTATGACATGTACTGACCACCAGGGGGCAGATGCTCTGACTGGTAGGTTAGCTTGCTGCTGGGGTGAAGCAGATCAGGAATGCGCTAGTCAGACCGGACATGTACTGGAGCCTTCTTATGGTCCTCTCTGGCTGGCCAACCTCCCACGTCCCTCCCTAGCCCCAATTGTGCACCAGTGAGGTCCCTCAGCCTGGCCTGCGCCCTCTCACAACACAGGCTAAGGTACCTCCGGCCCGAGTGCATGAATTTTGTACACCGGGCCTCTAGTATTAAAACAAACTACCAAGCTAAGATCCAAATAAAGTGAGCAAATTACAAAACTTTGTAAATCACTGAGAAGAGAAAAGGCCTTTGTATCTTGTCTATTCCTACGCAGAGGTCCTGTGCCTTGACTCCCTTTAAACCTACTTGTTAAGTGGCAGCTTCATCGACGAGGAGCCAGCACGATTGTTTAAGCGCTGAGCACCTCCTGCTTCGGCTGCCTCTGAATCCTTGAAGTAGGGAGAAGATGACTTGGGGTCATCCCAGTCTTCATCCCAGTCATCATCGTCACCAGTTGCTAGGGGTGGGCACCAACGATGGTCAGTGAAGGAAAACAAAATAAAAAGGGAATAATTTAATTTTAGGATAAAAACTACCGACTGGGCTGACCAGTTAAAAAGGAGAAAAGGGGGCACTAGAGGAGCATGAAGTAGACATGAAGAAGATAGGCTCTGCAGTCAGTCATAAGTCTTGAAGTGTAGTCTGCCTTTTAGCTTCAAGAGGACCGTCAGTCCAAGTAACTTCATTTTCATCTGAAGTTACTATAAAAGTGCTCCATGGTACACAAGGGAAGGTCTTCTGGAGGCCCATTCGTTGATAAATCTAGCATTATAAACTCGCAAGGAAGCAGATCAAACACCCTTAAAGTCAATAAGATTGGGGAGGTCTGCATAGTATGGCTTAGTAGTTGAGTGCTGACCTATGAACAAGGAGGTCATGGTTTGATTCCTAGTCAGGGCACATGCCTGGGTTGTAGGCTTGGTCCCCAGCAGGGGGAATGCAGCTGATCAATGATTCTTTCTCGTCATTGATGCTATTGATGTTTCTATCTCTCCCTCTCCCTTCCTCTCTGAAATCTGTCTATGTACCTATCTATTTATCTATGAGTGAGGAGGACAAAAGGTATAATAAAGCTCTTAAAAGCAATTATCACTAGGAACAATAAAGGTGAGAGAAGGGTGGGAGAGATGGAAAGGAACAGGATGGGGATAGAGGAGAAAGGACAGAAAAATGGGAGATAGGAAGTCCAGCCAGCACTCGCAGCCTAACACAGCAGTAGTCTGTGTATCAGGTAAGGTCCTGCCAGCTCGCCTGCTCCCTTCCTCACCAGTCTGCCTGCCTCCCACCTCTGGGGCCTGGCGTGTCCTTTTGCTATTAGACAAGAAATGGCCCTGGCATCTCTGCCTTAAGAGTGCCACAACGAAGAGACAAATGCCAAAACAAAAAAGAAAGATCAGGAAGTATTAGAAGGACCTGAGCCAAGCTTCCTGGGGCCATGGCACTTACTAAGAACTACACGTCAGCCGTCTGGTCTCCACATTTCTGCTCAGCCCAAGACTCCTGGTCCTGCCAATAGTCCCGGTCCTCGCCAGTCAGCACATTCAATCCCTGGCACAATGTGCTCATACAGGGATCATAAAAAATGATGAGCAGATTTGTATCTTATTTGTTTTCAGAACCGACATAAATATCCTTCCTTAACTGTTTCCCCGTCTATAAATTCCTCTTCTGCCTCAATATTTCCAATGATGGCCTGGGAGTCAAACAAGTAGTTAAGGAAAAGATGAAACAGCTAGTCAGAGATCATAGCCTCTTATACGTTTGTTTTTAGCCTAAGATCTAAAAGAAACTACATGTGTGTTGATTGCCACAATTTTATTTTATTTTTATCTTTTAAAATATATTTTATTGATTTTTTAGAGAGAGGAAGGGAGAGGGATAGAGAGCTAGAAACATCGATGGGAGAGAAATATCAATCAGCTGCTTCCTGCACACCCCCCACTGGGGATGTGCCCACAACCAAGGTAACATGCCCTTGATCAGAATCGAACCCGGGACCCCTCAGTCTGCAGGCCGACGCTCTATCCACTGAGCCAAACCAGTTTCGGCTAATTGCCAAGATTTTAAAGTTTTCTTTTGCTTTATGAACCTGGCCCCTGCAAGCATGTGACTCCTTGACAGATAACTGAGATTGGACTAATGGCCATAATTAACAGCTACCTACAATAGATGCAGACTAGTAATAGGTTCACTACTACCCAATAGGAGCACCTGAGAGCAGCTCCTTGGATTAGAATCTGTTTTATTCTGGTGTCCTAGTCCCCAGCAGAGCCTCTTCCTCACCCTCCTCACCTGGTCCCTGGTAGGCCTGGGGATGACCGAAGGCGGTGTCCCAGTTATTGGCAGTGCTTTTCTGGGCTGCAGTCCCCTCCGCCTGGGCTTCCCAGCCATCCGTGCTGTCCCAGTTTCCAGATTTGGAGGCACTCCAGGCCGACCAGGGGTCATGGCCACTGCTGACCTGTTGTTGGGGGTAAAAAAGGAGAAAAAATATTTGTGACTTCTAGAAGCATTACTCAATTCGGGAGGAATCACGTAACAATTGAATACAATAGTAATGCTGAAAGAAAGCAATAGAAAATTTACAACCAATTTAAATTTAAATACAGGTAATGCCTTAAAAAACAACAGCAGCAATTTCTATGTTGAATCTGTATATCCAAGAACATGGAATCACAATATTTCCCCTTCACATGGGGGGGGGGGGGGGAATGGAGTTGGAGGCGGAGGAAAGAGATAGAGACATATAGATATTTATAGGAAAATTTCCCAAACTGTTTAGGTAGCTTTTTAACGTTCTAGAACCCTATAATGTTGGTCTGTTTACACTTCACTGACAGATGGGATGGATAATTGGCTACAACATACCAGAAGCATAAAAAGCAGAATATATGTTTTATATATGGAGTTATGATTTCTGAAGTTCCTAATGATTTTGCTCTAAGGCAAATATTAATAGCAGAAAGACATTTTATTCACACGACCGTGAGTTTCTCCAATACATGGCTTACAAGATCATACTTCCGAGCTACTCCATGGAGACTGGAAATAAAGGCGGCCCCTGAGGGCGGCACGTTAGGAACATGGCTTCCCTCCGTTAGGCGGGGTTACAATCCTGGCTCTGCCTCTCCAGAGGGGCAACCTCAGCTGGAATTCAAGTCCAGGCAGCCTGGGACTGAGACTGACAGACTGAAACGAAGTGAACTGTGAAGGAACAGAGGGTTATAAACTAAAGCAACAGGAAGGGTAGGGGCTCAGCACTGCCGTGCCGCTAAGGCTGTCAGTGAAGGGTCAAAGGAAGATTTTCATCAGCACTGGGGCAAACGGAATGTGACCTATTCCCAGCAAGTATCCCCAAAATTTACAATTTAGGGCAGAAACATATGATGATTCTCTCTAAAACCACTTTGTTCACAAAATACTTGTAATAACTGCTATGTTATTTGGTTATGTTTATGATCTTAGCTCTCTATCTAGATTATAAAATCCCTGTAGGCAAATCTAGTAATGGTTTGCTTCACTGTCTTTTGTTATTTTTCCTGGAACCTTCTATCTTGTTTCAATCTTTCCAAACCAGAACTCTCCAGCTTCTCTCATGCCTTTTACTGGCTTTCTCTCTCTCTGATGACCTTTCACTGACCTCCAGAACCCCGCTTCCAATATCAATACCTAAATGAGCTCACACAGTCTGGTCCTGTCTCACTCTGAGCCCACTGTTCTGACTCCTTTGCTTTTAACCCCCATCTCCGTGGCCCCTCAGCTGCCTGTGTCTGGTCACACACTGTGCTCCTCCCTACGGTTTCAACTCTGAAGTGCCTCTTCTCTACTTTCTTCAGCTTTCCTCCCTCTCCTTCCTCCCCAGCAGTGTCTTCATCCTCTTCTTTTAACCTCTTTACAGTACCAAACCCTTCCTGACTCTCAACCACATGTCGTTAAAGACCCTTCATTAGCTCTCACTGGCAATGGAATAAACTCCAAGCTCCTTTGTCCACCCATCAAGGTCCTAACTTTTCCTTCCATGACATTTCCCATTCTTACTTGCCATTAACCTTCACTTCTGTGCTTCAACCTTCACAGGTTCCCAAACTCTCCTACATCTTGCCTTTGCTCATGCTATTCTCTCTACTGGCACACAAAGCCTCCTCCGTCATCTCCTGAACTCTGCCCAAGTCCTACCGCACGAAGGGTTCCAGTCCCAGCCAAACCCAGAGGCAACTCTTCTCTACCTTTCCCTCTCTCCTTTATCCTCAGCAATGTCTTCCTCTTCTTTCCCCCGCCCGCTCCCTTTACGGCACCAAGTCCTTCCTGAATCTCAGCCTCGTCCTTAAGACTCTTCTTGAGCCCTCACTGCAGTTCCAATGGTTCCACACGCCTCCGGAAGGGCTGGGCAAGATGCTTTACCTGGAGCAATGACCTCACTGGGAAACAGGTATTACTTCAGGGGTTTTAAATGTTTATTTCCTCTTGCATTTAAGTTTGAATTTTACCTTATTTATGGAAGAAGAAGGAGGAGAAGGAGAAGATGAAGAAGGTGGTGACTGGCTGCGACTTTCAACACAACCAATCTGAGCCAAAATATCCACCTTAAAATAAAAGAGGTGCTCAGTAAATGAAGAAAAAAAAAGAGTACTCCAAAGCTCTTAACTAAAAACAGCAAATTCGTAGCAGGGCTAAGTTTACCAGGAAATTTCAGCATGCCCCTCGCTCACACACATTACATGCAAAAAGCAAAGCCCCAATTGTGTAGCAATAGGCTATCTTCAATGCACTAGTTTATATTCTAAAGACTTGTTGCTGCCGAAACCGGTTGGCTTAGAGGATAGAGCATCGGCCTGCGGACTGAAGGGTCCCAAGTTCGATTCCGGTCAAGGGCATGTACCTTGGTTGTGGGCACATCCCCAGTAGGGGGTGTGCAAGAGGCAGCTGATCGATGATTCTCTCTCATCGATGTTTCTAACTATGTATCCCTCTCTCTTCCTCTCTGTAAAAAAACAATAAAATTTTAAAAAATAATAAAATAATTAAAAAAAAGACTCATTGCTGTCATAATTCAGCATCTCTGAAGCACTAAAAATAATTACAGTACAGAGGAAACAGAACAAATATCATGCAAGTATCACAGCCAATTGAAGAAACTCCAGAGAAAAAACACAGCCAAGCTTTTAATAATGTTAGCATATTGAACCCTTTGCTTTCATGGCCACCAGATACATGAGAGCGAAGAGGAGATGAACAGCCATGAGGTTGACGTGAAGCAATCACAGAGCCATGACGAAACCACCAAACCCAGCCGAGGGCACCACCCAGCCCGTCCAGGCCGTGAACTCAGGAGCAAAGTTCTTCTGGTGGGTTCCCGAGGCTCTGCCCAGCTCAGTACGCAGCATCGTAGGGAGAAAAGAATCACGGATACCCTCCCACTAAGCCAGCCAAGGCCAAACCAGCATCACTGTTAAGAGGACAGTTTTGGAGTCTAATTTCCAGGCTTCAGATCCCAGCTCCACAACTATCTATCAGGGAAGTCAATGTCATTATTTAACATTTATGCAGTTTTGTGACCGCACTTTTTGGAACAACTCTCTTGCAAAGTGGTGGCATTATTTCCATTTTATAGATATAGATAAACTTGGTTTTCTAAACCAAGTAATATGCAAAAGTGGGCAATCAAGATGGAGTAACTGGGATGCAGTTTCCACTTAAAACTGAAAAATACAAACGACAAAATATATGAAACTGATTTCAAATCACTGGACATAAGGCAGTAAAGGACCTGCTCCCTCCTGGAGAGACTTTCCAGGCCACGGACTGGGGGTGGGAGCCCACACAAAGCCCAGTGGTCTTCGGGTTGTGGAGACAGCTGGGAGTTTGGGGCAGAGGACCGAGGGGGAGATGTGACTGACTGAAGGAGGCCCAGGTTTTGGGCTCAGTACTTATCAGCATATGCGGGTGAGAAACCTGCCACATGACAGGATCAAGTGTCAATATATCACATACGGCCCTTCTCACCAGCCAGAATTGAAAACCTCATCATTCATAGGCACTAGGGACAGACTGAAAAGGGTTTTGCTTCCCTGGAGGGGAAAAAATGTCCTTAGACTAAATGTAGCTCTGATCTCACTTTAAAATGTTTAAAAAAATAAGCTGTGAAAGGATTAAATTGTTTCTAAGTAACTTACCTGCATGCCAGAACGAGGATATAAAACTATCCAGCATATAATAACAAGATAGAAGTCACAAATGTCTGGCATCCAATAACAAATCACCAGGCAAGAAAAGAAGCAAGAAATTAAGACCCATAAAAAGATAAAAATCAACTGAAGCTGACCCAGCAATAACAAATGATAGAATTAGTAGTATTTAAGAGCAAGAAAAATGTCAAATATTGGTGTCAGAGGAAATACTTTGAATGGACTCCTAAGAGGTAACAATTTTAAGCATAAGGGGAAAAACACTGTGGTAATTCCCCTGGGTCCCTAATAAAACCTGACCTGACCCAAGCTCATTCTGATCAGTAATGGTGGGCTGACCAGATATTATATCTTCTGATGTGATGTAGCATGAATATACAAAATTACCCATAATATATTCTTGCCCAAAGTGTTCAATTTGAAACCTTTGAGGCTTTAGCTACAATTTCAAGTTTATAAATAAGTAATATAATTTCCGAGTCTCAAATAGTGCTACAAGAATCGAGAGGAAGCAAAGGGGACAAGAAAAAACAGACTTCTAAAGGAGTGATGTTTGATTTGAGACCTAAGGGTTGGGCAGACTTCTGAAAGATGGAAGGAATCATTCTATAATTCTTGGAAGAGAACAAAGATACAAAGAAAAGATGGGGTAGCATAAGGCATATTTGGAGAACAGCCAGTTTGGCTGGAGCCTAATACATAGTAAGGATAAGGTAAGGAACTGAGATTGGAAAAGTATCTAATCCTACCTCAAGTTCAGGTGAATTTCTTATGCAATTTCCTTCCATGCACTTCGGTGTCTGCTTGGTTATCCTGACTGATAGTGACAACCTCTTGCCTAACTCTTTCTCTTTGCATGTAGAAATGGTTACTTGTTTCAGGAGGCAATGGGGAGGCCCCAAAATGTCTTATTATAGAGGCAGCAGTGTATAATATAGCTATAACAAACAATTATCAAATCCCTGCTGAGTACCAAGTACTGTTCTCAATACTTTATAACTATTTTTCCCTTTACTCTTTCCAACAATTTTATGAGGTTTTACTAATGAGGAAACTGAGGCACAAAGAACCTAAGTAGTTGAAAATATATAAAGAAATAGCATTCCCTAAAGCCCATTCACTCTAAAGATGTAGGCAGCAATAATATTCTGATATCCATTCTTTCAATTGTCTTTTTGTCACACACTGTGGATAATCAGTTAGCAATAACTGCACTAGGCAGCATCACCTAAACTGATCATATTTTCATTAAAATTAATGTAAAATTACAGTGTAATTTTCCCACTGAATTATCACACTGTCCCAAGTTTTCTAGAAGCAATACAATTATAGTACCAAGTGCTCAGAGCTGGCTGGCAGTCATTTTACATGTGTTGCATTGGCGAGAAGAGGGAGCTCTAGTTGAGAGTGCAAGCAAGGTGCCAAGGTCAGACAGATGGTTTCCTGTCCCAGCCAGAGCTTTGGCACTGACCACCTCAGCACAGGACCCTTCTTTCCTCTCCACACCCTCACTTGACAGGGTATTCGCAACTTACAGGCTCTGTGTTCAGATCGTGCCAGACTTTTCAAGGCAACTCTTTTCAAGCAAGTTCTTTGTTAATACCCAGGAGAAATGCCACACAAGCACCTGACAGCTATCACGTAGCACAAGCTCTCACAACGCACTCTGCTCCCAGTGAGGCCAGCCACACCCAGCAGGGTGATGTAAGACTCACCGTGTTGTTACTGTTGGCAGCGGACGCATTCGCTTGAGCTGTACTTGCTGAGAGGGAATCGAGGAAGGCTTGGTCAGCCATTGAATTTCCACAAGAAAACGGATCTTTCCCATCACTGGGCAAAATCTGAACATTAGAAAGGATCACAGTCATTTTAATATATTAGAGTTATTTCAGAGTTAAGAGTCCCTGAGGGCAAGTAAGAACGGCTATCTATTATAGAAAAGGGGTTTATATTTCTAAGAGGCAAGTAACCCAAGCACAGTTAACTATTCCTTTCTGTGAATATACAGAGTTCTAGGAAATGCAATTAAAGACAGTATCTACTTAAATCGTCAGATTTTTCTTATTCTTGTCAATTTTCAGAATCCTGAAAGCACGCTGCCCTGAGCTAAAACACAACATAAACGTAAGGCATGTGGACTGAGTTCAGAGGCCTGGGAAAACTGAAACTGTGTGGAAAAGGCTGGGTGCGTGCAAATGTACGTTTCTGAGAAGGGCTACAGATTTCATTAGATTCTCCAAAGGATTCAAAACTTCCCACCCAGACTCTCTCACTCAGGAACAGGAGACAGGCAGCCATCCCCTTCCGCAGGCAGTGCCAGGTTCACATCTTCCCTGGGTGTAGCTCCTCCCTGCCGGAGGGGAACCGCAGGCACCTTTATTCTGGATCTCACTCTGATTTTACTCCCAGGCTACCACGCTACCGGGCAGCCTTAGTTTCTATATCCCAGGTTAGAGACAAGCTTGCTATAGAACCCATACGGACAACCAGCGGGGGGCGCCGGGAGGCTGACCCACCAGAGGGCCTGTCAGATGAGTGGGTGTGTCCCAGGCAGGAGCCTCACTCATTCAAGGTGTTGTAACACTACCCTTGGCATCTATCATAGCAGAGCTTAACCCAGGCAATGGGCCCCAGTAGCTCGTTCAAGACCCTCTGTCTGTGGGAATGGGAGAGGAACTGAGGGAAATGTACTAAAGTTACACTGTGTGAGGCAATTCTATAATAAACAGTATCGTAGGTAGCAGCTATTACACAACATAAGCAAGTGAAAAACAGGGACTTAGATTCAGAATAATGACACAGTGCTATCTTTGGAAAGAGCTTCACTTAAATATTTGGAGTCACTCTTTGGAGCTTGGGTCCACAGATAATATTTTCCCTTAATTCCACTTCAATGTATTCTCCACATTTTATATAATTAACGTGTATTACTTTGCAATGAAAATTTTTTATTAAAAATAAAGTTGCTATCATCCAGTCTGTCCCTAAAGTTGGTCATTTATAAAACTATGTTTGACAAAGACAAGGTGTAGTTGATAAATGACAGTAAGTTCTTACTTCAACATAGTCTGTGGGAACAAGACCTCGTTCTCCTTTGCTGTTTTTTCCTTCCAGCCATCCTCCACCAACATCCTAAAAAATAAAATTAAAGTTAAAAAAAAAAAAAAGAAAAGAAAGAATGTAGTTGGAATTTCCTGCAAAAATTTTACTTTGGGAATTGTTATATATGTGATATCAAAATTTTAAATTTTTAGGTCTTTTCTTTACTCCAAAAAATGATATCATCTAAAAACAAGAAGTAACGAACTTCAACAACAAGTGATAAGATCTGTAAATAGCCTATTCACAGAACGCCATCTTTCCTTCCTAGTTATGGTCTGTGGTAGATTACAAAAATGATCTGCAGCTCAGATCGTCAAGAAGCAGAATGCATACCCCACCTCTGGAACCGGCGCTGTCCTCTGTGGCCTCTTGGTCAACAGGGAGGTGGAAATGGGGTGAGCTCAGGCCTGGCCTCCGGAGGCCTTCCCCCCAGAGAGCTGCTCTGTGAACACATCTGCGTTGCTAGATGGTGATGAAGACAAAGCCCAATCTGCCCCATCTAAAGCCAGTCTACCCCCGCAGGAACACTGCTGGTCACGTGAGTGAAGCCATGTGACCCAGGGGGCCCCAGCCCAGCCAGGTGACCTCCGGCTCATGAGTGAGCCCCAGCTGGTAGAACTATCCGGCTGACTTGTAGACTCCTGAGCAACAACAAATGCTTATTTGTCCTAGTCGCTAAGCTCTGGAAAAGGTAATTATTTAGGAAAAGCTAACTGATCCATGGGTTCCTTAGCTCTTCTTATAAAATACTACTAACAAAATAAGTAATAAAGTACTCTATACCAGGATTCCTGTGTTTCAATCTATTATCTCAGCAAAAACCCACTTTTCCCCCTTAAAATAGTAAGAGTTGTCTTAAGTTCATAAATTGTGCCCTAATTATTTATTAAATACCTGAATCTAGATAAAACATTTTCCATTCTTTTAAAAATATTAAGCCACAACTCTGTCCATTTTTGACAACAGCACCTTAGACATTACTATTTTTCTAAGATATAAAGAATATGTCTTCATTTAAAAAAAATTAGATAGGTAGATAAAAGAATCAAAATTTCATCAATGATTAAAAAATAGAACCTATTTACTTATATACACCTAGCATATTTTACAAAACTACATATTCTTTTTCTACCCAGTAATTCATTTTTGTGCCTAAGGCAGGTTTTAAAATACTAGGTTGTAAAAATACTATCACTAGTAAGAAACCACCACCCTCCTCTCGGGCATCCTCGTCTCCTCCCCGGCTTTGTGCTGCTGTTAGCTGTCCCGCCCCCCCCACCCCCCCATCCCCACCGGGTGGAACAGCTGCATCTCCTTCCTTCCCCCAGAGTCCCCTTGGCCTTCCTGGCACCTTCCTCATGTGCTTCCTGTCAGAGCCCAGGGAGCCAGCTCTCATCTCCAGCTCTGCATTTCCATTCTTAAACTGATGCAGGCCACGGTTAGTTATTTTCTATTCTTTAAACTCAACATATCTAAAAGTAAACTCATTTAATCTTTTTTCCTGACTTACACACATTAATAAGTCCACCATTGTCTCAGGCGCAAAGAACAAACACCTCAGGGGTTCCTGACCCTCTTCTCACCAACAGTCCCTAATCAGGCCCCAGTCCTCTGGGTCTGACTCTCCAAAGCCTCCGATATCCATTTTCTTTCAACTTCTATTGTTGTGACTCAAAGTCATGTCCCTCGACTCAAATCTATTCCATATGCCTCTACTAGATTAATTTCCTCAAGTGCTGGTCTCATCATGTCCCTTGCCAACTCCACCAACCACCAAGAACTAGCAAAACCCTTAAATGAATCCACTACTAAGCAAATGAAGCCCAGAATCTCTGTATGGCATACAAGCCCTGTCTGATTTGGCTCTCAGAGCCAGTGTTCTTAGTTTGTCTCCTACTGGTCTGTACATACCTGGGACACTGGTGTACATGTAGTGTTCCCCAGCAGAGAAAAAAAGCAGAAGCTTAGAGGCCAAACAGACGTGGCTTTGAATCCTTGTTTTGTCACAAGTAGAATGGCCTTGGATAAGTTACTTAACTTCTCTAAGTCTCGTTACCCTCATTTGCAAAAATAGATGAAAAATACTGACCTCACAGCGTTCAAAGGTAAAATACAATAAAGTATGATAGAACTTAGCCAAACACCCGACTCACAGGTTGTCAATATAGTTGCTGCGACTTCTAAGAAATACTGAATACTTTCTAATTTTAGCACCTTTGATCTGGCTGGGATCTGGCTAGGATTTCTATTTGATGAACTCCTACCCAGCTATCTTTAGGAGATTTAACTTTCTCAATGTTTATAAAGTACTAGAGGCCTTGTGCATGAAATCCATGCACTGGGCGGTAGGCGTTTGAGGGGAGCTCCTCCACTCAGCCTGAGCCTTCTCACAGTTCAGGATCCTTCCGGGGATTGTCTGTCTGCCGGCTTAAGTGGATCCCTCAAAACCATCCCCTGAAACCAGCTCTCCAACATCCCCCAAGGGGTCCCGGATTGCGAAAGGGTGCAGGCTAGGCTGAGGAGCTCAGCCCCAGCAGTGCATGATCGGGGCAGGGGAGAGATGCAGGGAGTTGGCTAGCTGGGGAGGGACCGGTCCGCAGGAGGGCTCCAGCACCAGACCTCAGCAGCAGGCTAACCTACCAGTTGGAGCGTCTCCCCCCTGGTGGTGAGTGCATGTCATTGCAAGCCATTGAGCATATCATTAGCATATTATGCTTTGATTGGTTGAACAGCTGACCAGTTGACTGGACACTTAGCATATTAGGCTTTTATTATATAGGATTCTTGCCCTGGCTGGTGTTGCTCGGTGGTTAGAGCCTCACCCCATACACTGAAGGGTCTCAAGGTTGATTTCTAATCAAGGGCACATACCTGGGTTGCGAATTCCCTCCCCACTCCTGGTCAGGACAGCAACCAATGGATGTGTTTCTCTCACACCAATTTCTCTCTGTTTATGTCTGCCTGTCTCTCTCTCACCTTCCCTCCCTTCCTTCCTCTTTATCCCCATTCACTCTGAAAAAGCAATGGAAAAAACACCCTCTGGTGAGAATTAACAAATAAATAAATAAAATCTTAAAAATTAAGTCCTTAAGGGACAATCCGATTTAAATGCAATAGTTCTCTTACTGGATTTGTAATTGTGATGATTTCTCCTTCCTTAACCGTCAGTTCATTATTTCCAGGTTCAGCAGCAAAATCATACATAACCCGAGCCTGTTGGGAGTGGAAAAGAAAAGAAGTTACAAATATAAACTTAGTAAAAAACCAACAACCTTTAAGTTCCCTTTGTACACATGCTGGTATGAACAGACACCACATGACAGTGGCTGCCATGTTTCGGGAGAAAGGAGACATATTACCACACGATTCAGAGCCCCGTTCTGTTTTGGAAACAGGAGAAGTTCTGGTAACTGCCCACAATGCATTTAGAGATTGGCCCCCCAAAAGTCCTCAAAACAAACCCATTTCATCAAGGGGGGAAAGGATGTCCCTCCTTTCCAGGGGGTAAGTAGTAGTAATACAGACACTGTTCACTATGGGAACGCACTCTCAGGGATCGGAGAGATGCAGAGACATACACATATGTAGACACCTGGAAGAGGCAGACATCTTTAGATTTTCCCCTTGCCATTACAACTCTCACCATTCTTTATCTACAGCCTCTGGGATGAATCCTGATAATGCATTTTCCCAGCCAAGTAAACTCAGAGTGCAGGATACACACTGCATTCTTGTCTACAATATTACCCACTGCACGCTGACTTATAGGGCTGTGGAGACTGGTCAGGTAACCTGAACAGCTATAATTTTCAAACATTTTCCTGCAATGAAATCTTAATTTCTCAGAAAACATACTAAAAGGAAGGCATTCTGGTTGTGAGGTTACTCCTCCAGCCTCTTCCTTAAGAGGATCCTTTGGGCACCAACCCAGAAATGAATTCTGCCGCACATGTATTCTGAGAGAGAAGCTCTGTGGAAAAAATGTTGATATATATCTATCTATCTATATCTATATCTATATCTATATCTATCTATCTATATGTATATATATATCTTGCCCTAATTGGTTTTTCTCAGTAGACAGAGCACCAGCCCATGGACTAGGTCCTGGGTTTGATTCTGGCCAAGCGCACATGCCTGGACTACAGGCTCCATCCCTGTCCTGGTCAGGGTGTGCGGGAGGCAACTGATGGATGTGTCTCTCCCCCTCCCTCCACCTTCTCTAAAAATCAATGGAAACATATCCTCGGGTAAGGACTAACAACAAAAACAACAACAACCAAATAAAAACCCCTTTTTTAGTCATTTCAAATGCTATATAAATGCCTTCCATGGACTGTCTCATAGAAAGAAGTACATCTTATAAATGGAGGCTCACCTGTATCTATAGATTATATGGTTTATTTTTAAAGTAATTGTCTAAGAGGCAAACTGAAGTTTACCTCCAGGGCTAGTCAAATAGGGCGGACGGCACTGCATTCACTTCACAAATATCTACTGCACACCTGCCATGAGAGGCCTGTGCGAGCTCTCTTGCTCGCCGGGTGCTTTCTCACACTGGCTTACTGATGCCTGAGATCCTTACCAGAGGATTAAGAATTCTCAGCTAGGAATAAAAGACCAGGGAAAAACCTAAATACTCACTTATTTCCATATACATCAAAAATAATAAGATGGACTGATGGGTGAATATGTGATAAAGCATGTAAAGTAAATGCTATTTATAGAATCTAGATGGTGGGTTTATGGTGTTCAGTGAAAAATTGTTTCAACTTTTATGAGAGTTTTCATAATAAAATGTTGAACAGAAACCAATGGTAGTGTATAGTGTGTCAGTGAAGAAATGGCACCTGACTCCTTACTTCCATCTTCACAGAGAGGCTGGGAAAGGGGTGGGAAGAACGGACTGCAGGCAGAGAATTCTGGAGCATTAATTTTCCTTAGGTTATTTCAAGCACAACACTGTGCCGAGGTATTTTTCCCCTACAGCTGCAAAGGAGAAGAATTCTGCTTGTCATGTGGAATATTTTTCAAAAACATGTCATACCAATCTCAATCCCATGAGATCAATGGGTACGGCGGGGCAAGGCCCCTGAGCCAGGACACACCCCCCAGCACAGCAAGCTTCCTGGGGAGGGTCTGGTGTGCTGACAAGAGCCAGATGTTTTCTTATTATTCTTTAAGAATCCCAGGTAACCATTCTTTTTTAATCCCACTAACTCCAACTAATCCCCAAATACAGAATTCCAAAGCCTCTTGTTTACCAAATTTATAACTTGGTAAACAGGATGTCAAAAATAAAAACAAAAACTGGAAACTCTTACACATTTAAATGTTACTAAACATTTATCCAAGGCAAAAATGTATATAAAAATGTAGGTTTATTTAAAACACTGATCAATATTTTTATTTTAATCTAGAGCTGTTTCTTAAAAATTAGAAATGAGAATAAATTTGGAGAACAAAAATATTCCAAAGGCACATCCCCAAATGAGCATAACAGGCCAAAGAAAAAAGAATTGAACGTTCAGCCGCGAGGAGCAATTTTTCTTCTTTTCTCCTTCCTTCCTTCCTTCCTTCCTTCCTTCCTTCCTTCCTTCCTTCCTTCTTTTCTCCTTCCTTCCTTCCTTCCTTCCTTTCTTCCAACTTTACATTTTACTTCTCAATTACAGTTTATATATAACATTATTTTGTATTAGTTTCAGGTGTACAGCATAGTACCGTTTCCCCGAAAATAAGACAGTGTCTTATATTAATTTTTTCTCCCAAAGTTGCGCTCGGTCTTATTTTCAGGGGATGTCTTATCTTCCCATGCGCTAGGTCTTATTTTCGGAGGATGTCTTATTTTCGGGGATACACAGTAGTCAGACAATCACATACTTTACCAAGTCCGCACTGGCACCACATCCAGTTAGTACAGTATTAGTGACGCTATTCCCTATGCTCTACTTTACCCCCATGACCACCTGTAACTGCCAATTAGAACTTCTTCATAAGCCCTTCACCTTTATCACCAGCACCCACGCTTCTTCCACTCTGGCAACCACCAGTTTGCTCTGTGTTTGGGTCTGTTTCATTTTGTTTCTTTATTTTGGAGGATCAATTATTCTTCTACAGCTTAAGTAAGAAACAATGTATTCTAATAGACCCTGAGAGCATTACTGTATTACATCATTAATATAGATGTATTTATCCCTGTTATAAATGATTTCAATCACTTTGGTTAAATCCTGGCTTGTGCTTATTCTGTTGTTATTTTGAATCAAATACAAAATCTTAAATATCTCTACATTTTCATCGTTAGATTCAGCCCACTGCTTCTACCTACTAATAAGAGTTTTCTGAAGCCACTAATTTGTCCTTATCCTTTCCTGCTAAGTCATCAGGAAGCCTGATAAGCTTGCTTTCCATAGTTTCGCCTGCTTCATTAATAAACTGTTAAAATACTGTAGCCTGGGATCCAAGAGAACTGCTAGAGATGAGAAATTCTCCAAGGGGACATGTGTCCTTTAACTGCCATGTTTTGGGTATGGTACTCTTAAAACTCCCAAAGAAAATAAAGTTGGTCTATTTCTCTAAGCGTTTACAAGTAGCATGTTTAGTAATTTATTCAAGAATCTATTCAAGCCCATGTGGCTCAGTTATTGGAGCATCGTCCTGTACACCGAAAGGTTATGGGTTCAGTTTCCAGCCAGGGCGCATGCCTAGGTTATGGGTTCGATCACCCCATTGTGGGCTGTAAGGGAGGCAACCAATCGATGTTTCTCTCTCTAAAATTCAATAAAAACATATCAGGTGAGGATTTTAAAAAAATGATTAAGAGGCAGAATCTGTATTAAGGGCTATATATCCCTGCAGTTCTCATTCTGAATACTGTGGTTTTCATTGTACATAAACATAATAAATATACTTTCACAAGGACAAAAGCAATATAATAAAGTTGAAAAAGGAAAAGTTTAAAAATGTCCCTCATTTGCCAAAGAATGCAAGTGCTAACAGATCGGAAAGTACCCTTAAAGTACCCTTCAAAAATTATGCATTTGACACATGTTTGCACATAAACACAAGATCACTTAGAACCATAGTAGTATACTGTTCTTGTCCTGTTCTTCGGGTCAAATTTACTCTCAGTTCTCTTCATATCAGCATACTTATCACACTTGCAAGGTTACTACTGACCTCCAGGGCAAAGCACACAAAAGCCTACCTCGCTGTGGTTAAGAAAATAGCTTCACTCCCCACCCCAAATTAAAACAGCTTTATTATTTTCCTGATTGTAAAGTCATGTACAGAGTAAAACACACGTGCGTGCACTTTTCAAAAACTAGAGATGATTGGTAGAGAACTTATATGCACTCCCAGTAACAGTGTCTGTCTAAGCTGCTACCTCCCAGGCCCCAGTATTGTGTATTGAATGTTTTCCGTTCCTCCCACAAAGGGAGGGGGAGGGGAGAGTGTAATTATTGGCAGCACAGAGATTAAGCTGGCTTTGAAACCAGACCATGCAGGTCCAACTAGGCCGAATTCCTTAGAGCTTAAAGTCTCTGTCTGAAATTCCTCAGGAATAAGATAAGTATAACAGCCTAACAAATGGGGTAACTAACTCCCCTATTGGCCTGGTCGCCCCATGCAGCCTGCTGTTCGGTTGTTACTGTAAGGGCGCTGCATATTGCCCTTTTATTAGCATAGATTAATAGTGTAGATTCACACACACACACAGGTATACTGCATGTGCTAAAAATCATTGTATAGCCTTCCTTTTTCCAGCCACCAAAGGCTCTGGAGCTAGCCTGGGAGCTCAAGAGAAAGAGCTGAGGACCAAGCTGCTATTCCCACAAAAGGTGGTTCTGGAACCTGTTACTTCACCACATATCGATAGCTCAAGAACCAGATCCACCTGGGGGTGGGGACTGCCAACCCCAACAACCCTCCACTCCTGTGTAGTGCGTATGGTGGGAAGAGTTTATCCAGCAATGTTAAAAATGATGTCCACAAGGAACCTCTCACCCTCAGTCATCTAAAAAAAATATTAGACTAGATCAATTGTAAAATAAATAGGCAAAAAATCAAGTTTCCTTGTAAATAGTTTGATAAAAAAAAAATAATAGGAAGGATTTTCCCAAGGGCAACAAAAACAAAATACAAAAGAAGGGATAACCAAAAGCATAAAGAATATACTGAAGAAAGCCTATCAATATATCACATGTTTCTGAGAACAAAGTTCAACTACATAAAGATGTCTGTTTATAAATAAACTGTAATTCATCCAAAATCCCAAGGGTGCTCAATGACCTCAGGAAGAATTTCAACAAAGAGATAGCAAACATAAAAAAATGGAGATCGAAACAAAAAATAACCAGTCAGAAATGAAGAATACAATCACTAAAATGAAGAATGTATTAGAGAAAATCCACAGAGTAGATGAAACAGAGGACAGGATCAGCGATTTGGAGGATAAGGTAGCATAAAACACCCAATCACTAGAGCAAAAAGAATCCTAAATAATGAAGATAGTATAAGAAACTACTAGGACAACACCAAGCATACCAACTTTCACATCATAGGAGTACCAGAAGAAGAAAAGAAACGGCAACAAGATAAAAACAGATCTGAAGAAGTATGATGGAAAACTCCCCTAACCTGGCCAAGGAAATAGCAGACACAAGTCTAGGAAGTGCAGTGAGTCCCAAACAAGATGAGTCCAAAGAGGCTCATACCAAGACACATGAAAAAAAACCAGAGGTTAAGGACAAAGGGAGAATCTTAAAAGCAGCAAGGAAAGCAGTTACCAACAAGGGATCTCCCAGACTGGCAGATAATTTCTCAACAGAAACTTTGCTGATTAGAAAAGATTGGAATGAAATACTCAAAGTAATGAAAAGGAAGGAACTATAACCAAGACAACTACCCAGCAAAGCTATCATTTAGAATTAAAGGGCATATTAAAAGCTTCTCAGATAAGAAAACATTAAAAGTTTATCACCACCAAGCTACTATTACAAGAAATGTAAAAGGGACATCTTTTAGAAGAAAAAAAAGATTAAAAATATATATAAATAAAATGTCAATAACTACCATCTATCAACAATTACTTTAAATGTGAACAAATTAAATGTTCTAAAAGACAGGGTGGGCTGAATAAATAAGAAAACAAGGCTCTTACATATGCTGCCTACAAAAGACTCTCTTCAAATCTAAAGACACACACAGACTGAAAGCAAAGGGATGGAAAAAGACATTTCATGAATATAGAAATAAATTTTTAAAAACTGGGGTGGCAATACATATACCAGACAAAATAGACTTTAATATATTTTTATTGATTTCAGAGAGAAAGGGAGAGAGAGAGAGACACATCAGTAATGAGAATGATCATTGATCGGCTGCCTCCTGCATGCCCCACACTGGGAATCAAGCCCACAACCTGGGCATGTGACCTGAGTGGGAATTGAACAGTGACCCCCTGGTAGACACTCAACCACCAAGCCATGGCAGCTGGGGCACAAATTAGACTTTTTAAAAAAGCTGTAACAGCCAGGACCGGTTTGGCTCAATGGATAGAGTGTCGGCTTGGGGACTGAAGGGTCCCGGGTTCGATTTCGGTCAAGGGCATGTACCTTGGTTGCGGGCATATCCCCAGTAGGGGGTCTGCAAGAGGCAGCTGATTGATGAGTCTCTCTCATCGATGTTTCTGGCTCTCTATCTCTCTCCCTTCCTCTCTGTACAAAATCAATAAAATATGTTAAAAAAAAAAACAAAATAAAATAAAATAAAAAATAAAAAAGCTGTAACAAGAGATAAAGAAAGATCCAGCAATTCTACTTTTGGATATTTATCTGAAGAAACTCAAAACACTTAATTCAAAAAGACATATGCATCCATATGCTCATGGCAGCATTATTTCTAACTAGAGGCCCAGTGCACGAGATGTGTGCACTGGTGTGTGTGGGGGAGGGGGGGAGGGTGGTTCCTCTGCCCAGCCCGCACCCTCTCACAGTCCAGGAGCCCTCAGGGATGTCAGACTGATGGCTTAGGCCTGGTCCCCGGACATCTGAGCGCTGCTGTGGAGGCAGCAGAGGCTGCTAGCACCGCCGCTCTGCTCACCAACAGTGAGCCCGGCTCCTGTGTTGAGCATCTGCCTCCCGGTGGTCAGTGTGCCTTATAGCGACCCCTTGTTTCACTGTTCGGTCAATTTGCATATTAGCCTTTCATTATTTAAGATAGGCAAGATATGGAAGCAGCCTAAGTGTCCATCAATAGATGAATGGATAAGAAGAGGTGGTACACATATACAATAAAATATTACTTAGCCATAAAAAAGAATGAAATCTTGCATGGATAACCTAGAAGATTTTATGCTAAGAGAAGTCAGAGAATGACAAATACCATATGATTTCACTTATATGTGGAATCTAAAAATCAGACAAACAAATAAAAAAGAACAAAAATCCTAGCTACAGAGAACATTCTGATGGTTGCCATATGGCAAAAGGGTTAGGGCAGTGGTCGGCACTGGGAGAAAGAGAAAGATCAATGTGAGAGAGAGATAAACTGGTTGCCTCCCACATGCACCCAGCCGGGGGCCAGGGAACAAACTTGCAACCCAGGGACACACCCACGATCTGGAATTGAACCCTGGAATCTTCGGTGTGTGGGCGAACACTACCACTGAGCACACTGGCCAGGGCATTAATTATGATTTATTTTTATCGGTGGTTCCTCTTTAGGACAATTTCTCTTCCAGATTCATACAGCTAATATAAACTCACCACAGAACTACAGCTGGCTTTTATAGTCAACAGAGCCAAATATCAACAGTACAACGACTGAAATTTCTTTTGAGAGCCAAATTTTTTAAACTTAAACTTCTAACATCACTTCTTCAAAATAGACTTGCCCAGGCCGTGGCATTTTGTGGAAGAACCACACTCAAGGAGCCAAAGAGCCGCATGTGGCTCATGAGCCGCAGTTTGCCGACCACAGGGTTAGGGGAATAGGTGAAAAAGGCAAAGGAATTAAGAAGTACAAATTAGTATTTAAAAAAACAGTCATGGAGATGTAAAGTGCAGCACTGGCAATACAATCAAAACTGTTGTACAGTGGTGCCTCGCATAACGAACGCCTCGCACAGCGAACTTTGGACAGGTTTTTCATGAAACCATCGGCCAAAAAGCAGAAAATGGATGAAGATGTGCAAGATTCGGTAGACTACTTAGTCGGTCTTAAAATTAAAAAAATGTGTGTTTTTTTTAAAAAAAAATTATGTTTTTAGATGTATCTAAATAAAAATATGTCATCTTAGCATATTTTTTTTTATGTCATCTTAGCATATTTTATGCTACAGAACGAATTATTTTTTTTAACATGTATTGTTATGGGAAAACACGTTTCACATAACGAACTTTTTGCATAACAAGCTTGCTCCTGGAACGAATTAAGTTCGTTGTGTGAGGCACCACTGTAATAACTATCCATGTTGTCAGATGGTTACTAGATTTATTGGAGTGATCACCTTGTAAGTTATACAAATGTCTAATTTCTATGTTGTACACCTGAAAGTAACAAAATATTCTACAGTGTAGAATCTACACCAACTGTAACTTAAAAACTAAAAAAATAAAATTAAATTAAAAATACAATTAAACTACTCAGAATATGCTTCTTAAGGTAATCTATATAAAGATACATATAACTGGGTTGTATAAGGAATATGAGTGTCTGCTTTAAACTGAATATTTGGATGAAGGCCAGTACTTTTAACTATGACTTATTTATCTTATTTTTATTTTTAATGAAAATATCACCCAAGGATATTTTTTCCATTGCTTTTTAGAGAGAGTGGAAGGAAGGGGTTGGGAAGGAGAAAGAAAGATCGATGTGAGAGAGATAAACTGGTTGCCTCCCACATGCACCCAGCTGGGGGCCAGGGAACAAACTTGAAACCCAGGCACACACCCTCAATGTGGAATCGAACCCTGGGATCTTCTGTGTGTGGGCCGATGCTCTACCACTGAGCTACACAGACCAGGACAGTAACTATGATTTATTTTTATCAGTGGTTCCTCTATTGGATAATTTCTCTTATGGATTCATACAGCTAATATCAACTCACCACAGGACTACAGCTGGCTTTTATAGTATCACAGTATAAGGTTAAAGACAATAAAAAAAAGAGTGCCAAAGAGAATTAAGTTAGCAAAATAAAATACAATTTGAGCTAACTTAAAGTTTATTATACCAGCCAAAACCGGTTTGGCTCAGTGGTAGAGCGTCGGTCTGTGGACTGAAAGGTCCCAGGTTCGATTCCGGTCAGGGGCATGTACGTTGGTTGCGGGCACATCCCCGGTGGTTGGGTGTGCAGGAGGCGGCTGGTCAGTGTTTCTCTCATCGATGTTTCTAGCTCTCTATCTCTCTCCCTTCCTCTCTGTAAAAAATCAATAAAAATATATTTTTTAAAAAAGTTTATTATACCAAAAACAGAAGAATGAATGAATTATACTTAACCAGATGAAGAGATTTAGACTAAATGGCAACCAAGAGACGGGAAAGATGACAGAGTGAGGGGTGCATGGCGTGGGAAAGCCGAGAAGCCAGAAGAGCTCCCGGGAGGGGTCCTAACTCTGACCAGTCTGCCAGCACCTGCTCCTCCCTCTGCAGCGAATCCTCCTGCGCACGAATGAACATCACAAGCAGGGAGAACCACCACGCAGAAAGAACAGAGAAGCAGGACTAAGCCTCTCCAGGCAGGAGGCACCTCGCCAGGTCCTTACTTAGTTTTTAAAACAACCCTAACATGGTGGCACTGCTGTCCTGCAGGAGGTCACCTGTCTTGAGGTAGAATGGACCAACAAATGAACTGGGATTTTAACCCAGCTCTTAGCCCTCCACCTTCTGTGATGTCAGCTACCCTGGACGGATCCTGTCCTGACCCCTTAACCGATGGGGCCACAGCCTTTCCTCTTACCCAGTCACTGGTAGAGGCTCTCTTGGTAAAGTAGGCGTGTCATGCCACATATTGAAAACTCCTAATAATTCCCGATTATCTAAGATCAAGTTTGAGTTCATTTTCAGGTGTGTAAGATCCTCCAAAACCCAACCCCACCCTAAAACTCTAACCTATCTCCCACTCCACAATACCACCCTCCCTAGCAGAGCACTTTCTAATCTCACCTAGAGACACACCACCGGGACCCACACTAGCCTGCTCACAGCATTCACGCCCTCTGCCCTCTCTGCCCGATAACCCACCCCCACTTGGCAAAGTAACACCACGTTCAGCTCCAGGGACAGATCTAGGCCTGATTAGCCTCAGCCAGCATTTCTCAACAGCGGTGCAATTAGCATTGGGGCCAAGGAAGGGCAATTCTTTATATTCTTTATTTTGGAACTTGCCTGCTCGTTGGAAGTTTAACATCCCTGCGAGAAACATGACAGGCTCTGGCATAATTCCAGGGTGACTGGTTTGCTAAAAAGTGGTAAAGCCGGGACTGCACCCAGGACTGTCTCCGGAGCCTGGGCCCTTCCTGTCCAGGACACCAGGCGGCTTGCAGCTCTTACTCAGAAAACCAGCTACTCAGCAGCTACCACCGAGCACACCAGGAGGACATGAAAACACGCAAGGAAAAGCCACCCCCAATGGCTGATGGGAAGTGCGGTGTGATAAAACAGAAGGCGCAGGGAGTAAGCACAGGGGCAGAGGGAAGAAGGAAGAAGGCAGAGAAAGCAGGGGAGAGGCTATGCTGAGCCTTCATGACTTGGTCACTGGCTTTCATTTTCTTATTCCCTCAAGGACAGACTGTGTTTGTCCTGTTCTAGCTCTACAGTAAACCTAGTTATTTTACTGCAAATAACAGTAAGCCCTGTTAGGTTCCCTACACTGGTAAGATCTCTAAATTTAAAGAGCTGTGGTATTTTCTTTACACCACAGTAGTTCAGCGAACTACATTGTTATTTTTTAGAGAACTGTTTAAGATCCATTTTCACTGGAAATGTCACAGAAGCACTTCTGATAAATCATGATGCAGCCCAGATACTGATGTACTAACAGCAGCTGTTCCAGTGGAAACAGTAAACAACAAATACTGTTTTTGTTTCTAAAATCTTATTTTTAAGGGTATATAATAAAATACTTATCATTAATATCTGAAATTTGCTTCAAAACAACAAAGGAAGGGGAAATAGGAGAGGAAGGTTAGAGGACATAAAATTGGCCAGGAGTTGATAGTTATTCACACTGGTGATAGGTACAAGTACATTCGGAGCTCAATATACTATTGTACTGTTGTCTGTGGTTGAAATTTTTATGAATAGTTAAAATAAAAAAAATTGAATCATGCCAAATATTTAGACAATATCTTTAATAAAACTCATCGCTGTGGGGGTTTTAACCACAAAAAATATAAAATTTCAATAACACATTTCATACAAAAAAATTACAATTCACCAAATCTCAAAATCCTAAGCCAGGACGACGCCCTCTCTTCTGAAGCCCCTGAGAACACTGGGGCCCACGGGGACCCGCCCTCGTGGGAGCACGCCCCCGCCCCCGCCCCACCTTCGCCCTGCCCCGCCCCCGCCCCGTCCATGCACCGTCCATGCACCATCCATGCACCCGGCAGCCTGAGCCACCGGCACAGCAGCAGGGCTCCCGTCTCAGGAAAGGATGCGTGATGACCAGGCTTTGGCATTTACTCTGAGATGCAAAACTATTGAAGGGCTTCAACACACCTACACCGACCTTTTTTTAAAGAGTTGATCTTGCTGTATTGGTAAAAGCTAACCGTGGGAAGGTAATGCTCTGTTCACCTTTATATTAGACTTAAGTCTTATTTCATCCCTTCTTGAAACTTAATTGATCTTATCTAATTAAAGTGACACTAGAAAAATCCTGAGCTCCGTTTAAGCCAATTGGTGAGAGAGCTACATAAGGATTAACAGTCTATCTTTTTATATATGAAGAATATCCCAGTCAAATCAGCTGAAAATAATTTTTAAATGAAAATGTTTAAAATCTTTAACATACTGAATTTTAGATTCTATTTGATAGAAATTTTCAGATCACGTGTCTGGAAATACTGAAAGGAAATGCAGGGGCTGGCAAAGTAGGTTTACAGTTGTAATATTCTTTAGGTTAATAAAATTATGAATCAGCTAAACACATATAGTGGTATGTCACAGATTTTCTAGCAATGCCAATGTGCTTTTTAGCTTATTCACACGCTTGTCCTGTATGCCTCAAACACTGACTCATTTTTATCTTGTTTTGATGTATGAAAGGTGATTTATCAGAATTAGCAAGGCACACTGCGGAAGCTAATCCCAGCAGGTCCTAAATGCAAGAAGTTCTCAAAGGAATCCAATCCATGATTCTCTCTCATTATTGATATTTCTCTTTCTCTCTCTTCCTCTCCCTTCCTCTCTGAAATCAATAAGTTATATATATTTAAAAAAGTAAGTTCAGATAGAGGATCCAAGATGGCTGCTCAGGTAGACACCTAACCGCAGCAGCACACAACAATTTCAATGGAATACAAAAAGTAAGTTCAAAAAGTTCATCACCTCCACAAGAGTAACTTGAAATTAGAAAAACAGGTTTAAGCTCTCAGAATACAGTCAAGGTAGACCCTAGATCTTGGGGTCTAACAGATCCCAGTTTATAGTGAATCCTTCCTGCACACGAATAAACATCACAAAAAGGGAAAACAACCAAGTAGAAAGAATATTTTTATTGATTTCAGAGAGTGAGAGGGAGAGAGAGAGAGAAACATCAATGATGAGAGAGCATCATGGATCAGCTGTCTCCTGCACGCCCCACACTAGGGATCAAGCCCTTAACCCAGGTATGTGCCCTAACCTATAATCGAATTGTGACCTCTTAGTTCATAGGTCAACGCTCAACCACTGAGCACAAAGTAGACTTTTGAAAAAAGGCTGTAGTCTCTTTACAGATATAAATTCATTTTTACTCTTAAATTTGCAATGACAGTGAATGCAGGAAAATAGATTAGAGACGAATTTTTGACACATCAACAAAAAGGCTGTAAAAAAATCTTAAATTTAACTTGACTCTAAAATCTTATGAAGGTGAAAAAAGTACAGAAATGACACACAAAAACACTGTTGCTGACCCACAGATTAGCTGCTCTGCTTCCTCTCGAGGTTCTGAGAGAAGGATGCGGAGAAGCAGGTAAATTACAAACGTGTTCACAAAGCTGCAATTTTTAAAACTTTCAGGTTCAGTGGTGGTTATTCAGTAAGTTTTCAGTTGTTTTTAAAAGTTAAAAAGACATACTTTTTTCTCCTTTGGAAAGTAAGAAATATGGTAATTAAGTTAAATAAATATCTAAGTTTCTATTTATAATACTGAATTCATTAGCATTTTTCTATTTTTTCTGTTGACATGCCACTTATAAATTAAATTAAAAACATTTTTTCATCTTAGTAAATTCAAAACCAATTAACAGAAGGTGGATAAGTTTGGGATTCTGCTTTAGACGCCTGGTTAGTGACAATAAGTTTTTAAATTTAAAAAAATGAACTTCTTTTCTTCCTTATTACTAAGACAATAAATATTCATTATTCAAAATCTTGAGAATACAAAACAGGCTAAACGCTGAAAAATAAGTTGTTAATGGCAGCCACCATAAGAGAAACAATTACTATTAGCACATATTTCTACATTTTCAAGCCCTCCTCTGTGAATCTGCATTAGAAAATACATGGAACCTGGCATTTAACTGGTACATTTTCAATAGCTCAATAATTTCTGAATGTCAGCTCTCTCAGGCAAGGATCCAAACCGTGGCTGCCTTACTTGGAGCATCAAGAGGCACACAGGAGCTACTGCAATGTCTGTTAAATTCAATATTTGAGACCCTACAGGACAAAGACTAAACTCGCAAACTATCGAGATGTACTAGGCATTTTAAGAGACTGATGTGATAGAATGAGGGTTAAACCCAATCATGGATTAAAGGGAAAAGACATTTCAAGACTTGCTCCTCTGCCGAAACCGGTTTGGCTCAGTGGATAGAGCGTCGGTCTGCGGACTGAGGGGTTCTGGGTTCGATTCCGGTCAGGGGCATGTACGTTGGTTGCGGGCACATCCCCGGTGGGGGGTGTGCAAGAGGCGGCTGGTCGATGTTTCTCTCTTATCGACGTTTCTGGCTATCTATCCCTCTCCCATCCTATCTGTGGAAAATCAATAAAATGTATTTTAAAAAAAGACTTGCTCCTCTGAAAGCGCCCACTGTGCGAAGCCCCCACCCCCCTAGGGCGCTCCAGCTCTGGGAGCGCGCCCTTCGCGCCCTTTGAGGGCAGGCACAGGCCTTTCCGATCACAGCCCACGGTGGAGCTGAGGACCGGCTCTGAGCTCATCCAGAGTTCAAATGAGAGCCAGTGAACAGTGACGCTAACAGCTCCCACACTTTTGGACCCTGTCCCTGCAGGTAATACCACTACCTGACTCGGTTTTCAGATGCTAAGAATAGCTTAGAAAACTGAGTCATACTGAATAACATCCTCAGCACCGTGCCTAGAAGTGAATAAATGGGCTAGCTCTAGCAGGTGTGTTTTTAAAAATCAAAGGGGGAGAAGACGTACCAATTAGAAAGTGAAATGCCCACAGCTTGTTATTTTGATCGCCTCACGTCAGGTTTGGTTTCAACCCCAATGCTTAACAACTTTGCCTTTCCCCCCCAAAACAGATTAACCCTTGGTGTGCACATCCTCCATTCCTTCACGATCTATTATAAAGATGCTCTAACTTGAGTTTTGTTTTGGTAAACACAACAGGCTGATATGTTAACCAACATCACAGTGAAACACAGGTACTGAATAAAATATTAAAAGCAAAAGAGACACACACACACACACACACACACACAAAATGCACCTTTTAAAACACATTTCTGAGTCAGCACAAACGGAAAGGATCTGGAGAGGTCACAGGGAGCGAGCAGAAACCCTGGGAGAGGTGTGCTGGGGCAGAGTTCTGCCCTCGGAGCCTCCTGCAAACGCTGGAGACCTGTTTGGATCTGTACCTGAAGGCTGTGCTGGGGGAGGGCAGGACTCCTGTACCGAGCTAGAAGCTGGGCCCAGAGGACCGAAACACAGGGTAAAAGAGAAGAGCCTGCTGTGCCAAAGGAACAGCAAGGAAACCTGCCGCTGACACATAGGAGGGGAATAGGGGAAATTTCCACTGAGCTCTGAGGTCCGTGTTTACGCTACCCAGTGTGGCTGGAAACATTAAGCCAGCAATCAAGTCAGAGTGGCCCCAAGGATGTAGCCTCTCCAGGAGAACGGCATAAGCAGAGACAAATTCTCTCGGGAGTGACTTCAATGTAGATATTAAAATTCTCACAGATGACATTCCAAGGAAAATTTGCAACTCATAGAAAAAAATAAAATAATAAAACACACAAGAAAACAAGGCACCATGAGTATGAACAGAAGAAACGGAATGTCAAATTAGAACTCAGATATTAGAATTACCAGACACAAATTAAAAATGTTTATTATGCTTAAGTGAGGCTTAAAAATATGAGGAAAGAATGAGAGACTATAAAGAATGACCAAGCAGATCTAAAATAGAATCCAATATAATGTCTAAAATCAGAATATAACTAAAAACTAATGGTATGGGTAAAATAGCAAATTAGGCCCAACTTAAAAAAAAGAGAGAGAGAGAGAGAGAGCAGTGAACTGTCTTTTTTTTAGTTGTGTAAGAGTCAAAGAAATTACAGTAAATTAGTAACACCTCAACATAACAGACCAGTTAGGGCAGGGGTCCTCAAACTTTTTAAAGTGGGGGCCAGATCACGGTCCCTCAGAGAGCTAGAGGGCCGGACTATATGAACTACTAATTCCTACTGTAACACCTCGGCTGCGCTCACTGCCCAAAAAACCTGGCGGGCCGGATCAGACTCCTCTGCGGGCCGCATGTGGCCCGCGGGCCGTAGTTTGAAGACCCCTGAGTTAGGGCAAGGGGTGTCCGTTATAAGGGACTGCACAGATGTAGGACATTTGTAGCATCACAGAAAGTCCACTACATAAGAAACAGGTTTTCCAGATGCACATGTTAAAAGATTGACAAATTGGTTAGTTTACCTGTTTTTACTTATGTAGACACATTTGTGTAATTAAAATTATATGTGCTTGAAAGGTTTAATTTCACATAAAAGTTTTCTATATGTATTACCGTAATTTTAAATTTATACTGAATAGGTCTAGCAAATGTGTGCATTCACCAGTCATCGAGAAGAAACGAAGGCACACGGCTGGGATACGGTGAAGTGCACGTCAGAAAACCCGCCAGCAGCTGTAAAGCTGCTGCAGAACGTCCAGTGCGATGCAGTCTGATCCGTGCTAAACATTTGTCAAACATCGTTTACAAATGTTGTGACTCTTGGATTTAATATGTAGACGTTAGGTATAGGTATGTTATAATGATTTATGTCAGTGAAGTTACTACAGTGTTTTCTCCAACATATGGCTTATTTGCTAAAATTTGTTAAAAACAACAGTGAGTTGTTAACAAAAAAAAAACGTTAATTTAGTTATAAACTAATCTAGGTTAAAAGGTTTTAAAATTAATAGGATGTTAATTTCCACATATGACATGCGAATCGGAAATTTTGTCCACTGAACCCAAAGTCCATTAAATTGAGATCTGCAAAATCAAGGGTTTATTGTATACAGAATGCAGCACAAAGAAAACATAACAGGTTGAGAGTTAAGAAGTTACATCTGTTGAACATTTTCATGCTAATTCGAGTTCCAGAAAAAGAAAATGGGAACAAGGCAATATTCATGAATTGATAATCACTGGGAATTTTTCTACGACTGTGATCCCCAATACAGTGGCCATCAGCCACACGTGGCTATTTAAATTAAGAATTAAAACAAAGTTCCTCAGTCACAATGGCCACGTCTCAAGTCCTTGTTAGCCACATGTGGCCAGCGGCTGCTATATAGGACTGCACAGAGAACATTCGCAGCATCACGGAAATTCTACTGCACTGCACTGCCCTAGAGCCACTCAAACACCCATTAATCCCAAGCTGTGTAAATAAAAGCACACATGACACACACTGTGAAACTGCACAATACTAAAGACTCCGAGAAGGTCTTCTAAACAGGCAGGGGGAAAGTTAAACCATCTCTAAAGGAACAATCTTAGATGGCTAACTTCTTAGCAGTAACTTTGAAAGCCATAAAAACGGGGGAATCATACCTTCAAACATGCCAAGAGAAAATATTACCAACCTAGAACTCTGAACTTAGGAAACTGCATTTCAAGAATAAGGCAAAACATATTTTCACACCAAAGAGATTTACCATCACCAAATCTTCCCTAACAAAAATTCCAAAGAATTCACTTTAGGCAGAAAGAAAATTATCCCAGAAAGAAGAACTGGAATGTAAAAAGGAATAGTAAGCACAGATATGGTAACATGTGATGAAATATAAACAAACATTAATTGCAAAAAAATTTAAAATAATGTATAATTTGTGGTGGAAAAGAGAGAATTCAAATACTAGGCAATAACTGGCTATTTGGGGAGAGCGGGCAATAATATTGAGTAATTTCAGACTCTAACTTAGAAGTGGTAACATACACTCCATGATAATCACTGAAGAAAAGGCAGTATGTCCCACAAACCTTCCAAAAAGTGGAGAAGGGGAAAAAGAAGTAAAATAAAGGGGGTGGGGTATAACCAATCTCTAAGATGGTAGCCAGAAATCAAACACATCAGTAAACACAAATAAAAGCAGAGAAAACTTTCTAGCTACAAAGATTGCCAGAGTAGATAAAAAGGGAAAATCCAGCTACACGCTTTTATATCTCAGGCAAATATTTACCAAAAGAAAGCCAGCGAAACCACATTAACGTTAGACAAAATGGTCTTTAAGAAAAAAAAAAGAAAGTATTTTAATGAGCATTAAAGTCACCTGGAAGATAATGTTATTTCTAAACTCAGAGATTTTTAAAAGCCACCATTTTAACATGTCCATCCAGTTAGTAAGAAAACAGATGTGAAAGGCATAACTTAATGTAAGTTCAATCTAATGGGCACACACAGAATACACACATGTGTATCAATTAGGGTATATATACATGTACCTATACTCTATATACATATATATTGTGCACAAATGGAATATTTCTGCTTATATGCTAGGTACAAAGTTAGCTTCAACTAATTTTCAGATAGTATTAGTATCAATCAGATTATTTGGTCACAATGCAATTAAGTTAGAAATTATAAACAAAAAGACAAAGAGCAGCCCTATACTTTGAAAACTTAAACATACTTTTGGGCTCCCAGTCAAAAAGGTGGAGTAGGCAAATGTGCTTACATCCTCCCACAGCCACATCGAAGTTCCAGCTAAAACACAGCCATCATTGGCAACCCCCTGACGCCCGGCTGCACAGAAGTCTTATAACTCAGGATACCAGAGGAAGCCCTGCTGAGACTGGAGACACCAAGTGGGCTGGTCACCCACTCAAACACGGCAGTTAGAAATATCTGTGCGGAAGTCACCCTGAGGAGTCCCAGCCCCACAAAAGAACCCCAGCCCAGGGTCCCAGTGGCAGGAAGAGAAGTCCCATTACTGCCGGCTGGTAAAAACCAGTGAGGATCGCCCTGCAGGAATGGCTCAGTGGTTGAGCATGGGGGGTGGGGGGGGTGTCACAGTTCAGCTCCCAGTAAGGACACATGCCTGGGTTGTGGGCACATGCCTGGGGAAGCAGGAGGCAGCCGATCAATGATTCTCTCTCATCATTGATGCTTCTAGCTCCCTCTCCCTCTTCCTCCCTCTCTGAAATCAATAAAAATAAATTAAAAACCAAAAACCCAGTGGTGACTGTAGTTGAGAGAGAGGGCATTCCTCTTAAAGGGACTGCTCTGACTTTTTCGGACTAATTCCCTCTGAGCTCCAGCACTGGGGTAGCAGCTTGAAGGAACCAGGGACATGTGAGAGGAACTGAATTGTCTGGCTTTAGGGCAAGGGCTGGAGGGCAGCTTTCTCCCAGCCAGAAGCGCTGGCATTGGCCATGTTCCTTTTATTATAGGAGCCCTCCCCCAGCCCAGCCCACAGACTGGCCGTATCTGAGCCTCCATCAGCCTCATGACCCTGGCTGCCCTGCCCTGGTCATTCCCTGAGACCACACCCCACCCGCTCTCAGACACACCCAAGCCGCTTCCAGAGGCTTTTCCATACAAATGGCCTGTCTTGGCTCATGGTGAGAACTTTCCTAAAATCTCTCCAAGGTCCACAAACCCCAAAGGAGCGGCATCGAGTCTCCAGGTGCCCCTATCTCTCTCTAAGCAGCCACAAGCCCAACACCAGTGGCTGCCGGCCTCTCCCAGGCAGCTTATCCAGGCCCCGCACAGGGCCCGGGGCAGGGACAGGCAGCAGCTGACCTTGGCTGCATCAGAGCCCCTCCGGAGAGGCTCCAGAACCAACACACCCAAAGGCCCGCATCAGACCCACCAGAACATCACCCAACCGCCTCCACGAGTGACACACCCAAAGGGTAGGCTCAGCAGGCAACCAAGGAACACTGAAACGAACCCTGCGCCATAGGGTTCCCCTATCAACCGCTCCTCCGACGTAGCGAGGGTCAACCCCTCTCTGCCATACCAAAGCAGTCAATCAAGGCTCAGCTACTGCGGGAGGGCTCACACTCCAGACCAGGGGGACTGCACTGGGCCCCATGGACACTGGCTGCCTAAGGCCCCTCTACCGAGACGGGGAGATCGGACACCCTACCTAATGCACAGAAACAAATGCAGGGAGGTAAACAAAATGAGGAGACAAACATGTCCCAGCTGAAAGAACAAAACTCTAGAAGAAAAGAAAAAAAAGGGCTAAACAAAATGGAGACAAGCAATCTACCAGATGTAGAGTTCAAAACACAGGTTATAAAGATGACCTGTGTTCTCAGTGAAAACTTCACGGAGATCGGAAACATAAAAATGGAGATGGAAAACAAAAAAGAACCAGTTCAGAAATGAAGACTATAATAACTGAAATAAAGAATAAAGTAGATTAGATAAAGTACTTGACCAAATCAGTGATTTGGAAGATAAGGTAGCAGAAAACATCCAATCAAAACAGCAAAGCCCAGCCAGTGCGGCTCAGCAGTTGAGCATCACCCCATGAACCAAGGCACATGTCTGCTGACAGTACCTTAAAAGAGACGGCCACTCGTCATGGAAGTGTACGTTAGATGGCAGTAGGGGCATGTATGACCTCAGGGTTGGGCTGATCGGGAATGATTTCCAGAGGAAGTGATGCTCTGAGCAGAGACTTAAGTATAAAAAGAAGGCACCTGGGGGAAGAGCCAGAGAACAGCATTCCAGAAAAGAAAGAACAGCATCTGCCAAGTAAAACTCTAATTCTCAGATGGTCAATATAAAAACAGGGAGCAGAAAACAGCAAAATGTTTATGCTTTCTAATCTACTCCTTCTTTAATAAGAAATTGGTTTACCTTTCTACTGTCACCAAATTTTTCTGACTATACAAAAACTGTCCAGATATATTTACTAAGACACTTTTTAAAATATTACTGATAAGCAAAATTGAATGGTTAGCGTTTCCCATATATATATATATATATTTTTAACTTTCAACACAACTTTAACCCTGAAGACTCTTGAGGAAGATATTTCTATTTTTTCCCCCCCAGATGAAGAGGTTTTTGCTCAGAGGAGACCATAAAGTATGCTTTCTAAACTGTCCTCTCTCTTGTTTATTATGGAACAGTCCTGAGCAATTCACTCCTTTCCCAGCAGTATTTCAACATTCTACCCCACTTAATTCTACCGGACAAGCAGTACAACACAAAGGTGTGACTTTACACATTCGAGCTGGAAAGAAAAGTTCTTTTTTAAAAAGCATCAGGGACTCCTAGATCTTGTTATAATGATTAATCCCAAAAGTGACTACGTAAGCACACAAGGATCCAAATTAGTTACGAAAGGTTAACTTTGAAATGGAAATTACAACTAAGTTATACAGCTATGAATTAACTTTCATTAACTAGTTCATGTCCCTTTTAATAAATATGGGTAAAAAATCATTTATTTTCCAAGATTTAATACTTAAAACTTAATTTACTCCTAAGTTCACCATGTGACTGTGTCAAAATATAACCTTCTGAAGTTTCTAACAGAAGTCAAGACTTTACACACTTGTATTAGCCTTTCCCTGTGCTTGTGAAGTAAGGCTGGACTGGTCTCAGAGTGACACAACTGAATTCAGAAGATGAGGGAAAGAATAGATTCAAAGAACAGATAATCCTTTTAAAACATGCAGTTACTATTCAACTTTCTTGGGTAGTTCAAGTTTTCCTCTTCAAAGATAATTCCTTTCTATTCTGAGTATACCAGAAAAGATTTTTAAAAATTATGATTGTTTGAAGGTAAATGCATCTTCAAGAAAACATGTAAGCGTAATACACAAGAAAATCGTATGGAAGAGAGCCAAAGCCATTCTCCGGTGAATCCAAAGGGAAACCCAGTACTACCTGGCATCTCCAGATATTGAATTGATTTGTCATCACTTAAAGCCGGAGCTTGAGCGCTAGATGAGTCTTAAATGTTAAGAACATTAGCTGTTATTAGTTACTGAAAGAATGTTCCCACCTCCCGATTCAAGGGAAGGGAAAAGTCCAAACCAGTCAGATGTTGCTAAGGGCAGCATGTGGGTAGTGGGCGGAAGGGAAGCCACGGGAACAACTTTCCTCTCCAGGAACAAGGGACAAATTCTCTTGGTTTGATGTAAGAATCACCAGAAAATAGGAAAACCAGAAAACTGAGGCAGGGTCACTTCTTTGCGCTTTCTTTAAAAAAAAAAAAAAAAAAAAAAAAAATGGAAGGGTTTGTCACCACAGGCACATGGAAATGAGTCCCATGTGCAATAGTGATTAGGAAGGTACTGGAATGTGCCCTCACAGTGGTGTCCAGATAAGCAAGGAGGAAGTGCTGATGCACGCTGTAAGGCTTGTATTTAATGGGAGACGCCCAAGTCAAGTTTAATACAAGAACCACACCACCTCTTTCAGTGTGGTGGGAAAACTAAGTTCAGCTGTACCCACCAAATAAAATCCCCACTGTGTGCACCTGAGCTAGCTGCTAAGCCGGGCCCCCGCTTAAAGGACAGACCTGGTGGCACGATCAGCCGGTCAGCGCAAGCAATGCCCCAACACTGACCGCCCCGAGCGGCATCCACACAGCTCTGAAGGCTGCAGGATGGATGTCACCTACGACCGTGTCACCTGTAATTTCCAAAATGTGTGGCAACAACCTCAAAATCAAATTTCCTTAGAAATCCTTGGCTTGGGCTCAGTTTTGTTTTTAAAAGGCCAACACAAATGATACATGTTTTAAAAGGTGGCAAGTCCTGTCACATCCGGTAACACCAAGGAAGAACACAGACACCAGTCTTTTAACAAAAAGGTAATTGTCTCAGGGCCGGCAGGCGAACAGGTTCCTGGGAGAGGAATCTCCATTAAAACATAGGTGGATTCTGAGCGCACACTTGAATGACATCAGAAAGCCTGATCTTTCAAAGGGATTTCAAATGTCTCACCCCTTTCCAAAGTTATTCCACAGACACTCAACCACCACAAAACGTAACCCAACGGAAACTTGGGAGATTTCAAACCTAAATATGCAAGAGGGTTATAAGGTGCTGATGTTTATAAAGGGTGCTGATGTTTGTTTATAAGGGTGCTGATGTTTATAAGGGTGCTGATGGGTATAAGGGTGTTGATGTTTATAAAGGGTAAGGGTGCTGATGGGTATAAGGGTGCTGACGGTTATAAGGGTGCTGATGAGTATAAGGGTGCTGATGTTTACAAAGGGTAAGGGTGCATGACAAAAACCACTTGCAAAAGCCAAGCCATCCCTCACACCACGTGACTAGCTCCGGGCGGGTCCCCAGCTCCCGTCCCGGCGGCGGGATCCCAGCTCTTCCCTCCTTCCGTCCGGAACTAAGAGCCCCGGGACAGGGGCAGGGAGGGCGCCCCCTGCAGCCGCAGGCGGCGAAGAGGGGCCGCCGACCCCACGTACCAGCCCCGAACCGGCCCCGAACCCGGCCCTGGCGAGCGGGCCCCGCGGAGGCGACCGCTGGCCCAGCCCGAGTCCCGGCCCCACGGCGCCGGGCCGGGCCTGTCTCCGGCGAACGCCCCGCCGACGAGTCCCTCCCGCTCCGCGTCTCCTTCTCACACCGGAAAGCAAACCGCGAACGAGACACTCGGAGGCGCGGCGGGAGGGCGTGCGGGGCGGCCCGGCCCCGCGGGGCCTGCCCGCCGGTCCTCGCGGGCGGGTCGAGCGGCGGGAGGGGACGCGCCCGCAGCGCCCGGTCCGGGGCCGCTCGGGGCGGCGGGTGCGGGCCTCCCCTCGGCCCGGCCGCCGCCGCGCTCACGCCCGAGTCCCGCCCGCGCCCCGCGGTCCCCGGAGGCCTCGGCCCGCGTGGCCCGGCCCGCCGCCCCCACGCCCCGCTCCCGGCCCGACCCCCGGCCCCCGCGCCGGGCGGCGCCTCACCTTGGCGGCCATGGCGGCGGCGCTGCGGCGGCTCCGGCTGCGGCTGCGGCTCGGCCCGGCTGGGCGCTGGGCGATCGGCCGCCGCCGCTCCGGGCTCCTCACTCCGCTGCGGCGCCGCCCCCGCGGCCGCCTCCCGTGGGCCGTGCGGCCGGCGGAAGCGCCCGGGGCCCGGGCCCGGCCTCCTGCCCACGGTCCGCCCCCGGGAGCCTCCGCCCCGGCGGCGCTCAGTGCCCGCCGCCCCGCCCGCCGCCCGCCTCAGGGGGAGCGCCCGGCCCCGCCGCCCCGGGTCCCCGCCGCCCCGGGTCCCCGCCGCCCCGGGTCCCCGCCGCCCCGGGTCCCCGCCGCCCCGGGTCCCCGCCGCCCCGGGTCCCCGCCGCCCCGGGTCCCCGCCGCCCCGGGTCCCCGCCGCCCGCCCAGCCTCAGGGGAGCGCCCGGCCCGAGGCCTCAGGGGAGCGCCGGAGGCGGCGGCGGGGACCCGGGGCGGCGGGGACTCGGGCCGGGGCGGCGGGGCGCGGGACCGGGGCGGCGGGGACTCGGGCCGGGGCGCGGGGCGCGGGGCCGGGCGCCCTGGGCTGCCGAAGGGCGTGCAGCTCCACAGCCGGCGAGCGGAGCAATGGCTTCCCGGTCCGAGCGGCCCTTCCCGAAGGTTCCGCCGGGGTCGGGCGGGCCGGGCGGCGCTGGGCCGGGCCCCGGACCTCCTTCCGGACTGTGACCGAGTGCAGCCCCGCAGCTCAGCCCAGCGGGCAGGGAGGCCCGGGGTGTCCATGTTGTTTGTCAGAACCGCCCTCAGCGGCCCCGGTTTGTTAATGATCCACGGCCGAGCCCGCGCGGCCGCTTCCACTCCGGAGCCAGGCACGCGCCCGAAGACACGGAGGTGCCTCAGCCTGTGCCCCGGAGCGACCCCCTGGGTGTGCGGGACCCCTTGGTTTGTGTGATCCCCTGGGTGTGCGGGACCCCTTGGTTTGTGTGATCCCCCCGGGATGTGTGTGATCACCTGGGATGTGTGTGATCCCCCGGATGTGCGTGATCCCCCAGGATGTGCGGTGCAGAGGCAACTGTCAAGCGCACCTTGATTGGGCGGGGAAAGCAGTATTTACAGTGAATGTCAAGTCTGTGTGCCTGTGAAATATTCAACTTGCCCTCCAGAGACTTCACCAGTTATGTTCAACAGTGGAGTTTAAAAGAAGCGCATTTTAAATACCCAGAGTTTTCTGTGCATTCTTACGTTCACTGAGTTCATGTCCACGGCCATCGCGATGTTCATAACAGTGGTCTACGCAAAAGGAGGGTTAATTCACCCACAGCCGCTCACCGTTCCGGCTTTCACATCCCTTCATCTCCTATCACCCTCACAGGAAACCTCGGAGAAAGTCATGATAGGCCGCTGTGTACAGCCCTAAAGAATCCAAGGCTTCCTTAGAAAATTGAACACGACCTTAACCTTGGACTTAGCAGCTCCTCTTCTAGGAATTTATCCTGCTGCCTCCAGATGTGCAGGAGTGGGCAAAGCTGTTCAGTAAAGTGTTGTTCTGTGACAGCCCAAAACAGAAAGTAACCTATTGTTTGTTAACAGGCTGTTTCACTAAACATGCTGTATCCATACAAAGGAAGTTCTAGGAAGCCCACAAGAAAGTGGTAATGTTTTTAAGAGGTACTAATAAAGGTAAAAAGAACTTTATGTGTAGCACAATCTATTTGTGCAAAAAATGGAAAATACTTTGTGTATGCCTAGAATTTTTCTGAAGGTTCATCAGATGCTATTGTCAGAATGTTTTGAAAATGTATTTATTACTTTATTTTAAAACTGAGTTTACATTCTACCAAATATCTTGACTAAGAAGGACACACATGCTGAAACAGGTTTGGCTCAGTGGATAGAGCATCGGCCTGCGGATTCAAGGGTCCTAGGCTTAATTCCGGTCAAGGGCATGTACCTTGGTTGTGGGCACATCCCCTGTGGGGGTTGTGCAGGAGGCGGCTGATCGATGTTTCTCTCTCATCAATGTTTCTACCTCTTTATCCCTCTCCCTTCCTCTCTGTAAAAAATCAATAAAATATATTTTTTTAAAAAGAGTACACTCAAGTATTTGGAAAAGCTAAGATTTGAACTCGGGTTAATACTATAGAGTTTTCCATATTCTTTTTTATTTGAAAGCTGGATATAGTTCCCTGTCAGTTGAACAATGCCCATTTTGATAGGAAGGTACAAAGTCAGGGTCACTCCTGTGACACCCTCAGTTGATGTGTTCCCACAACCAATTCTCCTGGGCACCTGCACCAAGGAAGCAAGACCAGAATCCAAGCTTTTCCTATTTGGACAATTCCTATAGTCATGGTTTCATTTTTATAAGTAACCATGGAGACACCAAGCTCATCATGACCAGTGCAAATCAGTTAAACACTAAAGAAAACTTGAAATCACTTGGTATTGTTGAGGATGAAACACTATGGCATGGTTTTACAGAGCTTAGAAGTCCAGCCACTAATGTAACCCTTAGATGAGTCTGAGTCCAGCTCCCTCTAATATCACACTGGTTGGCATTTGTCATGGATGTAATTACCAAGTACATGCCAATCCCCTGATTTATAGTGTAGAAACAAGACCAGGGTAGTTAAATGACTTATCCAGGCCACAAAGTAGGCCAGAGTAGGAACAAGAGCCTACTTCTCATCACAGGTCTCCCAAACATGTCACTTTTGAACTAAAAATATTTTAGGTAAGATGTTTGAAGGACTAGTGTGAAGGGCAAGACAGTTACTGCTAAAAAAAAAAAAAACTGGGCAAGAACTCCTATCCCAAACCTCGCGAGAGCCACCACCTACATGGAAGAACAGAAGCATGACACCCTTTGACCTCATCCGTGGAACAGTGGCTTCTCCCAAACTAGGAAGTAGACCTCCCTCAAGGTCATCCTGAAAAGTCCTGGGCAAACTTGAAAGTAGGCTGTCTTCTGCTTCCAGTTGATCACCATTCACACCTCTCTGTTCCCTCCCTTCCACCTCCTTCCTTTTCCCCAGCTTCCCCAGAGGTGGTGCCTTATGTGGGCTCCCTCAGAACCCAGATCCCTGGCATTGAACTTGGGACACATGCAAAGTTCAGTTATTTCCTTTCCATACAGCCGGAGTTTCCATTACTCCCATTGGTGAGAACACAATTGCTAAGTAAAGAAGTTGATTTGCATTCGCAGGCAGCTTTTGATTGAACGTTTGCAAGAAAAAAAGAGGTGTGGCTGGAGCAGAGCTATTCCCTTTTATTAACGTCTTTTTATCAGGCTAGGGAGAGGGAGCGATAAGGATTCCTGGGAAGCCTGTGCTAGAGATTCATCTAACCCTTGCCCTGAGTTTGTTCAGTAACAGGTGTTATGACTAAAAATCTAAGAAGTTAAAGCACTTTTATTTTTACTGCAGAAATTAATTACTTCATCATTGTAATTCAGAAACTCTCTAGCTTCAAACTCACTTTTTCACATTGAAATGATAGTTGTTGTTTTTTTTTTAAATCACCTTTTTTAAACACTTGAATTTTCTTAGATACAGCTACAGTGGCTCAGCAACACACAAATACAGCCCCATCCCTTCTCCTTTCTCTTTTCCCCTCCTTTAAAAAAATATATATTTTTATTAATTTCAGAGAAGAAGGGAGAGGGAGAGATGGAAACATCAATGATGAAACAGACTCATTGATTGGCTGCCCCTCAGGCCCCCTACTGGGGATGGAGCCTGCAACCTGAGCATGCGCCCTGACAGGGAATTGAACCTTGACCTCCTGATTCATGGGTCAACACTGGCAGGCCGGCTCCCTCCTTTCTTCCTTAGGAGGACAGACTTTGCTGTCAACAGGGCTGAATTGTTAGTTACAACCCATATCACCTTAGGTACATTACTTCATCCTCAGTTTACTGACTGCAAAACGGGGTTATTAATAATACCTGTCTCATAGGTTTCTTGTGTGATAATGAGCTCAAAGGACTTAGCATGACATTTTGTACATAATAAACAGTAAATATTAGTCATCATTCTGGTTTCTTTGTCTAGTCAAAATTAGATTGTCCTTATGTTCCAATAGCTCACATTCCTACTGAGTGCTAGGTCAACTAATGTGAAACTACTGTGGGGAAATGGAACTATGGAAAATAATGTGAAATGGGATGAAAACGTGTGATGGTCGCCCACTATACATGTTGGGGAATGGGAAAAGTGGAGAATAATACAGACCCCCAGAGTCATCCTGGGTGTGGAACAAGAGTATATTTTCTCTCATTTTTTGAGTTAAATGAGGTTAAGGTGATGAAAATAAACATCAGAGAGGGGAGTGACAAGTGCCTTTCTATCACAGTAAATGTATCTAATCCTCACCTTGTCTCAGGCACTGTTGCAGGTGTTGGAGATAAAAGTCCCTCATCCTTTAGACCTTAGAATCTAAAGCATGTGGGGGTAGGCAATAAACCATGAGTACATATATGACATGTCAGGTGCCAAGTATGTGCTCTGATGGGAAATCAAGCAGGGCAGGGCTTTAGAGAAATGGGAAAATTGTTTTATGTAAGGCTGTTCCTTGGTGTTAAACTAACCAATGACATGTGTAAAAGTGGATGGTTTCTTGTTTGTTGTGGTTGGTTGGTTGGTTGGTTGGTTGGCTAACTGGTTCCATGTTGACTAAGTCACTCTCTCTCTCCATTGTCTGGGAGACACAGTCCATGTAGCATGGGAAATGGTATCCAGAACTGGAGATTTAGCTGGAACCTGATGGCTAACACCTGAGCAGGCAGGAAGGGACATAGGTAATAGTGGGAAAAGGCTGGAGTTGACAAAGCTGCATACATGGCGGGGATGGCATAGGCAGGCAGGGTTAGGCTGCAACAAGGACTATCTGCTCTTGGTTCTGTATGAGGCTCTTTGCTCATTTTTGGGTAGTCCCGACTCCCGGAAGGAAATCTGCAACAGAATAGTGTAATCGGTGCAGTGATGGTGAGACTGGCTAACAAGTTGGCTTATAGCCTTTAGGAACCTTGACGTCCCCTAAAGCATTACCCTAGGACCGTGGTCGGCAAACTGTGGCTCGCAAGCCACATGCAGTTCTGTGGCGCCTTGAGTGTGGCTCTTCCACAAAATACCACGGCCTGGGCACGTCTATTTTGAATAAGTGGCGTTAGAAGAAGTTTAAGTTTAAAAAATGTGGCTCTCGGCCGGGCCCAGAGCAGCCGGGCCGGGAGCAGCCAGGCCCAGAGCAGCCGGGCCGGGAGTAGCCAGGCCCGGAGCAGCAGCAGCCAGGCCGGGAACAGCAGTGGCCAGACCAGGAGCAGCTGGTTGTGGTGTGGACAAGAGCAACAGAGGCCAGGCCCGGAGCAGCCAGGCCTGGAACAGCTTACTCCTCGCATGCCCATGCCCCAGGGCTGCCTCTCAGACATGCCTGGAAACTTTTGGGGGAACTTAAGGGTCTGCTGAATCAAGTGATGAAGGTTTAGATCTGGATGTGTTGAGTTATTATAGCGCTGGGGTGTTGATCTGTGAGTGCCTTGTGTGGGGTCTGGATGAGGTTGGTTGACCTATTTGGAAATGCCTTTGTGTGAAGTGCATCCTTGGGCATGTGGAGGTATTATTGATTTGAGAAAATGCTAAGTAACTGATTTACTACCTGAAAAATTTAAAGTTATGAAAGTTTAAGGTCTCTTGCCAAAAGGAAAAAGGGGGTGTGGTGGATGCGGGAAGAGACTGAACATAAACTGTGCACCTATGGATGAGGACAATGGGGGGTGGGGAGGGGGGCGGAGGGTGGGGTGGGAAACTGGCGGAGGGGGGAAGAAATGAGGAACCTTTGTAATAATATGAACAATAAAGATTGATTTAAAAAAAAATGTGGCTCTCAAAAGAAATTTCAATCATTGTCCTGTTGATATTTGGCTCTGTTAACTAATGAGTTTGCTGACCATGGCCCTAGGATAGGGGTGTCGAACTCAATCAGAGAAGGGGCCAAAATCTAAAATCCAGCCTAAATCGCGGGCCGAATGGTTTACTGAACAGTCATAAACTGACAATGTCATAAACTGACAGCGGAGTGCAGTGATGACAGCGCGGTTCGGGCCACATTGCAAGGCCTGGCGGGCTGGATTTGGCCCGCGGGCCTTGTGTTTGACACATGTGCCCTAGGACATTGCCTTGATTCTTTGACCTGCTATGGACAGACTAATGTGAGTTCTCAGAGACATAATTACAGGCAGCAGCTGCAGCAGTAGATGCATAGCACAAGGCTTTGTGCTAGCTCGTGTGTCAGTGCTCAAGTCACAAGCAAAGGGAGTTACTGTCAAAACTACAAATCCCATCTAATATGTGAGCACACACAAACACATGATTCCTTCTTGGTGGAAGGCAGGCTAATGACAGTGCTGCTAACCACAAGCGCAGGACATCTGCTGCCACCAGCATGTTTATTGCTGGGCGCTGTGAATTACAGCCTCAGTCCCCGGAGAACTGTTCTCCCCAGGCCTTGCGTCAGAGAGGCACCCCTGTTGAGTGCTGAGCGGTCAGCTGGTAGCCCTGAATTTACCCAGTCCTTGTCTTGGAGCTCATTCCGCTGCTTGCCACGCAGGCGAATCTGAGCAGGTTATTTAATATTGATCCTCCATTTTCTCATTTATAGTGATGCTGCTCTGAGACTCGTTCAGAAGATTTAGCAAACCACCTTTAGCTGAAGTAGCATGCTAGTCTAACAAATCTCAGTGGTTATCAATAGCTGTCCGCTTGGCTTTAATTTCTTATTGTGGTTCTCAGATCTACAACCAATTTCCTGTATGCTGTCCCACAATCATTATGGCTTTTTAAATGATTTGCATCCAGTAGCGTATATGCTCATCCTTTCTCCTTTTCTTTTGCATTCAGCCTTCTCTTTCTCTTTCTTTAGTATCCCCTTTCTTCATCCTCATTGTGTTTTAGTTTGGTCATTGGATATATTTAATTTCTTCCCTCACGAGTCTAACATATCTAGTTTGTCAGTATTTTCACAGACACTTCAGCAAGTTTTCTGCTTCTTAAGGTCAATTAGCCTTTGAGTAAGTCAGGAAATGTCAAAATGCAAAATATTCTTTTCTTTAAATAAGTCCATAAAAACAATTCTTGTAAACACAAGTTCTGCATTAGTTTTAAAATAAGTAATAAGTTTAACGTTATACTTTGTAGAAAGAGACGTTACAAGCTTAGGTTGTTTTTTTTAAAGTATTAAACAAATAATTGTTCAGAAACACATATGGTTCTTATAAACAGACACTACCTGCCAGCTACCTGCGTGTGTCAATATTTGGAAGGGTGAGGTTTGCAGGTGGCGATGGTTAGGTCATTGACTGGAGTGACAGGAACCAGAGTCCTGGCCCGGTGGCTCTTATTAGAGCTGATTCAGTATATTAGCTACTTTTAATTTCATTCACAAACATTTATTGAGAGGCTAAAATGTGCAAAGAACTCTGGTAGATAAGCCATAAAAAATGAAGTTTATGCTCCCCCAGATTGTGAAATGTCATAAGGAAAATAGGACACGCCTCCTGCGCTCACAGAAGCCTTAAGTCTGTCCTGACTGTTTATTCATTCTTAACTAAACAAATGGAACCAAACTCTCATGCTGTTGCCTGAGAGCCATTGGGAGAAACACCTGTCTTTCAAAGACCATGTGGTTTCAGAAATAAAGAGAAGAGAAAGCTGTGAAAAAGCAGAACCATCAAGGGAGTCAGTCAAACCACACTGTCCCAACCTCAAACCCCAACACACTTGCCCCAGGGCTAATGCGCCTTGCAGTCATTCCTCGCCTCAAATGTCCTCCACCAGTATGTGACAATTAAAGACCCATTTAGCAGGCTTTCTTGAAAATGTAAGTGGGTGATTTTGTTGTTGTTTTTTTGTTTTGTTTTTTTGAGGATTAAGAAATTTCATTTATGGATAATAAAGAACATTATAAACTGATGAACAAAAAGATAGATATAGAGACAGTAAAGCAACAAACAGACTGTCAAATTACAGCAGGGAAGGTAGGGAGATATGAGGGAGATAAGAGATCAACCGAAGAACTTGAATGCATACATATAAGGACTTGTATACATCCAATGAACGCAAAACTCTGGGGAGGGTGGGTATGTATGGGAGTGGGAGGAGAGGGTAATGGTAAGATATGTACACATATAATACCTTAAATAAATAAATAAATAAATAGAAATTATTCATCCCTTGTATAAAACTAGTTTGATAAATATTCAGTAGAAAGGATTCATTGAAACAAGGGGAAAGTGAATAATTTTGCAGCGTGGTTACTAACTTTGTTAGAAATCAGACACCTATGCTCTGAGCAGGCCCAGGTCGCATAAAACAGTTGTCACCCATAACTGGTATACTCAGGAAACGTCAAAAGAAGGTGAAATTTGAGCTATATTTTGAAAGACAGTTAAAATTTAAGATTTTCAAAGTACAGGGAATGGTGTGAGCAAGGGCACAATAGAACAGTTCAGGCTGTATTCTCTGATGTCAGCGAGTCCACGTTTACTGGGGCAGAGGTTGTCACATGGGAAATCCAGATAGAAAGATAGGCACAGGGCAGGTCATGACTTGGGGAGGCCATGGAACCCATTGGAAAGTATCTTCAAGTAATGCTGCTGGAAATGAATCTGACGGTGTGTGTAGGAAGCTTTGGAGCAGGCCGACCCAAGGGGGACAGGGACAGGCGGCAAGGCCTTTCTCAGTAGTTGGAGGTATTGGTTCATGTAGATAGTTTTGGCTACCCTATTCTGAAATGCCCCACTTCCTTCTCTTCCCTAGGAATTTTAGATAAAGAGAAATCATATGACCATTAGATTTTTAAAGATCAGAACAACATTGATAAGAGCAGAAATATACAGACACCTTCTATATAAATATATACATATAAAAAGCCAGTGTCCATGACGACCAGGACGACTAAATGACCAGTCACTGTGAGGTGTGTTGAGCATTTCCCAGTCTCTCCCCCGCAGCCCACAAGCTCCGATGGCAGTAGGTGAGCGGGCAGCCAGTGAGGCAAGCAGCAGCGGGTGGGTGGGCAGGGCTGCAAGCAGCTGCAGGCTACTGTGCGCGATTTTGAGCTGGGCCTCTAGTAAGTAGATAAAATAGCTCCTTGGCCTGCTAATCTAACAATGACTAGATTAAAGGCATTAACGTACTTGAAGAGAGGAAGTGCCTTTCAGCAGGGGGTGCTTGATCTGACATGGAAGCAGAAAAGAGGAGGCCCTGCCTGCATGGCTCACTGTTTAGATTGACCTATGAACCAGGAGGTCACAGTTCCATTCCCGGTCAGAGCACATGCCTGTTGTGGGCTTGATACCCAATGTGGGGTGTGCGGGAGGCGGCTGATCAATGATTCTTTCTCATCACTGATGTTTCTTTCTCTCTCTTCCTTTCCCTTCCACTTTGGAATCAATTAAAAATACATAAAACTATTAAATCTTTAAAAAGAGAGAGAAATATATTATAAATAAATAAATAAATAAATAAATAAACAAATAAATAAATAAGAAAAGGAGAGTCCAGGGGCCAAAGGGACAGGAGCACTATGCAGGACTCTGGTGCCTTTCTTGTCCTGACCTCGTGGGGAAGGGTCAGGTGACCTTGGCCTGATTCCAGTGAACAATATGCAGAGCAAGGTTAACTCCCAGCCTCCATTCCAAGCTCAGAAAGTCCTCCATCCATAGCGCTTGCCCAGACCAACAGAAGCTGCTGGCAGAAGGACTCAGTGTCCCGGGCTCTGGGCAGTTACAGCTTCGGCTACAGGAGGATGAACTGGCATCCTGAAGCAGCTGCCACTCTCCGGAGCCTGGTTCACGGGAATCTGCTTTCAATTTAGACACAATTAAGATGGTGACAAATCCGATTCTGAGCCTGCGGGCGGGGGCAGGTGGCTACAAAGGACCAGGAAGGGGCCCTGAGGGAACAGGCCACAGTGGTCCTCGGGTGACCGACCAGCCTTCCCCAGAGAGCGCACCCCTCAGCATTGCTGCTTGTCCAGTGTCCTCTTGCTTTTTTAAATGTTTACACAGTGGGATGGAAATTAGGGAATCGCCATGAAAGATAATTTTTGTTGTTGTCCTTTTACTTTCTATTATGGGAAATTTCAAAATTCAAAAGTAGATAAAATGGTAAAATGAATTGCATATAGCCCGTATCCAGCCCAGAAACCATCAACCCCTGGCCAGTACTCTCATTCTTTTTTAATATATTTTATTGATTTTTTACAGAGAGGAAGGGAGAGGGATAGAGAGGTAAAAACATCGATGAGAGAGAAACATCGACCAGCTGTCTCCTGCACAACCCCCACCAGGGATGTGCCTGCAACCAACGTACATGCCCTTGACCGGAATCGAACCTGGGAATCCTCAGTCCGCAGGCCGATGCTCTATCCACTGAGCCAAACCGGTTTGGGCAAGTCCTCTCATTCTTACACTCACCCACTGTCTCCCTCCTACACAATCTATAATAATAAAAACAAAATGCTAATTAGACTGGACGGCCAAGCAGCAGAAGGACTGTCCAGATGACCTCTGGGACCATGCTGTGACACCCAGTGGCACCAGACCAGCCAAGGTGGGTGCAACACAATTGGTCGGGGGCTCGGCCATCATCCCATGATCAACGGCAGAGGGAAGCCCAGGCCACTGGCCAGCGGGCTGCGTGGATCGGGGGGGGGGGGGGGGGGGGGGAGGGGTGTGTGTAAGAGGGGGGGAGAGGCCCTCTCTCTGCAAGGGAAGCCAGGGTCCCGGTGCCAGAGGGAAGCTGGTGTTGCAGCTGGGGAAGGAAGGCCTGCTCCTGCACAGATTTCATACATCGGGCCTCTAGTATTGAATAAAATCTCAGACATCAGCATCTCATTGGTAGATATTTCAGTACGCACATGTAAGAGACATTTTGAATGGACTTAGTGCATGTGGAGAGGAGAAAGGTCATGTGGCTCTGAGGCTGGATAACAGTACTTCAGACATTTTCTCAGCATCCCGTGGGCGCCAGGCACTATTTCCGGCGTCTTCCATACGAACTCTTCTGGGGAAGCGGGAAGCCATTAATAGAAATGAGGTTCCAGGGAGGAGCCCGGGTCCACTTCCTTCCTCCGCAGCTGGGCCTCTGCGCCTCTGGAGCGCACATGCTCTCTGAAGAGAAGCTGTGGTGGCCGGGCCTCCGCCCCTGAAGGGAGGGCCTCGGGAGGAGGCAAAGGGGTGAGGAGCAGTGATGGCAACTTGGCAAAACTGTTGCAGTTGTCTCGGTTTCCAGATCATCTAAATATTCTGTTGCCATGACAGACTGAGCTTAAGTTTCGGAAGGAAAGTAAATATTTTGCGATTGGTTTAAATCACCCACTTCCACTTGACAGCGATGTGGGGATTTTTGGCCGCGTGGGAGGCAGGCACCCCTGACCTCCTCGCTGTTCAAGGATCAGCAGCACAGCAAGGCCGAGTGATGGTTTGGTTGCTACCAGCTGCCATTTCCACTTGATCTCAAGATTATTTTGTAGAAAGTGAGATGCGGGTAGCTGTTTGATTTGCTTTACATTTTTCAAATGTTTATAGAGAAGCTTTCGGATGTTTTACTTTCCCCACTAACAGCTGCATGGCCAAAGCGGTACCCATGGAATAAGGTTTCACAAATGTGCCTCTCTTCACAATTACCATGTATTTGAGAGAGTTCGAGAAACCGTTACATCTGCTGAGGATAAGCGATTCAGTGTCCAAGGCCCCTGCAGGGAGGGAGGGTTGGGACTCAGGAGATGGGAAAAGGCCTAGCTCCGTGGTCTGCAAACTGCGGCTCTTGAGCCACATGCGGCTCTTTGGCCCCTTGAGTGTGGCTCTTCCACAAAATACCATGGCCTGGGAGAGTCTATTTTGATGAAGTGGCATTAGAAGAAGTTTAAGTTTAAAACATGTGGCTCTCTAAAGAAATCTCAATCATTGTGCTGTTGATATTTGGCTCTGTTGACTAGTGAGTTTGCCGACCACTGGCCTCGCTGATGGGTTTGCCATGCAGATCAGAGGAAAAGAGGCCTTTCGCTGGTTCTTTTTAAAATGATGCTGTTATATAAACTAGCTCAATTTTAGGCTATCACTGTTTTGGCTGTTTATCTCTCTTAGCAGTCTGATGAAAGAAAGAAACACTTTTATTCATTTTTGTGTGTGTATAAAATGTTCACATAACAGCTTTCAACTCACAGACTACCAGTGGGAAGGGTGTCTATTACTGTGGCAGGCACTTACTAAGCTGACCTCAGTGCCGGGCCCGCGGCCAGGAACACCTGATGCAGGAGGTGAACGGTAATACAGCCTTTCCTCCCCATCTCGGTATGTTCCCACCCATCTGGGTATGTTCGGTACCTGACTTGGTGCCTGACCAAGACCCTCACTAGAGCTTTGCTGCATGACTGCATGTATGCGGAAATGAACACATGGAAGGGTGGGAGGGGACACCATAAACATATTCGGTCGCACCCTTGTCCAGATGGTACCCTGAAGGTTTTGGGTGAGATTAACATTGGAATCGATGCACTGTGAGTAACAGACTGCCCTCAGGTCTGTGGGTGGGCCTCCAATAATCAATTGCAGGCCTTGAGAGGGAAAAAAAAAAGACGATGTCGCCCCTGATGCAGAGGGAATTCACCAGCTGCAATGTCAGCTCTTCCCGGGCCTCCAGCCCGCCTGCCCGCCCTGCAAACAAAGGGCAGAGCCGGTTTCTATTGCTTGCGGTATGAGCCTTGCCTAGTAAAGTAATATTGTCGTTGTTGACAAGCTGCAAACACCAGAAAAGGACAAAGAAACAGAAGAAATTCACACAGACCTAAATACAACTCATTTAAGCTGCCCCCACTTTCCTTCCAGATCCCTCTATCCGTGTTTTACACAAATGCATTTGCACGTGCATGGAGTTTTATTCTGCTTGTTCGTTCACATTCATCCTAATGCGTTTGGTGTGCATTAAGTCCTGATCACCTGACTGAGGCTCCTGGTCCCGCTCCAGTCCTCTGATGTGTGCTTCCTGTTCCTTACGCCTCCTCCTTATTGCCTTCGTTTTTACCTCTGGTTGTCTGGGATCTGTGTGTATGCGATTTGTGTGCATCTCCTAAAATGGTTTGGAAATACACATTCTGTTTAACTCTAAGGCGACCTTTAGGTTTAAGGGCCACATGGCTAAAACCTATGTCTAGTTTAAAAGTTAAGAACAACATTTTCCCTTATGTACAGATCTCCTTTCCCCTACTCTCTCCCTGTCTGTGTGTGTCTCTCTGTGTGTGTGATAACATAGGTTAATTATTTGCTCATAAAAATATTTTTAAGAATTGTTTTTTTTTTTAGTCAATTTTGAAATCATATGCTCCCAAATCTGTACATCTTAAATTGGTTTCTATCATCATCATCATCATCATTATCATCATCATCAAAGAACTGTTCTTTGAGTGATATTTTCGGGAAGGTGTATGATGATGCATTTCTTGTCTGAGGCCATTTGGTCACTTGCACACACCAATGCTGAGCTGGCTCGCTCAGAGAAGTGCTCGCAAACCATTCACAGGAACTCCTAATGGCAGGAAGTCAGGGCCCACTGCCGCTTTCCAGCCCTCCTTCCTGTGCTGGCTCAGGGAAGGCAGGTCTGACTCAAAAGAGCAATTTTCAACCCGACCCCATCTGCTCTGAAGGCAGCAGGAAGCCCCACATGCTGGCCCAGGGCCTCTGTCCTCTCCGTGCCCTGTGGCCTGCGTGTACACACTTGTAGGCACTCCACCAGGAGGTTCAGAGGGCCTGCAAGTCAGCGGGGTCCGCCGCCACGGTAACCCCAAATGCTGGCACCCTGTGAGTCCGCTCTTCCCCATTTCCCAGCCCTGTTCACAGAGGCTGCTTTTGACTTCCTTCACTGAGTGGGGTAAGAGTCTTTGGGTGCAGGTATCTGAAATGAACTCGCTGCCACATAAACCAAAAATGGAACTCGCACAGACACAGGAAAGCTTGACGGAGCCCAGGACCGTGAACAGAACTGCCCTTGAGGAGGAGATGCGAAGTCCGCGGGACTGTGTTTCTTAGTGCTGGTTCTGTCTTCAGTGCTTCACAGAGGAGGGGAAATGGCGCCGTCTCCTGAGAGCTCTGACGGCGCCACAGGAGCCCTGGACAAAGGTGTCCCATCATCTCCGTAACCCCCATGGGGCTCCTGGTGCAGGGGTCTGGAGGAGGCGACATCTCAGAGGTCACCCATCTTAGTGTCTGTTAGGACCTCTGCAGGGGTGCTGGGAGGGGGAAATGGGGCTCCCATTGGGGAGTACCCTTCACCAAGCAAGCCCTCCCCTACATGGAGCTCACAGCGCCTCTCTGCCGGTTTCCCCGCGGCCAGGTTTCTGTCTCTGGGTCACCTGAGCCCCTCTGGCCCTCCGGCGGCATGGCTGCCGGGTGTTGCGGCTGCTTTGGACTTGCATCTTCTATTCTCTCCAAGGTGCCCAGGTGTGAATGCCCCTGCCACCCTGTTTCCTGTCACCACAACGTGCCGCAGATCACGTGAGCCACCCTTGATATGACAAGCAGTTATCTGTGGTAAAGCACAGGTTCTGGTCTTTATCAAGAAATAAAGTTCATATGTACACACACATGTGTACATATATACATACACATATGACTATACGTAACTACCCACAGAAATAATTTAAGAGTACATATTCATGTACCAAGGAAGCACTGAGAGTACAAGGACATTAATTTGAAAGAAAGGGGGTGGTGCCCAGATTCCTGGAATTCAAGGCAACGGAGAGCTCCTGGCCTCACGACCTCCTGCGAATCAGTCGTGAGCTGGCTGCTGGGGCCAACTTCCTTTATTCCTGCGAGGCCCAGTCTTCAGTCCCACTTCCCCATTCAAGAAAATACTGATTTTGTTCACCGTTTCTTCTTAAGGTCTGACATCGTCTTCATTATGGGAAGCTGAGAAGCACAATTGTTGCCCAGCTAGTTTGGAATTTTCAGAGCAAAGAGGCTTTGACTGTTACACCCAAAGTTGGTCAATGCAGAAATGGCATTTAGATTCAATTAGAAGACTATTTCCTTCACCCAATGTGCTTTTCAATGTTGCTCACAAGAAAACTTACAACAATCATACGTATAAAATGAGAAAGAGTGGACAATGAATGATTGTAAAGGAGTTTCCTCGTTAAAAAAAGAAAGATGAACACATACGACTGACTTAGCTGTTTCAACAGTCTCTGAGGGCATTGTGACACAGTAGCAGGAAGAATACTACCCAGAGATTTAGGGAGTCAGAAGACTGGGGTTTAGTCCTGCCTTTACAGTGAAATAATGACTTATGTAAGTCTTATAAGTTGTCTTAGCTTGGTATCTTCTTGGGATAGGTTGGCCTAGTTGGTGGAAAAGATATACTTGGAATACTCTAGAATTTCATCATGCAATGTGACTAAAGGATCAATGAAGCCCTTATTGTCTCCCTGTGGGAGCCCCTTTCATGTCCCGCATGGCTCAGAGTTCCAGTTCAGGGTTTGGGTTCTGGAAAAGGGCCGCATACAAATAAAAAGAGACTAGAAAAATATTTAATTTGGCGACAAGGGGGGCCAGGCAGGAGCCCACCTCTAGTGGGAGAACTGCCGCTAGTCTCGGGCCTTGCCATCCCTTTTATTGAGACTATGGGATACACCCATTACCCTTAAGCATGTTTGCGATACTCATAGCTCTTAGGCAGGTAATAAGCGAATTATCATATCAGTAAGGATTTACATGAGTATTTGGTAGGGATGTTGCCTCAGTTACTATTGTCTCAATTAGATAGGGAGTGGTTGGCTCTGACCTTTCAGAGCTTCAAGATTGACCAGCCTTCTACATCTTTCTATTAGGGAGACAATGATCGGTTTCCGGCATCTCCCCAACAAATCCGCCTGGCCTCAGGCTTCCACAGAAGGGTGGTTCTTCAACGAGACCCTTCGGAGCCATCAACTGGTCTCTCTGAGGCTGCCACACACGGAACGTGTTTGTAAATGCGCTCAGGATCATCCACAAGCCATACAAAACTAAGTCCTCGCCGTGACGGACTTCTCTTTCTTACCTTATTTAGTGAGCACTGACTGTGGATTTGCCATTTGGAAGAAGACCTGTGCTAGGACCTAGGGTGGCCGAGTCGGAGGTGGGCACAAAGGTGGTAAGACAAAGTCCCTGCTGGCTGAGGAACTGGCAAGCTGGTGGGAGGGGGAAATGCGCACATGGCAAAACAGCAAAGGCGGATGAATGAAAATGGGTGTGTGTGTGTGTGTGTGTGTGTGTGTGTGTGTGTGTGAGGGGGCATATCTTCAGCACAGCATTCAAACTCTGATGCCTTGGAGAAATAGACTCTTCAGGCTTTAAATTCTGGGTGGAGGCTGCTGAAGTGACTGCCATCTGATGCTCTTCCAAAGTGGCTCTAGTGTCATCACTCTAGCGCCAGGTGGAGACAGGAACAACGGCCGGAAGTTAAAGAGCCCAGGGCGTCCTTTTGGCAGGGCCGAAGCCAAAGCAAACACACTGCCCTCTCCATGATGAAAGGAATCCACGAGGACTCTCTTAAGAAGGAAGGCCGCGGAGCTCCTCAGACTGGGCAGGCAGGAGCGTGGCTCCCTTGGATTCCCCGTAACCCCAATTAAATAGACGAGCGCACAGGTATTTCCAGCAAGGGTTGGTTTCTGCTGGATTATTTCCCCAGAGCTCTTGTTAAATGGTTTCTTCACAGTCACGCGGATAAGTATCTCCTACGCTGATCGGAAATGTTAGTAATCAGTACGTGTTGATGCTCCTCAGTGCTGACTCCCGCTGAGGCGCTGGTAGGAGAAACGCTGCCATTGCCCCACCCCAACAGGAGCTCGTCCCACTGGACCCAAGTGTTTCCCGGAAGTGGCCTCAGCAGCCATGGCCGGGCGGACTGGCGGCTGGTCACAGCACTGACGTAGCACCGCAGTCTGACCAGGAAGGAAGGGGTCACATTGCCAAGTGCTAGAGAAGTCTTTGTGGAGGAAGATGGGCGCTTCAGAAACATCCATGAGCATACTCATGCGTCTCACTTATGTATTCACGCAACAGTTATTGAAAACTACCGAGGACCAGGCTGGGGGGCGGTGGCCTATGGCTGTTTCAGGCAATCCAAGCAGGTGACTGGCTGATGAGTCCCAGAGGGGGACTGGTTGGCATTCAAAGGCAGAGACTAAATTCATTCTTTGCCTGGCTCGTGGGAGAAGGCGTTTCCATGGTGTGATTTAAGACGACAAACATTTTTTCTGAACGGAGCAGATAACAGGAACAGGAGAGTCCCGCCAGTGATTCAGACTCGCTGGGTTAATGTAACGTGCACACGCAGTTTGGGACAGTGAGGAACTGGAGACGGAGGCAAAACCACTCAGCAGCACCAGCTATCCCTGCAGGAGCCTGAGAGACGCTCGTTTAAAAATTTGCTAACACAGTCCACTTACGCACAGAACAAAATGAAACAGCAAAAGCAAGCTTACTGTACAAACCCACAGTCACAGACCGCAAATGCACTAAGTGACTCAGATGAAATTTGTTCTCATCCTATGGTTTCCCAAGAGGATACAGCAGTGCTTATCAAGAGGGTTAGGAGCTGTGGGACCCAGCCAGCCGTGAGGCCTGCGGCTGCTGCTGCTGAAGGAGTGAAGAGCGAGCCAGATCAGGAACTTTCCTCAGAGGGAAAACGGAAGCTGCAAACTTCCAGATCTCACCAGGTAATTTCCCACTTTCAGGGTAAATTCCACTCCGGTTTCCACTGGCTTTCTGTCACCCTCCACTGCTTTCCGATAGTAAAAGAATGTTCCCTGGTTATCTCTGGGGTTTGGTCTCACCACGCTACTTGGTCTTTACAAAAACCTAATCTCCACAGTCAACCTTTTCCAGAGAATTCTGTGACACGGAAGGCCTCCCTTGAACTCAATGAGCGGACATACCCTGCTCTGAGAGGACGTACACGCATAGGCACACGCTTGACCTTCAGGGCCCACATGCAGCAAGCAGATACCCACACAAAGGCGGGGCCCTGTGGCCACCCAGAGCGGAGGGGACTGGGCCATGGAGGCATCGCTGGGCCTGACAGCAGTTCCCCCCCGCCCCTTCCTCAGTGGTTTCCTGGATGGAAGCTGCATGCGGAACCAGGTGTCAGGGCCACTGTTGACCTTCCTATGACCTGGACGAACATGGATGTTGGGAGTTCAACCAAATGGTCTCTTATGGAGTGTGGGTTTCCCTGCTTCTCAAGCATGTTCTCGTCTTCACAAAGTCCTGGAGCTAAAGCAACACTCTCTAGTTGTGATCTGTAGGCTCACAGACAGGAGGGACACGGGGGCAGGAGGGACCCGCGGACAGGATGGCCACCACCTGGCTGTTAGAATCACGGCTCTAGAAGGCTCTAGGCAAGCAGCCCAATGAAAGACTTCTTTCTGCCTTAAGGAGGGTGTCGCCTGATGGAACCCTCTGCCTCACATTAACATCAACAGCAGTAACAGACTGTCCTCTCCTGGAGGCAGGAGCTGATCACTGTGTTGTCTAAATATTATGGTCCTGAGATGCTGACCCTCCAACTGTGGACCTGGGGGTGGCCAGATACAGCAAAAGCAAGCAAACAAACAAGAACAGGAAGTGCAGTTAAATGTGGATTTAAGATAAACAAGGAATCATTTTTTAGTATAAGTACCCGCTGCTTCTCTTACAGCTGTTACATGGAAACATGGTTTGTCATCCATCAGCAATTCACTTATTTTAAATATATATATATATATTTTATTGATTTTTTACAGAGAGGAAGAGAGAGGGATAGAGAGCCAGAAACATCGATGGGAGAGAATCATCGATCAGCTGCCTCCTGCACACCCCCTACTGGGGATGTGCCCGCAACCAAGGTACATGCCCTTGACGGGAATCGAACATGGGACCTTTTGGCCCACAGGCTGCAATTCACTTTTACCCCAGGGCCCCATTCAGTGCCGCCAAAGGGGATGGCCCTCTGGCCCAGGAAGCCGCACTCCAGGGAGAGGAGCCCGAGGGTGGGATCATCCCGGTCTCAATCCTGGGAGGAAGGAGGCCCCAGCTGAGGGGCCCAGCTCACACGCCACCCACAGCCACCAGCTGGCCTGCCCTTCCACAGCTCCCTAACTACAATATTTAGCTGCATCAGGAGCTTTCCCAGGAGTGCCTCTGTAATTATCCCTTTGTTAATTGCCACAACATCCTGTTGAGGTTGGTGAGTATTTCTACTGCCTTGTGTTGCAATCAAGTGGGCAGGGCCGAGAAGGGGGGCTGACTCCCGGGCGGCCCAGGGAGAGCCTGGCGGGCAGCAGAGAGCCCAGACAAAGCCAGAGGAGAGGAATGAAGACACGCTGAAGCCCCTGGAGGCTCCACATTCCACACAGCCCTGTTCTTGCTAAACAACAGCGCCCAGAACAGCCTCCTGAATGGTGAGACGATCTGTTTCCGGTGTGGTCAGTCACCCAGGTTGCTGTACTTTGTGGCGACAGCCCTTAAAGACTAGTACAGCCCTAACGGGTTTGGCTCATTGGATAGAGCATCAGCCTGCGGACTCAAGGGTCCCGGGTTGGATTCCAGTCAAGGGCATGTACCTTGGTTGCAGGCACAACCCCTGTGGGGAGTGTGCAGGAGGTAGCTGGTCGATGTTTCTCTCTCATTGATGTTTCTAACTCTCCCTCTCCCTTCCTCTCTGTAAAAAAAAATAAAATTAAAAAAAAATCAATAAAATATACTTAAAACAAAAAACAAAAACAACAAAAAACTACTATAATGCCAGACAAATAGTATCACTTTCTCTGCGGATAAACTCAGAGAAACAACATCCCTAAGACCCATCCTGCCCCTCAGACATGACTCAGTGGCCCCTCAGGGGACACCGCTCACGGACCCCTTCTCTCCCATCCTCCCCACCTCAGTCCCTCTCTACCTCTTTTTTTTTTTTTTTCTGAGGGGAAAACACCAGTTTCTTCATCTCTTTGTCTGTGCAGAACAGGTTAGCTCTGTAGCCACTGGCCTCTGTCCTCAGAGGCAGCTGTGTGGCTTATCAAAGGAGTGAAGGCTTCTTTGTAAGGAAATTCATGAAGATTCACACAGATAACTGAGCATTTAACTGTCCTTTAGCAGCTACTAAAAAAAAATACAAATTATTAAATGATTGCAACTTGCAGGATACAAGTGGAAAGTCGAGGTTATCTTCCCTTACATTAGGGGAAACTGAGTCTCAGGCAGGTTAAGCAATTTGACCAACATGGAGCCACGGTTTGAGCCTACAACTGTCTGATTTCAAACCCTTCCTTTTAACAACATTACCAAGTTGACTTTAAAATTTGTAGCCTTGTAAATATTTGGAGGGACTTGCCGAATTTTCCGTATTCCTCCTATAATTTTAATATTTAATAGATTTGCTGGCTGTAAGTAGATATGAGACACTTAAAGAAAATTAGAATGGTGAATCCATATCTCAGTTATTATTAATAGCATGTTTTCACACTTGATAATGAAAGTAATAATTATTATTGGGTTGAGCCTACAAGCCTGCAAAGCAATTCTAGTAAATTTGTAGACAGTTTCTTGAATAATCAGTTTATTGTGTTATACCTTAAGCTTTGGGGAAAGAGAGAGATCAAACATAGGCATGTTCACAAATTTTCTTTTAAACCCTTTCAATAATAATTTTCTTTCAAATGCAAATTTGGTACTGCCTGCGACTCAGACATCCTGTGACATTCTTAGCCAAATAAAACAACAGACCACTCAGTTATAAGAAGTCTTTTCTGCCAAACTGCGTACCCATTTAGCTCTGGCTTAAGCTGACGGAATTTCTGAGCCTGAGTCACTAACCCAAATGAAGCCTGGGTGAGGGAAATTCCTGTTTCACTGAAGCAGCAAACTCGAAGCTCCTGCTATGAGCACGCCCTCCGGCCCCTCCGCGTCTCCGGCGAGCGAACAGTGAGCCTCTGTCCCCTCCTGCTCCGGGAGCTGCATCCCAAACCGCCCTCCGCCCCCTCTCCGACACTCTCTGCACTGAGCCGGCCTGAGGGGCGGGGGAGGGGTTCTCTCACACTCTTGTCCGCATAAATCAACAATCTCAAGGCCCTGGACGGCGTGCAAGTACCATTAGCCAAGTGAAGATCCTGCAGAAACACACAGAGGACGCTGAACCCAGGGCAGGCTCCGGGTCTGGAACTCGCAGGCCTAACGCAAAATGCAATCGCAGGGCCCCTTGCTCAAAGACGATGGAGCTTTCAGACTGCTCTCTCCCCCTGCTACCTGTCATCCGGCCCTTCCTCCCCCCATGTTTACTCAGTCACCAGGTTCCACTGAAACTGTCACCTCGTTAGCGTGCACGCCCCTGTTCCCCTGTGCTCTCAAGATGTTTCTCACTTCCGCCACTTCTTCCCACCCGCTCTGCTCTCCGCAGCCCGCCCTGCCCGCGGAGGGGCCCTGACCACCCTGTGGGTGAGCCTTGTGGGGACGTCTCATTGCTTTTGGTGGAAGGCCCCGGACCAGAACATGGACCTCCAGCCGGTCCCTTCTGGCCTGCCGCCGTCTCTGGCACCTGCAGCTCGTGCCCCCGCCTCCCTGGCCTGGGTGGTTAGCCTTCCTGGTCTTCCTCCATGCTGCCCCTCAGACGGGCACCTCCAGCGCTGAGCCTCCTCGCAGGCGGCCCCGAGGCTGGGCCACTCACCTGCCTCTCTGGTCAGGTCTTGGCTTAGGTACAACGTCCTCAGGAAACCTCCCCTGCTTCCCACTAGGAGGGGTGCCCTGGCTGCCCACCCCACGCACTCTCTCTGCTACTTGGCACCACGTGTCACACTCACTCTGTGTACCTCCTGCCCACAGAGGGGCCTGACTGCCATAGAGACCCTAGAAGCACCTGTGGATGGACTCCAGGCTCTGCCATAACGCCAGCATCATGCAGCAACGGAACTACTGTCCATACGAGGAAACATGTTTGCTGTGGCTGCTGGTGCGGAAGAGGCCATAGAACTCCAATGTTCTAAGCAGCCGTGGCTCTGGTGAATGGCCAGGGACCCACCTGACCAAGGGCTGCCTGCTGCCAGCATCCGCTGCCGGTGGGCATCCCATGTGGTTTAAAAGGTGCCATTCTGAGATTCTGGTGTTGTTGTTGTTGTTTTTTTTTTTTAAATATATATTTTATTGATTTTGTACAGAGAGGAAGGGAGAGAGACAGAGAATTAGAAACATTGATGAGAGAGAGTCATCAATCAGCTGCTTCTTGCACACCCTCTACTGGGGATATACCCGTAACCAAGGTACATGCCCTTGACCAGAATCGAACCCGGGACCCTTCAGTCGCCAAGCCGACGCTCTATCCATTAAGCCAAACCGGTCTCGGCTGTTTTTTTTTTTTGTTTTGTTTTGTTTGTTTGTTTTTGTTTTTAATTCCTTCTCTATTTTTCTAGTTTGTCATAATACATACATATATTTCTCTGATAACCACAACGAACCACCCTTCCCCAGCAAATTTTGCTTTTAAAAAACAAAGTACCAGGCTAGAGGAATTTCCTATCGGGGTTTATTTATTTTTGCAGATGTATTTCCTTCGGCTGGAAAGGGGAACCCGCGCCCTTACTGTTCCACACGTGACAGGAGAAAGGGTGAGGAAGGTAGTATGGTGCCCGTTAACAAAATTAATATTCTCCTAAGACATTTATATAAAAGTAAGAAAGCAAACACAGCCCAGAAGCTAGGCCCTGAGTGCTGCTGATCCTGGGAACGGGGTTTCTGCTTGGAGGCCCTGAGCTGTGCGACCAGGAAGGCAATGCCTTCTCTCCCAAGGCCATGGCCGTTCAAAGCATGGTTCCGGGCCTCACCAGACTGTCTGCCTGGCATGGAAGAAGGCCAGGGAAACTAAAACACCCAGGGCCAGGGAGACAGGGCACGAGCTGAAGGTGCCAGAGAAGGAAGTGGGAGAGTAGGGCGGTCTTTAAGCCTTACTTCCTTCTCTGTATTTGTCTTCTGCTGTCTAGGTAAGAAAGGAAAAGAAACAACATTTAAGAAAGGTCTCTGGGATGGAGTCAGGTGTCTAGGAAAGCGAAAGGGTTCAATGTACGTAAGGCAGGGCAGACCATTGATGGGGTGACCGACCATCTCAGTTTGCCAGAGACTGAGGGACGTCCTGGACCCAGGGCTTGCAACGGAGATGGCCCTGGACAAACCCGGATGAGGTGATCCCCTGGCCACCTGACAGCTTGTGAGACAGGGGATGTTCCCTGCAGGGCGCTCTCAGACAGGAAGTTCGGACAGCTCCCCCGGTGGTGGCCTGTGGCTCAGCATCTCTCCCCTAGACTCCACCCAGGAACTCAGAGCACATCTTTCAGGGCACATTAAATATATATTGATTTCAGAGAGGAAGGGAGTGAGAGATAGAAACATCAATGATAACAATCACCAATTGGCTGCCTCCTGCACACCCTCTGGGGATTGAGCCTGCAACCTGGGCATGTGCTCTGACCAGGAATCGAACCATGACCTCCTGGTTCATAGTTCAATGCTCAACCATAAGCCATGCTTGCCAGGCTCTTGTAGAGGGCACTTTTGAGAATCAACTCTGCTTACAATTGGGAATCCAGACCATTCTTTTATTTCTATAAAGTCACTTCTTATTTTTCCTACAATGAAATCCCTTTAACTTTTGTTTTAAAATAGTTTGTGATTAAAGAGAAAATGGGATCCTGGTATGAACGGAATGTTAGATACGTTTGAACTGCCAAAACTGTTCCCTTTAAGTTGCACAGAATGCAAATTTCAGTTCCTAAAAAAACCCGCAAATAAGGTAGTAAATGCTCAGGGAAGGAGGTCTGATTTATCTCTTTCCCTAAAATGATGACCCGGTAGGAACATTGCTGATGGAGGAAAAACACGTCAGGGTTCATGCTAACTCAGAGACATGCTGCAAAGCAGCCACAAGGACGAATCCGTTTCTGCTGAAGTGGGCGGGAGACCTGAAGGGCAGGGAGCGTCCTAGCGAGAGTTGCCATGGAAATAACGAGCTCTGGCACCCCATCACACACGACGTCCAGTGTTCCCAGCACTCCAGGAGCGCACGTCGGTGGCATCCGGGTTCCACAGGGAGGCTAAGTGGCCCGGGGGCAGGCCTCAGGTCTGGCCGCCTCCAGCCAGCAGCACCCTGGCTGCGTTTCTCTTTCTTCACAGTTGGAAAAAGTCTATTTTCCTCCTGTCTTCCCACACCCATGCAGGACTGACCGGTCAGAGCTAGGGAGTTAGACTGCCCGAGAGCTGAACTCCTGCAGCCGAGTAAGAGAGACGACACAGAAGCTGCTCTTTACTTTTGAGAAAGATTCTCTTAATTTCCCCTTTTATTTAGGGAATTATTATTTTTTTTTTTGTAGAGAGCACCTGGGAAGGCACATGAGCTAACTGTCTGCTGAGTCCAGTGGCGTCAGCCAGGCCACGTTCTGGAAACATACCCTGCCAGAGGCAGGTATGTTGTCAGCCTGACCCTTAGCTCCGGTGCCAGGGCGTGGGTTTCATTATCTAAGTTCAGCCAGGAGCAAGGAACAGACGCACTTTTCCGGGCTGAGCCAGGAGTGACAATTACAGAGAAGCCACAAGAATGAAGAATTGCAGCTTGATCATAAACACGATTTCACATAATTTCCTTTGTCTTAAACTCTAGTAACACTTCCTGGAATCATGCTGTATCTAATTAACACGCTGCATCAGCTTTGGTCACTGTCTCTCCATCAGAGGGCAGCTGTCCCACCTGGTCCCAGCTTTCCCTACTGTCTCTGTGACTCTTTCTTTTTCTCGATCCCCTGTCGCCCGTACTCAGGACTCCTGTCCGCTCTCTAGTCGTGCTGGTTGTGGACCAAAAGAGAAATACCTATAGCTCTTTACGAAGAACTTTCCCGTCCATTGGGAAGAGAAGGAAGAGCAATAGCAGCAATGACAGTAACAGTAATAATACAAGTGCCTGTCATGTGGGACTTGTCACATGCTGAGTGCACGGGCCTATATATATATATATTTTTTTTTTTTTTTCTAATTTTTAAAACAGTCCAATTAGGACCCAGGCTCTGAGAGGCGACTGGACTGGGACTTTATGGCAAGGCTCACCCCAAAGTTCCAGCTTTTCGAACTGGATCACATTATTATTTTTGAGTTAATTTCTCTAGCTTACGGTTTAGGAAACTAAGAATCAAAGAGGCTAAAGGACTTGCTAAGTTCCCGTTCTTGGCACAAACAGGGTCTCTGCAGGAATAACTCAGAGCCAGAGTCTACGAGACGCTGCAAGGCTTTTGATGTTAAATCAGCCCAGAACCCCAAGCCCCATGGAATGGTGTGACTCTGAAATCAGAATTCGTACCGGAGAGCTTTCTGTGGTAGGGGTCAGGAGACACCCAGAGTGAAACAAACAAGGAGAACGGAAGTTCTCGGGACTGTCACACAGACTCAGGAATGAGCCTGCAGCTGGACCCTGGGACGGACTGGCACCAGCCTGGGGTGAAATCAGGGCTTTCTCTGGTTTCTGTGGACCGATGTCCCCTGTCCCTCAGGGTGAGAAGTGGGGGAGGAGGAGAGCGAGTGGAAGAACATGGTCCCTGGCTGCTCCCGAGCTGGCACATTTCAAGTCCAGCTAATGGGAAGGATTTCTTTGTTCCATTCCGTTTTCCTGGAGAAGGGCCGGTGGCTGGCTAAGCCTGGGCAGGGAGGGCACCTACAAGCTTTAAATAGGAGGCCGGGACCCAGGATGGGCAAGGCCGGGCCAACCCTGGACGCCCTCATCCCTGCCAGCTGGACAGATGACCTGGTAGGTGCCTGTGTGTATCCCGGTGTCAGACTTTTTAAAAGTCGGAATGAAGCATTATGGCAACACCCCGACAAAAACCACAATACAGTGAAACAGTGCCGGAGTTCATAAACAGATAGTTAAGTATTTGTTTCATTAAAACCTTCCAGAAAAAAAAAAAGGTATGTGTACTGTACTATAAATATTGTCTTTGTTGTTGTGATCAATTCTTCTCTTTTAGCTTATTTTTAAAAATCTTACCATGATAGTTTAGTGGGGAATGCGCTAACAGAGGCCCCGTCAGCTATGCGGATGGTCCTGGGACCTTCCCTAAATATTTTTGGCACGAAGGAGTCCGCCACGATAGATTTTCCTGGCCCGAGGCCCCTGGCGAACAGTTATTACGGTCTTTCTGCAGAGAGTCGGGATGGAACGTTAGCAGATGTGAACTGTTTGGCCCAGGATGGCGGGTGGACGCTGCCCAGTCTAACCCAAGCCCGTTCTGTCTGGAAAATCACTGAGCGACATTCAAATGATAAACAAATCCAAAGGTCGATCCGAAAAGGCTTATGACTCCAGGCCTCCCCCCGCTGGCCCCTCTGCAGAAATCTACAGCACAGGTTTCTGCGCAGCCTGTGTGAAGTGGATTTGGGTAATTTCCATGCAAATCTCAAGGCACTTGGCATCTGCAATTGCGTTTTGCAAGAGGATCGGGCGGAGCACAGACTACAGTTGAGCGTTGGAGGCAGGAGCTGTAGCTTTCTGACACGTGGCTGCTTCGCTCCAGACAGAGCAGAGAGAGAGAGAGACAGAGAGCCGTCACCCTTGGCCTCCAGGAGGAAGTGCCAGCCTCCCCCTCCCAGCCCCGCCCCCGGCCTCGCTCTGGAGCCCACCTCTATGTCAGCACGTGACTCATCGCCAGCGCAGGGAAAAACAGGCTGTGTGGGAAGGTGCCATGTGGTGACACATCGGGGTTTTTTCTGCCTTCCACTGGGTAACCCGGACCTTATCGTCACATGCTCGAGGTGGAAATGTGACGTAACTAAACTGATTTACAAAAGCCACACACAGAAACCAGTGTGACTGCTTTAGCCTCGGTGTGGTTAAGGTTCACTTCCTCTGCACACACGCCATTCAGTGGAGGCTTTGAGCTCGGCCTGGGGGAGGGGGCGGTGGTGCAGAGTCTGCTTCTGATCACAGCGCTGGCTTGCCGTCACTGCTCCTGCGGTGCATGCTCCCCTCCCCCCGGTTTTACCAAGGAGAGGCCTCTGTGGCCTCCATTCAGCGGAGGCTGTGCTCCTCGGCCTCCACTGGCCACTCCGATGGGGAAGCGAATGGACAGGAGCAGATTAATGATGTGGAAACAGGCAGAGACGGCCCAGGGAAGGGACACACCTCTGAGGGGATTTTAGATCCAGAATGTCAGGGTGAAAGGATCTTGATTCAGTGCAGCAACCGGCTCACAAAGGGACCCAAACAGGCCTGTGTTTGCATCGTGCGAACGCAGGACGTTAGCCGGCAGCCTGATGGCTCCGTGTGTCCATCTTCAGAAAGAGGCCAAGGCGAGGTCCGCGAGCCGCATGCCCGCTCTGCCGTCTTCCTCGGCCGAGGAAGCCGTGCCTGGCGGGAGGCTGGCTGATGTCAGAGGCTTTCCATGTGGAGAACAAGCAGCCCGCGGCTGGGCCGTTGGTGCAACCAGAAACGTAATGAGGCCGATCCTAAATCTGCTGGTAATTCTCCGGAGGCACCAGGCCCTGTTTCCTCACGTGCGCATTTTTCTAGGAGAACATGTCACGTGACCTCCCCTCGGTGTTTCCAGGAACGGCCAGGAAGGCGGACAGGTGCACAGACGGGGGGTGGCTGATGCAGAAGGTGGATGCCTCCGGGAGGGAAGCTCACTTGGTATCTCTCCAGGTTGGTGGCTCCTGGCCTGACCCACGGCTGGGGCAGCCATCTACACCTGGGACGAAGCTGATGGTGTGCCCCTTCCCATCTGTCTGCGCCGGCACAGACGGACCTCGAGGGGGTCATGCTAAGTGACATCAGTTGGACAGAGACAGACAAATCCCATGTGATTTTACTTACATGTGGAATCTAATGAACAAAACTAACAGCAACATAGACCCAGACTCACAGGTACAGAGGGGAGGAGGCGTTGGGAGGGCTGGGCGAAAGAGATGAAGGAATTAAGGGGTACACATTGGAAGTTACAAAATAGTCACAGAGATGGAATGAGAGTTTAGGCCGGTGGTCGGCAAACTCATTAGTCAGCAGAGCCAAATATCAACAGCACAACGGTTGAAATTTCTTTTGAGAGCCAAATTTTTTAAACTGAACCTTCTTCTAATGCCACTTCTTCAGAATAGACTCGCCAGGCCGTGGTATTTTGTGGAAGAGCCACACTCAAGGGGCCAAAGAGCCGCATGTGACTCACGAGCCGTATTTGCCAACCACAAGTTTAGGAAATATAGTCAATAATATTGTAATAATTGCTCGAAATATAACGCAGCTGGTTTTAAATATATGGGGCCAGGCGTGTACCTGAAATACCAGCGGAACCACTCCGTAAAGCACATGACTGTCTAACCACCACGCTGCCTGGCGGGAACGGATGCAGAATAACACCGAATGTACACTGCAGTTGCGGAAAGAGGCCTGTTCTCCTCCCCTCTCGGCACGCTCTGTCTGTGGAGCACTCGTTTGCAGGGAGCAGTCTTTTGTACCGATCTGTCTCCTGCCATCAGTCCCCCCCCAGTCCACAGAGGAGGCTGCAGAGCTGTGTGAACAGCCCGCTCATCCGGGAGGGTCCGGCTGAAAGCACCGGGTGGAGGAGCCCCAGTCTCCGCCCCCCCCCCCCCCCCCCCGCCCCCGGCATCCCAGAGGGCAGGCGGCCCATGCCCCGGCGGGGGGGAGGACTGGCACCCCGCCACCAGCACCCCCGTGCCGGCGTCGGCAGCCTTCAGAGCCCACGGCCACTCGTTCTCAGGTCATGGCGAGAGAGCCTGCCACACACCGCAGAGCGGCGGAGAGGGCCGAGGGCATGGTGTGCTCACAACGCAGCTCTGAATGAGCCGCAGCCCGGTCCTCACAGAGCTTCTTCCGACGAAATGGTGTCACCATCCGCCCCGTGACCCAAGCCAGAGCCCGGGAGTCACCCTTCACGCCTGCCTCACCCGCAGCACTTAGCTACACTCATTGGCCGGTAAAGCTGATCCCCCACTTCCTGAACCAGCCTTCCCGCCCACCAGCCTCTCTGCTTAGGCCCTCGGCGCCTCTCCCCTGGGCTCTGCAGGAAGCCCTCCCCACCACCACCCCCACCCCGCCCCGGGCCTTCCTTCCAGAGACTTCTGCGTTCCAGCCCTTTCTCTGCAATGCTGGCATGATATGTTTGACATCACATTTATGATATTATTTTCCTGAGTAAAATGCCCCCAAAGGCCTTCACAGTCTTCAGAACAAACGTCTCTGCTCCTTGGCATGACATAAAAGGCCTCTATGTGACCTGGTGCCCTGTCCACCTCCCTGTCCACCTCTTCTTTGATTGCCTGCTCCTCCTACTCAACCTTCCAAACTGGTTCTGATGCAAGTTTGCCAACAGGGCTGAGCAGCAGCCATTGCAAAACCAGGGAAGGGTGCCACTGGCACCTGTGGCCATGCAGACGATCGTGCCCATCACCCGGCCCAGGGTGGCACATGACACAGCGCCATGCAAGCCACCCCCGGGCTGCTGCTGTCCTTCCTCCTGCCAGTGTGCTCGGCCCTCCCACTCTGCATCCGGTGACTCTTCTCCATCATGGCCGTGACATACCATCCTGCAATCATGTGTGTATTCGTCCCCACGCTTCTTAGGAAAATGAGCTGTTAGAGGAAGTGTGTCCCTGACAAGGAGGCGTGCAGGGCCCCCAGGAAGTGAGTGAGTAAGGGGCCTTTCCTGGTAAAACCGGGGGAGGGGTGCATGCACTGCAGTGACCTGGCTCAGGGGATAGACGCCGAGGGAGCCCTGGTGCTGACATTGCCCTGGAGTGAGGCTCGGGCACCTCATCCACAAAGCAGCTCCTCCACACGATGGTGCCAGGCTTAAGAGTGGAGTGTCAGGCCCGGGCACATGGGCCGCCCCTGGCAAGTATTTGAATGAGAGGGTGTTTGTAGGCGCTAAGGTTGCTTCTGTGTTGTTTTCACAGTTCACTTCTCTGCTCTCCCTCTCACCGGGCTGTTCGTTCCCTTCATCTTCCTGATTTTTTTCCAGAGAGGTGGCATAGTCCTGGTGCTGTGGGTATTTTAAATCGCTGGCTCTTGGGGCCGGGCGGGGCTGGTGTGTGTGTGTGTGTGTGTGTGTGTGTGTGTATAGGAGGTTGGGTGTAAAAGATGGACAGCTATTCCAAGATCTGGAGTGGTGATGTGTGATGTAATGTCTCTCTCTCTCTCTCTCTCTCTCTCTCTCTCTCTGTCTCTCTCTCTGTCTCTCTCTCTCTCTCTCTCTTTCACACACACACACACACACACACACACACCAGCTGAAATCCAAGGGGAAGGATGCACAGAGCATCTGGATTATCTGGTCACTCCCAGCAGCTGTAGGGCCTGGAGCCTGGCCTCATTTGCACCTTGGCACCACTTCCTGACAGGCTGGATCCCTGTGGCCACGCCCCCTACTGGCTGTGTTGGCTGGGCCCAAAGTGCTGGACTCTGTTGCCCTCTGGGGATCAGGCCGGATTCCCGGTGAGGACTTTCTTGTTGGCAGGCTTCTCTCCTGCCTGCGTGCTCTTAGAAACTACAGGGGCAGAAAGGTGGTGCCTGTCCTCAAGGTCCGATGCCCACGTTCCAGGAGCGAGAAACTGCAATCATGTCAGAAAAATGTAAAGGAGGAGTGAAAACCGGAACTCTCAGTGCAGGGACACGGAGTTTCTGTGCCTGCAGATGACAATGGGTGATGGCGAGGGACTGTGTGTATGGGGAGCTTGACGTACACTGCCTCAGTTGGCCCTTTCAGCCACTCCAGAGAGGACGGCAGTGATGAAATAGAGCAGACGTTCTGCTGGGGACCGGTGCTGCTGTCATCAGATGTGACTACTGACAACTGTCTTGTCAGTCAGCTGATGCTGCATCTCATCTGAAAGGTCACACTTGAAACGAAGTCTAGTTTCACAGGAAAAAAACTGCAGAGATGACTCACGAAGCACCAGCGGTTTCTACCCCCTCCCCGCGTGTCTCCGAAGATCAAAGAGCAGCGGTGGGCAGATGGCGAGGATGGAGAGACACCTTGTGGGTAAAATTCAACGTCGGTCTCCAACCGCGATCCTAGAAATTAGGAAAGGATATATGTAGGATCAAAAGCATTTGGCTTTATTTCCTCATAGGAATAGAAAACCAAAGTGATTCTGAAGCAGTGTTTTATTTTCAAAGGCAAAACAACTTTTTTTTTTTTTTCCCCAAGCAACCTCTTTTAACTTCCTTATATTTAAGCTGAAATCCCAGCGCTATTGGTATGTGACAGCCTACTTGAGTAAGTTAGATCGAATAGTGGAATAAGGTCCTTCTCCCCCACCCCCCCGCCCTTTAGTCTTTGAGGCAACAAACAAACATGAGGCTCTAGAGGTGATGAATGTATGGCTTCGCCGCTGGACACGGATCCCCTTGTGGGTTTATTTAACCTCTCTGCATTTCACATTCTCTATTTGGGAGGCTGTAACCTCCACCACCTTCTTCCTCAGGATATGGAAAGATAAATGCGGTAATGTATCTAAAAGCATTTTGCAATATCGAGAGGAAAAATACTGCCGAATGCCAGGCCACTGTTAATGTGATTTTAATAACTTCTCCCAACTGTTAGGATGCTGACAGCGCAATGGGACATCTTAATTTGTTTAAAATTTTCCATTCTGCTCCTTCAACTCTCAGGAGAAAGGCTCCGTGAACATGAGAAATGAGAATTATCAGCTACCGGCCGAATGTTCTTTAAAGCTCAAGGTTTTACACGGGACAGAGACAAGGTTGCGTTGAGTGAGGGGTGTTCTTATTTTTACATTGGTGTTTGCACAGCCTAAGTCAAGGACAGACCCTTTCTTTCTTTATTTATTTTTTATTTTTTTAAATATATTTTATTGATTTTGTACAGAGAGGAAGGGAGAGAGATAGAGAGTTAGAAACATCGATGAGAGAGAGTCATCAATCAGCTGCCTCTTGCACACCCCCCACTGGGGATATGCCCGCAACCAAGGCACATGCCCTTGACCGGAATCGAACCCAGGACCCTTCAGTCCCCAAGCCGACGCTCTATCCATTGAGCCAAACCGCTCCCGGCCAGACCCTTTCTTTAAAGCAAACAACGCTTACAGATATCGAGGTCAACCTAAATTGCTTTTTAAATATGAATAAACTAAAATGAGGTACAGAGCCTTAGACTGCTAGATCTAATTACAAATCCGAGATACGTTTACAAATTAGATAAAAACAAAATGGCAAACCCAAGAAAAGTCAGGCTAATAACATTAATCTGATGGATGATGTTGTTTTGTTGAAATAAAAATAAAGTAAGTTGGGTTTGACGCTATAAAGAACGAAACTCTTGCTTGGTTCTCTGTGGTCAGGGTTTCAGTTCTCGATTCAGGCTGTGTGGGTTAAATCCCAGCTCCGCCTCTTACCAGCTGTGTGACGGTGGGCACGCTAGTTAACCTCTCTGAGACAAGAATAGCACTCAGCTCGGAGTTCAAGTAAAGAGGAAAGACAGCGACATCTCTCAGTTACTTCCCGTGGTGCCTCGTACAGAATAGCTGCTCACAGACATCAACCCCTCTTTTTGTTCTGGGTTGGGACATGCTTTCTCATAGGCCATCTTTATTCTGTGTTTTGGAGAATATATTTTCTCAGAGTTCATCTTTCAAATAACAGAAATATTTATTCATCTAATCCCAGTGAGTCTTTGGTTCCCTCCAAAAAGCTGCAGAAATGTCTGCTGCTGGTTACCCACCCACCCGGTGAGGCCCCTCTTCCCTCCCCCCTTTCCTGCAGGCTCCTCCTCACCCTTAGCCTTCCCCTGGGACAGTGGTCGGCAAACTCATCAGTCCACAGAGCCAAATATCAACAGTACAACGATTGAAATCTCTTTGGAGAGCCAAAAATTTTAAACGGAAACTTCTTCTAACACCACTTCTTTAAAACAGACTCGCCCAGGCCGTGGTATTTTGTGGAAGAGCCACCCTCAAGGGGCCAAAGAGCCGCATGTAGCTCGAGAGCACCAACGATGGCCCGGAGGTATCGGTTGATCTCCGCTTGGCAGGAAGAGTCACTTCCTAAAAACATTACCCCGTGGGCAGAAGCACGCCCCCTCGATGCCTGTTAGGCCAAGGCCATGCTGAGCGGGTGCCTGGTGACAACTCAGCCAAGTGACTGTCCCTGCGACTGCCCAGCACCTGCCTCCTGGGCGAGGCCCACAGGTATTTTTAATGATGACTTTTAAAGAGAAACAACTGGGCCACCAATATATATACTAAGCCCACCTTAAAATACATCAACTTGTAGGCATAACGCTCCTCACCTGTTTTCAGGGGTTCATAGAAGCATTATGTGAGATATTGATAATGATAAATTAAATCGTAATTCCCAGTACATCGGATCCCTGGGGACCCCTGGAGGGTGCCATTTACCCATTCCAACACATGGCGCATTTTTATGGACTCCTGCTTTGGATTCTGTCTCTGTGTGTCTGTGCTCCGACACACAGGAGAACCGGGGCTGTGAGTTTAGGAAGGAGTCACAACACATTTATGCCACATTGTGTTCAAGCAACAGGACTGAAAAGTCTCCCCTGCACTTACTTGTTTTTGTGCTTTCAAAGTGTGCCTGGAGGAGGAATAAAAGGGTCATTTTGGACCAAGGAACTGGCTAGGCCGGAGCAGTTCCGGATGCAAAAAGCCTCCTTGGTCCCCACCCAAGCACGGGACACTGTCATTCATTCATTTGTTCACTCCCCTGCCCCTCTTGTCAGAACACCTTTCGTTTTCTCGTCCTTGGGTTCCCCCTCCTCAGCTCGGGCCAGTGACACAAGCCAGCCTCCCTCCAGACAGCACGGAGGAGCCAGACTTTCCGAGTCAACTTCTCCTCTTGGGATCAGACAGCGCGGGAAGGGTCAGTCCTCTGTGCTCGGATCCACAGACCCCGGAGGGAACAGCATCACTGACTGTGCGGGAAGGCCGCCCGCGGAGGAGTTTGTCGGTTTGGAGAAGGAAGAAACGCTTCTGCAGCCAGCTGGGCAAGCCAGGCCCCGACCTGCAGGCTGCCCCACACGGCCGTTTCCCTGCACCCGAGCCTTCACAGACACCGGGCTGCGGCTGTGCTAATTGCTGCTGCTAAGTGAGCACCCGCTCTAGACCGGGCTGTGGACCCATTTGATTTCTACTTCTCACCACAGCCTCGCCAGGAGGCAATGTGCCACCCCCGGCAGAGGAAGGGGGCAGAGGCTCAGAGAAGTCTGAAACGTGTCCAAATCACTCAGTCCACAGAGAAAGAGGGCTTTGCACGTAGCTCTGCTCGGCTCAGAGCCCGCTCGCCTTCCACCACTTTACCTGTGCTTGTTGCACTGGCCAGGACCCTCCGGGAGCCACCCGGCCGGCATTCCGAGCGATGCTGACCACGGGCCGGATTCGGGAGCCCCTGGGTTTTACCCGGCGCTCCGCCCAGCTCATCTCATTCCACGTGACCTTGGTTTGCCCTCTGGGAAAGGAGTAGCCGACCACACTCACCTGAACCACGTTTCTTCACGAGTGTGTCTGCTGCCACGTCTCCGGAGCCAGGCGCCACGAGCCCAGGGCTGTCCCCAGCCAAATGGGGCTTCGTCACCACCTTTCCTGCTCCCACCGCCTCCGATCCACGATCACGCGCTTTCCGACTCTCTCCTCCCCACCGACCGCCCCCCTCCGCGCTGCCCTTAGCTGTCCGTCTCAACTCGGACGCGGCTGGCCTGCCTTTTCTCTCCCCGCTGCTCTTTCGTTCCAAGTCACAGCCTCTGCGAAACGTCTCCCAGTGTGCAGGCACGGGGCCTGGAGGGTAACAGCACTGCCATTGCTGGGAGCCACGGCCGGCAGGAATAGGCCAGAAGCAGCGGGGTATCCCCCTGAGGCCATCGGCGGAGCCAGAGCTGTTGCAGTGGGGGAGGGGGAGCAGAGGGGGGAGGAGAAGAGGCCTTTGTCTCCTGGGCCTTCTGTCTTTCCTGGGACAGGAAGTCACTGCACAGACCAGCGTACCGTCAGGTGGGCCTGACTCCTCACTGCCAGGCCTGAGGCCAGCGGGAGAAATGGGCCCCTTGGGCCCTGGCCGGTTGGGCTCAGCCATTAGAGCATCGGCCCACCCACTGGGTTCGATTCCTAGTCAAGGGCACTGGCCCTGGTCGGGGTGAATGCGGGAGGCAACCAATTGATGTGTCTCTCTCACATCAATGTTTCTCTCTCTCCCCACCCCCTACTCTCTCTAAAAATTGATACAAAAAATATCCTTGGGTGAGGATTGAAAAAAACGAAAATGTAAAGAAATGTGCTGATTGGTAATTTTACTGAGTCTTATTTGGCTGCACAGGTAGAGATGGCTGCCTTCCTTCCCTGGGGCAGGTGGGGGGTGTGGCTTCCCACGTAAGCCCCGGGTGCCTGGTGATTTAGGGGAGGGGCATGCCACAAGAGTAACTCAGCGGTAACCGGTGGGACTGTGGCATGCTTCAAAAACTCAGTTTAAATTATTCTTAACGAAGTGCAGCTCATTATAGATAGATGAGTACAATTATGATGAATTTTCTTTTTTTTTTTTTTTTTTTCAGATGTGATGAATTTTCTTGTTGCATGAGATATTCATCATGCTCACACTTCACCGAGTAAGTGACAGCACAGCCAAAACCTAACAGTATCCATCACACCTCCCACAGGGTTTTTCAGGTTGTGGCCAGTGACTCATTTACAGCAGCGCCCCCCTGGGGGCAGCTGTGGAAAATGCAGGTTCCTGGGCTCACGGGCGTGAGGCCCAGGAACTCTCGGGTGATTCTTAAGTTAAGAAAGGCCAAGTTTGAGAGTCATAGATTAAATGAGTTCTGAGCATGTGTTAGAGGTTTTTATCTGATTCTATATAATAAAAATCTCGACAATCTTATAAAGTAGATATTATCTCTATTTTAAAAAAACATGTTTATTGATTTCAGAGAGGAAGGGAGAGGGAGAGAGAGCCAGAAACATCAGTGGTGAGAGAGAATCATTGGTGGGCTGCCTCCTGCACGCCCCCTACTAGGGATTGAACCCAAAACCCGGGCATGTGCCCTTAGGGCAGTGGTGGGCAAACCTCGGCTCGAGAGCCACATGTGGCTCTTTGGCTTCTTGAGTGTGGCTCTTCCACAAAATAACCATGTGCGGGTACGCACGTACAGTGTGACTGAAGGAGTCCCCTAATGAAGTTAATAACAATGTACCTACCTATATAGCTTAAGTTTAAAAAATGTGGCTCTCAAAAGAAATTTCCATCGTTGTACTGTTGATATTTGGCTCTGCTGACTAATGAGTTTGCCGACCACTGCCTTAGGGATGTGACAGAGTCTGCGGGGCGGCCTCTGAGCCGGGGCCTTCCTTACAGGGATCTCTCCTAGGGGAGGGAGGAGGCGGGGCCAACAGCTGCACAACCACAGGGGGCGCCAGCACTTAGAACCCATGTGGACAGTGCCCCCTGGAGTTGGGCAGCGAGGCCGCGCATCCACTGAAGCCTGAGCACCCCCCCCCCCCCCCCCCCCGCCAATGTTTCCGATCCCACGCTTATGGAATGAAGATTTGCAAAAATAAGACATGAGCCTACAGCTTGGTTTGACTGTGGAAGAGCAATAGGCATTGCAGTCACCTGTGAGAACTGACGGCTCTGCTGAGCACCAGGACCGGTTTGCCTGCAGACACAGAGGGAACAGGCACTGTTGGCAGGGCCAGCGCCGAGCAGGCACATGCGCTTGACCAGAATTGAACCCTCGACCCTTCAGTCTGCAGGCTGATGCTCTAACCACTGAACAAGCAGGCCAGGGCACAAGGACTTTCCCTTCTTCTTTTGTCTAGCAGTGTTTCCCAAAGTGTGGTACGCCCACCCCCAGGGGTACGGGAAGTTTGGTGGGGGTACACGTTGCACCGGAGTTGGGTGGGGATATGCACTGCACCGTGCTTAGCTGCGCCTAATTCTACGTTCTCATGGGTACGAGGGGTACTCAGCGTTACGGAAATTATAGAAGGGGTGCCCATAGGTCAGAAGTCTGGGAAACACTGGCCTAGAGCACTTACAGGGACATCGCCAAAGGACCCTTGGTTAGGGAGCTCGTTATCGGGCGGAGATGGCTTTCCCTTCACCTGCGCCAGCCAAAGGGAAGGTAATTGTCGGAGAAAGAGCTCTGGCGGTTGGAGAAGTGAAAATGCAGAAGAAGCTGCCCCTTTGCGGCGTAGGGGTCAAGGAAGCAACAGCACAACACTGACCCCTGAGCCCTGAGCAGGGCAGCGGATTGGATGGCTTTACCGCACCTGCCTGCGCCCGCCCCTCCCCCCCAGCCTCTGACACGGCTCAGGGCTCTGGCGCCTCGGGAGGGGCTGAAGCCTCACCCGGAGTCAGTCTGTCCGTGGGCAGGGCCACTCGGAACGCCGCCTCAGCTTCTGCATCCACGCCTGGCCTAGGTCCACGGACACACGTGTTTTGCGTCTCTGCGTGGCGGGCATTGTGCAAGGGCTCTCACCACAGAGAACAGGAACCAGCACATCCGTGCTCACTGCACCGTGAGGGGCCTGGGAAGGGAGGGCGGTCTGCAGGCCTGCAGCAGAGGCCAGGCTGCCCTGGGGGCAGGGGGCGTGGACGCAGGGGGAGTGGGTGCTTCCTGGGGGGAGGCCTGGAGCAGGAAGTCCTCTGAGGGGGTAGGGGGGAAGGGCTGCTCCCTGCAGAGGGGGGGGGGGGGAGAGCGAGAGAGCGAGAGAGCGAGAGAGCGAGAGAGAGCGAGAGAGAGCGAGAGAGAGCGAGAGAGAGAGAGAGAGAGAGAGAGAGAGAGAGAGGGAGGGAGCTGGGGCACTGCAGTAGTGTAAGCGGGGGAGCCTGTGATCACACCTGGATTTTAAAAAAAATATATATTTTATTGATTTCTTACATAGAGAAAGAGAGAGGGATAGAGAGTTAGAAACATCGATGAGAGAGATTCATCGAGATTCATCGATCAGCTGCCTCTTGCACACCCCCCACTGGGGATGTGCCCACAACCAAGGTACATGCCCTTGACCGGAATCGAACCTGGGACCTTTCAGTCTGCAGGCCGATGCTCTATCCACTGAGCCAAACCGGGTTCGGCTAAGTGTTTTTTCTTGTTGATAGTATTACAGGTGTCTCCCATTCCCCATTCCCGCCCCCTTCCCCCGCCTCCCCACCCCTGCAGGTCTCCCCTGCCCTGTTGCCCGGGGCATGGGCTCTGCAAACAGCACACACACCTGGGCTTTGAAGGCCCCGCTGTCTTGGGGCAGGAAGTAGGAAGGACCCAAACCCCATTAGCTGGGACTCCCCCCTCTGAGAACCGGACCTCACGCTCTCTTCCCGCTGCTGTGGTGATTCGTTCGGGACCATGCTTCGGTTCCAGCAGTTACCATCAGGGCCACCCTTTCCCGTGGGCCTGCCCCAGGCCCTCTCCGCCGTGGGCCTGGTGTGAAAGCTGACGGCCCCTTCCCACGCTCCCACGTGGCTGAGTTCGGGCGCTGGGTTAATGCCCACCCTCCCTGGAGGTCTTCAGTCCCCATCCCAGACCCCCACAGCCCGCTGGCCGCCAGGGCGGTGCTGTCCTCCTCCTGAGCCAGCGTCCCGGGCTTCAGGGCACTGCTTACCTGCCTCACGGGTGCTCGGAGCCTGGGTTCTCCTCGTCTCTCTCCCCTGCATCCCGAGGGTCAGCGTGTCCTCCGCTGGCCTCTCCCTGCCGACAGCGCCGCCTGGGCACCCACAGACCCACCGAGCGGAGGGAGAGACGCCTCCCCAGCCAGGCTCTGCCCCGCTCACCAGCCGGCTGGGCCGCGGGCACAGCTGCCCCGAGGCTGTGATTGTCTGAGTGCCGTTCCCTGTGCCTGGACCTGCACTGCGGGGCCTGAAACAGAGCCCACCTGTTCTCCACCTTCGCCTAAGCTGGGGCCTCCCCAAACCCAGGGCTGCATGAGGTGGGGGGGCTCCTTGGATGGAAATCAGAGTTCCCTCAGGGAAGCAAAGGGGAGGGTGGGTTCTACAATAGGTAGAGTCCACAGAGATAGCACAGGGCCTGGGACCCGGGATTTTTGTGTTGGTGAGGAGCTTGGGGGGCTTGCTTGGGGTTTGAGCATATGCCCTGGACAGGAGGATGGAAGGAGAATGCTCTTTATCTTCGAAGGAGAACAACATTTCTCATGACTCATACCTCCTGGCCAAGCCTTGTGACCAGCCAGACACACTAAGAATATTCAAGAAGCTCCAAACAACCTGGGCCCAGTGTTGACTCTCGCAGATTCACTCTGGAAGCTGAGATTTACCTCTGCTGTTTGTTGGTTCATTAGTCTGCTTTAGATCGCTGAGCTCCTGACGTGATATATGTATTTTCCCCCGATAGTGGTCCTGCCTTCAAAACATTATCTCCCAGGAGAGACTGAGCCCGACTCAGGGGAAGGCAGACTGAGGCGAGTTTGTCTCCAGCGTTGGAGTGTGTTTGCTTCTGTGTCAGAATCCTGAGCTTCGCGTTAGGACTGATCATTATTTTCTGTTTTCTGACTGTAGGCTCTCTTCCATGAACATAACCGTTACACTCATAATTTTTATTAAAAAATCACACATTTCCCCCTGATCTTTGAAAGGGGTGTGTGTGTGTGTGTGTGTGTGTGTGTGTGTGTGTGTGTGTGTGATGGGCCTTTCATTTTATTTTAATGAATAAGAAAAAGAAAGCAACTTCATGTGTGTTGAGCCTTGAATGCCAAGTGAAGCTTGTTAAGAAAGCAGTGAGCTACCTACGTCTAACATGAACCATGCCAAGCTGATCTAGCATTCATTTTTTTCATTCAGGACTTCTAAATGCACGGATGTAGAATTTCTTTTTTTATGGCAAAGTCTCTTGTCTCTTCGAAGCCGTGATGTCTTTTTAGAACACATGGAGAAATAAGGATCCCGGTTTGAGCTCAAAGAGGCCCGTGACAAGTCTCCATCCGAGCACAGTCAGCCTCAGTGATTGCACGGGGCCTGTGGTTTCCACAGAACCTGTATGAAGCACCTGCTGTGTGCCAGGCTGGTGTGACGGGCTGGATGGCGCTACAGGCCTGCTGCCTGCGGGCACTCCCCATCCGGAGCGTGCAGGGCAGTGCCTAGTAGGACAGTGCAAGAGTGGAGAGACTGCTGGAGAGCTAGCAGGGCGGGGGCGGGGGTGTGGGGAGAGAGAGGGAGCTCCTCCTTCCCAGGCTGGGGAGGGAGAGAAGAGCAGTGCGGGGCGTGCATGTGACCGGAGGAAGGCCTGCCAGGCCGAGCGCAGCTGCTTCCAATGACACATGAGCAGGGATGACAGAGATGAAGTCGAGCCAACCCTGGTCTCATCCCAGCAGCTCTCCCCTCGGGAACTCCGGAGAACGTTCGGCGGTGGCTGGCCCTGCCGCCGGCGCCACGGCTCTGGCTGTCCAGCGGCCAGCACGCCGCCGGGCAGTGGTGCCCAGGAGATGGCGGGGAGTGCCCAGCGGGATGCACACCGTTACTGGGCACTGGATTCGCTTTGTGTGGGCATTTCCCTCCGTCCAAGAGGCAGCAATGGACGCACGGCATACATCACTTCCTGGCAAAATGAGACAAGGTCCCACAGGGGCTGCAGCGTCCATCCCATCCCCTTAAAGCTGCTCCTCGTAAACGCGGAGAAGGAGAAGCCGAGCCTGATGGGGCTTGTCCGGCTGCTCCCTAGAGGCTGGGGCACGGCATTTAGGGTGGAACGCACTAGGACCGTGGTCAGCAAACTGCAGCTCGTGAGCCACATGCAGCTCTTTGGCCTCTTTAGTGTGGCTCTTCCACAAAATACCACGGCCTGGGCGAGTCTATTTTGAAGAAGTGGTGTTAGAAGAAGTTTAAGTTTTAAAAATTTGGCTCTCCAAAGAAATTTCAATCGTTGTACTGTTGCTATTTGGCTCTGCTGACTAATGAATTTGCCGACCACTGTCCTAGGGGAAGAGCCCGCTCGCCCCCTCCCCCCGCAGAGCACACGCTTGAGCATCTCAGGCAAAACCCTCCACGCAGAAAGCCTTCCTCCGTCTGTGTGACGGGTCTGCTGCCTCGGAAACGCTCCCCTGGGCACGTGGGGAGAACACGGCTGCCTTGAGGCTGTGGGCCCTGGGCCACGGCCTTCCCACCCACCAAGGGGCCTCTTCAGAGCCGCTGTGACCATAGTGAAAAGGGTTCCAGAGGCTCAGAAGGCGGCGTGGGGGAACGTATATGCACAGATGCGCAGCCCGTGGACTCGGACAGTGGTGTGGTGAAGGCCTGGGAGGGTGGGTGAGGGGTGGAGGGAAATGGGGAAAGGGGGACATCTGTGATACTGTCAACAATAAATTAAAACAACAATAACAACAACAACAATAATAAAAAGGCAGTGCCTGCCTCAGCAGAGTTGCCTGCAGCATGGCAGTCACCCTGGCGGTTATTTTTACATTCAGTCTCCTCTCCCCGTCCCCTCCTTCCTCAGCTGGCCGGGAGGACACTCCACAGCACCCGTTCCTCCTGGCGGCCTTCCTTCCTTCCTTCCTGTCTGAGCCGGACAGAGCCGGGGCAGGAAGTCTCTGCTTCACGGAATAACAAAGCACACCGTGACCTCTGTCACCCTAGGAGACTGGCCTGGGGAGTGAGGGGCCATCCAGCTCTGCTCTCCGTTAAGCTTGGGAAGTGGGGGACAGGGAAAGGGGGTGGATGGCCGGCTGCTCCCTCCGCTGTGGGCCGTTCTCCAGGCTGTGCAGGGCCGCCCTGGCCGTGCGGAGCCCAGGGGGCCGGGCCGGGCAGCCAGGGCCCAGGCCTGCCAGCTGGTCACGAGGGCTGCTCTCACTCACCGTGGGGACGCTCAGCCCCGGGGAACAGAGCTGTTTTGCACGATTTCTTCATTCCTTGGTTGCACACCATCAAGTTACTCATGAATTTAATGAAATTTGAGCTTTTCTCACGCATGAGTCACATGGCAAGAACACAGAAGAGCTGACCAGACCCAGCCAGGACTCCTCTATTTTTTTAGACTTTGTTTTGTTTTCCCCCCTGTTTATACACCATTTGTCCCATGATCTTTGCAGAAGAGAACAAGAAAGACAGATACCGGTAGGGCTGGCTTCTTTCTGCCAGGAGGACCCGAGGGCTCAGGAAGAGGCTAATTCAGAAAAGCATCTCTGACTCGGACACGGGCCCGAGGAGGACGCGGAGGAGAGGACACTTACCGTTGCCATGGTTTCCTGCTGGGGAAAGGTTTGTTGCCACAGAAGCCTTTGTCCAACTGGTGTATAAGCCAAAGTAGGTTTCCAGTTGCTCAAATAAATAATTCCATAATCAATAAGTAATAATACAAGAATAAACTCTGTGTTTTACATACTCACAACCGTAGCCTACTTACATTTTTGGTTAATCCTCACCTGAGGATATTTTGGTGAGGATTAACCAAAAAGCCATTGGTTTTTTTAGACAGAGTGGGAGGGAGGGAGGGAGGAGAAAGGAGGGAGGGGGGAGAGAGAAAGAAATATCGATGTGAGAGAGACACATGAATTGGTTGCCTCTCCCACATACCCCAGGACTGAGCCTGCAACCGAGGTCTGCACTCTTGACTGGGAATCAAACCTGTGACCCTTTGGTGCGAGGGCAGGGCTGCGAATCTCCTTTTGCCCATCGGTATGCAATGGAGGCGCCATGAAGAGCAGCAGTGAGACTAGGGGAGGCGTGTTAACTTCGTGGTACACGTATCGTTCCGACGCTCTGCTCGTGGCAGACTTTGCAGGAGGCACACGTCCTCTTTCTGGCGCAGCTTCAGAATCTTCTCGGCCCAATACTCGGGGCCGTCATCACCAATCCATCCGTGCACAGGTCAGTCACCGGCCTGAGGGCCGGGTTACACGTGAGCCTGGACTGAAGAGGTGGTGTCGGCTGCCTCAGGCTAGAGCATGACCCTGCTCTTCTAAAACCACACCCGCCGGCTGCGTCTCCCGCGGAGGGCCACCTGGAACACTGCTGTGGAGGGGGGTGATGGATTGTCTCCTCAGGCCAGACTTCCCCGGTGGGTTAGCACCCTGCCCGTCCACAGACAGTACCGGTCAGTGAGGTCCTGCACCTCTGAGCAAAGCAAAGCTCCTTCCGGCAGGAAGCAGGGGCCGCTGTCCTGTGGGCTGGTGGTGGTGTAGGGCCCCCTCGGAGGGACACCTTGACGGATTGAGGGTAACCCGTTGAAGCTCCTGGCGGGCAGAACTCTTAGGGGGCAGAGCTGTCAGAGCTATCAGCGGGGAAGGGAAGGGAGGGAGGGGGATAGAGAACGAGAGGGCCGGAGCAGGACGGAGGCCGCCTGCTGGGACTTCAGCCTGTCGGACTTCTCCTGGGAGAGACCGGTGGGGCGTGTCTTCTGCTGGTTTCACGGTTCATCCCACCGCGGGTATGATTTGCTTTGATCATCTCATTACGTTCACTGTAGGCGGGAGGGGTGGCAGGTTTGGGGAGTGATGGGGCAGCTGCCTATTCTGGGGTGCAGAGATTGGGAGTCCCCAAGACCACCCTCAGGCTCAGTACTTTGCTAGAAGGATCCATGGAGCTCACAGCCGTGGTTCATCCACGGATCTCACAGCCGTGGTTCCTCCACGGAGCTCACAGCCGTGGTTTATCCACGGAGCTCACAGCCATGGTTTATCACGGCAAAGGACACAGATCAAGGCCACGGAGGAAGGGCTGCCGGGGCAAGGCCAGGGGACGCCAGCAGAAAGCGACACACACGTTTAGAAATTTCCAGGGCAGTTTGTCAGTGTGTTTTGACTATTGAGTCCAATAGCGAGACATTGGGGGCTTTTCTATTGCACGGCTCTTGATTTTATTTTTCCAGTAATTCCTTTTTTACAAAAGTATTCGTGTGCCATGGGTAGGAAATTAAAAAAAAATAAATAAAAACTGTCCTTTATCACAGATGGCCGGAGGAACACTGACCTCCCCTCAGTCTCTTGGAACGGGGACGTGACCTTCCAGCCTCCTGCTCTTGTTTTCTCGTTTGTAGGATGGGGTGGGAGAGGGCGGAGGAGGCCAGTATTTTTTAGCTTTCCTTTGGACCTCTGTGAGGAAGCAAAGCAGCTTGCTCCTCCCTGTGCGATCCGCCGGCCTCTTCCGTGCCCTCCGGAAGGCGTGTGCACCCACCGCCCCGCTCCCCGCCTGCCCCTGCTCCCACCGAGGCGGGGACCACGGCATCCGGTGGCCTTTGAGGTGAGGCCCTGACACCGCAGCGCCCGTGGACAGACTGTGCTGACCCTGCGGCAGGTGAGCCGGGAGCGGGAGGTGGCTGCTGCGGGCCCGGCGGGGACCAGGGATCCTCAGTGCTCACACCAGGCCCAGCTTCTCGGTGACCACACCGAGGGGAGGCGTCCCCCTGTATTCCTGAGAAGGAAGCAGTAACAACCCCCACGGCACCCATGAGAGGTCTCCCTGCCCACCACTAGATTCTCCTGGTGTGCGCCCGCCCGGGTCCTGCTTTAGAAACGATGTTCAGCATGGGGTGACCGGCGGGCACAGTCCTCCCCCTGTGGGTCACATGTGTTATTTGGTGTGTTATTATCAAACACACATCCTCTCAGATTATCCTCTTCTTCCACTGCAAACCGAATCAGAACCGAGTCTATAGTCCAATAAGTTCTGATGTCTTCTTTTGGATCAGCTGTGCACTCATTGGCTTTTTATAAAATCCAGAGAATTGAATGCAGTTCGGTTGGTTGCCATGGATTACGGAAAAACGGAAGTAGATTCTGTTAAAAGAAGAAAAGTGAAAGCAGAGGCTCTGCCCCCTCTGGGGCCATGCCGCCTCCTGGGGCGCTCAGAGTGGCCTCCGCAGGGGCAGGTGCGGGGTCGGCTGGGGGACCCCTCAGGGGCACCCCCGCCCCAGGACAGCTGGACGGGGAGGTACAGGCACAAACACACGTCAGCCCTTCCTCTGGATAAACTGGAGCTTAAAAGCAGGGCAGCCACAGCCACTGGAAGCGCACACACGAAAGGGTTTCCCAAAATACATGGAAGGCCCTTGGCCAGGAGCAAGTGCACGTGACAGGGGAGCCACAGCGGCGGCCAGTGTCCTGTGCCGGGCCCCCGTGTGTGTCCTGTGCGGACTGCACAGGCGCGGTCCTGGCGAGGGAGGCACGGGGGCTCCAGCCAGTGACAGGAGGGGCTGAGGTGGTCACGGGCTTCATACAGGGGCGCCTCACGGTCACTTTTCAGTTACCCACCAGCTCACTCTGGACTAGGTTTTATTTCCCACTCATGTGCACTGAGGTCTGGGTTCCAGGGAGAGCGGAACCTGAGAACAAGGGGTTTAGAACAAGTGGTCAGACTCCAAGGCTGACGCGGGCCAAATAAACAGGGTTTATGTTGATGTGGGCTGCAAAAAAGCAAAAGCTCCAATTTTCATAGAAACTTAGGTCTATTTAGATAGAGACATGCTTGAATACATAGGGCTGAAATAAATGAGTAATCCTTAACATAAAATAGAACACTTTAATACAAAGTAATATTTTTTTAACATTAACTTACCAGACATAGAATAACTGCACAAATTAATAAGCGTAACACAAATAAACCTATTTTCCTTGTTCTCCAAAAGCGAAATACTTCCTGTTGCGCACACCACACAAGTCAGTCCCAGACGAATGACGTGGCCATCGGCTGCTAGAATATTCGCTGCTGGTGTTAGTGGAAACGGCGTGCCTGTGTGGATAGCCCGTAAGGGAAATGAATGCAACGTGATTATAGTAACCAGTCATCAGTGGATGTTGTAGTTCATTATTAATAACCAGAGGCCCGATGCACAAAATTTGTGCGAGAGCAGGCCTTCCTTCCCCCGCTGCCGGCTCCGGCTTCCCTCTGGCACCCGGGACCCGGGCTTCCCTCGCAGCCAGGCTTTGTCTGGAAGGAGGTCCAGCAGATGTCCGGTCTAATTAGCATATTACCGTTTTATTATTTTAGATTGTGTATAACAGGATATTGTAAAAATTAAGATATGAAAAATTTATTAAAACGTTTCTTACATAGTTATGTTGGCTGGGCTGCAAAAATATTCCTTGTGGGCTGCATGTGGCCTGCGGGCCGCCAGTTTGACATGCTTGGTTTAGAACGATCCAGTGGCCCCTATCTGTTCTCCTTACCCCAGAAAAGTGTTTTCTGGTGCAGCTGCTGGGGTGACCTAACAACCTAATTAAATTTCGATCCTCGGACTAGATTTCCGTCGAAAAGGGACAGCAAGAGGGACTGTGCATGCTGTCCTCTCCCATGTATGTGCCTTCCCAGAATGCCCGTCGGCTCCAGGACCTTGTCAAAGGCTTTTGTGAAAGAACCGATATTGTGTTCAGCGTGACGCGCACTGCCAGCCACACAGACAGGCCTCAGAGAGCCCTGCGAGTGTCCATCCCAGGCCAACAGAAAGACTTCTCAACCCCACATGACCCAAGTGGAATTTAGCTGTAGAGTCATCTGGAATTTCTGCCAGAAAATCATCTCAGCTGAAATTCCTGAAGGCCCTGAAGAAAAAGGGAAGAGCTTGTTTTCAAGAGAGGGTTTAAAAGATCATTTAACATTAAAATCTCTGGAAGTAGGAAATTTAACGATTTTTAAAAATTTTTTTGTTTTATTTATTTTTTTCTAGTAGAAATGTAAAAAAAATTCTAACAAATTGTATGTCTTTTGTAAAATGGATTTAATCTACTTGGCAGTGAGGTAGAAATAGCAGCAGCTGGGAAGTCCATTATCTGGGCCAGGGCTCCGAGGGTCAGAGATCCAGGCTCAGGGCACAGAATTTAGAGAAGTTCTGAATACTTAGTGGTGTTCTGATCCTAGGACTATCATTAATATCATTTCAGGCAAATTATGGATTACTTTGCAGACTGGCTGATGATCTAAATACATTTATGATTTTTGTTCCATGGACAAATATATTCCAAGTTCATGGTGAGATTGGAGGCTGGTGTGTGTGTGTGTGTGTGTTCCTGTGCATGTTAGAAGGACATGTGTGGATGGGTTTTGAGGGCCTGCATAGCTCCAAAGTCATTTATGAATTGAAAAAGTTGAAAATCACAGCTGTGAAGACCAACCTGGTACCTGTGATCAGAAAACCCCATTATTCCCCAGATGGGTGTCTATAGTGCAAATTTATTGCGTGCAAGTTGATTGCACTCTTTCCTATGCAATGTCTGTCTTACAAAGACTGGCATTTGTATTTGAGGCCATTAGCAGTTTTTACTGAAGGAGAAAAACACTTCCTTAATTTATTTCAGGCTTAAGATCAATTTTGCAAATATTGACTAAAACATGAAAGGCACTTCAATAAGTTTAAGTATCTCTGAAGACATGCAATGCTATGTGTTTTCACTACTGTTTGGATTCATGGTTTTGAATACACTACAGTTCAAAATGCTATTTTTTCTCATTCATATGAAAATGTTTGACTATAAAATACGAACCCAGAATGCCCTGGTGCTCTGAGAAAATGGTTAGCAATACTTCATTTTTGTTATATTATTATGATGTTATTATTTTTGGCTAAAATAATCTCCATTTGAGTTTCCTCTAAAAACTAAAACTGGATCTTTCATTTGACCCAGTGATCCCACTTCTAGGAATATATCCCAAGAAACTAGAAACAGCAATCAGAAAGGTCATATGCACCCCTATGTTCACAGCAGCACAATTTACCATAGTTAAGATTTGGAAACAGCCTAAATGCCCATCAGCAGATGGGTGGATTAGAAAACTGTGGTACATCTACACAATGGAATACTACACTGCAGTTAAAAAGAAGGAATTCTTACCATTTGCAACAGCATGGATGGACCTGGAGAGCATTACACTAAGTGAAATAAGCCAGTCAGAGAAAGATAAATATCACATGATCTCACTCATTTGTGGAATATAATGAACATAACCTGATGAACAAAAACAGATCCAGAGACAGAGAAGCATCGATCAGACTGTCAAACCTCAGAGGGAAGGTAGGGGAGGGTGGAGATTAAGGGGGAGAGATCAAACAAAGGACTTGTATGCATGCATAAAAACCTAAGCAATGGACACAGACACCAGGGGGGTGAGGGCATGAGTGTGGGGGGGAAGGGGGACGGGAGGCAATGGGGGAATAAGAACACATATGTAATACCTTAATCAATAAAGAAAAAAAAATGATCTCCATTCATACAGAACTAGAAAACACGTTTCCCTGTATATGCCGAATGGCCTGTTGGTGGATCTACCCACTTTACAGCATCCAGAGAATTAAGATGGTCGCTCATTCCTCTTCATCCATCCGACCTCACACCTTTCCAAATGCCAACAACCTGTGGGAGAAAAGTCTGCAGGGCGCAGGATGCACACCTGCTCTCCGGGGCACTCGTTGCTAATTGTTGGGGCTGATGAGGTTGGAAAAGCAATGCCAGTGGAGGCCATTTATCTACTCTCGTGCAGCTGCAAACTCAGTTGCTCCAGGAGCAATCTCATCTTGAAGCTCCCAATTATCTCCAGCGTCCGGATCACTGTCCTAGCCACTCGCATTTCAAATCCGTCTTGGCTGCATTATCGGGATCGTGTGCGACGGGCACGCAGGCAGAGGATTTGCTGATTTATTTTTTTTAAAAACCTGTTAGCATCTTTAACCTTTATTTGAAAGAAAACAATGCTTCTTAATATTTAATACTGCAATAACTTATTCATATAAGACAGAGAGAGAGACGCGTTTCCAGGGAAGAGCTGAGAGGCAGTTTTTCGTGAGCGAACATGGAAGCCGCACGCAATGTCACGCACAGACCCTCGGGGCCGTGGAGGGACCAGAGGAGTAAGAATCCACAGGTAGGCCCTCTCATTCGGATAAGGACCGGCTAGCCTCCCACAACACGTAGGTACTCAAGAGAAATTGTGAACATCGACTTGATTTAGGCTCCGCTTTGAAACAGCTCTACGGCATTCATCGGAAAAGTATATTTAACGTCCGTTTCCTTATTCTCTTCTCTTACCTGACCGAGCACCCAATGGGCGGAACAGTGCACTCACGGGCAGGACTGAAGGGCAGCTGGCTCTGGAACTGCTCCTGACACCATTCATGAGAACCCTGGACCCTCCTGGCTGAACGCAGCAGCCGGAGCCAGGCTGGTGGCGCCGGGTCTGGTGGAGAAGACGGTTTGTGGGTGGAGGGGGCCAGCCCGGTTCCAGAGCCCGTCTGCCGGTGCAGAGCCAGTCAGGCCTCGCTCTTCAGAACCTCGGCAGCCACTGAAAGGTGGGCCTCATGTGGCTTGGGTTCCAGAGTTTCCCTGGAGATGCCACCGCAAACTCCTGTGCCAAGGAGACGCTTGGCCCGTCCATTTTGCTTGCTGTTGAATCAGATGGGGCCAGGCCCAGGCCCGGGCCATGAAGAGCTGAGGGGGCAGGCAGGAATCCACTAATGAATGCAGAGGTGCGTGGAGAAACAAATCAAAGCTTCTCTCTCCAAAGATCAATCTCTAATAAGAAAAGTGGGATATGCTAATTAGACTGCGGATGACCTTCCTGATGAAGCCGGGGCCGCGGGGGAAGCCCGGGTCCCGGATGCCGGGGGAAGCCGGTGCTCGCAGCTGGGGAAGGGGGGCTTATTCTCGCACGAATTTCATGCACCGGCCTCCGGTAAACGGCATAAAAGAAGGAGTTAAGGGGCTTTCAAGGCCACTCAGGAGTGAGTAGGAACGTGGCTCGCAAAATGGGGTTCACTTTGTCTTGAACCCCAGTCAGTATCCTAAACACGACAGGCGAAGACTGCCATGCCCAGAGGGGTGGGCAGAGCCCCGGGAAGCACCCGCTAAGTCTGTTCCTGGGTGCCCTGCTGGACCAGAACAGGCACCTGGCATTTTGCTGGCACAGGGTGGACATATGCCATTATTCTCACAGGCTGACAGTCCCATTTAAAAGCTGAGATGAGCATTTTCCAAGTGGGTACAGCGCACGCTCACCAACACACCCACACACTCACCCCCCCCACACACACCCACACACTCACCTCCCCCTACACACACACACCCACATACTCACCCCCCCCACACACCCACACACTCACCTCCCCCTACACACACACACTCACACACTCACCCCCCCCACACACACCCACACACTCACCTCCCCCCACACACACCCACACACTCACCTCCCCCTACACACACACACACTCATCTCCCCCTACACACACACACTCACACACTCACCCCCCCACACACACACCCACACACTCACCTCCCCCTACACACACACACTCACACACTCACACCCCCCCCCCCCCCCCCCCCCACACACACACACTCGCACACGAGCTGGGCCAGCTCTCCCAGGCGCAGGGTGACATGTCATGGCGCCCTCGCAGACCAGGCTGTCGGCTCCCTGTAGCGTCCGTCCGAGGAGAGCAGGGCTTTCGGCTAAATCAGCCTCAGGTGCCCGGGAAGCCTGCGTGCTCAGAGCACTTCTGGGCGAACAGAAGCATGAATTTTTAAACAGGAGAAAGAGCGTGGATGTGGATGGGTGTTTGATAATGGTCCAAGCTCTAATAGCACGGTGAAATATTTATCTCACTTTTTTCTTTCTGAGCCAGCATGCAATCCATCTGTGACGCACCGACAGAACTGAGGACCACCACCGTCTACTGAGCCACAGCTAGAGGCAACCACTCAACGTTTAAAAAGGCGGATCAGGTACCGGAGAGGCAAGCTCCCGCCAGGCAGGCCCTGTGCCGAGACCATCTCGGACCCGAGGAGGGGGGAGGGAGGAGGGAGCTCCCGGAGCACGCGGCTCCTGCGGAGGCCCCTCCGTGCTTCCCAGGCCAGAGGCGCTGGGCACCCCTCTGGTTTGGGGTTCTAGGGAGCCAACTGTCTTCGCAAATGGGCTCATTAAGTTCATCTCCCTCTTGGACCCTGAACAGACCTGATTCATCTACCAGGCTTCCTAATCCCCTCTTTGAAAACGATGTGGGTGCCGGGGGTGGGGTGCAGCTGGGATGGAAAACTGACAGGAAATATTAAGTAAACGTTCATCATGTCAAGACAGATGAATGGTCCTTGCTTCTTGTTTTTTTGTTTTTTGTTTTTTGGTTTTTTTTTCAGAATGAGATGGAAAGCTGGGCTGGCTATGGGAAATCAGAAAACACTGAATTAGGACATAATGAGAGGACCCCAAAGACATCTCTGCGTTCCAGACACAGAAGCTGGGAGTAGATGGGGCCATTCAGGTACCAGAGGGAGACAGCATCACCGCTTTCTCCAGTCTCCGGGGAGATGGAGGCGGTGACGAGCACAGAGGGGGCGCATGTGGAAGGCAGGCAGTGGCTGTGGTTTTTGCTCACAGGCAGTGCGTGCAGGAGAGCCCTGTGCATCAATGGCCGTAAGTGGTTGATTAAGGAGGGGACGCTGTCCCCCTCACTCTAAATTCCAAGTGTGTACAAGTAGTTAGGAGGCCCAGAAAATAAGCAATGCCACCCTGGCTACGTAGCTCAGTTGGTTGGAGTAACGTCCCAATATATCAAGGTAATGGGTTTGATCCCCAGTCGGGGCACATACAAGGATCAATCAGTGAGTGCATGGTTGGGTAGAGCAACACATTGATGTTTTTCTCTCCCTTTTTCTCTCTGAAATCATAAAAAAATTAAAAACAAACAATGGCTACGCATAATTTACCTTCCACATTTTCTATTCACACATACAGTAGGAAACATAGGAATGGTTCAAAGATACCAGCACCCAAGAACTCGGGTTATTTTCAGCATCGTTTTTGACCTACAAAGAATTGGCCTTATCCCAGATGAGACCTGACATTGTGCTTTTCGTCTTTTATTCTTTTTTTTTTCTTTTTATGTAAAATGGCAGCTCTTTCTCAGATAAAACAGCCTTTTCCCACGAATTAAACCTTCTGGGACCTCCCGCATCATTGACCAATGCTGGGCCTTCCCCGTGGTGGAGGAGCCGAGCCTGATGTGCAGCCGGAGTAGTCTGGCTGTGGGATTTGCCACCGGAGGAGAAGCAGGCACAGTCCCTGCGGCTGCCCCCGAAGTGACTTCCTCCAGAAGTCCAAAGCCAGAGGAGAAATGGGCGTGACTGGAGTGTACTTTTTAAAAATTATATATATATTTTATTGATTTCTACAGAGAGGAAAGGAAAGGCATAGAGAGTTAGAAACATCCATAAGTGCCTCCTGCACACTGCCCACCGGGTATGTGCCCGCAACCAAGGTACATGCCCTTGACCAGAATTGAACCTGGGACCTTTCAGTCTGCAGGCTGACGCTCTATCCACTGAGCCAAACTGGCCAGGCTGGAGTGTACATTTCCTAATCCCATTCTGATTAGTGTCTGAGGAAGAAAGATGACCTACATGCTCTCAGCCCACCCTGGAAGCCGGTGTCGCCTCCTGACTATGATGCCTGTAGGAGGATGGCGGGTTCCCCGTCTGAGCGCCGGGCTGCACTGGCAGGAGGTGGCGGAGATGGCGGCCGGCACCTCTGTGCCCTCGCCGCTCCCCCACGGCCGCAGGCATAAACCACCGCAGGACAATCTGCGAACACAGGGCGTGTTCCGCTAAAACCATGTCAAATGAGATGATGAAAGAAAAGAAAAACGACAGGAAGCCCTAGCTGGTTTGGCTCAGTGGGTAGAGCGTCAGCCTATGGACTGAAAAGGACCCGGATTCGATTCCAGACAAATGCACATGCCCGGGTTGCGGGCTCGATTCCCAGTAAGGGGTGTGCAGGAGGCAGCCGACCCACGATTCCTCCTCCTCATCCAGCTTTGAAGTCAATAAAAATATATATTAAAAAAAAAATGACAAGCTGCTCTCTTACATACCCACAATTCAATGGCTTGATTTTTGGCCCTTTGGGGACCATTCCTCACTAAGGATATTTTGATAACAACAAACTCACCACAGCCATGGGATCTCTTGTCATTTACTGTCAAGGATAACTTCACGCAGAACCAAAACAAGAGAGGGCGTCATTTATTGGCTGTCCACAGGAGTCTGGTCACACGGGGAGGTGTGGAGGGCGTGGAACAACACAACGCCTCGGTAACCACTGAACAGAAGGGCCACCGATGCCCCCCGCAGTCCTCTGCAGCCCAGACACCACCTACCCGGGTACAACAAGCTGAAGAAGCCGGCGTTGATGGCACTGTCCATTAGTCTTGGTTTCTCTCCCACCATCTTCCCATAAAACAGCGCTTGAAAATTCACAACACGAAAGGAAGAAGGCAGCTTCCGTTTGCAGACCGTCCCCACCGTGGAGGGACGCGCGTGGCATGCAGGCTCACATCTGGTCATGTTTTGTCCTTCGGACATTTTTTTAAAAAACCTAACAAATGGAACGGCATGTCTTGTCAAAGATTAGTAGCATAACCAGTAAGTGCAATTCCAGTCCGGCCACCAGGCTCCCAAGCCTTCTGTGTGTCTGTCCCGGGAGCGGCAGCAGACGGTGTGACGGACACCCGGGCACGTCCTGTCCCTTGAGCCTCTGATCACAGACCCCAGGTTCCCTGTCCCCACGCCCCCCCCCTTCCTATTCCAAAGGCCTGACAAAAGCAACGGCCCTGTTTCCTCGGCCATCAAAGCGGTCCGGGTGGGAGCAGATGCCCATTGCACCACGCTGGCAGCACCCGGCCCAGCTGCCTGTGCCAGGAGAGGGGTCCAGGCGCTCCGCGGCCGGTCCGTGCCCAGGGCCCGAAGTCCTGGCCGCCACGGCCCTGAGTCAGAGAAAGTGGACCGGGAGCAGCCCCTGTGTGGCCCCCACGGCCCGCAGGCCGGCCAGGCCGGTCACACGGAGCTGAGCTTCACCAGGCCGCGCACCGAGTCCTCGTGCAGCGCGTCCTGGCTGGCCAGGCCCAGCACGTGCGCCGTGCGGCTGTGCGCCAGGGGGCTGCCGGCCAGCAGCCGGGGCGGCGAGGGCGCCTCCTCCGGCGTCAGGAACTGGTGGCCCACGTGCTCCTCCTTCAGGGGCAGGATGTCCGTGAGCCCGGCCTCCGCGGCCAGGTTGGGCATGGAGGAGGGCGGCGTGGGCTGCCCGAGCGTCAGGCTGGTGCAGGGCGTGCCCAGGCCCGGCTTCCCCGGCAGGTGCAGCTCCTCGCCGGCCAGGCTGGGCTCGCTCTGCAGCAGGGGCGTGGCGGCGGCCTGCAAAACGAATTTGGTGCTCTGAATGCACTGGTCCTGGTCGCACTGGAGCAGGAAGGAGCCAGCAGAGAGAAGCCCAGACGAGGGGGCGCAGGGTGGGGAGGAAAGGGGAAAGGGGGGAGGGGGGAGGGCGGGATGCGAGAGAAAGAGAAACCCATTAGTGACACTTCAGTCAGCAGGGCAGGGAGCATGTGCAGCAGCCCGGCTTCACCTGAAGACACCGGCATGTGGTAAGCACCAACACCCGCCACCGGGGAAGGCTGCTCAAGCTCACAGCCCCCACAGAGGCCGGGGAGCAGGGGGCGGCCTCGGCCTGCCACGCTCCTGGCCCCGGTTCACAGACCGGACCCCACTCCAGTCCATCCCACCGATGCATCACAGAACTGTCCACGGGGAACCTGTATCATTTTATTAACCAAGCAGAGGCCCGGCCAGTCATCAGGATCAGTTGGGGCCATCTCGCCCAATCCTGATCCCAATACACTTAATTTAAAAATCTAATTTAAATAAATAAATAAAAACAATCCCACCAACAGAGTCACGAGCTTTACCACCTGCTGCTGTTTCTTTTGTGCTGAAAACTACATTTACTATATTGTTTTAAAAAGAGAGGGGCCTGGCCAGTGTTGCTCAGTGGTTGAGTGCGGACCTGTAAACCAGGAGGTCACGGTTCAATTCCAGGTCAAGGCACATGCCCAGGCTGCAGGCTTGATCCCCAGGAGGGGACATGCAGGAGGCGACTAATCAATGATTCTCTCTCAGCCTTGATGTTTCTCTCTCTCTCTCTCTCTCTCTCCCGCTCCCTTTCTCTCTGAAATCAATAAAAATATATATATATTTAAAAATTCTGGGGCCTGTACCCCCATGTTCATAGCAGCATTATTCACAACCATCAAAAGGTGGAAGGAACCCAAGTGTGCACTGACTGATGAATGAATAAATAAAATACGGTTTACACAGACAATGGAACCTTGTGAAACCCTAAAAAGGGAGGCCATTCATTCTCATACATACTACCACACAGAGGAACCATGAGGGCATCATGCGAAGTGAAATAAGCCAGACACCGAGGGGCAAACACTGTACGCCTCCACCTCCGAGAGGCACCTGGAGCCATCGCTTCCGAGAGAGCGAGCGGAATGCCGTTGGCGAGGGAATGACGCGGAGGCAGTGCTAACGTCTGCAGGTGCAGCTCTGCACGAGGACAGGGTCCGGAGGTGAACGGTGCTGAGAGCACAATCACGTGCATGAGCTTACTGCCACCGAACGGCACACCCAAACACGGCTGAAATGATAAACTTTCTAGAATGTCTGTTTTACCCCAAGAAGAAAAGGAAGAAAAATGCCGGGCAGCAGAAGCTCCTGCAGGTCCGATCGGACAACTGGTAAGAGCCCTAGGACCCCTGCCGCTACCCTGTCCTCAGTCAAGAAGCACTAATTGAGCTAACGTGGCTTTTTAACCTGCGAGGGAGAACGCCCACGTTTCATAAGGCATTTCCTTTTCTCCCGAGTGTTCTGAAATTATATCACATCTCGTGCCATTTCTCTCACGTGACTCAGTGGCCATAGGAGAGTGGCCGGTGGAGTGTGGCTCTCCGATTCCTTCGTCAACCCCGCCGTGGTCCATGGCAAGTGTGGGGACCGCTCGAGGAGACCTCACTGGCGATCCTGCACTTGACTCTGTGCAGAAGCTCGTTAGAGAGGTCCTCACATCGCGTGGATGTTCGGTGAGCACACGTGGCTTTACATTCCACCGTGAGCCGGGGCTCCACTGCGTTTCTCCAGAAGCCCTCGGGCCAACCTCTTTACAAGGAAGACCCCGAGGCGCGGATGGAGGTGTGCTCGGGGCCTCACAGATGAAACTGAGGGAGGGGCCGGGGCCTGGGGCCGGGTTGCCTGACCGCAGACCCCTTTCCACTCCGTTGGCAGACGGCTCAGCTTAGACAGGGTGAGGCGGACCAGAGCAGCCTCCAGACCGAACAGCCTCTGGGAACCACCCAGGGCCTTGGGTAGACTGTGCCCTGCCCCAATTGTTTTATGAAAAATACTCTTCGGTCTCTTGACTGACGGAGCTGCTGTGCTGCATCCGTTTCCTGTAGCTCAGCCCAGCCTCCCAGCCCCTCCGTGACCCGGGGCTGAGATGCCAGGCAGAGGGCGGGCCCTATCCTGAGGACGGAACCCTGCTCTCTGCCTTCCCCCTGGAGCCCTCATTCACCCCAACACCTCTGCCCACACAGTGCGCCCAGCTCCAGATCCTCATCGTATTAACGGTGCACATTCTGAACATCTTCTCGGAAGAAACTCAATGATTAGGGAATATGTGATTTTTTTTAAAGGTCCGAGCTTTTCCTCATGTGGTACAACCTTCATGGTTGTAAATCCCATTTGAAAAGTTCGAGGGGAAAATGGCCAACACGTCAGGGTTCCGGTGGAGTGGCCCATGGAAAGGTGTTCTGACGCCCCATCCCTCCTCTCTCTGCTTCTGATTCTGATCTGCTCTCTCTGGCCCCACTGATTCTCTTCTTTCCCTTCCATCTGCTTCCTTTCCTCCATTTCCCGTCCACTCTCTCTCTCTTCTCTCCCCACCTCTCTCTCCTCTCACCTGGATCTTTTTATGTTCACCCACCCCCTTTCCCTGGCTTTTCCGGTCTTCATCCAGCAGAGGGAGCCATCACTGCTCACTTGTTTCTCTCCGTCACCCAGCTGGGCAGGCGTTATTTATATCCCAGCACCAACACCCAGAAGCCATTGGGAGTATTTTAATTTAGCCAGTTATAGTCCCTGGGGAAAAACAAGCCCCAGGATACTGGACAATGACAATTCATTACTCGGAACAGGAAATGGAGAAACTCAGGTTTTCATTCCAAAACAACCCCTTTACAAGTTCCTCTCTATCAACTATAGGGTTGAACCATATGAAATTGCCATTTCTTTTGGTCAAAAATCACCCGGACGCTGAGTCCTGACAGAAGAGAAGTGTGATCACCGTGAGCCTGACTATGAAAAGCGCCTCCTGCTGGCATGGTAACACGGACACGTCCGCGCCAGAGCGCTGGCCGAGCTGCAGCAGGTCACCGTGGTGGCCGCTGACTGACTGCCCCCATGAAGCCCATTTACTCGCAGGGAGACTTATGGCTTCAGGTGTTCCAATGCCACAGGCGTTATCACTTAACGCTACCATCGAGGAACACCCCAGAGATCATGTACTTTTTGTTTCTGCGTATTTCCAAATAAAACCGCTCACGTTGAAACACATCTCACTTTACCCTGGCTGGCTTCCTGTCCGCAGTGACCCTCAGACACAGGCTAAATGCATGCGTTTCTAGATGGTCTTCACACACTTTGAGAAGGAATGGAAGGACTTATTTAGTTTGTTCCCGTTCTGTCAGAGTATTCCTGCTGGGCACTGTTCACTGCTGCCTGCCCATGGAGCTGTGTTCTGGGTCTCAGGAATCCTCGTTTACTGTTATAAAAACACCAAAAATTGAAAACCTACCTAAAACGTAGGCTGGGAGGAGAGCTTCCTTTCTAATATTCTGTGAACATTACCGTTCAAATCTGCTTACGTTGCACTGCTCTACAATATTTGATTTTTCAGATTATGCTCGGAGAGTTCTCTTGATTGACTAGCCTTGTTTGGATATTGGATTAAGGGGATTTAAAAAATAGGTTAACCAAATATGATCTTCTGAAAAAGCAAGAAAGAAATCCCAACAGCGAGGGACTATCTCTGTGTTTGGCACGTGATCCCAAAGGAACTTTGAAGCTACAAGGGCCAGATTGAAACATAAACGGTGACCTGGATGCTGTTCAGAACTAAAAATTATTTGACAATAGGTTTAAACATCAACTGGGACCCAGGTGCTGGACGGAACTGAAACTGACAATCAGATGGGATACCCTAAGAGCTGGGCCACAGGTGCTGTCACCACTGCGTACACACGCGCAGAACGTCAGTACGGGGGACGGTGAAAGCCAACCGAGGGGGAACAGGCCCTCCGGCGGCACAGGGGGTCTGCCCTGATCCCAGCGGCGTCCCCGGAGGTCCCGGGTGTTCACCCGACAGAGGCTCTCCTGGGCTCCACGCCCCATTCCACGCTGTGGAGGCCACCTCAGTGCTGCCTTGGGCTTGCCTCCTCAGGACTCTGTCGCAGAGGGATGGCTGCAGGCCGATCCCCAACCACAGACCCTGAGACTGTAAGTGAACAGGGAATCGTCCTGTTTTTGAGGAAATAAGACCTCAGGCTGGCCTGGATGCTAGGCTCTCTAATTAGACTTGGCTAACGTTTCTGTCCCGCACTGTCACTGTGCTCACCGAGGACCTAACGCCTGTGCCTCTCCTTCCGAACACAGCACCTGTTCCCCGGAAGCGCTTTGCCTGTCATCCAGGAAGTACCTTTCGGGTCTGGACTTTGGTCCTAAAATAAAATCATTTGTTCATTTCTAGTAAGGGACAAGCGTCTGGCTCCTCACACACGCAGTCCCCTTCCCGGCTCTGGGGGGCCAGGCCAGGCCGGTTTGCAGCCTGAGGCTGGCACTGGAAGGATGTGGCTGCGCCCGTCTGTCACGGCTGGACCTCCGGGTCCAGGACGGAGCTGTATCCGGGTGCAGAGTGACCCCTGAGGTTTCAGCATTTCTCCCTGACAGTGTCGTCCGTAAGGGCCACTGGTGTGGGCGAGTGCAGACAGAACGAAATGTCCCGGGATCGCACGGGGGGAGTGGCAAGGACCGGTGTATTCAAACTTTCTTCCAAAGAAGAGGAATTATTAGCAAAGAAAAGCAAAATAACACAGAAAACACCACTGCCAACAACCAAACCCAGCAGTGCTGCGGGGCTGGGCCCCCCTGCCCGTCCAAACGCAGCGGACGGCCCAGCCCAGCCGGCTCCCTGAGCCCCCGGGAGGCTGTGCTTTCCCTCCAGTTCCCAGCTCAGAAGCCAGGCCGGGAGCCGCATGCCTCAAAGGCTGCTAATCAGGAGCTCTGTGTGGTGACCCAGGGCCACGGAGAGCAGCAGTGCCAGGAGCCCCCACGCCCAGTCCCTTTCAGAAACACGGACGTCTTCAGGGATCTGTTCCAGATAAGCAGGGACCGCTGCCCACGGGACTTAAAGGCCGATGGTCAGGGCCCGCCAGACTGGGATTCCCGGTGCCCGCGGAACCCCTCCCCCCCCCATCCCTCCACCTCACCCTGAGTCTGCCCCCAGGGACAGAGCCGCCGTTCTGTGCACGGCCCCTCAGCGTTCGCTGTGAGAATAGCCTGGTCTGAGTATTCCCACCCAGGTGTGCGTGGCGGGGCTAAGATCTGGCTGAAGGTGGGCACTGGCAGCGCACCCACAGCACACTAACGGGCGTGGGGTCAGAACAGACTCAGCAGAGGGACAGGATGGGCCTGGGGACCGCCCAGCCAGCCAGCCCTGCTGAGGGCAGCTGGTCCCGTCCCCAGTGACACCGTGGCCTGTGCAGGGGCCTTTCCTTCACCAGGTGCCACAGCTGTTTCTGGAAGATTTTGTGTGTCCTTCCCCTTCACAACCCCTAACACACCTGTCCCTCGGCGGCCACACCCCCTTCCCCTCGCCCACGCCTCCCAGGCCCTGGTGTCCGGGGAGCTTTGAAGGGGCGCCTGGTCGAGGGGCACCTGGTGTAACGGGTTAGTGAGCACAGAGGCGGAAGAGAAGCCTTCCCCGGAGTGGCGCCCTGCAGGCAGCCCCTACCATGTCGCTCTGCGAGGCGGTGGCCCCGTACGTGGCCAGCCCGTTGGAGGGCGCAGCTGGCTGAGGCGTGTCGGGCTGGACATACCCTCTTCTGTCGATGAGGCTGCAAGAGAGAACAAAGCAGAACAGGAGGAGGAGAGTGAGGAGAAAGCCGAAGACGCCAGCACCTCTGTTTATTTCTGCTTGGCGGGCGGGGTGGGGGGGGGGGTCCCCTCTTTCTGTGCAGGAGCTGAATGTGGGGCTGCAGCTGTCGCTGGGAAACAGGAAAACAACCCCCTCTCATGAGCACACTGTCACCATCCTGGGCACACGGCTCCACCGCTGTGAACATCATTGTTGTATTATCACCACAGTCACCACGGGGTCAGGCCGCACACAACCGCCTCCCAGCTATCCTGGCATTGACATTCTACACACTCAGCTCCTAACTCATCTCCACAGGTTTCCTAACTGCTTCCTGCAGGGTGTCCTGGGTCCCTGCTCCCCACTGAAGCACAACAATTCATGAGGCCACATGCCTCAGTTTCCCTATTTGACCCTTAGGGATTTCCCCCAAACCTGACACAGATTCACTGGAAGAACCATGGTGTCAAGTGCAACACAACAACAGCCAGGTGTCTGTGGTCTCTGCTTCCTGAGGCTGTGCCCGTGGTTCCAATGGACGGTGTGGCCTGATCCACCCGCAGCAGCCACGCCTCTCCCCGTGGGGCCAGAGCTCCCTCAGCTAAGGCGTGTGCTAGGGCGTGTGCTAGGGCGTGTGCTAGGATGTGTGTCTTCCGGAGTCTGGTAAGGAGCACCCTGCTCTCTGAACCTCACCTTGGCGAGACAGGCCCACACAGGGCCACACAGCAATTGGTGAAGATGTTTCCGTAGCTGTAGGGGTTGTAATTTTCTTTTCCTCTTTTATTTGACCAGGACCCTTTAATCTGAAAGAAGAAGACAGTAACAGCTTCCTTCACTCCAGTGCCAGTTTGAGGGAACTGGACCACGGGAAGTGCGTGGGAACGCACTCCTCTTCCCGCACGCCTTCCGCAGGAGAGCGGATGCTGCTCTCGGGGAACCCTGGCACTGACCCCCAAATCGAAACACCCCCACGCAGCAGCCAGGTCAGGGAGAAAGCCTTCCTTGGGGACGAGCTCTGATTTCTACTCCATGGCACCAGAGGCCGGCTCGCATGAGCCCCGAGGCTCTTTCAGGCTCCCACCCGGCGCGGAAACAGGCCCTACGTGACGGCGGCAGAGGGCAGCGTGGCCCCTGACCACCAGTTTGGAGCCCCCTGAACTCGGCCTCGGGTGCTGCCGAAGTAACTGTGCAGATTCTAACAGTCTCTGCTACCAAATGTGAGTGACTGTTCACATTCTTGCATCTCATCGATGCTGGTTTTCTCGAGCCTCTAGGCAAGCGGAGCAATGGGGAGACGGACTGATGCTCAGAGCCGAGAGGAGGATGAAGAAACATTCCCCAGCATCAAACATTTCTGGGTTTGATGCCCCCTCGCCACCTGCATGACGTACAGGCAGGGACCCTGCGCAAAGGTGAATCTGTGAGCCTGGCCGGTCCCCAACGCTGACCTGGGGACGTTAACCAGGGGGCAGACTCCACGTGCACCTGGGATGCACCTGTCCCCTCTCCTCGGGGCTCGGTGGCGGGGAGCTCCCACACCCGCTGAGGAGGAACGGGACAGGGCGTCCGCCGCAGGGCCCGGAGCTGGGTCCCCTGGCAGATCTTAGCCCCCAAGGGACTGACGTGGCCAGAACGCAGGACAACGTGGGGCCCCGTGTGCAGTGGGGTGGACGGAGACCCAGGTTCCTACCTTCTCTTTCCCTCCCTCGCCCCCTCCCGGCTCCTGACACAGAGCACGCCCGCCCCGCGCGAGGAAACTCACGTCCTCGTTGGTGGTCTGGTTGGAGCTGATGAGGTACGTGTGGAAGCCCAGCAGCCCGACGATGGACCAGACGGAGAAGAAGCACACCACGGCCTCCAGCACGGTGCCCGAGTCAAGGAGGGAACCGGGGATGGAGCGCTCGCCGAGCCCGGGCCGCGGTGGCTGGAGCCGTGCGCGGGACACCACACTCACGTGGGCCTCGTGCGTCTATCCAGCCTCCCGTGGTGAGCTGGCACCGGGGGGCACCTGGGACAGGCCCTCCCCCCGCTCTCCCGCCACCTGCTCGGTAACAATGGAGGGGCTCCCTGCCGGCTTCGTCACGGGCCTCGGACTGTCCCCACTCCTGGCCGCCTCGCCTTTTCCTGCGACTCACACCGAGGGGCCACCGACAGCTACCCCGGAAGCCAGCGCTGGGGCCGGCAGGGCCCCGCCTCCGGTGGGAGTGACCGAGCACCGCTTCACGCACCGACTCTCCGCTTGGCCACTGGGTGCTGAGGGCTGTGGTGCCAGCAGGTTTCTCCCAGCCCGCGGGCGAGGCTGTGGGGCCTCGGTGCGGGGCTGACCGGGTGCGGGGTTGACCTGGGTGGCTGTACCAGGCTGGGCTGTTTCGAGGCTCTCTCCCTGGGCAGCCCTTCCACACCCGGGTGCTGCCTGCTCCCTCTGCCCCTGGGCTCTCACCCAGCGGGGGCATTTCGCAGACTGGCTCGGGGTGAGGGTCATTGTATTTCGGGATGTTTCCCCGCCCGAGCCAGCCCTGCCACCGAAGGCGGTGAACCTGGAGGCTCACCGGTGGCGGGGACGGACAGACCCGCAGATGGTACAGCCGAGGCAGGCGGCTGCATTCCTCACCAGAACATCACCCGCAGGGGCAACTGAAAAGACTAGAGGACTTTCGGTCCCACAAATGTTTATAAAACTCTATTTACAGGATATGGATGTTTCTCGGGGAAAAACAAACAGAATGTTCTCCCAGGCCTGGGAGTTTCGGTCTGCACCACGCAGCCAGGAATGGGGACAGGCCAGAGGAAGAAACACGCAGGTTCCTGGCACCCCCACGGGTGGGAGCCACGGGCCACACTGTGACATAACCCCTGACTCTTTTCAGGACTGGCGGTGATGCTCCTTTAGACCGGAGGAATGCACACGTTCCCCAGGGCAGGGCCATGATGGGCCACGTCACAGCCGGGCCCTCCAGAGTCTAGCCTGCCAGCACGCGCTGTCCTCACAGAGGAAGGAGGAGAGGAAAACAAGGTGGTGTTTGGGAAAAGCAGATAAACATGGAGGGACGGGGGAAAACACGCCTGGGGAGGAGGGTCAGAGAAGTGGACCCCTCCCCATCCATGTTTACCCGCTTTTCCCTGGGCAAACCCGGCAGCCCCTTCCTTTCCCCCAGGGCTGCCCCGTGGGCAGATGGTGACGGTGGGAGGCCTGGCGTGCCACTGCGACACAGGGACAAAGACGGTCTCCTTCTCACCTGCCTCCCGACAGGCCACTCTCGCAGCTGCCCCTCCTAACATCACCGGCCACCCAGAGGGGCAGGCGGAGGAGGCAGCCGCTGGGAGCCAGGCCCCCGTGTGAACCAGAGGTGGAGGGGAGGCCGGACAGCGAGGGTCCAGGGGCGGCCAGCCAGGAAGACGGGGTGCCCGGGGCGGGGGGACACTGGCCATGACTTTGCAGAAGAGCAGGGGGCACGTGACAGCAGCCAAGAAACGGTCAAGGCGGAAAAGAGAGGATGAAAAGCGGAAGCAAAGGCTTTCCGCGGAGTGACATGTGACGAGCCGACCTCAGAGTGCTCCCCGCGGCGGAAGTTTACTTGCAGGGCGGCGGGAGGCGGGCGGCGTCCAACACGCCCAGCATTCCCGTGTGCGAACGCGGACACGGTGCCGGCGGAGGAGAGGGCCGGCGGCGGGAGGCTGCGCCCAGCTCCTGTCCTCTGCGGAGCCGCCTGCACCCCCACAGGCAGGCGCTGGTCCCCGGGAGGTGGGGTTTGAAAGGTTCAGCGCAACAACAACGAACGCAGCTTTCCACGTTAGCACCTCGCGCCTTAGAGACGGCTATAAACAGCAGAAGGCAGTCTCCCAGCAGCTCACTGCCGTGTCAAGATGACACGAATGCAGAGAAGGCGGGTGCAGACTGCGGCCCCCTCCAGCTTCGCCCATGGCCGCTGCTCCGGCCCCAGCCGCTCTGGAGGGAAACCACCACCGTTGGCTTCCCGGGGACGCACCTGACCCTCGGGTCACCCCAGGGAGAATCACCGTTCCCACTTGACGCAGAGGGAAACTGAGGCAGGAGGCACTGAAGTAACTTGCTTAAGAGACAGCAGAGCTGGGATCTGAGCCCTGGGTGTGGCTCCTCTCCCAGTTCTTGCTGGGGCAGTGGCTCCGGCTCACCGTCGCCCTCTGTTGGGGAGTCCCTGTCAGGGTCCTGACCCTGGGCCTCTGCGGGAGCCGTGCCCTGCACACCCGCCCTCAGACTGCGCCCCCACACCGACAACACCCCCCCTCCCTGACCCACAGCCAGATGCTGTCTGTGCCAGAATAAGAACATAAATTTCTCTGAAATGTTTTTATACATTAACTGATTTAAAAAGAGAGGAAACGTGCCAACTCAGAAAAATTGCACACAAATGACAAACACGTTTTTCTTATAACTTCAGGCGGCTTAACAACGCCCCTGACACAGCTCCACGGACACACACGGACCCCCCGTGAAGAGGTCCTGGCTTATTCTGACCCTTTCATCTCACAGACCGGGAAGCTGAGGCGCAGAGTCCTCCAGCCACTTGTCAGGGCTCACAGAGCAGTTCACGGCGAAACGGAGCTGGAACGTGGTCTCCCCGGACTTCTGGGAGAGAGAGAGCCGCCCTGAGGCCACCAACAAAGACTCCCTGACCAGCTGCCCGGAGGGCCCCGCCCTGCCGGTCACTCAGACGGCCTCACTGAGGAGCAGAACTTCGTGTTCTAAGCGCATCACGAGCCGGTGGAACCCACAGCAGACTCTTCTGGGATACGCATTCGTGAGGCGTCAACACGAACGAGCAGAAGCCAGCCGGGCCACTGGGCTCTGACCTGTAGGGCTGTGAGATAATACCCCTATCAGCTGTGGCTCTTTGTCACAGCAGCCCCGGGAAGCTCACACAGCCGGCACGTGCTGCGAGGGGCCTGTCATGCGCTCGGGGCCGGTCACGGCCACCAGGCTCCTGAACGTGGGCCAGGCTTAGGACACAGCCTCCAGGGCACGGCATTGGGCCGAGAGGAGGGTCAGCAGCGCCATGTGGCGACCCTGGAAAGGCAGTGGCTGAGGGTTGTGTGTGTTCGCACACCTGGCCCTGGGAAAACTCTTTGCCTCCGCCTGGGAGTGATCTTCCGAGAGAAAATAAGCTGACATGTTGCTCTGGACCAAATAAGAGCATTTCTCTCCCCGCCCCACCCCCCTTGCACATGAACAGGTTCTGCAGCAAAGTCGGCGTGCCACCCCGATACATCGCCCCCCCTTCCTCCCTTCCATCGGCAGCACCTGCCTCTTCCCTCGTGGGGAACACAGTGCACTTGACTCTACAGACTGAGCACAGCCAGCCCGTGCGAGCAGCAGCCGTGTGCTCGGCGGGAGGCCTGGCAGAGCGCACGCCTCCCACGCACGTGGCAGTGCTCTGGTGCTGAGCGTGCTCACGCACAGCCCAAGTAGCGGATTCTGTTGCCATAGCACTGCCTGGTACGGAGTGGTGGCTGACTACTGTAACAAATAGCCACAAATGCAGAGGCGTAAAGCAAAGAGCTGAGACGCCAAAGGGTTTAAAGAAATGGCCTGAACCTCCTCATGAGCTGTGACGGGGCAGGAAGCCAAGCTGTTGCCCATCCAGGACTTGCTCCCGGTCTTTCCTTAGGACTCATCCCAGGATTGTGAGGTGGTGAGATCCTCCCTCGGTGGGGAGGTCTGCAGTGGATGGCACCCCCTGGCCCCCTGCCAGCAACAAGCCCAGTCACACGGCTGTGCCCTCAGTGGGAGGGCGTGTGTGCGGGTGCCCAGGACAGCCACGGGGAGCAGCGGGCAGCCCGGAGGCCCAGGGACGGAGCAGCGAGCTCCCTCAGCCTCCCCAGGGCGAGGGTCCCTGTCACTGACGTCAGTGCAGCCCCCACCCCTCGCCCCGGACTTAGATGTAGGCAGGTAACTGTACCTCTCAGTCAAGTTCTTAAGAGTCCTACCACGAGGTGAGGACTCCTGGGAATAACAGGGAGTTCAGGTCCAGGCCACCTGGTCACCTGAAGACGAGAGAGAGCCTGGGCCACAGGGGCGGTCAGTGGGGCCGGCTGGCGGGCCACACCAACGAGTAGAAACCTCAGTGGACAGCGAAGGGAGTGGGAGCCCACGCAAGAACCGAATGGGCGAGCATCCGCCTTTCCAGAAGTTCAAAATACTAGGGCACATGCCCTTATATGCCGAGGAGGGGACTCACCCACACCACGTGGGAGGGACCACCTTTGGTCCCTCCGGGGCTGGGAAAGGTGTTCTGTTTCTGAAAGTTCATACGGGTCATCTGTACTGACCCCAGAGGAGGGCCAAACTGACCCCCGACAGAAGCTCACGGGGTCCCCTCTGGGGCTGCCAGCCAGAACGGGGCCCACGCAGGGACGCCACAAAGGTTCTGCAGGGACCACCTGCTGATCAGAACGCAGCCAGTCTGTAGCTTGCAGCCCTGCTTCTCCCCAGACCAACCCAACGTAACACATCGATGCGGGCTCCCGGGGTGGGCAAGAAGGCGTACGGCGAGACTGGCCAAACGCGCCCTCTGTTGGGGCATTCGGACGCCATTCCTCACGCCAGGGGATGCTTCACGGGACAAAAAGGAATACGGTTGCTGAGAAGACAAGCCAGGGCACAGGGCGGAGGCAGGTGGCCGAGGAGGGCGGTCCGGCACGCGGCGCCTCAGCCTTGCACACACACAACACCCACAAAGGATATCTGGCGGGGCTGTCCTTGATCGCATTGAGGAATCCCGTCTGCTGTGAACCTGTGGGGACAAACCAATACTCAGTATTAGACCGACAGCCAGCATTCAGACGTTCCCCCCAGAACAGCCTTCACACAGAGCTCCCTCATCGGCGCGGCAATCACCGTGTCTCCGGAACCACCGGTCTCCGGATCAATGAAATAACTGTGTGTGTGCTGCGGCCGCGGGGCCCGGGCCGGGATGGCGACGCCACGGAATTATCAACAGGGACACGGCAGGTTCCCGAGAGGCAACAGCTGCAGGGCGGTCTTTCAGTCAAAGCATAAACCATAGTTCTGATGGCTTCTCTGTCTCCCTCATTTTAGTAGGAAATCAGAATACTGCAGGCCGTTTTCCCTCCTTTCATGAAAGACTGTTTTCCCAGGGTGTGTTAGCTTCTGGCCCTGGAGGTCCCAGACACGAGGCTACCTGTAAATTCCGTCTTTCTCTGCGCCCAGAGGACACACACGCATCACGCCGAAGTCTACTGCGACTCCTTGTGGGTTTAAGGTGTTTTATGCCAGAAAACACTTCTTGAGGGGCTTGAGTGAAGATGCATCTGAGAGGCGATCTTTAGTTTATGGACTGACATCGTGGTTTCTGTGACTCAAAGCCCACGGAGGAACTGTGGGTGTCCCATTGTGGGGGTGACGCGGGTCCCTGATTGCCACGCAGAGCCCTGTGTTTGGGGACATGGTGCAGCCCCGGGCAGCGATGAGATGACCAGGGAGGGCTGCTGGGAACAGGATGGTGCCAGCGCAATCCTGCGGCACACGGGGATGGCATGGCTGCAGCGTGCGAATTACCGGCTGGGCCCCAGGCCCCACGGTGTGCGTGGAAACCTGTCCAGCGATGGGAAGGCTGTGAGTGGACGGCTCCACATTCTTCCTCGAGTTCCCATTCCCTCTGTGCGTCCCCTCCTCTCTGTGTCCTCCCCTCCTCTCTGCGCCCACTGGTCACAGCAGAGGCATGAGGATGTGCCCCATGAACTAGGATGCCAGCCCGTGGGAGAGCTAACAAGAAAAGCTTAGGGCTCCCCCTTCCATCCCTGCTGGGGCCAGAGGAACCAGCAGGGGGAAGTGGCGGGTCTTTGAGCAAACACAACCCTGAGGCAAGATGAGACCCGAAGCAATGATTTCTCTGTCCCTCCTGGACCCGCCTTGTATCGCTCTCCCAACTCTCCTTCTTCTGTAAGAATTCCAGACCTCGCCTTGCCAGGGATCTGCAATAACAGACCCTCACCCCTCTGTCCCTTCCCAGCCCCATCCTCCATGACCTGGCAGGGAGAGATCAGGTGACAGATCCCCAGGTGCAATTGTAGGCGGTCATGGGGACTAAGATCAAGCGGGGGTGTTGGGGTGCAGAACAAGAGGAGAGAAAAACCATTATTTGCGTTTGCACAATACATTCGGGTAACTTTCGGGCAGATCCATTTTGTGTGGAGACTGGATTAAGAAGGCACAAGCATAATGCCACAGCAAACCTGTCTTCTGAGCTCGGGTGAGTGAAGTGTAGAGGAGGGACAATGAGATGTACATCACAACCCGCACTTCCCGTGTATGTGTATGTGTGTGTGTGTGTGTGTTCCCAGAATTTGTATATGTGGCTGAGCAAATAAAAGCAGGCCCTTATTATCCAGAATGTACTAGGGGTACCAGTTAATAATAGCAGATTTTGTAATCAAAGAAAACATGATGTTCAAGAGAAACATCAAAAGTGCTTTATTCAAAGCAATGTCCATCACTAGCTACACATTTCCCCATCTTTCAGGAAATTTATGGATACCATCCCAATAGAACTTTTTTTGTTTTGAGGCAAGCCATTCAGAGACCCAATTTTCCACTTCTTCGTATGTTCTAATGAATACAGTGGGTGGGTTAATACTTCCCAGGCAAGATCTTTTAACGTGTCTTTAAAGGGTTTTGAAGTGTTTAATGGTGCGTTATCATGAAGCAAAATTACTTTGCCATATCTTCTGGCACATTCTGGTCATTTCATGATCAAAGCATGGTTCAAATTGATTATTTGTTGTCAATAGAGATCAGTAATAACGGTTTCACCTGGTTTTAGAAGCTCATAATACACCACACCTTCCTGATCCCACCAAACCCTGAGCATTGTCTTCTTTCCAAAACGATTTGGCCTTGCAGTCAGTGTTGATGGTTGACCTGGATCAACCCATGATTTTGTGCATTTGGGATTTTCAAAATAAATCCACTTTTCATTGCCAGCTACAATTCAATGCAAAAAATACTTTCTTTCATGACTTTGAAACAACATTTTACTGATAACTGTTCAGTTTTCCATTTGTCTTTCATTCAGTCGATGTGGCACCCATTTTCCTTCCTTTAAAATCTTTCCCATTGCTTGTAAACAATCGGAAATTGTTTGCTGAGCAATGTTGAATCTTTCTGCAAGCTGTTTTTGAGTTTGACATGCATCTTCATCCAGTAATGCTTGTAATTTTTGGTCTTCAAACTTTTTCTGTTGACCTGGACGTTCTTTGTCTTTCACATCAAAATCATCACTTTTAAAGTGTTTAAAACAGGATTCACAAGTATCTTGAGATAGGGCATGTTCACCATAAGCTTCCTTAAGTATACGATATTTTTTTTCTTTAAAATAATGAATTAAAACTTCCTGCAAATGCCCTTTTTTTTGGCATGAAATTTGACATTTTTAAGTGTAAAAATATCTAGGATGGTAACACCTTCAGAAAATTTGACATATGAAGTTTTAAAGCTTGCTGTCAATACAACAAAATAGCATACATATCAAATTGCATACATATCAACATATGTGTAACCCCATCTATTAAAAAAATCCTCATTATTAACCGGTACATCTAGTAAGGGCAAGGCCATTCATACAATGTGATCATATATAGAAAAGCATTTTGAAGCTACTAAAGATGATAGAAAAATGTAATGTTAAGCCTTGCTGGTTTGGCTTAGTGGTTGGAGCATTGGCCCATGGGCTGAAGGGTCCTGGGTTTGATTCTGGTCAAGGGCACGTAACTTGGTTGCAGGCTCTATCCAGGGCCCTTAGGGGGCAACCAATCTATGTGTCTCTCTCACATAGATTTCTCTCTCTCTCTCTGCCTCTCCCCCTCCCTTCCACTCTATCTAAAAATCAATAGAAAAAATATTCTCAGAGGAGGATTAACAAAATATGTAAAGTTTAAACACTGTTTTGTAGTGTCACAGAAAATGTGCTGGAGCAGTACATTACTACTTCTCCACAGGTGTGTATGCAATCGGAGTCTTTGGGCTGTTAACACAGATAGGATCCCGGCTGCTTCTGCCATTATCCGACTGAAAACTGCAGGGCCTCCCTGGTGTCCCTGGCCCCCAGGCGCGTGGCGGAGGTCTGACTCAATGTCACCCTGTTCTCGCAGCCCGCCAAGTGCTGGCGCTCAGGCATAGGCTCCAAACCTGTGTCACCTTCGGGGGAAGGATTTCAGTAAGAAAAAATGGGAACTAGGATTGAAAATGCTGTTAAAATTCTGGGTACTCCATTTAAGGTCCACAATTGACCAATATCTAAAAAGGACTAATGTGAGTCCAACTGGTATGGCTCAGAGGGTGAGCGTTGACCTATGAACCAGGTCATCTTCAATTCCAGGTTTTGGGCTCAATCCCCAGTGTAGGGTGGGCAAGAGGGAGCCGATCCATGATTCTCTCCCATCATTGATGTTTCCATCTCTTTCTCCCTCTCTGTAATCAATAAAAATATACTTAGGAATAAAAAGAAAAAGAACTAATGTGAAACTTTCCTTTCCATCCACTCCCCCGGGCCCCCCGCAGGCCCACACAGGCCCCTGGAGAAGAGGAGAAACATTTCCGACTGCAGCCTCCGGGCACCCCCTTTGTGGTTGGAGAGCTGCTGCCTGGGAGGAAAGTGAGGCATGTACTCAGATACTTTCTGGAACATTCTCTGTACTTGCTAACGTGGCTGTACTTCAGGAATGTGGACAAGAGGCCACGCTGGCCTTTAATGTTGCTAACGGCACTGTAATGGGAGCTTAAAGGCTTAAATTTATAGTCCAAAGCCAATTAACTTCCTTCTCAGCACTGCCTGCTGCAGGAGAGTAAAAGGCCAAGAGACAAAAGGAACGCAGAGTTACGGCCTGCAGAATGGGAATGAAAAGTGCCGTTTGCTTAGGCGGATATATATCTCAAAGTTCTTTACATCCAAATTGCATTTTTAACCAGGCTGCTTCCTTTAAACGCCAGCCGGAGCTTCCTAAGGTTCTGGCAGATAACTGAACATCTTCCCTAACGTGTACCTTTAACATGTAGCTGTGTGTGCAAGAAAACCAGGCTTTACCCCACACCTTTTCTAGGGAGGTGACTGCTCTGCCTAAGTAGATATCACATCAAAAAGTTAAAAAGCTCGGGGATTAGTGCGGCACAGTGTCCTCTGAGAAAATGTGGGGGTGATTCTTCCCGGGGACCCCTTAGCAGGCGGGAAAGTGCAGTCTCTGAGGTGGGAATAGGGACAAGTATCAGGAAAAAGTGGGGAGCCTGTCCCAGGGGTGACCTTGGAAAGATGAGTGGGAAGTGGGAAGGAGTGGGCTGGGGTGGGAGGGAGGAAGGTAGAAGCAGGGGAGGGGGGCAGCCGGAAGTGAGGAGGGGACAGGGAGAAGGGGGAGAGAAGGAAGAAGGAAGAGAAAGCCCGGAATGATCAAAATAGTAAATCAAACTTAAATCAGAAAACCAGTCAGGCAAATGGCTACATACGTAACCTGGTCCCACCAGCATACTTACGAAGAATGACGTGGGTGATAACGAATGCAAATATAAAGACTGTCAGAAAAGACAGAGATAAAATAAACATATAAAAAAATCTGTAGTTTCTTTTCCCCACACAGTTGCCTACCCAGGGACAGTGGTGATCAAACCGTTCTGAAAAGAGAGGCAGAAAAGAAAAAAAAGGGGAATCAATTAATAAAGTGTCTTTTTACAGGAAGAAGCCCCTCCCCCCAATGCTGATAGCATAACGAAAATAATATAACTACGTATTTACACACGCACCACTCAGAGCAAGGCTTAACAGGAAGGCATTTCAAGAACATGATTATTCTTTCAACAGGACTTGTCTGTTCAAAGGAAACCAAGAGGATACATTTATGCCCATTAAATCAGAAAAGCAGGAGTTCACCCTGCGGTAAAACAAGTGAAATGTACGGACTCCGGTGCACAGAACAGTCTTTCCTTAAGACGGAATCAGCACCTCTGACTTGAGAGCGGGCAGATGGCGTGGGGCCCCGCCGTCAGGGGTACAGGCTCTCACGGCGACCATACAGACAGTCCCAGGGGCGGGGACAGGACAGACAGAGGGACCATCCCTGGTCTCCCATCCCAAGGACGACTGTTCCCCAAGCAATGTCTCTGCTATGTCAGTAGTTGGAGAAGAACTGATATTATTATTATTATTATTATTTTAAAAATAAATATTTTTATTGATTCCAGAGAGGAAGGGAGTGGGGGATAGAAACTTCAGTGATGAGAGAGAACCATGGATTGGCTTTCTCCTGCACACCGTCTACTGAGGATTGGGCCTGCAATGCCGGCAGCTGCCCTGCCTGGGAATTGAACCGGTGACCTCCTGGTTCATAGGCTGATGCTCAACCACTGATTCACAAGCAGCAGCCAGGCCTCGCGGAGGATCTGGAGAGAAGTCTCAGAGCGCACGGTCCTGGTGACAAGCCAGTGGCTCTAAGATGCTGACCCTCCAAGGAAAGCAATTCTGACGGGCGTGCCCACGTGAGTGACAGCGGCAAAGGGAACCCCTGACTCGTCCCCCACATCTGTGACATACACAGGAGAACACGCAGAATGCACAGAGAAAACACGCGAATCGGCCAGATTTCCCCGAGACAGGGGCTGTCATCCTGGGAGACCGCTCCCTCTCTGCACAGGAGCGCAGGAAGTGGGTGCGGCGTGGAGGCTGGGCCAGAGGCCCGGGACGAGCCTCCATTCCAGCTGAGGCCGGCCTCCCATCCCCAGTGTGTGGAGGCCGAGCCCTTCCCCGGCTCACAGCTGCAGAGGACAGCAGGCGTGGGGGCAGGGGCATAGCTAACAGCATGGGCCCACGCAGTGCCAGGCTGCCTCTGCCTCTCTCCTCGGACACTTGCTCTCACCGGCAAACTCTTTACCCCAAGTTCCAACACCAACTCCACCGGATGGCGCCAAAGTGGCCGCATGCCGTGTCAGCAACAGCCTCCACTGAGCCACCACCATCTCAGCCTCGGCCAGGAGAACTTCCCTTATCCCTCCCACACAGTCCTCTTCCCACTGCCTGCCTCCTCTGTCAACCCAGAGTCCCACCTTTCTTTTTTTTCCTTAATCCTCGCCTGAGAATATGTTTTTATTGATTTTTAAAATAATTTTTAAATACATTTTTAATTTTTTTTCAGAGAGGAAGGGAGAGGGATAGAGCGTTAGAAACATTGATGAGAGAGAAACATCAACCAGCTGCCTCCTGCACACTCCCAACTGGGGATGTGCCTGCAAGCAAGGTACATGCCCTTGACCGGAATCGAACCTGGGACCCTTCAGTCCACAGGCCGACACTCTATCCACTGAGCCAAATAGGCCAGGACTTTATTGATTTTTAGAGAGAAAGAGTGAGAGAGAGAGAGAGAAAGAGGTTGATCGGTTGCCTCCCATACACACCCCGGCCAGGGATCGAACCCGCTACCTTTATGGTCTGTGGAATGATGCTCGGACCAACTGAGCTACGTGGCCGGGGCCCAGCACATTCTAGACTCCGTTCTTTCCCTCACCCTCACATCCCATCCACGAGCAAGTCCCATCAGAGACTCTCACCGTTATCTAACATTGTCTTAGTTATTTACTTGTTTTCCTCTGCCAACCCTACTCGGAGCCGCTGATAAAACCTGTCACGTAAATGAACAGACCTTCTCACCACCAGCAGGACGCCGGGCGAGCACGCGCATTGCCCGGTGTCAGAGCGGATGTGCAGCGAGGCTGGAGGGGACCTGGCTCCATGGGCCTCCGGACCTTGGTCACCAAACGCCCGGTGCCCTCAGTGAGCAGCGCCAGTGTCTGGCAGCATGAAGGACGAGGCCTGCCGCGAAGGAAAAGAGCCACACACAGCCTGGCCTTTACCTTATCCTCTTCTGGGAGGACACTTACTCTCAGACTCCAAACTCTCCTCAGCCCAAGGCAGGGACTCTAACAGGGAAACCTAGCTCAGCAGGGACAGCAGCTGCTCTCCCAGCGCACACAACGCCCTCCCTCTAAGGGTAAACTGGGACGGCGGGAGGGCGTGGGGGTGGCTCTGCTCTGAACGCCCCGCCTCGGCCCAGGGCGTGGGGGAGGCCAGGAGCTGTGGGGTCGGTTAGAAGGGGAGGCTCATGTTAGTGTTACTGGGTTTCCAGGGGAGAAGAGCCTAGCATCTGGGCACGAGCTGACGCAGGCGCAGCTCCTGGGGACCTGGCTGGAAGGGACATCTGGGGGGGGGAGGGGGAACAGCTGGCAGCGTGAGCTGTGTGCAACCACAACATCTGAGACGTTTCAAACAACTGTTCGAAACGAAGACAGTGTTAGATAACAGTGAGAGTCGCTGATGGGACTTGCTCCTGGATGGGACGTGAGGGTGAGGGAAAGAACGGAGTCCAGAATGGTGCTGGGCCCCGGCCACGTGGATCGGTAGGTTGGAGCGTCATTCCATAGACCATAAAGAGAGGAGAGGAGAGGGAGAGGAAGATAAAAACATCACTGATGAGAGAGAATCATTGATCTGCTGCCTCCTGCAGGCCCCCCACTGGGGATCCAGCCCACAACCCGGGCCTGTGCCCTGACCAGGAATTGAACCGTGACCTCCTGGCTCATAGGTCAATGCTCAACCACTGAGCCATGCTGGCTGAGCTAAAGTGTCTTAGGTTTAAAGAAACATCCTTTTCCACTTCATACCTTCATATTTTCCCTCTCTGAAATCAATAACAATATATGGGGGGGGGGGGAATCTTTAACTGACTTAAGTGCTAGAGACCACCTTCTTTTTTTTTTTTAACGTTTTTTTATTAAATTATTATCTGTGTACGTATTTTAACATTGCCCCCCCTCCCATACATACTTTCCCTCCCCAGAGTTTTGTGTCCATTGGTTGTACTTATATGCGTGTATACAAGTCCTTTGGTTGATCTATTATCTCCCCCAGATCTCCCTCCCCTCCCCGCTGTAATCTGACAGTCTGCTTGTTGCTTTACTGTCTCTATAGAGGACCACCTTCTCAAACAGTAAATAATTCATGCTGTTCTAAAACTTTTAGTGAAACCTACCGTAAGTTGTTTGTATGGAAACTAATACAATAATTAATACATAGCAATTCAAGAACAAACTGGTTTGAGCACAACTGTAAGCCTACTTTTGCCCCAGCCTGTACTTCCGCTTCCCCAGGTGCTCTGGGTCTGACTGGAGGCAGGAACCTGAGAGGAAGACAGACTCTGGGATGCGAAAGGGGGCGAGACTCGGAGCTGAGCACACACACTCCCCGGGCCCCGGCCAGGAGCCTCCATCGGGGGACAGAGCAGGGCAAACCCATGACAGAGAGACGCAGGGAGACTTGTGTGCCGTAACTGCCTGTGGCTTCTCTGGGTGTGGAAGGAGAGGGTTTTAAAGCAGAGCTGGTCTGACGATCGCGGGCAGCAGCGAGGCGAGCACTTCTCCGGGATAAACAAGAAGCTGCTGCTCTGTGACAGGAGCCATCCCCAGCGCATCCCGAGGGCCCGGGCTTGATGGCGGAGCCCGGACGGGCAGAGTCCCTTCCAGGCTCTCACACTTGCTAAGAACGGCCTGGCGGTTTGCTAACATGCAGACTCCTGGACACGGGTGTTCCATCTACGGAATTCCTACCTAAGTACATGTACTTAGACCGTAACAAACATGTCATGAAGGAGATTGTTCTGAGCCATTAAAGACTTGGTGGGATTTCATCGTATTTTGGTTATTGTCTCCGAAGCATCTCTCGGCTCTCTTGCAGTTTTACCGTGTGCATGGAGGTAATCTTGGTTGAGAAGGAGCCTGCCGGATGGATGGAGAGGTTGGAGGGGATTATCTGGCTGAAGCAGAAGCGCGGCTCCAGCCACAGCGTGGAGATTTGAGGGGGACGGTGCAGGAACGAGAGAGGATCTGGGTAGCCAGGGAGGGAGAGGGAGCTGCTGAGCGAGGCAGGAAATGAGAACCGGCAGGAAGGGACGGAGAACGCAGCGCCCTGACAACCGGGAACGGCTTTAGTTTGACACAAGAGGAGGCGAAGGCTTCCAGGAAAGAGTGTCAGCCCTCCGCCGGTGAGTCAGAAAGGCGACCTGGTGCTGCTGTCCCCGGAGCTGGCCACCCTGAGCCACTGAGCAGGAGCTGCAACGGAAACCCGTCTCTTTCTGAAAGCAGCCGAGCTGCTCAGAGGAGACCAGGAGGAAGTCAGTGCCAGATCCATGCCCACGTCCTCCTCTGCGTGCTCAGAGGGGGTACCTGGCTCGGAGCTCGCCGTGTGGAGACTACAGCCCCCGAGGAGGACGGCAGCCCCTGCACGGCCAGGAGCAAGCCCGGCTCTCAGTCTTGTAAAGTGCGCACTGCCTCGGTGATGGGGACGTTCCCTGACTTCTCTGTCCCTGTGCGAGTCTCATGAACCCCGGACACCACAGGGAGGACCCGTGACAAGGAAAACCTCCACGTTGTCTTCAGCTGACGGATCTCGGGACTGTCCGTGCTCATTTCAAGTCAGAGTGGGGAAGCGGTTACGGGCCAGGCTGAGGCGCGCAGGAACCTTCTGGAGAGGACGGGGAATGGGACAGGGAGGAAACATGGCAGGCAGCGTGAATCCAAAGGCATTCGCAGGCTCTGCTGCTTCGGCCAAACAGACTAACGCTGGACAGGCTTTCAGCTCATTTCAGCAAGAGAGCAAACCCCCAAACCGGACAGAAAGAAGATTCAAAAAAGGAAAAAAAAGATTCTCACTTATGAACGCACGTTAGAGCCGGCGTGATGGCCTAGCCAGCTTCATCTGGAAAGGATTCGCCATCCTGACAGAGAAACGTGTATTCCAGGAATGCGACGATTTTTTAATGTTCCCGAGCCTATTAATTTATCGATAGGTCAGAGGCCCGACGGGTGTGATTGTGCTCATGGATACTGCAGCGTGGCACCTGTTTCTCACTCTGAAACTCCCAACACCCAGGCTGGAGGCGTGGCCGGCAGAATCTGGGCTGCGGGACCTTGGTCCTGGGACACTGCTCACCTGGCAGAGACTCTGCGGGTGCCATTCAGGTTCCTGATGAACTGGCCTTAAACTCGGGAGAGGACATGGCTGTCCCCGGGCCCACCGTGACCACAGTGCCCTGGAGAGCGAAGATGGAGAGAGTGCAAGCCGGAGGAGGAGGAGCTGGCTTGAAGATGGGGGTGGGGGGACGGGAAGGGGGAGAGGAAGAGAATCCCACCTGCACCAGCTTGAAGAATCTGAGGCCTGCTCCCCACCCCCTTGTGACTTTAGCCTGGAGAGACCCTGAACTGGGTTCCTAACCACTGACATTTCCGAGCAGCAGAAGGGTGTAGTTTAAAGCCACTACATTCGCGGTAATTGGCTCTTTAGCAATAGGAAACTAATGAGGAATATTCCTTTAACATGCCTTTTTCAAAGCTAACTTAAAAAAAAAAGTAAAATAATGAATTATTCACATTAAAGTTAGGAACAAATTAGGATGTCCACTATCATTACTAATATGTAACATTTCTAGCTCTTCTAATTAACATAGTAGGATGAGAAAACTGTGAACATATAACCCTCAAAATGAGCAGACAATATCATCACTTTTTTATAGATGATGAGAAAACCAGCAATAATAGTACCAGCAAACAGGAGAGCTAGTTTTTTAAGTTAAAATAATAGTAACAAGATAAAATAATAGTAACATTCAACTCAAAGCCTAAGCTAGCCATAATAACCAGCAGCATTTTGGATAAAGCAATGCGGTAGACGTTCTGAAGTCCAAAGTATGTTCCTAACCCACAGGTCAGCTGGAGTGACCCGTGGGTGGATGTGTGGGGGTGGTTTCTGCGTGTCCACTTCCGCTCTCTGTGTCTCCAAAGCGATCATTGAGTGCACAGCTCCTGGTAGAGAGGGCTCGCAGCATGGGGAGGCTGGGGGAGGGATGCACAGCGGGGCGCGCTCAGGGCGCTGGGAGGCGGCTTAGGGCCCAGAGTCCTGGTGCCGGTCACTATGCCACGTGCCACAGCATCGGTGGGAGTTACTGGGTTGAAGAGCAAGAGCCCCAGCAGGTAGACAGACAGACAGGACAGAGGACCGAGGCTCAGAGACTAGCCGGAAGGGCAGGGTGGGAACTCCTGTGGGATTTCAGGAGGCGCACAGTCAGTCAGCAAGGACCTCACGATGCATGAGTGCTTCCCTGGCCCCGGTGACTCTGCTTTAATCCCTGAGGGAGCCCAGGGGCTGCGGGGGCAGAGTTGGCTGGACAACAGCCCTAACACTCTGTTTCCAGTGCGCAGAGCAACGTGATGACGACACAGAGAGAGAAAAAATGAGAAAATGAGACGGAAACAGGTGATGAAGACGGAGAGAGAGAGAGGCCATCCATTTCAGTGCGACACATCACCCAATCCCGCCAGGCTGCAGCAGCATTCATGACAAGCAGTCCTGAGCCCAGTGTGGGTGCCGGGCTGTCCTGGGTGCTTGCTGGGCACAGTCTCCCCTGACCCTTAAGAACACCTCGGAGGCAGCATGGTAAGCCCCGTCTGCAGGGGTGGGGACAACGGGGGTGGTCGCATCACCTGCCAGGATGCCAGGTGACTCAACGCCAGCACCAGGACTCGGGCCTGCATCTGTCTCAGAGCCACGCCCCCGTCACTGGGCTCTGCCAACAGGTTCTGTCCTTGCACCAGAGTTCACTCTCCAGGAAAGCTTCTCCTCCGTCCTCAGACCCCGCGCCACCCTGCTTCCATGTCACACGGACTTAGCGAAGTACAGCGCTCTCCCGGGCTGCCTAGGAACCGGCATTCCCCTCTCTCCGCTCCCAGCCAAAGCTACGGCCACCGGGGAGCCTGAAGGACCACCAAGCCCCCTCGCCACGTAGGGAGGGAGCCAGGGGCAGCCCAGCTCTCAGCACATCGCTGTGGGTTCTCCCTGGCTGCGAAGAGTACGGTTCCTCAAATAACAACTTTCCACCAAAAACAAAACAGTGGCCGACTCTGCCGTTACCCCTCGCAGAGGAGACACCTGCTCTCCACGCTGTTCCCCGGGGGAGGGGGGCACCTCGCTGGTCTGCTAACGGGTCCGCAGGGGCGGGACACAGCTCAGTGAACGGGAAGCCAGAGCCGATGGGTGGGAAGCACCGTGTGGTTTTCCGGGAGTGCTGGGAGCAGCGGTGTGACAGCCAGCGGATGCTACCGATGTCACCTGCCCCCACGGTGCGGCCCCGAGCGGGGGTTTGCCAGGCCTCAGCCCCAGGACCATCCCATGACGCTTAGAGGCAGCTGTGGGCAACGGGTTTTTCCTTCTCTTATTTGTTTATTAAATATATTTATTTTTATTGACTTCAGGGAGAAAGGGAGAGAGAGAAACAGAAACATCAGTGATGAGAGAGAATCACTGATGAGCTGGTTGAGGATTGAGTTGTTGGCTCAGGCCAGGAGAGGACGTGTCTGTGCGTGTGGGCAGCAGCGCTCCGTCTGAGGGACAGGAAGTGGAGCCAGGTGAATTGTAGGAACCCTGAGCGGGGCCGGCCATCGCCTGACAGCAGGGCGACTCCTGCCACCGAGGACCGCAGGGCTCCACTGTGCCCCCTCTGTCCGTTCCCTAGTCCCGTGGTCGGTAAACCGCGGCTCGCGAGCCACAGGCGGCTCTTTAGCCCCTGGAGTGTGGCTCTTCCACAAAACACCACAGCCTGGGCGAGTCTATTTTAAAGAAGTGGCATTAGAAGAAGTTTAAGTTTAAAAAATGTGGCTCTCCAAAGAAATGTCAGTCGTTGTACTGTTGCCATTTGGCTCAGTGGACTCATGAGTTTGCAGACCACTGGGCTAGTCCGTCCTGGAACGCCATAGGCAGACAGGAGGTCTCAGGGTCTCCGGGAAAGGTGACAATCCCAACTGTAGGCTCGGGAGTCTCCTGGCCTCTGTCCCTGCTCCTCTCCTTCACTTCCAATGCCGCCAGCTCCCTCACCCGCTGCCCCAGGAGGACGGGGGGCACCAACACAGCACAGCCCATTCCTGAGGCCGCTCGCTGGGCACAGCGGGAGCTCCCGGGGAACTGGTCTTATGCCAAGTGCCCGCTGATCGAGCAGCTCCGGGAACAAGGAACCCCCTGGCAGGGGTGCCCGGGGAGAAGGCCTCGCACTGCACTGGCACAGGGGGCGGGGCAGGGTTAAAGGAGAAAAACACAGGCTTTGGTAACGCTTGGCTCGGTGACCGGGATCAGCGCAGGAGGCACAGACGTGGCAACATGACAATGACGGGGTGCTCAGTCTCACAGGCTACAGGGACGCACAAACGCTTCCAGCAATGGCCATCAGCCCTTCGGTCAGCCACCGGCCCCTCGGTCAGCCCCCGGCCGCTCGGTCAGCCCCTGGCCGCTCGGTCAGCCCCCAGCCGCTCGGTCAGCCGCTGGCCGCTCGGTCAGCCCCAGGCACTCTGGCACAGCCTCTGAGCTGGGAACAGAGCGGCTCTCGCGGCTACTCACCTACGCAGTTATCACACAGGCTGCAATGGGAGGCACGGGGCGGCCGGAAAATCTTGCAGGTGAAACAGTACTTAAGTTTCACGGTCTGGCCGTTGATGATGACTTCCTTGGTTCTGGGAGGCGAGCGGTACCCCCCGGAACTGCTGCCGTTGGCGATATCTGTGGAGAGAAGGAGAGAAAGAGCACACACCCTTAGCAGAGCACCACCTCGGCAAGCCTCGCACCCCAGGGGCCTGGGGCCCACCCTCCCGGCCTCGGGGTACCCGTGCCTTTCCGGGAGTCTCTTGACCCTGGTCACACCAATGCGCCGAGGGCAGGAGGGCTGGCTGTCCCCCAGCTTCCAGCTCCTTCCAGGCTTGGGACTGTGGCTACCAGGCCAGGCAGGCGGGAGTGGCCACGTGACTGAGCTCTGGCCAATGGGGCGCCAGCACATGGCACTGCTCAGAGGGAGGAACCTGCCCACAGTTCTGCTCACTCTCGTCTCCCTTCTCGGTTCCTCTCCTGACACCATGGAGCCCCAAACCTGGGCCCTGAGGACAGACCATGCCCAGGAAGACCACCCGGAGAACCCTTCCCGGGCTGGTTGTTCCATTGCTGCCCGGTGTTAAATAGCCAAGGTTTGGTGTCACCTGTTACAGCAGCTAGCGTTGCCCTGATGAATACTGTGGGTGATGGTGACACTGGACAGCCAAGGGATCCGGGCTACCTGACAGTACTGGAGCCATCTCGGCAGAGACAGGGTTGAATCAGACGCTGGCAGGATGGGAGAGCAGCAGGTCACCCACAAAAATGTGCTCTGCAGCCCCCATAAGCCGGCTGCTCAGCTAGGGTGGACGAAGGTTACTTGGGGAAGTAGGCAATGCAGGCGGGGTGGGACGCCACTGTTTGGGCAACTAGGGTGTTCATCTTTCCACAATAACAGGCAGTTATGGGATGAGAATGGACCACATTCCAAGGGGGAGGAGGGGCGCGCATACAATTCCCAGCCAGGCTAGTTAGAATGTCCTTTAGTTCACCAGCACAAGGCAATCAGAGTGAACAGCATGACTAATATTTCTCATAGCCATAGCTAGTCCCCAATATTCTATTTTTGCCCCTAACGATAGTATGTCAGGTACACTTTCTCTGGTGCATTCCAAATGGAGCACAAATATCTCTTCATTTTGCCCACTGGCCTCCTCAGAAACACCAGGTACTGGCTGTGGAGAATAAATAAATATGTATATGTGTAATCTTTAAGTGCATATTTGAAAAGTATTTTCTATGTTTTGTTTATTGTCTGACCTTATTTTTTAGAATCACTCTTTAAATGTTGAGGAAAACAGAATACATCTAATTTCTAAGTGCCATGTTATCTGACAGCCTGGTTCTGGTCCTGAGTTCATGGCAGAATCACAGGGAGCTTTTCCAACTCCCCTAATACACAGACCCTTCCCCAGACCCGTTCCATCAGAGACGCCGGGTGGTTCCGATATGCAGGACGGAGAGCCCTGCTCTAGGGGAAGGGAGACACCAGGCTTATCCCCGTGGAGCCCCTCACAGCTCAGCAGGCTGCCTGAGAGAACGGGGCAGCTAGCTGTGCGGCAGAACAGGCCGCAGGTGACAGAAGTGGAACAGTGAGGAGCAGACTTCCTTCTTACCTCCGTGAGGACAACCCTTCTGCTAGCACGATTAACTGCTGTGGCGCCATCCCAGGGGCTCTCGGTGGCCTTGCCCAGCAGGACGCCCTCTTGGCATGTGCCCCACCAGCCTTGCACTCCCGTGGCTGCCCTAAGGGACGGGGCTAAATACAGCAGACATCTGGACAGGCCCTGAGCTTTCAAAGCGTCTACACTGGAAGGGAAAGGATCCCTGAGCACAGGGGGAATAGCTGGCTTTGAACACATCACAGTGAAGGTCAGAGCTCTACCGGTGCCCCCCCAGGACACCACTGGGCCTGAATTAATCATGGCTGGCGCCTCCCAGCCTTATGTCGCTGTGAGATCTACCGTGTCTGCTTAGCTCTTGCAAACATGGGTAGGAAAACTAGAAAGCAGATACAGGTTTAAAAAGAAACAGAACCCAACCAATAATATTTGTGTTAATTTGATCAGAAGAGGTTTAAACACCGATTTGTCAAGGAGGTGTTTTAAGAAGCAGGTATGATAAATGCATCCACTAGAGCAGGGGTTCTCAACCTTCCTAATGCCGCGACCCTTTAATACAGCTCCTCATGCTGTGGTGACCCCAACCATAACATTATTTTCGTTGCTACTTCATAACTGTAATTTGGCTACTGTTATGAATCGTAATGTAAATATCTGTGTTGTTGTTGTTGTTGTTTTATAATATCTGAGAACAGCAGCAGTTCTCAGGTTGAGAACTGCTAGCAGGGTCGCCTAAGACCATTGGAAAACACAGATATTACATTACGATTCATAACAGTAGCAAAATTACAGTTATGAAGTAGCAACAAAAATAATGTTATGGTTGGGGTCACCACAACATGGGGAGCTGTATTAAAGGGTCGAGGCATTAGGAAGGTTGAGAACCCCTGTACTAGAAGGACCACTAAGCGCGCCTAGTTCTGTGCGGAAATGACTTGAAGGAGGGAGTGTTCGGTAGCACATCTGGAGACTAACTAGTGACCTTATAGTTCCAAAGGACATTTTCGAAAGATTAAACCTTGGACATAAAGTGAGCTGAAGGCCAGAACCCAACCTGGTCTTTGGGCTGGACAGGTGCTATGATGGTCACAGCTACCACAAGCTCTTTTTTGGGGGATGAGGGGGTGTCTGTTATATATAGTCACTAATTAATGCAACTAAAGACAAGAAAAAGAAAGTGCTTAGCAGTTATGGCCTTTTTAATTTTAACCGAGTTAACCCAAAATATGCTAATAGCTAAATGAAAATTAATGGCCTTCTTATATTTTGCCGGATTATATTTTCCACACGATGCCCACGCCTTTCCCCCCGTGTGAAAGAAATAAAGGTGGCCATGTCCTTGTGAAGTTTTCATTTTGTCAGAGTCCTCTAAGCACACACACAGAACTGCTGTGCTGTGTAAGTGAAAATCAATTCTTCTATGAAGGCCTAAGCTAGAAATATTTGTGTGTTTCTACTCCACGGGCACAGCTTCTGCGTTATCAGAAACCAGTACATATTGTATGATGATAGAGGTCAATCTGGGAGGTCCGTGTTTGAAATATTGTAAGACAAGCAGATGAGAACAAAGGTAAGGACTGGGCACTAGATATCCTGCCAGGGCAGGGCTGTGCTTCATTACTATTGCCAGGAAAACCTGATAGTTTTTTATTGAAATCTGAGTGGCATTAGAACGAGGACATCAGCCAAGACCCGAATGCAAGAACTGGCTTCCATCTCATCTGTACAGTAATGAGATGTGATTTTATCTCTAACAAGGCAAAGAAAATTAAGGATGCCAATACAGAACTAGTACATAGTATCTATAAATACACTCTATTTTAAAGGAAAAACATGTTCATCTGTTATGATCACACATTCTTATCTCTTTAGTGAACCCAAATTGGTTAAAATTAATAAGAATCTTCAATGATTAGTATCAACCAATCAATATCTATCTATCTACCTATCCATATGCAAGTTCCAAAAGTTTATATATACATATATGTGTGTGTACATATAAATATATCTATAATAATATAAGCATAATATGCTAATTAGACCGGATGTCCTTCCATCCTTCTGGATGAAGCCAGGGCTGTGAGGGCTGAGGCGGCTGCCACCATGGCGGCAGGGGCCGAGCCCCTTGCTGCGATGGAAGTCTGTGGCCCACAGGGGAGGGACCGAGAGGCAGTCAATGCACCTCATGGTGACTCGTCGAGCGGTCATTCCAGTTGTGATGCATATGGCCTCTGGCCTTTTATTATATAGGATGGAAAACAACTTATAGTAAATGTCAACAAGAAGTAAGAGATTAAACAAGTTATTATATTTTCCACACGGTGGAGTAGAATGGCTCATGGTATATTAAAATCCGTTTTCAAAATAATGAGTCCATATTTTTGTGAAAATATATTATGAAGAGAAAAAATACTGGAAGGATACATCAAAATATTAACCATGGAGATCTCTGGTTGGTAGGATTAATTAAATAAATAAATTCATTAAAAATAAAGAATTAAACAAATTTTTTCTTATGCTTTTCAAGATGTCAATAACCTATATCATTTTGCAATGAATAACAACAACAACAAGATGGCTTTTAAAAGAATTTGGAAAAAGGCACACATTTGCAAAAGGGTTTGGGATAGCTTTGGCTCCCTACAGTTCAAAAAGTTAGACGTCAATGGAAATACCTCTGCTGCTTCAAAAGCTTGTAAGTTCATAGGTTTCATCAACGGTTTTAAAAATATGTCTTCTCGCCAAAACCGGTTTGGCTCAATGGATAGAGCGTCGGCTTGGGGACTGAAGGGTCCCGGGTTCGATTCTGGTCAAGGGCATGTACCTTGGTTGCAGGTATATCCCCAGTAGGGGGTGTGCAAGAGGCAGCTGATCGATGACTCTCATCGATGTTTCTAACTATCTCTTTCCCTTACTCTCTGTACAAAATCAATAAAATATATTTAAAAAATATATATGTCTTCTCTATCTCTCCCATAACTGGCTCTGAGCAACATGTTCCTCGGACTCTTTTTCTCTGAAACTCTTTAGGAAGGGGCTGTGTGACTCATCTCGGGCCCCTGGTCACTCCTGGAAGTCTCATTCTCCTCTGGGGCCTCTGGCAGCCACACAGGGCTGGACGAGGCCACGCCACAAACTCAGGTCACAGCCCAGATGACCTCAGCCTGACATCCATCTCTAGAAGTGCCTTCACGCTGCTGGCCACTGCATCTCTCCTCTGCGAAGCACCGTGCCAGGAGGAAGCCAGGGGAAAGAACATTTTCCTGGGCGTAGGAGACCCGTCACATCGGCCGCGCTGTGCCACCACCACGTGACGTAACCTCTCTGGGCTCCTCAGCTCTATGGAATGGGGGCTGGAGATATGACTGATGAGGTTCCCAGCTGCTTTGGGGTGTAGGACTCCATACAGGGCTCGTGTTCCCCAACTTTAAGACTCCACTTTGCTTTGTGCTCTTCAAAGGCATGTGACTAAGTATGAATTAACTGAATGACTTGCTTACATTGTCCATGAACACATTTTTTTTTTGTATTTTGCAGATGGGTTGAAGGTGCACTGGAGGTAAGCACTTAATGAGTGCTTCCTGACCTCGATCCAGCCCACCATTAGATCAACACCCTAATGGAGTGGTCGGCAAACTGCGGCTCATGAGCCACATGTGGCTTGCGAGCTGAGGTTTGCAGCTCTGTTGACTAATGAGTTTGCCAACCATTGAGATAAGGGCTTAATCACAAGGAACAACAGCCTGTAATTATTGGAATCAAGAGTCTAGGTAAGTGGTCCGAAAACTCATTAGTCAACAGAGCGGCTCTCTCCCGAGCTGCAGTTTGCCGACCACTGTCCTAATGCAACCCCATTCCACTCGCAGTGACTGAAATGAGATGATTCAAGCACCCGACTTCGGATGCAGCATGAGGACGCGTTCCTTTACTGACAAGAGCTCACCCACAGCAGCCCACAAAGGCCCCACCCTGCGAGGTCCCTGGTGCCAGGTCGGAAAAAGGCCAAGAATGCGCTTCCCCGAACGCTGACCCAGGTTGCAGGAGTGACTGGCTGCCCTCACTGCGCATCGGGACTTTCATAAAGGCCTGCAGGTGCCGTGAAATAACGTGTAAGCGAGGAACAGGAGTCAGGTGAAGTACTTACTAGACGCACTTGTGATCGATAACAGCACAGTCTAGACTTTGACAAAAACAAAACAATTTCCCTTTCCTTTGTATTCTTTCCCACGCTCACAGCGACGGCCAGCAGCTCACTGTCTGTCTGTGGGACTGGGTTGGATGAGAAGCAAATTGATTTCCGCTTCTAGAGGTTAGCAGGGAATGGTCACGGATGTGTACCTATTGTAAACACAGGTGTGCATAATATAAGAGGGAATTCCTAAATGCCCACCGTTCTCCCTCCGGCCATTCAGACACAGATACCTCTGATTTTCCTTCCCTCCTCTCAGTGATTTATTTGGTCCCACGCTTGGTTGGCATGAAGAGCGAATGACAATCGGAATCTTCATGCGTTTGTCTCTGATCATCCAATGAAGCCCCCGCCCCACTCCCATTCCATGTCAGCTGCGAGCACCACAGAACAGTGTTATTTGTCAAGAATGGGATGCTTGCTTCTCTGAGACATCTGCTCAGCAGGGTAGGAGTGTCTCAATTCTCCCGTCAATTTCTTGGAAGAAATGTGACGGAGGAATTCCTTGTTTCCAGCCCAGTTTCACCTGTGAGCCCCACACCCTTCCGTGTTCTCAGCGTGAAGCACGCACGCCCGTGGAGTTGACCTAATGGATCCCGGGGTGGCTCCATGCAGATGACAGATGCCTAAGCCCCGTGGCACTGCATGGTTCTCTCTCAGGCTTCTAGAACAGTCCCAGCACTGCACTGCCCCACAGCCTGGCTGGCCTAGACGTTCGGCCTTTATAGCCCTCGGCTGCTCTTTTACGAAGGGGAGAGGGTGTGGGCAGGGAGCAATCCCCTGCCCTGTCACCCACGTGCTTCCCGGAGGGTCTGGACCACAGCATCTCTGCCTGACCAGGGTCCTCACCAGCCTCCGTCCTGGACAGTGCCAGCTGGTCTGCCCTGCTGGCTGGAGACCCTGTCTAACCCCACCCCCATCTTTTTTGCATCTACTCTGGCTTTCTTCCATCATCTTGTTATTTTGGTTCCCACATTCAGCTTTAAAATGTGATACAATTGGAAAGACAGCTCCTAATGCTCCTTCTACAAATTCTAGGTCTTCAACATTTTTCCTCCCAGACATTTTTCTGTGCAAAACATTTACAACTGGTGCAATGCAAAATGATATCCGAGGCAACCTGGAGCTTGAAACGAGGAAACCAGAACAGTGAAATCCATGAGTGGATTACCACTGTAACCGAGGAAGCGAGCGTCCGTGAAATATGAACAGCACTTTTCCTCCACGGAGCTGCGCTCTGCCCCCGGGGAGGGCCCCTCTCCATAGACAGTGGTGGCAGATTCCTCCCACCGCGCAGCCCAGAGCAGCTCCGATGGCCAATCGTACCCACAGGAAGAAGCGAGTGGCTGGTTCCAGAGGGGGGTCCCCAGGGCACATGCGGGGAAGCTGGCCTGTCTGGGAGGAGAGAGCATCAGCCCCATGGCGTGGCTCAGTGGCTGAGCATCTATCTATGAACCAGGAGGTCATGGTTCGATTCCTAGTCAGGGCACAAGCCTGGGTTGCAGGCTCAATCCCCAGTAGGGGGCGTGCAGCTGATCAATGATTTTCTCTCATCATCGGTGTTTCTATCTCTCACTCCCTCTCTGAAATCAATAGAAATATATTAAGGAAAAAAGAGAGCACCAGCAGGTAGCCAAATGCGGTTTTGGCACACCTGGTTCAAGAGGCTGCCAGGCGGCCAGGTGCTGGGTGGCATCGCTGGCCACAGAGATGGCACTGCTTCTGACGGCCACTGCGTCCGGTGAGTCTATCTGTGCCAAGTGCTTCTGGAATCACCATCAGATTCTCTGTGCCCATCACTGCCACACGTGCAAGCAGTTGTTAAAACACTGATGGGAGAAAACCAGCCGCCATGTCATCAGGGAGGAGCAGGTGCTGACAGAGGCCGGCACACCGTGTGTGTTTGCAGCTGTAAGAATGCTGAAGCGGGATTAGAATGGAAGGGCTCAGGTCCATTTCTCCCAGAGGCGGAGGGGCACCCACCCTGGAGGGCGCTGCAGCCCTCCCACTGCCAGTGTTTTCTCCTGAGCAAGCTCCTCCCTCCGCTCGGCCGGGATAGAGCGGGAGCCTCCGTCAGAGGAGCAATCTCCATCCCACGTCATGTGGCCTCTGTCCCGCGGCTTCACACTCCCCAGGCTCACTGGGTGATGATGCTGGCAAAGTGCCCCAGCAATAATTTTTACTTTAGTAACGACTCCCCAGAACCACTCCGCGCAGCCAGGTGGGAAAATGGAATCCTAAGGGTCTGGAATGAACTGCTCAGACAGAAGAAATAAAATCCAAAACACAATTCTTTGTCTTCCATTGCTTTAGCCTGAACCCAATCTTTCTCTATCGACGGGCTGCTGCCTTCCCCCTACGAGAAAGTCCTCCTTCCCACACACTTGATTCCATTTCAGACCGAAGCTATTGGTTTGGCTTTCCTCCGAGTCGGTAACGGCTGGGTGTCGGGCTCTGGACAGGCCATGGTGGTCACTGAATGGCCCGCCGGGCGCTCCCTGCGTGATGGATGCTCCGAGGCAATTCCCTCCGGTAACCCGCACGGGCCCACGGGGAAAGGAACCGCTGCAGCCGGAGGCAGGTGGCATGGGAGCCACCGGCTCAGCGGAGTCACCAGCCGCTCTCCGAGCTGCAGCTGGGAGCGTGGAGCTCTGCCCTCCAATACGGGGACCCCCGCCGCTGGTCGCTCTCTGACACTAAAAATGGGTCCAGTCTTAATTGCGATGTTTTGCTGGTGTAACACATACACCAGATTTTAAAGATGTAGTACAAAAAAGAGAATGTAAAATACCTCCAAACTCTTGAAATATTGATGACATGTTCAAACGATAGCACAATGAAAAACTGGGTAACAAAATAAAATATACCCCTACAATGGATTGCACCTGTTTCCTTTTACTACTAAAATGTGGATTTTTGCCCTAACCAGTTTGGCTCAGTGGACAGAGCATCGGCCTGAGGACTGAAAGGTCCCAGGTTCAATTCCGGTCAAGGGCATGTATCTTGGTTGTGGGCACATCCCCAGTAGGGGGTGTGCAGGAGGCAGCTATTCAATGTTTCTCTCTCATCGATGTTTCTAACTCTCTATCCCTCTCCCTTCCTCTTTGTAAACAATCAATAAATTATATACATATACATATATATATATATATATATATATATATATATATATATATTTTAATAAAATGTGGCTTCTGGAACCTTTAAAATGACGTGTGTGGCTTGCATTTGTAGCTCATGATGTATTTCCATTCGGTCGTGCTGATTTAGGAAGTCAGAAACCTGGTAAGTGCGTAGCCTGCCTTCCTCTCCTCGTCTGTCCCTCGGAGCATGGTGACCTCTCCTTCCGCAGCCACCCCCGAGCCCAGGCTGCACGGCCACCTCCTGCTGAAAGCCGGCCTCAGGGTCAGCCTCACCCTCCCTGCTTCGATTCTTTTCTTTTTTAAAAAATATATTTCTTTTATTGATTTCAGAGAGGAAGGGAGAGGGAGAGACAGAAACATCAATGATGAGAGAGAATCACTGATCAGCTGCCTACTGCATGTCCCCTATTAAAATCGGCAAAGCACTATCTAAAGAAAAGGGGTTTATTGACATAGTTATTACGGCTCAGTGGTTGTGCACTGACCTATGAACCAGGAGGTCACAGTTTGATTCCCAGGCAGGGCACATGCCCAGGTTGGCTGTCCCTGGTGTGCGGTGTTGCAGGAAGAAGCCCATGATTCTCTCATCACTGATGTTTCTCTCTCTCTCCCTCCCTATGTTTTTTTAAAAAGAGTAAGATACCACGTACAGGCACTGCAGGGAGGTTGTCCCACTGAGTGAGTCAGTCTGGGGTTAAAATATGATTTGAGAGCTTACGCGAGGGAAGCAGGCGCTGACTGTGGGAGAGGAAGTTGCAGGTCGGGTCGTGGTCACGGTCACCGTCACCTCTGAGAGGTGGGAAGGCATCAAGGCCGGGCTTCTCAGCTTTCAGGAACCACCGCTGTCTTGTCGGAAAGTCGACTTCTGGTTCGGCTGGGGGGCGGGCCTGAGGGCCTGCGGCTCTCCCAGGCTCCCTGTGTGGCTCTTTTTGTCTTTCATGGACCTCGGACCTCGTTTTGAGTCACAGGGATTTAGGGGTGAGGTTTCAGAAGCAAAGAAGTCCAAGGAGAGGCACGGGAGCTGGACGTGGAGTAGGGGCCTCAAGGCCAAGTCCAGGGGCTGTCGCCGAGGAGCCCTGTGCAAGGGCAGGTGGATGCGCACCCGCCTCCCTCGGAGCCTCCGGTGCAGGCCTGTGACCTGCAGGGCTTGTCCAGGCTGCTGGTGTGACTGCTGCGATGTCCTGGACCCGGAGCGCTGAGCGGCCAGCACGCCTGGAGGCAGGAGGCCATTCAGGAGCTGGCAGGGTCTCGGCTCGGCAGCTGTCTCAGCGCCCCGGCGGGCAGGATGGCCTTAGATCTCCAGCCACATGCTCCGGACCACCTGTGGCACATTCTTAACCACCTGGTCCCAATTTTCCCGCCCTTTTCGTGCCATTTGATCCTCCGCTTCCCATGCTCCCCCGAGGCTGACCTTCTCCTCACCCTCGTTATTTCCTCATCCTCCCCTTCCATGGCCGGGGTACGGAACTGATTATAATTACAGCGCATTTCCTTTCTTTTACAGCAAAGCATGTCAGCGCTGCTCTATGCCATCATCTTGCTGATTGAACACAAACTTGTTAAAGAATGTGACACTGGTGCTGAGAGTGAAAGAGGAAGGGGGAGAGAGAGAGAGAGAGAGAGAGAGAGAGAGAGAGAGAGAGAGAGATTCCCCTTATCTGAAATGAAGATTTTGCTTTTAGGGAGGAGTTTACCAATGCTAAGACTCCAATCTCTCCTATGGAACTGTGCATACGTACACATGGGGAAGTCACACCTTCAGCTGTGCTGGGAGAGCCACCCAGGAGGTTCAGGATGGGAAGTGCGGGTGCCACCAAAACACGTCTGTGGATTTAGGAACTCAGATTCCTAAGCTCAGAGCAGCATGAGCTCGGAAGTGCGATCTCATCAGGTTAAAGAGCCCCTTACCCAGGTGTCTTTCCCTGTGGGAAGGAGAGACGGAGCGCATTGCCACCACAGAGCTCCCTGGCGGCTGGGAGGGTGTAAGGGCTCGTGAGAAGGGAGGCCTGGGGGCGGCTGTCTATGTCATTCTAATTCTCCACTCCGACCAGCTCAGGCCCCATCCCAACCTCACAAACACGCATGTACGTTCAACTCAGAAACCGGCTTTGGTTCCCACACACGGACGTTCCCACGTTGGCGTTTTATCGGAAGAAGACGTCATCTAGGCCCCAGAGAACTTTCCGGGTGGAAAACGCCCATCCTTCCAAACCCCTCGGAAACACAAAATCCCCAGCGCCTTTCCTCGCTCAGAAGGAACCCTTCGGAGCCTGTGGTGCCTCCCCGAACACCGGACTTTGGATGGTGACATCTGGCTCCCAGCCCTCCCGGCCCGGGCTTGTTTTTAAAGGGACAGGGCGGCTTTCTGACTTTCGGGGCCTCCACCCTGCATTTGTGTGAGAGGACCTCGGCCTCCTCTTCCCGGGCATCCATGCACAGGACACAATGCTAGCCGTTTCCCACAGACAGGGGGGCTGCTGTGTCTTATTCCTGAATGCCAGCTTCCAAAGCCTTGGCCTCTTCCAGAAGGTATTTCGGACACGGTGGGACGCCCGCTGCCCACTTTCCTCAGCTCCTTCACCAGCAGCTGGGGAACCGGATGCCGGAGACGAGTCCCACATCACCGGAGAGGCCCCTGTATCTTCAGGAGGCGCCAAGAGGCACACCAGGTGGTCCGCAGCTTCCCTGTACGTCTTCCTCCCTGCCCACGGGCCCAGGATTTGAGAACAGGCCCTGCAGCTTCCGTGGATGTGACGGGAGAGTCAGCCGATAGGACAGGAGAGTTGAGGGCTGGGTGATGGAGACAGACGCTAACTTACGGGCATTGGGGAGTGCCACTTGCCCCTCAGGGCCTGGCTCCCCAGGGCAACTAGCTGGTGGGCAGTGCGTGCTGTGATTCAGGGCACAGACCTGCATGGAACCCCCAGCCCTGGCCCAGGGACCTGAGAAGTCACCTTTCCTCCTGAGCACCGCCTTCTCATCAATGCAGTCCGAGTGTTTACAGTGACAGCACCGGCGAGCGGAGGTGTGAGTGTGGGATGGGATCGTCACGGGAAGAGCTTACATACAGCCGGCTGCCGGCACGGGAGAAGCACTGGATGAGAACTGGCTACTAACATGATTCTACCTTTCAGCCCCTGCTTCACAGGACAAGCACGGGGATGTTCATTTTAGGGGCGCAGGTCAATGTTGAAGCGGGTGCATGGGAGGGGCTGTCCCAAAGCTAACGAAACAGCGTCACGGTGAGTCTGGGAAGAGGGGCGCAGAGAGCAGGGCAGGAGGCGGGGCCTGCCTGCAGAATGGCCTTGAGGCGCTGGAGCGACCACCACCAACGAGAATCCCACAGAGGACAAGCTGCGGCACCCGGAGGGGGGTTGGGGGGTGCAAATAAGAACTGGGGAAACAGTCAGAAAATGCCACCTTCCGAAAAGAAAACTGGCAACAGTCAAATGAACCACCTGCTGCCTGCTGCCTTCTTTCACCTTTGGTTTTTGCCTAGCACATTCAGAAGTGTGGGCATCTAGTGTGCAGTGCGCACAGTGCCCGCAGAGCGTGTGGGAGACCTAACCGCAGACCAGCCACAGACAGCAGAATAATCACAAGGCAAGAAATAAGAAAACACAGAAGTTTAAAGCAACTTGACGGTGAATGCTACCAGCAGGAATAACTAATAAAAAAAGAAGTCAATAATGGCTTAAAAATGTACATGGAAAAAATTAAATCACCAGGAAAATTTGACTTAGTGGATATAACAGTTCTACAAGAAAATTCATATTCCAATGCTCGTGATATTAAAAAAAAATGGTTATAAATTTTATGTAGAGAAAGAAATTACTCCGATAAAAATAATTTTAGTAAAATAAAAATGTACGTGGGGAAAATTGGAAATAGTTTAGTCTTGCAATAGAGAAAATTGACTGCAGTCTTAAGTTGGCATCATAGTGTTCTCAGGAAGCATTTTCTTCAACAGAAATCCGTCAGTGCTGTTAAAATTGCAATTATAACGTTTCTACTGTGAAGCCCAGCATGAAGCGTCTTTGGGGGGGAAGTCGAGCAGGTGGAATGGGTGGAGACACCATCCTGTCCCCACGGGACTCCGCCAGGCACCCCAGCACCCGGAGCCGCCGAGCCCCCTCAGAGCCTCTCCTCTGGGGAGGCCTCCGAGGCTGATGTAGGAGCCAGTGCGAGGTAAGCTTTAGTCTTAGAAACAGGGACTGGCTCTGTGCACTACAAGAACACGTTCTGTTAGAATTTGACCAAAAGAGTCGGGGTGGGAGGATGAGAGAGGGAGACGGAAGAGGAGGAAAAGAGAAGGAGGAGGGAAAGAAGAGGAGGGGGAGAAGGGGTGAGGATGGAGGGGGAGAAGAGGGAGGGTTGGAAGAAGAGAGGGACAAAGAGAGAGGGAGGGCAACAGATGGAGATAGACAGAGGCAGAGGAGGGACGGACACACACACACCCCCCGTGTCTTCGGAGTGCTGTCTGGCCAGGGGGCAGGAGTGCCCCTCGAACAGTCGTTCCGATTCTGCCACAACACAGGCGGCTTTCTAAAGCCACCAGCCTCCCGGGTTCGATTCCACCCTCACAAGCAGGACGGCTCCCTGGTGTCAGGGTTACCTGACACAGGAGCGTTTCCCAAGTAACCAGCCTTGTTTTGGGAGGTTACACCAGATGAGGTCCCATGTCAGCCCGTGGCTGAGTCTGGGCTTTCATGCTTTGAGTGTGGAGGGGCCGGGACAGACAAGGCCGGTGCCTGTGGACGTGAGCTGCTGCCTGCAGAGGTCTACCCCGAATCGAACAAAACGCTCTGATCCCAAAGCAGTCGCTGTGTCTGGGTGTCCGAGTGAACCAAAGAAATGGCATTTTCGAGACTTGTTTCCAAGCAGGACTCCAGGGACCCGGCCAGACCACTCTGGCCGTCTTTGCCATCTGTTTGGTGGCCATGCCAGTTACCGGAAAGTTCTTTCAGAAGAATACTGTGTAAGGCCTTTCAAGACACTTGTCAACACAGACACACAGCCTCCTCCTCGCCGGAAGCTGAAGGTGGGAGTGTCAGATCCTCGGCAAACCTCTAACAGTTACCCAGCGGGCTGGCCTCACGCTATTAGGGGCTCTTACGGGCTTCTGTAAGTAGAGGGATACTGCAAATAATTAGAATTAATGACCCTAATAATAAAGAATTTCTAAGCCCCATTTTTCATGTTTTTAGTTAGATAGCACAAATTAAATGTGCTCAGATTTCACTGAAACATAATGTTATCTTCCACAGTCGAGAAGCACCCGGGAGGACTCGCTATGAAGGATCAGACGCCCCTCCCGGCGCTGCCACTCATTCCCATCGCATTGCGGGTCAGTTTCTGGGAGAATCCATGTCTGTGGAAGGTGAAGAGAGAACTGGGGGGGAAAGAGAAGTACCACCATTCTCTGAGCTAACCTGACCAGAACCCACAGAATGCGTGTCACTGTCTCCACATGCGGATGAGCGCAGGAGGGACGGCACTCAGAAGGTGAGGACCAGCCTGGGTGACACAGCCTCCTCTTACCTTCCTTTCATCGCTGGTGGATGACTGTGCTATTAGGCCTTACACACCGTCACTGTGGGGTTATGAGAGTGTAGTATCCATTACAAACATGTAGAATGGTTTTAGTGAACCTATTTGCGTGCTCAACCATCACTGCAATCTAATTTCAGGTCATTTTCATCACTCCACACAGTCTCGGCATGTCTGTGTGCATCAACCCTCATTCCTCCATCTCCCCACTCCCTCCCCCGTGGCCATCACCAGCCTGCTTTCTTTCTCTAAAGATCTGTCCTGTCTGGACATTTCATGTAAATGGAATCATATAAACACAACACAGTCTTCTGATCGGGCCTCTTTCACTTCACATAACGTCGTAAGGTTCACCCGTGTTGTAGGTGCGTGCTCACGTGACGTGGCGCAGACGACGGTTCCTACAGCTAGTCATGGTCCCCGGAGGGCACCGGGCCTGAGCTCCCTCCCTCTGACATGCCAACCTGGGCCGAGCCAGGAAACCTGGGCTCGAGGCTCCGGCTCGGCCACTTTCTCCCATTTAGCTGCTCCCCCACAAACGTGCTTGGAGCTGATCAAGTTCAATGATAGCCTTTATAAATGATTAATGTGCTATGAATGCAAAGCCTTAAAGCATGAATGATTTGAAATCCCAGATGCAATGACTGAGAAAGCGGTGTCTATCCCAGCAGGAGGGGATTTTCCTCCCCTCCCTCCCTGCCTGGACACAGGAAGGCTGCCTCCCACTGACGCTCCCCTGCACTCCCCCGTCAGCTCCCTCACTGCTCTCCTCCGGCAGGCAGAGAGAGGGTGGGGCGGGAGCTCAGAGAGAGCAGGGCACAGCGGTGCCTCGGTGCCTGGGATGGCAGGCCAGAGCAGACGCTCTCTGCTGAGGCCCAGCCCTGGGGCCCATTTCCCTGTGGCGCTGGGGATCTCTCAGCAGAGTGGGGCCGGGCACGGACTCCCGGGCATGGGCGGGGGAGGCAGGGAGGGGACGTCTGCCCGTGGTTTCCCATGCGCCACCTGACATTCTGAGAGCCCTCACTGCCCTCTGCGCCCTCTGCCACTCCTGTCCAGTTATCACCACGCCCTCCACGCTACAAGTTCACCAATGCACACTCCAAGAAAAAGCTCCATTTAATAGAAAAAAAGGCCTTACACGTTTGTTGTGTGAGGGGTTGAGATTTGTTTTAAAAGCTTTTGAGTGATTGCGGTAAACTTTTCATCACAGGATCTCATTATCTAAGGAAGACTAAAGCTGCTCGTCTCCATGCACAGATCGCAAACCCGTCTCTGTGTCATCTCTTTACGGAGGAAAGAGGCTGGTCCCGGCCGGGGAAATGAGCCAGCAGGCTGAGGTTTAGTCTACAGTTTAGTCTCAGTTCCCAGGTTTCTATGAGAAACCAGAGTTTCCAGGGACCAGAGTTAGGCTACGGCGACTACAAAGGAGAAGGGAGCGCAGGCACCGCCCGCGGACCTCAGGACCGTGGGGATAAAAATAATTCCAGTGGCGATGCTGGGTGAGCAGCACCCCCAGCCGCTGCAGGGCAGGGGCACGGGCACCGTCCTGTCTTACCTCCGGCCTCCTTCCATCCCACCTTCTACTCAGGGCCTGCTGTGCACAGTGCGTGAAGGCTCCGGGGACTCCCGCAGGGCCTTGTCCCCGCCACGCCCGGCCCTCTCGCCAGCGGCTGAGCTGAGCGGGCGGGAAGGGCCGGCCAGGGCAGGCTGCAGGTTACCTATTTGCCTCTCCAGGTCGGCGGCCTCGTCGGGCGTGGCTCGCGGGAGGACTCCGGGGTCGCTGAAGCTGGTGCGAAGCAGGGTCCCCATCACAAAGAAGAACAGGACGCCGCCGGCCGCGGGGACCGCAGGGGTGATTCTCACGGCGAGGTACGGGCAGCTGCCGGCGGGAGGGGGGAAGGTGGAGGGAAGGCGGGGGGGGGGGGGGGGGGTAGGGAAGGAGGGGGAGAAAGAAAGGAAAGATAACTTATCAGCAGTATGCAGTCTGGATTTTCCCAGAAGCTAAAGGCTTCTTTGGAGAAGCGAAATTGATCTCCATTAAGAATTCCTCTCTGCTGAGCATTCACATGCGGGGAGGCTGACGTTCTCTCCCGAAGAAGGTGGGACCCTCCCTTCCCACCACAGCAGCAGGGCCCCCGGCCCCCACAGCGCCCCCAGCAGAGAGGCTGGCCGGAGCATGGACCCACCCTGCTGTCCGATCGCCCCGTGTGCACAGACACGGCCCAAGGATCTGTGAGCTTCCTCCCATCCCTACAGATACCAGACTGAGCTGGCCTTTCCTCATGGGTCACACAGTCTGGGACACAGAATGCTGAGAAATGCAGATTCATCCTCAAAAGACAAAATAAATAAATAAATAAATAAAACAAACAAACAAACAAATAAATTTAAATCAATATTTTGGAGTTCACCTATGAAAAGAGGTTAATGAGCCATGGACATGAACTTGCAGCCCGTTTCCAGAGAGAATGAAGGGTCCGGTGGCTGGGCCAGTCTAACTGCCTGCTCTTCAGAAGGCACTGAGCTGCCCTGCTGAGCACGGCCAGCTCCTTCTAGAAGCCCCTTCCCTGTCCCCTAGCCTGCGAGCGGACATGCAGCCGGGCATGGAGGGCGGGAAAGGGGTCCTTGGGACAGATCCAGTCCAGGCCAGCAGGCTCGGGGCCAGGAGCCAGGGCATGTGCGCACCCCGCCCCGGCCACTGTCGCTGCCCCCAACGCCTCAGAGGGCGAGAGGCCGCGTGAGAATTCGCTCGGTGCCTGAAGCTGAATTAAGAATGGGGTCTGCGCCATGTTCATCCATTGTCACTACGCTCAGCGCCATCAGAGCACGGAGGAGCACAGCATGGAGTCACGGAGCAGTCACAGCTAGAGTGAAGAGCGCCCCCCAGAGGCTCCACCTCCTCAGTGACCCTCTTCCAGGTGCTGAAGGCGAAACGGGGGCTGGTCCCCAACACCCCACTCCCGTGCAGTGCTTACAGGAAGGGGGGTAAGGTGCCTGATGCGATGGCCAGGCCTCAAGGACCACAGGCCATGACCCCCTTCGCCAGGCCAGACACTAGCGAGTCAGAGGCTGGCCTGTAGGAGGACGGCGTGGACTGAGGATGGTCACTGCGCGGAAGGCCCACAGCCTCGCCTGAGGAAACCCAGAGGCGTCCCAGCTACGCTCAGAGGGTGGACGGTGACCCCACACACAACCCGGCGGGCTTCCTGCCAGGCAGGTGGCCTCCGAAAGAGTCACGTGACTCAGAGACAGAAATATGTGACATTTCTAACATCTCTTCCTCCCCCACACCGACCACCTGCAGAAACCGAACAAAACAAACAAACAGCATCATGTCCCCTCATCCGGACTGCCGGTGCGACTGCTCTTCACAGGATTCACGGGAAACCATAAAAATCTGTCATTCCTGTCCAACGTGGCCGCCCAAACTCCCAGATACCTGGAGCCTTTTTAAAACCCTCAGGGATGTCCATAGGAAAGCAAGCGGACAGACGGACAGATCGCTAGACCTCCAGAGGCCAGGCTGGTGGGGGAGCTCAGCCAGCCACCCTCGGCCACGGCAGGGCGTGACACCAAAGCCACAGAGAGAGAAGACTCCTGGCCCGAGACCAGGCCCCTCGAAACGCTCCTTCGGGTTCCGAGCGACCGTGCTGGGAGTCCGATCCCGAGGGGCCTGCGAGGAGGACCCTCCCTCCCGGGCTCTGGGTTTGATACGCGATGAGGCTGCAGCTGCCACAGATATAAACACTGAGCGGAGTCCTCTTTCCGCCTGAGGAGCCGTGACCTACATACGGCCGGGCCGCCGGAAAAGGGCCGCAGCGCTGTCCTCCTGCAGCTCCGCGGGAAGGTGGCTGAGGGTGAGCACGGGAAGCTGAGAGCGTGCGTTTCACGGCGGAAAGGACGGGCGAGGGTGGCACCGGACCAGACAAGTGCTCCCAGGACGCGCAGCCTTCGGAACAGCCCGCCTCCCACCATCCCTGCGAGCTGGTTTCTGTGTGAGACTGGACGTCTGTTATCACTGTCAGCTGCCTGCGCATCGGAGGGGAAGAAGGGCTTCCAGGCAACGAGTGGACAATGAAGCATTGCCAAGGAGGGGAGGCTGTTTTCCCAGTTCCAATGGCAATTTTCTCAAATCACACACACACACACACACACACACACACACACGCATTGATTTCAGAGATGGAGAGGGAGAGGGAGAGAGAGATAGAAACATCAATGATGAGAGACAATCATTGATTGGCTGCCTCCTGCACATCCCACACCGGGGATCAAGCTCACAACCTGGGCATGTGCCCTGACTGGGAATCGAACTGTGACCTCCTGGTTCATAGGTCAATGCTCAACCACCGAGTCATGCCTGCTGGGCATCTTCTCAAATCTTTAGGAAAAAACAATGATGTGAGCTTCGATCTTCACACATGACGGTGGAACTGTTTGCTGGGTGCCATATTACCGGACTCCATGCAGTGAGTGTGTTTGGTCATTGACTATGACAGAATTATTCTGCCATCAGATGCTGACGTCCCAGGGTCAGTCCTGCCAGCAGTCCTGCTCTCATGGCCGGAGGCTGCCCACCTTGCATGCTGTCATCTGACGTAAAACCGGTTCCTTGGACCATACCCTGGGACTAATTTAACTTCTTACACATTTCAGATAGGAAATCTGGGTTTCATTATCGGGTGGCTAGTCTCTGTCTCTGTTTTTTTCCACAGGACATTCTTTGGGGAAAGATTAGCTTTCCTTAAGAAACGAAATCAAAACAATACTAACAAGATGTAGCAGAAACATCCAAACCAAGAGGCCTTGGGAACGAAAAGTGGAGAATCCTTTTCCATATCAAAGCAATCTGAGTCATCGGTTAACATTTTGCCTGCAAGTGGATGCACAGACTAAAAAATAAAAATAAAAAAAGCCCGTTAACTGTGGCTCAGGACCCATCCCTGCAGCATGGCCTGGGCCTGGTGCTGGTGTTCTGTGGGGGCTTCAGCGTACGGATACTGATCTTTACACATCGCAGCAAGGTCGGCAATGAGCGCCGGCGGGGAGCGACAGGGGCCTCGCTTCGTTGATGCTGCATCCTCGCGGGTTTCCGTGCTCCAGAACCACAGCAAACCTGTTATGTTAAATTCCAGGGTCTTCACTGCCCTGCACTTCCACCATAAACAGTGAAGGCAAACGATCATAAAGCGAAATAATCTGAGCCAATGACTCACTCTGAAGCAACAACAGCGCGGCTTTGTGAAGAATGGAGGTGGCAAGGGTTATAAAAACGGTCCTCCTCCTTTGCGTATGAGTCACTGTAAGAATAAGTGCATTTTTCATTTATAAGCAGGGACATAAACACCATTAACTCTATGGTTTGCTCCTCAATCACCCACACAGCGATGCTCCATTACAGGGCAGTGCTGAGTGCATTGCGGGAGACAAATCGGGGGAAGGAGGGGCAGACAGAGCATCCACTCGCAATGCCAGGATGGAGAAAACGAGACGATGATTCCATAGAGTGCCTCCGAGCGCCCTTCCTCCAGACACCCCATGGCAGCACCCCGTGTTTGCCAAGCTCCTTCTTAGTGATGGCACATAATCACGGACCTGCCAACAGGACCCGGAAGGAGGAGATGAAATAAATAGGGTGGGGGCCAAAGCGGGGTGCGGGGAGGATGTAAGAAGAGAGACCTGGAAGGAATAACTCAGACCCATCGAGCAGGGTGGTGAGAGTGGAACCCCCTCACACATTTGCAGACTAAAGAGACTCACCACGTCATCAAAAGCACCGAGGGCTCACTGTGACAACCATCTCCGTCTGCTTCCTCATTGGACAGCTGTCGCTTCCAGGCTCAGGAAGGAAAGAGGGCGGAGGACCCTCCCCCGGACAGGGCCAGGTCCTGGGGAACCTGGGGCTTCCCTGCAGGCCTCCCCCGCCCCCCCCCCCGGGGGGGCCTACACACCACAGATGTCTCTGGACACAGCCCAGCCTCGCCTGAAGCCTGCGAGCTCCCATGTGACAAAGTCAGTGTCATGATTGTTAACTCGGGGGTCCCCAGACGGCCCAGACAGACCCAGTTATAGTCAAAGAACCTGGGAAACTAGTTTACAAATACAGGCGTCAAATCCAAGTGTGCAAACAGCCCCATACCCCCATCGACCATTAGGAATGTGCAAGGGCTTACGAGGGAAAACTGGCGTTTCAGAGTTTTTGTCAAGCGATTCTGAGTTTGATTCAGGAAGCCAAAGGTTTCTGACGAGTGCGTAAACAGCGGGAGGAAAGACTCTCAGGCACAGACGGCATTTGGAAACTATCTGCCGAGTAAAAGTGACTCCTCATCTTCCTCCATGAAGGGAATGGCGCCCCAGGGCACAGAGCAGACCCTGAGCATCCGTCCACCTGTGCCGTGCCCTGACCAGCCGGGGGCACCCAGGGGTCCCTCCGGAGGGAAGGGAAACGTACGGATGATTGGTTTGGGCTCTGCCTCTACTTGACGGAGGCCGGAGCTTCCTTCCCGTGGGCTGAGGGGCTGTGTTCAAGGTGACGGGAACACTTCATAGGAACAAGGACCAGGAAGACCTGACTTCTTCAGATGTAAAAAGAGAAAGCAGATGCTTATCCACAGGGAGACCTTAAAATTAACCGAGGGAGCTGAAAAATGGCCACCTCCTGACAAACTGCAAATAGACAGAAGTTCCTAAAGTGAGCACAAATAAGCCCTCAGGCGTTTCCTGAAGATCCTCTGAAATCTCTCTAGTTGCCCGCTGTGTTTCTTTAATCCTGTGCGAGACACCACGGATGGCTCTTTCCCCTTTTGTATTTCCTAAGAAAATGTGTCCACCTCCTATATACCGTGGTGAGAGAGAAACACTTCCCAGCGAGCCTTTGCTTTTTAATGAGTTTACAGAATGCTCGTTCTGGAACTAGGCTGTGCCAGTTCGGCTCCTGAGGGTTCGTTGTTGTGAGTGGCATGAAACAATACAGTGAGCAGTCTCTGTGGCGGGTCTGCACAGCAGCCGACAAGCCTGTGCGCTGTCCCCCCTCCCTTAGTGCCGCCCGGTGACAGAGGAAAGCCTGCCCGCGGCAGTGAGACTGCAGATAAGAGCGCGCCACAGGCCACAGGCCACAGGCCAGAGGCCAGGGGCTTCTCCACCGAGAGGCTGCTGGTGGGGACGAGCAGAGAAGGCATTTTGGGTTATACATCACACATACACAAACCATGAAGCAGAACAAAGCAGACGCCACCCTCCCCCCCCCCCCCCCCAGGGCAGGAAAGGACCCCACAACAGAAGAAAAACCAACCCCATTAAGTAATCAGATAAAGGCAAGGTCACGATAGCATCTGTAGATTCACATGGACAGATGCCCCTAGGAGTTCAGAGAGAAGGAAGGAGGACAGGGAGAGGGAGGAGGGGTGGGGGAATGTTAGAATGGGTGGGAGCGCAGAGACGCCGCAGCCTCCTTAGAACATGGCCTGGAAACACCGCCCGGAGCCGGACAGTTTCAAGTCCCTTCTGTTTTAAGCCCTTTTCCCATGGACAGAGGGAAAGGGGGTGGGAGAAGGTAAAGGAAGTGGAAGACAAGACAAGAAAAAACAATTAATGTATAGTCAGTAGACTTCTACGAAGCATAAAAAATTACTTTTAAATAGAAAAAAAAATTAAAAATGACTTGGGCAGCTTTTTGAGACCAAAAATAATTTCCTTAAAGTCGACACCTCCCCAAATGAGGCTGCTGCTCGGCCTTGTCCTCGCCTGCTTCCCGTGTCAGCTTCTTCTCTGGGACACAGCAGCGGGGACAGAGCACAGGGCCGACCCCCCCGAGGGGAGCTGGGACACTGTCCCGCTTCTCATTAACTCACCAGTTTCTCATTAACATGGGAGTTTAACTGGAGGTGATGTATCAGGTCTAAACTCTGTCTGACGGTAGAACTTCTCATTTTTAGTTGTGAAAGCTTTTGACGTTATATTCACATTTATAAAGGCAAGAGTTAATATAATGAATGACTCGGTCCAGGGACTGACCCGAGGACTGCACTGAATGTTCACGAGGTCTTGTGTGCAGGTATCGTGCCAGGTGATGAAACAGACATTCACAGCCCGTCCGCGGCCATCTAGCACCCAGGGCCACCTCATGCCACAGCCGGGTGCAGCGCGGCCCGGGCTGTGAGATCCTCACACCATCTGTGACGCACTCGGGCAATGCGCAGGTTAGGTTCATGCAACCTTCTCCAATCCTCCCCTTACATGTGCCCTGAGAGTTTCTAAAGCACCATTCCGCCGGGGGACTGGCGTTTGACTTCCACCGAGGAGTCGTGGCTGCTCCCATGTCCTTGGAGGGAGAGATGTGACTGTGGAAGCTGAAGCCCCACCCCCACCCGAGAGCTCACGTTGGCACCCCCCTCCCTGAGCCCCACCTCTCCAGGAGGCAGGGTCCCTTCTCACCCCCGTGCGGCCTCCTGCTGGGAAGCTGAGGCTCGGAGGGAAACCACGGAGGGAAAATCACGGGGGCCTTTCCTCCAGGCTGCGCCGGACTGTCTGAGGCCACCCTGTGTGAAGGGCTGCTGTAACTCACACTTCGCGGTGACGTCTGACTCCAAACCACAAACAAAGCAAAAGAGATCGGACTCCCCGTGTGGGCTCTTGGCTCGATCATTACATATGTCCCAGCAGGACTTAGGTGCCTGACAGCTGGGAAGGAAAGACCTAGGAGCTGAGACAGCCCGGGCACATCACGGCCGGAACAGAGGGGACCGACTGAGCATCTTTGCAGGTCCCTCCATCAGGTCAGAATGGGAAGGGCCACCCCCAGACCAGGACTGGGCTGGGCTGGGCCCAGGGAACCCCGAGTTCTGGAAGGATCACGCACCTCAATTAGATTCAGCATTTTAGATCTGGACTGTCCCCCACTGCAGTCTCATTGCTGACTTTCTTATTTCTCTGTCTGATCAGGACGGTGGTTAGCTTTCACCCCCAGGACCTAGCGGAGCGACAGGCTCGAGGGGCACCTGTGCTGCTTGTCTGGTGCAGCACACAGGTGAGTCCTTTGCTTTTACAGAGGAAGAGCTGAGAGGGCGAGCCCAGAACACAGAGTGTCTGGCCCCTAGGCCTTCCCCTGCTGGTCATCCTCACAACGGTGGTTCCGAATCTTAAACGGACCGGTGGCAGTCGCCTCCAGAACCTGACTCTTTACATGACCAGCACCAGCTTGCCTGACAGGTCTGGGAGCCACGGCCACATTCTCGGCTGAGAAACATCTTCTCTGCAGACACACCAGTTTGTGTCAGCAAGTGGACAGGCCCTATGATTTCCGGGCTCTGATGGAAGCTGATGGCTCCGGGAGAAGGGGAATGGTGCTGAAGAGTCCATTTTGCTTTCCTCTAATCGAGAGCAGCGCTGTTAAGAGCAATCTGTGCTCAACGGCAAGAGCATGCGGCCGGCTCTCCGGCGTCCCAGCTAAGCATCTCCTCAGGAGTGACAGCACCGGCGATGCTTGTACGTAGAAGGGGCTGCGGTGCTCAGTGAGTCCGGGGTAAACTCCCGGGGAGCTGACGCAACAGCTACACATGCCTGTTCCATGTTCCCAAACACGAGGATTTTGTTTATCTTCTGGGTTCTTTTGAACTTGTTACTGAGAAACACAAGCTTTTCCTGGGAAAATATTCCATTGGAACGTGTGGAATATGTGACTCCTCAGTGAGGATGAGAACACTTTAAGAATGTTTAGAGTAGCTGAATCCTAAATTCTAATGAGCGCACAAATTAGAAAATACATGATCTGTTCCAATAATCTACCCACTTCTAAATGAGCAGCTCATTTATTATCACTCTCTTTCCCCAAAGCAGCCCCAGGTGTGAGTATGTGTGTGTGAGTGTGAGTGTGTGTGTGAGAGAGAGAGAGAGAGAGTGTGTGTGTGTGTGTGTGTGTGTGTGCTATGAACCACACACTGTGTTCTACGGAGCTCAGAAAATCCTAAGGGAGGAAATGGGCAAACAGAGCAGAGCTGATGATCTTCCAGAAGGATGTGCAGCTGTGAGCTGCAGAGACAGCTCCTGGGGGGCAAGTCAGCCTGGCGGGGAGCCCACCGAGACAGCAGGGCAGCCACAGGTGCCGAGCCCGGTCAAGGTGACAGTGTTAAAGTCCTGGCTCACACGTATTTTCTATGTGACTTCAGCAAGTTACCTCACCACCCTCTGCTCAGGTTCCTGAACTCTACAGCGAGGCTAACCATCAGACCTACTGCAGGAGGGAACTGTGTGCTAGTACATGTGCACTTCTATCACCTTTAACACTGAAAAAAGAGGAAGTTCTCAAGGAAACGGCAGAGACACGAGCAGGGAGCAGTAGAGCGGTGGTGGCTGAAGCAGCGAGGTTGCTGAGGACAGACACCTGGGCATGGTGGCCGTGTCCGGCCCACAGATGGGCGTGGCTGGCTGGCAGGGCACCGTGTCACACGTAAGAGGTGACACGGGCTGGTGAGCCCACTGCGGTCTGCACAGGCCCATCACCTCGGCGACCCTCCCAGCCACGCTTCCTGCGAGCCCCCCAGAGCGGCTGCACTGACTTCCCTTGCGGATGGCCAAGCAGACCCGTGCCGGAAGCCTGGAAGCAGCAACCTTGGAGGGCGGCCGAGAAGGAGATCGGAAACGTGCCTACAGGAGAGTAGGCAGAGAGCAGGGAAAGAAGCCACAGAAAGAAGAGGAAGGAAAGAAGAGGAAGAAAGAAGAGGAAGGAAGAGGAAGCCACCGAGAGACGGAAGTTCCCGAAGAGGGCCGTGGCCATCCCTGCTGGGGCTGAGGGTTCAATGGCACGGGGCCTGCCGGGTGGCCCAGGGCAGGGGGCGAAGAGAATGGAGCGGAAGACAGGCGTCTGCATGTGGATTTGTGCCCAGCACCTGCAGGACTCAGGACACTGACTGAGGAACAAGAACCTTTTAAGAGCGGGCAGCTAGGGGCACTGGCCAATAGTCTCAGTCATTCAAAGGACAGGTTAGGAATCCACTGCCCAGTGTCCAGAGGACTCTACACTTAACACTCCCCAGACAAGTGAGCACAGAAGCTCAGCAACATTAGCAGGCGTCTCCGCACACCATCTGAGTTTTATATCCATCCGCTCTGGAGAGACCTGGAAGGTTCTGGCTGGTCACTGCTAAGTGCACTATCACTTGCACAGTCCGAGAGAGGTACCTAAACTATAACTAAGGCGACTGAGAAGTATGTCTACAGGGACTTACAGAGGTCTGCCTTATCTCAAGAGCAGGGAAGTGTCAGCAAGAGAGCAGGTAAGGTTAGCCCCTAGGAGAGGTGAGCAGGCAGGCCATGGGGCTCTTTACCAAGAGATTCCCTGAGTCTCAGAGTTGGGTCGGAAAGAGACCTCAGAAATCTCAAGTTCAACCCTTTCACTTTACTAAACGGGGCAATCGAGAGAGGGTGACAAAGTCACACTGTGCCATGCAGTCACCGGGGTTAGACAGCGACTTGAACGCTGGCTCAGTCTGGGGTTTACACTTGGAATGAGACAGAGTTCTGGGGGGTGGAAGGGGGGTGCTGACTCAGGTGGCTGCCCCACAAGCCTCACCTTCCCCTGAAGAGGACTTGCTACTGAACCATTGAGAGCTTCCACCATAGGCTCAGCTGGTAGAAAGCCTTAATTAGCCACAGGAGCTGAGGTGTTTTCCCACCGAGGATCAATGCCAGGGAGGGGGGGAGAGTGGAAATCACCAAGCAGGTGTGCCGGTGCCCTAAAGCTCGTCTGCTGTGTTTCTGAGTCAAACAGGCCCTGCTGTTGAGCTGACACTCCATCTGCTCAGCGCTGCACCGCCCGGCTTCCTCACCCTCCCCTCTGACCAAGGAGTCCTCTGGCTGGTGCATTCCTCTCCCAAATTATTTATTAAAAATAGGCCACAAGGCAAATATTGACTGATCACTATAGAAACTAAAACCTTACACTTCTGACCACAGATGAGGGCTCACTTAAGTCCTCTTTTAAATTTGTTCTTTACTTCTGATCTGTGCTTAAATCCTAAACATGATTTTGAAGAAATTGCAATTTTTCCCCTAGATATTGTATATCTTATAAATGTACATATACCACATATAGTACATACACTTTAGTTAAATCAAACGGTATATGCATCTTCCGTTTTATAAGGTAACACCAACTTTCCCCCCAAAGTGGTGGCCAAATTACACTCCCACCAGCAGTGCCCGAGGTGACTTGTTTCTCTACACACAGTGCCGCCAACACTTGGTACTGTCAGGTTTCCTAATTTTTGCCCATTGAGTGGAAGTAAAAGAGTGTGTCAATGTGATCTCCATTTCCATTTCCTTGGTTACTAACCCATGTTTTTAAGTTGTCTGTTGCCAGGCCCCTAATAATTTCAGGCAATTCATTTTGTAGCACATTTCGTATCAAACTGCTCGCCAGCCCCAAATCCTGCGTGGGAGGATGGGGAGCAAGACACCTGAGGAAACGCAGAGGCCCCGAGTTTTCCTGTAATGGACAGGCCCTTGGCTCTGTGGCCATTTAATCCCACCCCTCAGAGGCAGCTGTGGCTGGGAGAGCTGGATTCAGCTCACGAGTAGGCACAGGCAGGCATCCATTATCTAAGGGAATCCCACCCTCTGGCCAGTAACTGCTTTAGGAATGGAGATGTGAACCACGTCTGTCTGCTGGAGGCTTCCACTTCCTTTCTTCTGCCAGCAGCAGGGGGAAGCCGGTCTATGACACAGCAGGTGGGAAGGAGGAAGCAGGTGGGTCCTCAGGCAGCAGGCTGCTAGGCCCACCAGGAGGCCTGTCAGAGAATGAGTGGTCCTGGTGGAAGGCAGAGCCGACCACGGAAACAGCCGGGTCCTTGATCACCCAGCTCATCGGCCAGCGAAACTACACAGAACCATCTATCGGGGCGCCACCTCAGGTAAACCAAGAAATTTCCCCATCAAATTGGGCCAGTTTGAACCTGGCTTCCTGTCACTTCACCCAAACGCGTCCTGATACAAGCTGTGTGGTTTAAACAACATAACACTGTGTGCCGCGAACAGCATTCCCGATGCTTGTAGCGAGCCGGCCAACAGGAAAGGTGGGATTTTGTCTATGAACTTCATTGTCACTATGTCAGAGGATGGGGGTGGGGGAAAGGCAGCAGGGATAATGTTCAGAAACCTGGGATTGCTGAGCACACGTTTTATTACCAAAGGCAAGCTCTTAACACACCCCTTCCCCCGAAAAGGAACATTCAAAATAATTACTAATTAAATTCCCGTCTGGGCATCTCCTCCATGGGCTGGCCGGTGCTCCTGGCTCCTCGCTTTCCCTCAGCATGTATGTGTGTGAAGCAGGCAGCTCAGATTCCGTCGGGGTTCTTGCTTACACGGTGTTCTCGTCACCTCCTTGGTCTTCCCTTACAGGATGGACATGCTCTGAAGGGAGGTACTAGCCTGTCTTCTATGTTGTAGCCTCCTTTCCCCCGCCATGAGCTCTGGCCCTGCCGATCGCTCCTGTGGACCCTGAGAGCCATCGCTGAGCCTCACCTGCTTTCTTTGTTACAAAAACAACATTGCAAGGCTGTTGGGTGGATCCTGACAAGCACATTCTAATGGTTGACGATCATCGATGACTGATGCTGAGTGCACCAGGTCCAGCGTGGCCAGGTGTGGGCAAAAGCCAAGCTTTAGCCTTAGCATCCCTTCCAGACCAGGACATAAAGGCCTATGTCCTAACGAGTCTGGAAAAGTCTTCCTCTTTGGAAGAAGCAAAGCGTTATTAAATTATTCTTATCAATACAGGAAAATCTCAACAGCATTTATGTCTGCTGAAGAATGGTGATCTTATTATCAACTCCGATTCATAAAACTAGCCATGGATACCCTGCTACGGGCAAAGCTATGAGCTCCACACAACAGTAAGACACGAAATCCGCAACCGTGCACCGGTTTGTGTACCCCATAATAATCCGACACTGGCTTTAAAGACAGGGCGCTCTGAACATGGATGCACTCTTTCGTAACCTCGTGCACCACAAGAGCTGACAGTTTTACTATCAGCTTAAATTTCAGAGCTGTGAACTGTATCTAGTCACAGGCTGTCCGTGTAATCCTAAAGAGAAAGAACCTACCCAAAGACACAGCTGATGTAAGTAGAACGGATTCCTGGGCTAATTATTCAGAAAAATACCAAGAAATAGTTGCAAAATCACATTATTTCCATTTTGCACATTAAGGGGAAAAAAAGTATCCTAAAGCAATACATAGTTGTCATAGAAACATTTATCTACCATAAAGTATGCCGAATTATTTTTTGCAGGGGAAAATCTGATAAACAGCCTGGGAGGAAGGAAGGAATAATCGCAGAACAAAAGGAAAGGAAACAGGAAATCCAAAACGAATCCACCCAACTCTGAGTATTGTTTCCACAAGAAATTATTTAAAATTTCAGATGCCAGGACCGAGGAGAGGAAAATGGGACTTGTCATGATTTGCCTCCTTTTCACCATTAACTGTCCTGATTGTGTCTAGGATTCCGATCCGGGAGGAGAAACCTTACATTAAACCCAGTCCTCCCAATACACACAATAACGAACTTTGTGATGAGCCCACGATAATGGGGCTCTTCTTGCTGAAAATGGCAATTTACTTTGTTTTTCTAAGGAACATCTGCTGTGGTTTGAAAGGTTGCTAAGGGAAGGTTTTGTGTTGTTTTGTTTTATGTTGTTGTTTTTAAAGGTGCTACAGAATAAGCAAAATCTTTATTCTATTCTTTACTAAAAACACATCACATTTAAAATTTCCATTTTCATGTTAAGTTATGAGAGCCATTTAAGGCTTCGCTCCTCCTCCACCTTCACGAAGGGGCGGTGCACTGCAGGCCATGCACCCTCGTCAGTCTGGGGCAATGGGGGGAACGGCAGTGGGGGTTACGACCGAGGCCTGTGGGATCCCCCAAATGGAGATTTAGTGCAGAGCTGCTGTTGTCCTGATACCCACATCCCTCATCCATCCATCCATCCATCCATCCATCCACAAGTCAAACCAACTGTCAAAATACTCCCCATCCCATTACTTCCTATGTCCCCATTACTGGCCCCAGTCAAACCCACCCCAGACTCACTGGGAATCTTGCAAAACTTCTGCATTTCCCGCTCCCTCTCATGCTCACCAATAGCCCACTCTCCATACAACTGATAGAGTGATTTTTTTTTTTAAATGACTTCCTATTATACTTAGAACAAAACCTAATCACTGGACCACTGTCTGGAAGGACCCTGCGGATCTGGCTTCTGGCTCTCCCCCGGCCTCATTTCTATGGCTCTCCCTTGTTCAGTACATTCCGCCCACACGGACCTTCTCCTCGCTCCTCAGATACGCCGGTTTGGTCCCTCTGCAGAGCCTTTGCACCGGCTGTCCCCTCTCCCTGGAACTCCCTTCCACCAGGTACTCCGAAGTCTCACCCTCTCCCTCTCTCATCTCTCTGCTCGGTGCCACCTCCTCAAAGATGCCTTCCCTGACAATTCCACCTGAAACAGCCTAAGCTCCCAGGTCACGGATCTACTGCCTCACCTCCTTTCATTTTCTCCTAGCCGTCGTAATGATCATATGCTGTTACATCACACAGCTCTCTGTGGGTTTGCATACCGTCCGTTCCCCTGCTAGCAGGTAAGGCCGTGGAGGGCAAGGACTCAGTCCAGTTCACTGCTAGACCACGGTCCTGAGAACAAGGCCCTGTCCTCACTAAACAGCTGTTGAATGTTAAATGGACGATGCTATTGCAGACCTAAGTTGCAAAAGCCAAACACATCCCAGCTTCTCAGATAACACAGATTACACCATGATGACCAGCAGCTGGCGGCGTGTGTGCTCAGGGTGATCCCCACACAGAAACCAGTGCCTCGGACCACATGGCTGTCCTGCCTCTCCTCCCGCGAGCCGGCCTCACAGGGTCCTCGGCAGTGCAGCCCCTAAACCCTTCCGGTGCGGGAGGTCTAGATGGGGGGAGGTTTCAGACCGAATGTTTCTCCGCAGCGAAGGGCTGCCACAGCAGTGCCCATGGGCCACGGTGTGCCTGAGCCAGGGGGATGGGCGAGGAGAGCTTAAGGGCGTGCACGGGGCTGATGGCATTAACGCCGGGCAGGATGTCAGCATTGTCTGCGTGTTTTTCTCTGTTAAGCTTTCAGAAATGAATACATCACCTAACCACAATAAAAACAGTGTCAAACACAGTTCCCTCTTACCAAAGCTATTAAGAACCCATATGAATCAGATTATGTTAATTAAGCATAGGGGGGTCATACTCTGCTCCGTTGTGCCTGCATAGCAGCCTCAGAAGTCAGTGCAAAGTCAACACAGATAAAAGCAGTGAGTAGCTTTAATTCGATAATAAAGCCTCCATTTAAATTAACGGGTGTTTCGGCCCTGCTCTCTGGAGTCATTGCCACCTTTATCTGAACTTATTTTTATTTTAACTTTTATACACGCAAATGGAATAAAGCAAGACAAGGGAGGGGGGATGAATAAAGCTCTAGCATCTGTTTCAGTAAGATTCTTTCTCATTCAATGGGCCGGACATTTGCTGAGGGGTTTCAGGGACCATGTGCCTCAAAGACCTTCAGTAAGAGAAGGCTGACCTGGGCCATGGTGATGTCTGTAACGGTGTTATTCTGCATCAAAGCCCGTGAGTCACTGATGTGGTCCGGACCCCCAAATACTGGCGGGAAGATGTACAGTAACTCCCCACCCTAGTCCAACTGACCGAGCTGAACATGCCCCCCAATGCACACCCTCCCTCCCAACTCTGCTCGTGCTCCTTCTCCCTGGGCACCTCCTCAGGCACAAATGTCTGTCAAACCCACACCCATAGAGACACTGAATGCAGCCTCCTCCTCTCCATACCAGTCTCTCTTCCCCAGGCTCGGTGTTGCTAATAATATGTCGCCATTCACAGTGTATTTGACTGTTCTCAGATAGCCAGTTCGAGGGCAAGACAAATATGATTAGTCCAGGAGATAGATGAAGAAAAGACTTTCCCCTGAGCTGAGGGATCTACGGAAGCTTGGCCGTCTTTATTGCCCTTGTTGTCTTCAGCACACACCACCGGTCGATCGGCCTGGCCTCCTGATTAGGTTAGAGGCCGTGAGAAAGTGTGTCTCCTGTGGTAATGACTTTAAAATGGCGGTTGGCTGGGCTGGCAGAGAGCCTTGGCAAAGGGGATTCTGGTTCTGAGTGTGCTAACTCTGATCCTATAATTCATGAACAATACATGCTCACAGACACCGCGACTCCTTCACCAATCTCAGGTTGTCAAACCCGCAGACTCAAAACCTCGTGGAAGTGTGTCTGAGGTTCTGGCTGCCAGGGGCCCTCTGGAACCTGCCCCTCAGAACTTCCTCCTCACGGGATCCACATGGTGATCGGCACAGTGCGCATGTAATCCTGACCACCCATGGGACAGTGTCTACAGATCCATGCCACTGAGTAGGGACTATGATCTTTGGAGACTGCTCATGGGACAGTCTAAACTCTTAATCCTAACCCATGAATGCCAACATCCCACCAACTGTGCCAATCTATGCCTTTCAAGTTCTCCTAACTACTCAAGTTCCAGAAACCGCTCAAAACTACACCTTTACCAAATCCCTGTTATCAACGGGATCCACAATTGTTCCTAAATGTCTTCCCACTTTCTCATTATAGTCATAATCACCCTCCAAAGCAAGGAACAACTCCCCAAGAGAGCCTTCAAGTTCAAAGTCATGAAGTTACACTGTATTGTGCCCTCAGTCTCCTTCCTTACCCAGCTCTACTCTGGGCGGGCTCCTGGCTTCCTCTCCTCCTCCTCTACCCTCCAAGGCCCCCATTCTGGCGACAGGTCTGACAACTCTTCTCTCTAACCCATCCTTCTCCCAGCAGACAGAAGAACCGCCCTGCCTCTTCGCCCACTGAAGGTCTGATGTTGGTAGGTTCACAAAGGCAGGCAGATGAGAAGAGACCAGGAGGAAGGGGTGAAGGAAATACCGAGCCTGGTCTGTGACCTGGGTCAGAGGAAGCCTTTGAAGGCTTATGCGAGTTGGCGTGTGTGTGTGTGTGTGTGTGTGTGTCTGTGTGTGTTTCCTAGGGTTGCCATAACAAAGGACCACAAACCGGTGTCTTAAAACAACAGACAAGACAGCTCTGGAGGCGCGATGTCTGACATCCAGGTGCTGGCAGGCCACACGCTCTCTCTGGAGGCCCAGGGAGAGCCCTCTCTTCCTCTTCTGGCTGCTGGTGTTGCCCACAGTCCGTGGGGTTGCCCGGCCTGTGGGTGCATCACTGCAGCCACATGGGCGTCTTCTCCTGTGTCTGAGTCCGTTCTCCCTGCTGCATCGAATACCACCCACTAGGCAGCTTACAAGCAACAGCTGGCACCTTCAGGAGGCGGGTAGGCCATGAGGCGGGGCCCTCCTCACGAGAGAGGCTCCGGAGTCCCTGGGCCCTTCCCCCATGTGAGCACAGTGAGGTGGCTCCAGGAGCCGGGAAATGGGTTCTTTCCAGAAGGTGACCCTGCTGGCGCCTTGACCGTGACCTCCCCCGCCTCCAGCACTGTGGGAAATGCATTCTTGTTGTTTGTTAGCTACCCAGCTACGGTGCTTTGCACAGCAGCCGGAATGGACTGGGACCCGACACAGGAGGGCAGCCCCTGGGCGGTGCGCCCTGTCCAGGTGCAGACGGGCTGGAATATGGACAGGCCCCAGGCGGATGCAGGGAGGGAAACCTGTATGTAGGGAGGAGGGTTGGTGGGTTAGACAAGGTGTGTGTGGGGGCTGGTTTTCTTCCCCAGAGACGTGGGACTGTAGTGGCGTCCCTGGGGCCTGCTGCGTGGGACAGACAGGTGACGCTCAGGCAGATGTGAGGAGGGGCCGGTCAATCTGCGAGGAGAGCTCTGTGCGAGTCTGGAAAGGCAAATCCGCACAGAGATAATGGGATAATCAAGATAATTAATCCCCGGATTATGACTGAGCTGCCTGCCATGTGCAGACTCCATGATTGCTCTCCGACTTCCCATTATCTGCCAGTTTACGGAGCCAGAGCTGCGGATGGGTGACCGGAGTGGGCTGCCGGGGGTTCCTACAGCTCTGTCAGCAAAGCCAGACCTGGGCCAGCGGAAGCGCTCCAGCGGGGGACTCCTCACCGAAACGGACGGTCTGGGCCTTTGGTTTCTGAGTTCAACAAATTAAATTTTAATGGGGAAATTCACATTCAGCTCCTTTACAGAGATTGATTAAACAGAGGGAAAAGCTATATGATCTCGTTAAAAATGTATTTATCAAATCCTGCAGTTTCTCCATTTACAAAGGCTTTTGATGAATTTATCTCCTTCCTTTCCATTTCCGGGAACAGTCACCTAGTCCAATCCATCATGCCATGGATAGTTCGTGACTACCGCTACAGGCTGGGGCTCCGATGGGTGGCTTCCGAGAGTGACAAAAGGCGAACCCTGGAAGCCCTGCCTATGGCAACGTACACAGAAGCTGGCTGGAAAGTGCTGGAACTGCACTTCCTGGTGTCCCCTTTATAGGGCGGACGAGGGTCACCAGGTGGCTGTTCACACATCTGCTCGCCCCGCCCACCTCTGTCCCTCCGTTCGGCTGCCTCTGCCCTTGTTTAGCAGCAGGGGGTGTCCGCTGAGGCCCGTGTCTCCCTGCCCTGCGCTTAGACCTGGTTCAGGCACTGCCACCGGTACACACCGCCCAAACCTAACAGATACCCTCGTAGTTTCATTTTAAATCTCCAGGAAGAATGTATTTGTAAAGGGGCTTCTAACTGAAAGACCCCAATGCACATTACGGCTGCTGTTCCAGAAACAGCTCAGACGGAGGCGGCGGCCTGGGAGCAGGCTTTTCACCACCCCGAACGCCTCTGCCGCTGGGAACGCGTGAGCCTGGCCTGGGCCCGTACTCAACCCCCAAGGCCCAAATCCACAGCCCCCCACCCGCCTGCCCCCTCTGCCTGCGACCGCCGTGTCCTGATGCCCCTTTGAAAGCCATTTCGGGGCCAATCACTGTTCTCCCAGAGGATGAGACAGTCCGGTCCAGTGTATTCACAGAAGAGAGGACCTGCCCACCAGGGCTGCCTCTTAAAGGCGTCTTTCCCGACGGAGACCCTTGCCCCTGAGCCACTCGAGGCTGACGCTCCGCGGAAGCAGATTCAATGAGACGGTGTTCGTGGCCGTGGCCGCTGGGAATTTCCCAGGCCCGGGAGCGTGTGTGTGTTTTAGAGTCCAGCACAGACGGACACGGCGGTGACATCACTTCTCCAGCGACCCCGGCGTTGCTGCTTACGAAGCCGATCGCTGTGGCGAGCAGGCAGGAAAAGGAGTCTTCGTTTTACTCATTGTCCAAACAGGAAAAAACAGCCAGGAGTTATGTGCCTGCCTCCGCTGTTACCGACCTCTGAACCAGGAGAGGCGTGACCGACCAGAAGACCGTTGTGAGGAGGCGCACGGTGAGTGCCTGTTGCCACTCTCCTTGAAACCCTTCCTCACTCATTTTTTTAAAATATATTTTTCTTGATATCAGAGAGGAATTGGGGGGGGGGGGGGAGAGAAACATCAACAATTAGAGAGAATCATCGATCGGCTGCCTCCTGCACACCCAGCAATGGGGATCGAGCCCACACTCCAGGCCTGTGCCCTGAACAGGAATCGAACCAGCAACCTCCTGGTTCATAGGTCAGTGCTCCACCACTGAGCCACACTGGTGGGGCCTCACTCATTTTTCTAATGAAGCAAATAGAGACTGTTCAGACACAGACCCGGGGTTAGGCACGCTCTTTCTGCCTCTGTAGAAGTCAAATGTGCCAGTAAGAACTGGAACTCCTGGCTAAAACAATCCATATTCCAGATCATCCCAAGGATAGCAACTATTTTTTAATGTTAAAAAATGATGTGCCACTCCATATGGTAGAAGTTGTATTTCTATCTTTTGATTATTGAGAAAATATGTAATTATAGAAGGCTATCATGGATTCAGCGATGCTTTTAACTGAATTTGCGTTTCATTAACCACACGGGACATGTGCTTGAAAACACGCACTAGCACACCCGTATATACACTTAGGGCACACTATCTACTGCTCACGGGCAGTGCGGGATTCCTGTCCCCTTGCAGTGACCTGCTGCCTGTCCCCAGTCTCTCCCAGGCTGAGGCCCCTGACCGGGAACCAATGTGACCTTCTCACGTGAATTCTAAAAGACGAAGTCTCACTAGGTAACCCCGAAGGAATTCTGCATTGACATTTCCAAGAGGAAAAAAGCAAAACCACTTACTATTGTAGTAATTCTTCTCCTTCCATGACACCTTATATCGGTGGAATGGTGTCAAGCAAGTAGCAGATTTCAACAGAATAGATATTCTGCCATTTCCTGTTATCCAACCATCAACAAACATTAAATTTAAAAAGGTACTAAGGACTCACAACCCTCTCTGCTCCTGGGGACTATTAGAGTCTAATTAAAACTCACAAGATCAATGCAACGCCTAAGGAGAAAAATCACCATGGGAACGATGGGGAGGAGGAAAGACTTGTTAGCAATCACATCCAATTACCCCGGGAACCCCTCCTCCCAGCTCCCCACGAAAACTCTCCTCTCCACTGAACACAGATAAATGTCAGTAACCAGATTCCCAGTACACTGACTCGGAAAGAGGAGAAACAGCCCCAACCTGTTGTCTAATGGATTTTTTATTGATTTCGAAGAGGAAAGAAGAGGGAGAGATAGAAACATCAGTGGTGAGAGAGAATCATCGATTGGCTGCCTCCTGCACCCCCCACACTGGGGATCGAGCCCACAACCTGGGCATGTGCCCTGACCAAGAAGTGAACTGTGACTTCCTGGTCCATAGGTCAATGCTCAACCACTGAGCCACACCAGCCAGGCTGATGTTGTGTTTTAATTGGTCCAAATTTGCTCTTCTTTGTCACCGGGACAGCCCCAGGCCAACTGTAAAAGCTCAGTGTGGAGGTCGAGGCTCTGCACTGGGACCCTCTGCCAAGCTGCATTTGGTTGGGAGGGAGTGGGGGAGGGGGGAAAGGCGGGTGTGTGTGTGTGTGTGCCAGGATTGGACCCCTTGCAACAACTAAGCCACGACCGCAGAGTGCATGCAGGAGCCACAGGCCCGTCCCCAAGGGGATGCCATCTCCAGGCATAACTTTTGACAGGAATCTCACCTCACGGCAGGAGACAGGAAAGCCGTGTTTCTCCGTTGTCAGGCTCACGAGGAAGGCAGGGGGAGAGCGTGTACACGAAGAGTGTGTATCGAGTGAACGCTGTGAGGCCTTCCCTGAGTTTCTGTGTGATCTTACTCGCTGACACAGGCCCAAGAGGAAAACAGGGCAGCCCTTATTGTGCCTTTTGGATCATGACGGGGCGGTTTTGCTCTAGAATTCCTACAGCAAACTGCCAGTTTCATATTGGGTTACAGAAAATACCATTCCCAACTGACCTTGACCAACCCAGTCCACAAAACAGATTCTACGGTCCCAACTCCTATTCCTGCCCCCGAGCCCAAAGCTGGGTCTGTGTTCACTGTGGCCAAACCGGCACCGAGTCCGGCCTGGGCTGGCTCAGGTCCAGGGACGGCACTGACAGCTCAGGCGCCACACCCGTCCGTCCGGCTAACGCACGGAATCACTAACGACGCTGCTTCACGGCCGCGGCGCGGAGGAGCCAGCCGGCTGAACCAACTTTCCAAACAACTGCAAAACTCCCCTTAAACCCTCTCCTTCCGGGGAAACTTCGAAACGTTAAAAAACGGCGATCAGAGTAGGCTGACGTGGATCAATGACTCTCCCTACCCACCCTGCCCTGGGAAGCAGCCCGGAAGGCCACAGAGGGTGGCGATGCTTCGCCTTCATTCTGAGACGCTTTCAGGGGCTGCAATAAACTGCCCCCCGGCTGTCCCTCCCGGCTCCGGGCGCTGCGCTGCGCTGGGCAGCGGGCACCCCCCCCCCCCACTCTGCACAAACCGAGGTTCCGCAGGGCCGGGGACTAGCCCACTGTTACCGGGCCAGGCCCTGGCACCCGCCTCCCCACTCTTCCAACCACAGGATGAGCCAGGAGAGGGCCGCCTGGACCACACCCGACAGAACTGGCACCTGCATGAAAGCAAGTCCACTGGGAAGATCGGGGGAGGGTGCTCAGGCCCGAGCGCGGTTACAGAACAGAAAGGCTAACGGGACAGACACACGGTGCGGACTGCCTTTGCCCAGGCCTCGCCCGGCACCTCTGTTCAGAATCCGGGACCAGAATCTGGAAGCAGAAATCAGGAAATGCACCTCTTTCCCCTTCCCCCTTCCCATCACCTCCCCCCTCCCCCCTGCACCCCGCTGCCCTCCCCCTGCCCAAAGCAGAGGAGGCTGTTTGCACAACCATAGCAGCAACCGGCCAACATCAGGGAACACCAGTGATGACCTGGAGCCGCTGCCAAGAAAACCAAAACCCCCTTCCCGCTGTCTCTCTGATGCCCAGTCCGTTCTCCTCTCCCCCCCAGTCAGCCAGGGGCGGGCTGGGCCGTGGCAGCCATCGGAGTTTGTCATGTGACGCTGAGGTAAGTGCCAGGGAGCACGCTGCTCGCTCACACACAATGGGCCAACATGTTTCCCCAGCTCCCGACGGAACCGACCGCCCCATCGGAGAGGAAGGGCTGGCTCCCCGTCAGCTCCCTCTCACAGGGCCGCTGTCTGCCCAGCTGGCTGCAGGAGAGTGACATCAGTGCCTCGTGGAGACGGTGGCAATGGCCCCTGCATGCCGGGCCTGCAGAGAGAGCAGCTGGGCGGGAAGCTGGGGGCCGCCCAGCAGGCCCCCCCAGCCCTGTGGCTCTAGAGCCAGGAAACAACAAACACAAACACAGCCCAGCCTCCAGGGCTCCGGCTTCAGGAAACGCCCTGCAGGAAGCCGCTGTCCCAAAAGCCGGCTCCCCCCCCCCCCCCCCCCGGGGTACCTGCTTCAGGTGGCTGTGAGGGTCAGCGATGAAAGGAACCTCGTCTCCACGTGGGCCCTGCATGCCCCTGTGATCTTCCAGACCCGCCTGCTCCCTTTCTTACTTTTGTCCTTTCTGCGTCCTGAGTCGTTCTACCCAGAGACGAGGTGACCGACCTCGGGCTTTGAGAACTCGGGAGGCAATGCTACTGCAGCGAACACCCTGCCATCAGACACTTCCAGCATCAGTGATAATGCTGCTGCGTTTCTCCCTCCCTTCACGGACAGACGGCTTCACACCAGGGGCCTCTGAAAGCTTTTGCTGCCTCTCCGAGGCCCAGTGGCCGCCCAGGCACCGTCAGGCCGCAGACACACGGCTGGACCGTCGAAGGTGCACAACAGGATGCTTTCGGTCCAGCTGAAATCTGTAGTGTGTGTAGACTGGGGCCCAGACAGCATTTAAACACAGTCACAAAAGGAAGTACCAGGCTGGCCCGGAGCCGCCACCAGCTAAGCCTCCGCTGACACGGAGAACACGGCCGCGCGCTCAGGCATTGCGTGTGCTGTTCATTTTGTTAGTCTGTGCATAAAGCAATTCCCTCCTCTCCCCACTGATTTCTAGAGGAAGTGGGAGGGAGGAGGTGGACACACACACACACACACACACACACATACACACACACGGTTGGCTGCTGCCGCACATGCCCTTACTGGGGCTGGGGAACCTGCAACCGAGTTCCATGCCCTTGACCCTTCGGTTCCGGGCCAATTCTCTAACCGCTGAGCCAAACCGGCCAGGGCCATTAGAAGCATTTCTAACGTTAGTAATAATAACTATGTTGTGTGTTTCTCCTGTATTTTATGGACAAACATGTTCCACGGCCAGCGGATTCTAGAAGTAAAGAGCATGAGCTGTTACCATGCTGCGTTTAGAAAGCGGACAGGGGTCACTCCTCGCCGTCAGAGGAAAGCACACTCACCAGCAGCAAAGACGGGGGTCGTGGAGGGAAAGGCAGGCAATGCTTGCAAACAGCAGGCGCCTATCTGCTGACTCTATCTCTTTGACCCCTGACCTCCAGGGTGGCTGACTGCAGGGGAGATGGCTGGAGCACTGTGTGGACGGTGAGGCGATCTCAGGAGTGTACGTCAGGTACAGCTAAGCAAAAAGGAGTCTGGATGCACCTCGCCAGATGGCTCAGTGGTTGAGCATCGACCTATGAACCAGGAGGTCAAGGTTCGATTCTCCATCAGGGCACATGGCTGGGCTTCGGGCTCGATCCCCAGTAGGGGATGTGCAAGAGGCAGCCAATCAATGATTCTCTCTCATCATGATGTTTCTCTCATCCTTCTCCTTGTCTCTCTGAAATCAATAAAAATATATTTTTAAAAAACCAGTCTGGACTTGAGAAATATGAGCAGCAGTGCCACACCAACCCTAGCCGATGAGAGAGAAATAAACATTTATTTTGTCTAAACAAATGATTCTTTTTCCTATTCCTCACAGGCAAACCTCCACCTACAGTGTTTGCCCCTCACCTAAAGCACTTGTAACAGCAGCTGCCGGTGAATAAGCAGGGCTGTTTTCAGAGCAGGACTGGGAAAGTGCATTGGCCACCAGAAGTACGTACGTACGTGGGGTCATCTGTGGTCCCTCCCACAAAAAATAATGGCCACAGGACAAAGGGGGGGAGGGGGAGGGCAGAGGGTGGGGCGGGAACCGGGTGGAAGGGAGTATGGGGGGGAGGGGAGAGAAGAAACAATTGTAATAATCTGAGCAATAAAGATTTATTTAACAAAAATAATAATGGCCACAGGATGAATGAGGTCTCACAGAAGTTCAGGGGGACCCGCGTCACCCACCTGGTCAGTGAAGGCAAGACGCTGCCCCTCTGGCACCGGCACTGCGCCTGGGACACAGCGGTGCCCGATAGATGCCCACCCTGTGAACGAAGCTGACGCCAACGGCTGCTAGCCAATCTAAGCCCAAGTATGAGAGGATGCTCTCGAGTACAGAACAAAGTAAGGAAATATCCACCTCTCACGTTGGTCTGAAATGTGCCTTAGAATGAAGGCCCTTGGAGGGTCCTGGTGTCACGGTGGGAGGGGCCCGGAGGGCGGAAGTGGGCAGTTCTCACGAAGTTAAAGCTTTCTTCTGTGGGATCGGAAAGGGTGAACTGAAGGATGCCCAGGTTTCTGTGCATCCTACCTCATTCAGATTTCCTAAAGCTTGGAGATAAAAGATCAGCACAGAGGCAGACAGAATGTCCTCCAGGCACCTAGGGAACAGAGATGGCAGAGAGAGATGCCTTCAGAGTTCCTGTCTGAAGAAACTGCCCCTCAGGCCTGGAGATACCAAGGACCTTTCGGAGCTCCGAGCCCAGCTCGTAGGATGACTCGGCCTTTAAGGGGCAGGTACAGACGTCACCTTTCTCTGTCCCAGACAAGGACATGTGACAAAGGAAACAGACAAGGTCATCATGCTTCCATGTGTTACTTCTCCAAATGCCTCAAAAACTGTTATTACTTCTGATATGGATTTGTGCTAAATTTATCAGCAAAAGACGCACCGGGGATTGGCAAGGGTGAGCTCTGGTGAAGGCCAAGATCACAGCAAGGGTTACTAGGTTTCTCTGGAAACCATGAGCGTGGCGTACGCATTCCGGTTCATCCGACTCGGCATTCCACACGCCCGGAGCTCCGAGCGCACATGCAGAGGAAGACGCCAGCTCCGCAGACACAGCACGGGTTTCTTACATCCAAGCGTCTCCCGCGGGTGACAGCAATGATGAGATGAAAACACTAGCCTGTTTGCATGAAGAGACAAATCATGCTGTAAGAAGTTAGAATCTGGGTAAACTAAAATGCTGATTACGGATGTGCGCCTTCGGGAAATCTGAGTTTGGAATCTGCGTAGCATCTCCAGGAAGCACAGGCTGCCCGCTATGTGACCGCTGCGGAGCTCCGGCCGCAGAGGGGAGGAGGGGTCAAACCCAATAGCCAAAAGGCATAAACACACTGGCAGAAAACACGTGGCATTTTTAGAGACTGGTTTGGTTTTTTACTTATCTATTTTTAAAAATATATTTTATTGATTTCTTTACAGAGAGGAAGGGAGAGGGATAGAGAGTTAGAAACATCGATGAGAGAGGAACATCGATCAGCTGCCTCCTGCACACCCCCTACTGGGGATGTGCCCGCAACCAAGGTACATGCCCTTGACTGGAATCGAGCCTGGGACCTTTCAGTCCCCAGGCCGATGCTCCGTCCACTGAGCCACACCGGTTAGGGCCTATCTCTTGAAGTAATGAGGCTGGCCCATGCACGACCTGGTTAGTTCCAAACCCTTCCGTTTGCAAAGAAAACATTGCACCCAAGTGAAGGGAGCAGAGGAGCGAGTGTTGGGGAATTCCTCCAGTTCATGAACGGTTTGGTGATTTACCGCTTTCTTTAGTTCTTAGCCCAGTGTATTTCACAGACGCATAACTATTCCTCTTCAAAGACACATAGCTGCTAACGCTGATATTTACTGCAGTTGTTACCATGTGTCTCAAAGGCACCATCAGATAAGGCTCATGATCTGTTATGGAAAAGTGCATGCTAGCTTGGTTTGAGAAATACCGTAAAATGGGTCATTTCCTTCACCTCACCTGGCCGGTCCCAGGCACTGAGGAGTCGGAAGGCAGGGGTAACGGCTGTGCCTAAAGCATCCTCATCCTCATGCATTCTCATCAAAGGCCGATGCTGCTCAGCACTTTCCATGTGAGACAGCAGGCAGTCCTCAACACACCTGCGGGGTCCACACTGTTCTCACCGCACTCACAGGTGAGACCGCAGGGCCCGAGGACTCAGACCTGCTCCAGACCCCACGGCTCGGCAGTGGGAAGGCTGCAACTCCACAACAAAGCTGTGCGCCGTCAGAGCCCATTGGGGTGGAGAGTGTGTGTGTGTGTGTGGGGGGGATTCCAGGTAGCGGTTTGCATGAGGTGCCTAACTCTCTGAGCTCTCCCACCAATGACAGGTCAGAAGGAAGGGTGACACCATCTGATGGCATTTGGAGAGCAAAGCTGTGTCCATGTGCCCCAGGACTAAGTTAAAATAAAAACAGTGAAAGTGGGCTTGAAATAAGTAAAAGACACACACAGGACCACACATAGTCTGATCCCATGGAAATGAAACCCTAGAAAAGGCAAACCCGATGATAGCAGATAGGTGCTGCTGAGAGCTGGGGGAGGGGTGCGGAAGGTCATCTCACCCAGTCCCATCAGGGCCCATCAGGGCCCACCAGCTGAGGGGCCGCTGGAGGTTGGCCGTGGGGATGCACTGACCACCAGGGGGGCAGCTCCGGCATTGTGCGTCTACCCCCCAGTGCTCAGTGGGCATCACCTTCTCCCTTAGGCTTTTAGATAGACAGACAGATAGATGGATGGATGGATAGCTTAATAAATCTGGTTTTTAAGTGGGCTTACAAGGATATTAAATATTCCTATAATATACAATGTGTCCTCTTTCTATTGCTTTTTAAAATTCATTTATTGTTGACAGTATTCTGATGTCCCCCATTTTCCCCCACTTTGCCTCTCTCCACCCAGTCCCCACCCCACCCCAGGCCTTCCCTATTGTCTGTGTCCATGGGCTATGCATACACGCACCTGTGTCTAAGTTTTAGGTAAACCTACGTTTGGTGAGAAACTCTGGAATGTATTTGAAGAACCACAATCTTTCATAGTTTGAAGTTCCTATTTCTTTATGAGCCTAACCTCATTCACAGGGAAATTATCCTTCCCTGACTGACAAATGTTTGTGATTGTTTGTGATAAGGTCACTGTTCGGGGCACCTGGAAGGTGCAAGGTCTGAGCACAGAGGCCTTCACTGAGAGTCAGATGATTTTCACTCCCAGTCTGGCCCCTCTGCATCACAGCCGTGTGACCATGGGCAAGTCACTAAACCTCTCTGAGCCTAAATTTTCTTCTTTAGATAATGGGGATCATAAGGTCTCCCTTTATGGTTTTATGAGAACTAAATGAGCTAATTGTAAATTGCTCTCATTTTTATTATTTTGATGATACAGGAAGTCTTTTAAAAAGTAGGACGTCTCTTCAAGACACTGACAATCTACTGTACTCTAGCACCTAGAGTTGAAAGCATAAATTCTAAAGTTTATTAAATTTCTTACTTGTCGGGCCCGGAACATCCGGGACGGGAGCATCCAGGCCCGGAGCAGCAGCAGCAGCCGGGGCCGGAGTGGCAGTGGCCAGGCCTGGAGCAGCTGGGAGTGGAGCGGCCCAGAGCGACAGAGGCCAGGCCCTGAACAAAGGCAGCCAGGCCCGGAGTGGCAGGGTCGGAATAGCTAGCTCCTCGCCTGCCCATGCCCCAGGGCTGCCTCTCAGACATGGCTGGAAACTTTTGGGGGAACTTGAGGGTCTGCTGAATCAAGTGATGAAGGCTCAGATCTGGATGTGTTGAGTTGTTGTAGCGCTGGGGTGTTGATCTGTGAGTGCCTTGTGTGGGGTCTGGATGAGGTTGGTTGATCTATTTGGATGTGTCTTCTGTTTGAAGTGTATCCTTGGGAATGTGGAGGTATTATTGATTTGAGAAAATGCTAAATAATTGATTTGCTACCTGAAAATTTAAAGTTCTGAAAGTTTAAGGTCTCTTGCCAAAAAGAGGTTTTAAAGCTAACACCTTAATTTTAATGGAGAAAAGGAAGGACAAGCCCTTCCCACCCAGAACAGGTAATCCAATTCCAGCCAGCAGCTATCTTTAAACAATGTGTTCATTTACATTTGAATGGCTACGGCTTTTGATAGCCCAAGGGCAAGTTTACATGTAAACAAGTTTACTTCTCAGTTCCCAGGGCAGAAAAAAACAAGGTTTAAAATTATTAGATTTTAAAATTTATCCTTAAAAATATAAAAGTTTATTAATTTAAAAAAAAACCAAGGAAATTAAAAAACCTGAACAATATTAACTGTTGATTATAATAGAATCAGAGATATGGGAGGGGAGTGGACTGACAATTCTCGGGAAAAGGGGAGAGGGGGATGCGGGAAGAGACTGAACATAAACTGTGCACCTAAGGGTGAGGACAAGGGGGGGTGGGGAAAGGGCAGAGGGTGGGGTGGGAACCTGGTGGAGCGGGGGGGGGGGGGGGGGGGGGGGGGGGGGAACTGAGGAACTTTTGTAATAATATGAACAATAAAGATTGATTTAGAAAAAATTTTCTTACTCGTTGTTCCAAGCACACTTAATGATTTCAATAGATGATAATAGGACAGTAAAAGGGTAGATCAATATACAATATGTTGGTAGAACTGAATGCAATATAAATAGAAAAATATTTGTTGAAATGAACTGAATAGTGAACAAAAGGGTTTTTTATATTATTTGTGAGGTTGCTGTACTCAATTTATCTACCCACCACACCCTAGACAAGGAAAATATTCATTTGATAAACAGATAAACTTCATGACACAACAAAGCTTCACTCGGCAATTATCCCAAATATATCCTTGAAGTCAGACTTAAGAACCATGGTTGCCAAGGAAATCTCATAAAATATTTTTAAACACCGAGGACAAAAGCTGACCGTTTCCCTGGGGAGAAAAGCCCCACAGCCGAAGTGCCCACTCACACTCACCTAGTACGCGGACGCTACAATCCAGGTGAGAGACTTAATGACAAATGTCTTCACAGGGACCTGGAGGCCAAGTCCCCACTGAGGATTCTTGCCCCCAGGCTTTCCTCACCCGCCTTCTCCCCACGTGGCTCCTTCGTACCCCTCCTGTGGGGACAGCCACCCGCCCAGCCCTCAGTCCAGGGGTGCAGGGCCTGCAGGGCCAGTGTAAGTGGGTTCGGGTCATTTGGGTAAGGAATTCCGGGTCCAGAACAAGTCCTCGGAGAAGGGGAGCTGTGTCCATGTGGCCCCTGGTCTCCTCTGCCCCTGAGGAGCCCCAAGCTACAGAAAGCCCAGAGCAGGGGCCTCTCTGGCCCTCACCGGGGACTAAATGCGCACATAAGACCTTCAGCAGATAGAACCATATTATAATCACACACCATGTATCAGGAAATGCATACAGCTACCATTGTGTGCACATATACACAAACATGGATGTATCAACATGTAATTTTCTGATAGAGCAAGTCACTCATTATGTGACACAGACAATGTGGCAAGAGAAGGCTTGACATGAGTGTGAAGACCGTGTGTGCATCAGGGAACCGACGATCAGCTTCCGGAAATGACAGCTGGATGGCGGAACAACTCCATGCAGGGAAGGACTGAGCCAGGCGCCGTGGGTTCAAATCACTGAATCAGACGTGATTGCAGGGAGCGAACGGAGTGTGGCCACGTCAGCTTCAGGTTGGAATAGTCATAAACAGAGACGAGCGATCAGACAACGAAGGGCCACTGCTGAAACCCAAGCAATGGCCCTAAGGCGCTCCATGCCGCCCAATCGATTCACTTCTTTGGGTCAAAGCTGTGTATGGAGCCTGAGCTGGTCAAAGGCACCGCCCCAGAGGTGGCTGCGGGCTCCAGCGATGGCTGGGAGGGGAATTAGGTGTAATGTCTTGGTTTCATGACACCAACTAAACTCTAGGCATTTGGAAGCATTTAGTTTGACCTCCTAACTCCCCACCGCTATCCCACATCTCTCTCTCTCTCTCTCTCTCTCTCTCTTTCTCTCTCTCTCTCTCTCTCTCCCTTTCTCTCTCTCTCCCTTTCTCTCTCTCTCCCTTTCTTTCTCTCTCCCTTTCTCTCTCTCTCCACCCCTTCCCTTTTCCCTCCCTCCCTCCCTGTGGCTTTTTCCAAAGTAAAACCACCTTGCCTCAGTTGGGTTTTTTCCTGCATCTAAATATAGCTTTTTAAAAACAACATTCATTAAAGGCCTGGAATAAAAAAAAAAAAAGTAGAGGAGGGATGTTTCGCTTTCAGATCAGACTCTACTTAAATAGGTCTCCCGGAGAACATCTCCGGGCACCAGGGTTTAACGGACTTCCCCGCAGCCCGTGCTCGGTGACCTGCACGCCGTGGCCCGGCCCAAGGCGGCAGCGGGGACTCCGAAAGCGAGCACTGCACCCCTGGCCAGCAGCGCCCGCCTCCACCTCAGTCCGAACGCACCCTCTGCTGCTTTAAAAATAGAAACTATTTGGCCAGACAAGCGCAGAAAATGGAAATGTAACAGGAAGAAGACAGGGGCAAGGCTAATGAACCAAGACATTACCTATTTCTAGCCCAACCTGGCTTTGTTGGTTTTTAATAAACGATGATGGCCCTTGTCCAATCAAAAATGCTGCGAGAAGCTGGGGGAAGACAGAGGCAAAGTAACTCTCAGAATCCGTCTGTCCCTGGGGCAATATGACTTTATCTCTGTAACTCAGGGCGCCCTGCTCGGTGGTTTACATAAATTAACTTAGGGAGGGACCTGTGATGGGCGGGTGTGTGTCCCAGGCCCCCCCTATCCCCCCCCTCCCCCGCCCCCCCAGCCACCGGCTCAGTCACTGCGGGGGAAACTCTGGCCCCTCGGGCACTCTGGCCCTTCAGGGCCTCCATGGGAAACCCCGCTTCCGGCCACGTGCTCATCTTAGGACTTCTTAGTCCTTATACCAACCCTCCTGCGTGTCCCCCACCTGGCAGGGGGACCCCATCCCAAGCAACCTGGGGACAGTGACCTAGGCGGGCTTCAAACTAGGAACAAGGAAACAGCCACCTCCCTCTGCCAATGAGGTTCTTTGTCTAAGTTCTGGATAAACCTTCCTTTAAAAGTCTTACAATTGTTTCTATAAAAAACCACAAAAAGCACCCACCGCGCACCGCCGGGGCAGAGGCCGCCAGAGCACCTGGGGGCCGGGGCGGGCTGCGTGGCGGGGCCACAGAGGCGCAGCGTTCCTGGCTCCGGGCTGTCTCCGCGGGGATGAGAGCCTGGGCAGGAGGCCAGGGCAGTGATGCACCGCCAACATCTCCCTCCTCCTCAGAAATAATATTTACTCTGCCGTCCGCACACCGCACGCCAGGAGAGGGGCGCTGCAGACCCCCGGGAGCGCCGGCGGCAGGCAAGAGGCTCTTGTGTTCCATTAGGAATCGATTCCTCTTTCTCGGGCCAAACTCATCGCTCGGAGCAGCACAGCTCCGGCCTCATGATGAATGCAGCCTGGGAAGGTTCCAGGGGCCGTCCTGCATGTCACCACAGTGTGCCTGCATCTTACCACAGTGCGCCTGCATGTCACCACAGTGTGACTGCATGTCACCACAGTGTGCCTGCATCTTACCACAGTGCGCCTGCATGTCACCACAGTGTGACTGCATGTCACCACAGTGTGCCTGCATCTTACCACAGTGCGCCTGCATGTCAACACAGTGCGCCTGCATGTCACCGCAGTGTGACTGCATGTCACCACAGTGCGCCTGCATCTTACCACAGTGCGCCTGCATGTCACCACAGTGCGCCTGCATGTCACCACAGTGCGCCTGCATGTCACCACAGTGCGCCTGCATGTCACCACAGTGCGCCTGCATCTTACCACAGTGCGCCTGCATGTCACCACAGTGCGCCTGCATGTCACCACAGTGCGCCTGCATGTCACCACAGTGCGCCTGCATGTCACCACAGTGTGACTGCATGTCACCACAGTGTGCCTGCGTGTTACCACAGTGTGCCTGTGTGTTACCGCAGTGCGCCTGCGTGTCACCACAGTGCGCCTGCATGTCACCACAGTGCGCCTGCATGTCACCACAGTGCGCCTGCATGTCACCACAGTGCGCCTGCATGTCACCACAGTGCGCCTGCGTGTCACCACAGTGTGCCTGCGTGTTACCACAGTGTGCCTGTGTGTCACCACAGTGTGCCTGCGTGTTACCGCAGTGTGCCTGCATGTTATGTTACCACAGTGTGCCTGGGTGTCACCACAGTGTGCCTGCGTGTTACCGCAGTGTGCCTACATGTTATGTTACCACAGTGTGCCTGGGTGTCACCACAGTGCGCCTGCATGTCACCACAGTGCGCCTGCATGTCGCCGCAGTGTGCCTGCACGTCACCACAGTGCGCCTGCACGTCGTCACCACAGTGCGCCTGCATGTCACCACAGTGCGCCTGCATGTCACCACAGTGTGCCTGCGTGTTACCACAGTGTGCCTCGCGGGGCTCTGCTGCTCCTGTTCGGAGGCCGGCAGTGAGCATCGCCGTCAGTCCCACGGTTAGCACCGCTGCATCCGAGGATAAAAAGCACATCCTGAGTTAGCGTAACGCCAACGCTGAGCCTGAACACACTCACTACTCCGCCTGAACGTCACCTCCTTCCATTATCGAACTTGAGAGTGAAAAGGTATTTATCTTAACACCAAAGACTTTTCCTCTTGTACATGGAGCAACACAATATTTGTACCCGGAACACGGGCCCAAACGCAGCACCTGCTAGAAGAGTCACAGTGCGCAAGCAATGAATGCCGGCCCCGGAGGGAGCTGATGGGCGTGGGGAGACGGGCCGGACACTGCTCACCTGGTTCTTTTGTCTCTTTCACTTTTGAACACTGGGAATGTAGTGTCTATGGAATAAATGAATAGATAACGCTGCTTGCATTCTTAAAATAATAAATTGGCTCCAGAGAGCTCTGAAAGGTTGGTGTGAGGTTGGAGAGGAACGTGCCCCGAAGTCTCTTCATCCACACCCTGAGCTGCCACTTCCAGGGGAGTTCACTCCCCCATCCCTCCCTCCTCCCTCCCTCTCTATCTATCTATTTATTTTTAATCCTCACCTGAGGATATTTTTCCATTGATTTTTAGAGAGGGAGGGAAAGACAGAGGGAACTATCAGTGTGAGAGAAACACATCAATTGGTTGCCTCTTGCATACCCGGGCTGGGGAGGAGCCTGCAAATGAGGTATTTTAACACTCATTGTTAAAAGCCAGCGAGAGGTGTTACAGCAGAAAAGCTGATACACTGCCCTAAGGCATGAATCACATGATTATTGGGTTTGATCTGCAACCACACAAATGTGGGCTTGCTGCGGCTCCTTGAAAGGGCTCAGGTGACCAACAGGAACACCCAACATGCCTGAGCTATTTCCAATTGCACAAAGCACTGGATGGTCACGGGTCTAATGATTGTCAGTCATCGATGGAATTTATTATTAAGCAGTGAAATTGAAATAGTCTTTGTTTATTTACTAGTCTTTTTTAAAAAAAATATATTTTATTGATTTTTTTACAGAGAGAAAGGGAGAGAGATGAGAGAGAATCATCGACCAGCTGCCTCTTGCACACCCCCTACCGGGGATGTGCCCACAACCAACGTGCATGCCCCTGACCGGAATCGAACCTGGGACCTTTCCGTCCACAGACCGACGCTCTACCACTGAGCCAAACCAGTTTTGGCTATTTACTAGTCTTTTTAAACGTTTTTTAAAAATATTTTTTTTTTATTGATTTCAGAGAGGAAGGGAGAAGGTGAGATAGAAACATCAACGATGAGAGAGAATCTTGGATCAGCAGCTGCCTCCCACAGGTCCTGTACTAGGGATCGAACCCACAGTCTGGGTATGTACCCTTGACCGGAATCAGACCTGGGCCTCCTCAGCCCAAAGGCTCTATCCACTGAGCCAAACCAGCCACGGCTGAAGCAGGCTGTAAGCATGTGCACTGCCGGACCCCTCCTGGGCTCAGTAGCACTGAGTGATCTCAGCCTCCTGGCTTAATCTGACATTCCGGCATTCATTGCCAAACGCTGTGCACGCAGAAGTTCTCCGCGTAAATATTTACTAGGTGCCACCTGTGTACTGAGGACTGTGCCAGCTTCTTCTCTTGCTGTAAGCTAAGTAAAGTTCACTGCGAACAAAGGTTATGTTCAAGTTCTGCAAAGCAAAGGGTGCTATTCCTGAGAAGGCCGACAGAGCAGGCCAGGTGCTAACTGCAGAACGCCTTTTTACGGCTTTTTACGGCACTGAGCGCCCTTCCCCCACTTCCGGGGGCGGGGCAGGGACTTGAGCACAGTGAGAACCGAGCCTCTGAAATCAGACCACCCACTCAAACAGGCGCTCCACCGCCCAGTGGCTGTGTGACCTTGAGCAAGACCTCTCTAGGCCTCCCTCTCTGCATTGGAAAGAGCACCCACCTCACCGGCTTATCGTAAGAATACAGGAGAAACCCACATAAAGCTTCAGGCAGAGATCTTGGCACCGAGTAAGAGGTCAGCACATATTATTGACTACTAAAGGCCCAGTGCACTAAATTCATGGCTGGCGATCAGGGCTGATCAGGGCCTTCCGGCTGCCAGCAGGGGCCTTCCTTCATTCCATGCCACCCCCTAGTGGTCAGCGCACGTCATAGCGAGCGATTGAACTCCCAGTCGAACTCCCGAGGGGACACTTTGCATATCAGCCTTTTATATAGATAGATTAGCCAGTAGTTATCAGTACTGCACCCGTGGTCATCAAGTGGAGCTATTTCATGTGGTTTTTCACGTAACAATTTTCCTGCCCCAATGCTCTCCACTAACAAATAAACTGCTATAGTTGAGATATGCAGACCTCCTTTCCTGATGAAGTCCCACACGTGAGTGAGAAGGAAAGGAAGCCCGCACACGTCTTGAACATAGACTTACATTACACAGGGAGCCTTTTCTGTACGGAAATCACACACACACTCCAGAATGGGGACGGTATTTCTCTTTCATCCTTTATACCAGAGGCTTGTCTAGATTCGCACACGTGCTTGTCAGAGCGAAATTAACACGGGGAATTTTCTTTCCTTCCTCCCACACAGCACAGCTGCCGATCCGGTGCTTGCAGAAGCAGCAGGCCCTGCGCAGGCTGCAGCCAGGAACAGATCACCAAACGCACAGGAGCTGGGCAACAAGAACAAGCACTTGGCGTCTGCCTGGGAACAGCCTCCAGCAGACAGCTCTCTTCTCAAACACCGGCAGCCGCAGGGCCCGACACGGGAGCAGGGCTGCCGGGCAGGTCTGAGCCACAGGGATCAGACACAATACGGACCTCTACTTCCCGACCTGCCACGGCCTGCCCCCAAAGCTGAGCTGGGCGCCTCTGTGCAACTCCACTGGCGACTTCCTCCCAGACACGGCACTGTTAGACACACAGAAGGGGAAGAGATGAAAATCTAGGAAACTTTAGGCTCATTCTGGGTTAGCACTGATATGGTCAAAGACCCCAGAAAGACCTAATAAGTCACACAGTGTGCTTCCCTCCCGGAAAAAAGGTCAAGGTCTGGCACAGGAGACTGTCTACCTACTTGTGGGTTGAGGGTACCCGATATTTATTGAGATAATACTGTGTGCCAGTTTCTGCAGGAGACATAGAAATGAGTGCCTGTCATTAATCATCAGGGAACTATTACTGATTGTGAACAATATTACTCATCATTCATTCAACAAATATTTACTAAGCTTCTGCTATAACTAGGTCCCTGCTACAGGTGACCTTGGTAAGTGGCTCCCTCTCTCCCTGACTCAGATTCCCCTTCTGTGACATGGGCATAGCCGTAGGACAAGCATGTCAAACTCACGGCCTGCAGGCTGCATGCGGCCCACAACTAATGTTTTTGCAGCCCAGCCACTATAACAGTAAGAATTGTTTTAATAAAAATTTCGTAACTTAATTTTTACAATATCCTGTTATACATCATTATTAATAACAAACTATAACAGTCGTAATGACTGATTACTATAATCGTGTGGCATTCATTTCCCTTATGAGCCTTACACAGAGGCGAGCCATTTCTCTCCACTAATACCAGCAGCGAATATTCTAGCAGCCGATGGCCACGTCATTGGTCTTGGACTGACTTGTGTGGTGTGCGCACCAGGAAGTATTTCATTTTTGAAGAACAAGAAAAATAGGCTTATTTGCTTACTAATTTGTGCAGTTATTCAGTGTCTGGTAAGTTAATATTCAAGAAAAAATACTAATTTTTATTAAAATGTTCTATTATTTTATGTTAATGATTGCTCATTTATTTCAGCCCTTTGTATTCAGCATGTCTCTATTGAAATAAACCTACGTTTCTATGAAAATGGAAGCTCTTGTTTTTTTGTGGCCCACATCAACGTAAGCCTTGTTTATTTGGCCTGGGTCGGCGTTTGAGTTTGACATGCCTGCCCCAGGAGCTACCTCACAGGGTTGCCTTGAAATGAAAATACATATAAAATATTTAGTAGAGAACATCCATATTCAATAGACAGACTCGCGGGAAGCTTCAAAAATTGGACAGGGGGGTTCTGAGTCCCTGACTCTCCATTCTCCCAGGGGTAACATCTCCCCAGAGGTAACATCTGACATGAGTGTCATTTTTTTCTAATCATCACCTATTTTGAGGTAAATCATTATCAGCCCGTCTCGCAGCTGGTAAAAGGCCGAGCTGGGATGTGAACCAGGCAGCCTGCTGCTCCTCGTCCTGGCTCTCTGAAGACGAAGGGCCTCCTACATCCCAAGCAGGTGATGCTTCTCCCCTCCCACGTGGCTCTGCTGACCCCACAGACAGCCACTCACGTACGAATGCCTTGTCTTCTGAAGTGGCTCCCTGGGTGACGGGAAAGGCCCTGCTCTCACTGGGGCCGCTCCTGCCACAGGCCGAGTCCGGCAGGAGGGAGAAGCGTTCCGAGTGTGCCTCTGCATGGCTGTGCCACGGGCATGCTCCGTGAGGGTGGCACCTCGGCTCCCCCCGGAGTCCCAGCAGCTGTGCCTCAGGCCCTGGGCCCGTCTTGGTGCCTGTGTGCAAATGGCTTGCTTGTCTAACGTGGCGCCTTCCCAAATAAAGGCAGGCCGGGAATCAACCCCCACCCAGACTTCCTTTCTTTCCAGTAAGAGCTATCTTAGAACCAGTCCTCCAACCTTCACAAAGCGTCTCCTACCCTCTATAGATTCTCAAAACCCATCTCCAGTGTCCTACAACTGTAGTTGCTATTTTCTTGAGGGCCTTAAGATGTTTTGAGAATGAAGAAAGGAAATATTCCGCAGGAAATAAGAGCTGTAAATGACTGTATTAAATGGGGAACATGACAAAGTTTCTTTGGCCAAGGAACTGTGCCAACTCTAAGTGACAGAATGTTTTCAAAAAAAGTCCCCACTGACCCTTGTGTGCACGGCAATAAAGAGCCTTTGTGGGCAGTCTGATTCTTTAGGGGTAAAGAAGCTAACTCAGCATGAATGCTCAAGCCTAGATGAATTCTGCTCCTGAAACTCACTACTGGACAATACCCTGAATTATCACTTATAAAATCTATTTGTCCACGGCGTTCCCTCCGAGCCCCCAGAGCCAAATACACCCACAGAATCCATAGCTCTGGCTTACACTGCTATGGGAAACAGTATTCTAACTTCCTGACACCAACACTAATATTTTGGCTGCTTCTAACATGACACCCAGACGCTTGGATTTCCAAAACAATGCCTGGGCTAAGGGAGGCATATCCTGTGGTACAACAGAAGGAAAAATGTCCTGCTACTTCCCGAGCAAGTCCTTTATAAAGCACAGCATCTCTTCCTAACAATGCTAACATGTAAGTTTAACCAGATGTTACTATGGTGACTCACCCTGGCAGGTTTACACGGGGTTTTACATTAAGCCACACCGCGCATAACTGGGAGGGTAATTTGTTAACTTCAGCTGATGAAAAATGCAGAGGTTTGCCTGCCCCTGACATTTCTTTTCTAGTCTCACTGCTTTTCTGTGCTTCCAAGTGCAATTCAAAGCCCAGATTTTAATCTTACAATCTCTAAAATTCTCTTATTTGGCTAATTTAGAGATTTCCTTCCTCTTCCAACAAAATAAAAATAATCATTTCATATAAAAAAAAAAAATCCTATTTCTAGAATCTATGAGAACCTGCCATAAAGCATGCTTACCTTAAATGCTTGCTTTCTCCTTGCCCAAAAAAGCTCAAGTTTGTAACACTCAGCACCCAGTTCAAGAAGTGTATTTTTCCAAGTACTTGATTACACTTCCTCATTTATTTTTAAAGATTAAAAAAATTTTCACTCTAGCAGGTTTGGCTCAGTGGATAAAGCGTCGGACGCCAAGGGTCCCAGGTTAGATTCTGGTCAGAGGCATGTACCTTGGTTGTGGGCACATCCCCAGTAGGAGCATGTGCAGGAGGCAGCTGATCGATGCTTCTCTCTCATCGATGTTTCTAACTCTCTATTCCCTTTCCCTTTCTCTCTGTAAAAAAATCATTAAAAATATATTTTAAAATTTTTTTTCCCATGGTAGGATTAATTAAAACTACACAAGATCTTTAATGTCAGGGATCTGTATACTTAAAAAGGGTTAAAATGGTAAATTTTGTTATGTATTCTTTACTTCAATAAAAAGGTTATGTGGAATCTAATGAATAAATTAAACTAACAAAACAGAAACAAACCCATAGACACAGAGAACATTCTGATGGTTCCCAGATGGGAGGGGGTTGGGGTGAAAATGGTGAAAGGAATTAAGTACAAATTGCCAGTTATGAATAGTCACAGTGATGCGACGTATAGGAAATACAGTCAATAATGTTGTAATAACTATACATGGTGTCTGCTGGGTATTAGATTGATGGAAAGTTATGTAAATGTCTAACCACTATGTTGTACACCTGCCTTTAAAGACACCAGTGCCCACCCCGACCCCTCCCCCCTCGGAGGCTCTCACACAGCAGGTCCGCAGCGGCGCAAAGAGCTCCAATTACATGGTAGTTCGGAATACATAACTTTTAACTAGCCTGATCCCTTTAAAAACTAAAAACGTATCGAATAAAGAGAACGTAAACCTGGATGTATTTTTTTTTTTTTTTTACTATATCATCTCACAGAAACACGAAGGTCTGTAAATTTAACCAACGTGTGCCTTCCCTCCCTCAAAACAACATCTATGTGATCCCATGACTGATCCCACAGGGCAGAGGGAACCACGGCATTCACAGGACTGCTCCCCGTTTCCCACACACAGGTGTATGATCCCACAGCACCCAGCACTCGGGCTGCAGGGAGGAGCCCGTGGCTCCTCTAGCCTCTCTGAGAGCAGGTGGCCCCTCTGTGAGGAGGAACAGGAAACGCTGGGGGAGCCTCTGAGGGAAGGCGGTCCCCAGGGGACCAGAACCACGGGGTGGGCCCGGTGCTATCTAAGCTCCCCGGGAACTCTTCCGGGAAGATGGCTCATTATTCCCTTTCAGACAGGGTGAGACCCTCAATCCCACTGCGAAGACAACCCATTCACGGTGGGCTAGGAACGGAATGAGGGCTGGCCAGGGCGCTGGGGCTCGTGCCTGGCGCTGCCGCCGCTGTAAAGAGAACAGGGTATCCTCCGGGGGCGCGGGGACGGCCTCCTTACCGAGGGCACGGCCACTGGCCCAGTTTGGTGTCCCGCTTTGCCACCCTGGGCGCCCCTGGAGATGAGCGTGTGCCGTCAGCGAAAAGCTCAGGGACGGGAACAAGGCCCCGCGCACCAGCCCGCCGTGCGAGCACTCTGCCCGGGGAGCGTCCTGCTCCACACCCCCGGATGGGACCACACCGCCTCCTGCCTGCGCAGCTCCTGAGCCAGGAGGGCCCGTGGGACACACAGAGTGCCCCCGCCCGGCCCTGATCCGCAGTCCCTCCCGTGTGACCATGACCCCGGGGCGCGGAGGGGGGTGCTTAGCCCAGTGATGGCAGGAACAGCCTGCATCGTGTCTTCATGTAAAGGTCACAACAAGCTGGCCACCGGAGACCCCGGTCCCCATCCTCTAGGCTCGGCTGGCGGTCCAGGCTCAGGAACCCCACAGACCCCTCCCCGAGACCTTAGCCACCAGACGGGGCTGTTAGGAAATACGCCGCTCGAGGATCCTCTCCCGGCAGCAGGTCCAGGTTCATTAGGTAACGGCGCCACGGGCTCTATCAGTGAAGGGAGGAGGCCACAGCTGCCTTTTCCAAAAGAATCCGGCTCTTCCCATGATGCGGAGCTTATGCAGTGCTCATCTCCACGGGGCCCAATCCTCAGACAAAACCCGGGAAAACCGAATCAAGTGCGGGGAAAGATCCATGTTTTCAAAGTCCTCGCCTGAGGAGTGGTTTTTAGTGATGAGAGAGGAAAGAAGGAAAGAAACATCAGTGTGAGAGAGAAGCACCTATGGAGCGCCTCCCACACCTGCCCCGCCTGGGGACCGAGCCTGACACCATTCGGTGTGCGGGACCAGCCGAGGCGCGTGGCCAGAGCTACGCTTCCGCTTTGGAAATCGGAGGTCAGAAAAGAAAACCTGACTGCAGCTCCTGCCGCGGCCTACATGGTTCAGAATCATTGCCACTGACCAAATTCCGGTGTTTGTGAGAGGCCCTCTGAGTGCCGGGAGAGCTGGTGGGGAGTGACCACCACAGGCTGAAACCATCTATCAGACAGGGTTCTCGCAGGATTACAGAGCAGAAGGGAGAACGCTGGGGCCGTGCCAGCCACAGTGGGGCTGACATGAAACCCTGCTCCCAAGTCGGTTCTCACCAGCTGGGGGGGCCGCAGGAGGGACCCCCACTGTGTCCAGCCTTCATCTCCTCAGGACATCGGAACAGCTCCACGACCCTGAACTCAGGCTGTAACAGAACTTCTGTGTGAAGTACATCGTTTATAGGTATTTATAAGCTAGGTTCTCTTATTTAGATTATTGGCGATTGATTACATATTAGTCATACTACTGCCTTTCTTTCCGGTTTTCTTTTAGTGGTTGGTGGCTGTCATGTCAGAGCTGGATTTTTCTGAAACCCTTTGGCATGGCTCTAAAACCGCCCTCCGAAGCCTACAGTTGGCCAAGTCCCAGACAGATACGGTCACCAGGACCGGGTGCCTGTGGAGGGCCTGGGCCGCGTTTCTCCTGTCACTGCTACTTCCTGTACCCACAGTGCAGTGCTCCCTCGGGGGAGATGCCAGCCCGCCCCTGGGAGGCACCAAAGCATCCTCCATGCTCACAGCCATGCACGTCACAATCTGTTAACATGTGCACTGGAGAAGGACGCTCGCCAAGGTCACCAAGGGCCACCGGCTGTGCTCTGGGCCATGAGGGCCCGCATCTGCGCACATGTTTGCACACGCCACACTGTCTGGCTGCTGCCAAAGCCTGCCTTCAAGCACGCCAGCTGTGCAGGCAGAATCGTTAGCGCTGGAGCGGACCTGGAGCTCCCCCGGCCACTCCCCCACCGGCCACTCCCCCACCGGCCACTCCCCCACCGGCCATTCCCCCACCGGCCACTCCCCCACTGGCCACTCCCCCACCGGCCACTGCCCACCGGCCACTCCCCCACCGGCCACTCCCCCACCGGCCACTCCCCCACCGGCCATTCCCCCACCGGCCACTCCCCCACTGGCCACTCCCCCACTGGCCACTCCCCCACTGGCCACTCCCCCACCGGCCACTCCCCCACCGGCCACTCCCCCACCGGCCACTGCCCACCGGCCACTCCCCCACCGGCCACTGCCCACCGGCCACTCCCCCACCGGCCACTCCCCCACTGGCCACTCCCCCACCGGCCACTCCCCCACCGGCCACTGCCCACCGGCCACTCCCCCACCGGCCACTGCCCACCGGCCACTCCCCCACCGGCCACTCCCCCACTGGCCACTCCCCCACTGGCCACTCCCCCACCGGCCACTCCCCCACCGGCCACTGCCCACCGGCCACTGCCCACCGGCCACTGCCCACCGGCCACTCCCCCACCGGCCACTGCCCACCGGCCACTCCCCCACCGACCACTGCCCACCGGCCACTCCCCCACCAGCCACTTCCCCACCGGCCACTGCCCACCGGCCACTGCCCACCAGCCACTGCCCACCGGCCACTCCCCCACTGGCCACTCCCCCAATGGCCACTCCCCCACCGGCCACTGCCCACCGGCCACTCCCCCACCGGCCACTCCCCCACTGGCCACTCCCCCACTGGCCACTCCCCCACCGGCCACTCCCCCACCGGCCACTGCCCACCGGCCACTGCCCACCGGCCACTCCCCCACCGGCCACTGCCCACCGGCCACTCCCCCACCGACCACTGCCCACCGGCCACTCCCCCACCGGCCACTTCCCCACCGGCCACTGCCCACCGGCCACTGCCCACCAGCCACTGCCCACCGGCCACTCCCCCACTGGCCACTCCCCCAATGGCCACTCCCCCACCGGCCACTGCCCACCGGCCACTCCCCCACCGACCACTGCCCACCGGCCACTCCCCCACCGGCCACTTCCCCACCGGCCACTGCCCACCGGCCACTGCCCACCAGCCACTGCCCACCGGCCACTCCCCCACTGGCCACTCCCCCAATGGCCACTCCCCCAATGGCCACTCCCCCACTGGCCACTCCCCCACCGGCCACTGCCCACCGGCCACTCCCCCACCGGCCACTCCCCCACCGACCACTGCCCACCGGCCATTGCCCACTGGCCACTCCCACACCGGCCACTCCCCACTGGACACTCCCCCACCGGCCACTCCCCCACTGGACACTCCCCCACCAGCCACTGCCCACCGGCCAATCCCACACCGCAACCAGGACAGAACAAGCTGCCTGGAGGCCAGACAGCTGCTCCCCAGCATCTTCCCGCAGGCCTGCCTCTCCGAGTCAGAGCCGCTGGTGTTGGCCTAGTCACCCCTCCGGTTACCTTTTCCTCCCTTTGCTTCGTGAACACCATCTATCACTTTTGCACTTAGGCAAATAGAAAGCATGACCTGGGAGGAGGCTGTCATTATCCAAAGGAAACCAGCCTCCTCTCCTCATCGGGAAAGACACACGACGGCATTTGGTATTTGGCTTGCCAACGTGTGCCCACATAAAACTAAAATCATTAGTGATATGGGCCAACGTAATTCAATTATAAATTCCTGTCACCCAAATGAGTCTCCAGAAACAGGGTGCCCGTGCCGGCAGTGTGCTGGGTTTCCTGCCCCAATGCAAACGTGCCACCTGCCAAGGCACACGCACAGCTTTTCAGAGAAAGTGGCCCCAGGCCCCTGCCATCGCCATCGCCAGCCGCTGCTCCCGTCTCCGAGGTGCGCTACGGCGGCCGGGATTGAAGCTTTAACACGTTTTCCTTCCTTCCCGCTGGATCAGCAGGAGAGTGCTCCTTTTGGGGAACCATCTGGATTCAGAAACACAGAAATGGTCCCAGAAAACAGCACATGCTTAAATGTCAGGGGTAGATGGCAGCTTCGAAAAGCGTGGGAGAGCGGCTCTGCCCTCCACGTCCTTCTTCATTCCTTCCCTGGGCACCGAGGGCCGGCGCCGGGCTCCTGTCGGCAGGGTGAGTAGCATGAGGGCCCCTGTGCCATTCACAAACCATGTGGCAATTGCTCTAATTAGATTTCTAGTACAAACAGGTCTGTTCCAGGCAGTCTCAACACCTTTTATTCTATCTCGCAGGAAATCAAGTTTTGAATTATATTAGAATGGAAATTATCCAAGAAGCCGCCTCCTAGTGGAAGGCTGGCACACGAAGGAATGAAGCCGCTCAGGGAAGCAGCCACGTGGCCCATGGCAGGTGACTTCCACGCTGCGGCTCTGTCCGCCTCCACGCAGCCGCTGCCACCCCAGGACAAGCTGTGGATGGACACAGCGTTCTGCCTGCTCCTCCTGGCCTAGTCTCTCCTTCAAATGGTGTTTGTGGATAAAGGGATGAATAATGGGATTATTCATTCTACACAGCTGCCATGCGGCCACTCTGTCCAGTCCTGGAGACATAACCATGAGTAAGACGAGGCTCTTTTGTTTTCCTAGAATGTTTTCCATTTATCTTTTTTTTTTTAAATATTTTTTATTGATTTTTTCACAGAGAGGAAGAGAGAGGGATAGAGAGTTAGAAACATCGATGAGAAAGAGTCATCGATCAGCTGCCTCTTGCACACCTCCCATTGGGGATGTGCCTGCAACCAAAGTACATGCCCTTGCCGGGAATCGAACCTGGGACCTTTCAGTCCGCAGGCCGACGCTCTATCCACTGAGCCAAACCGGTCCCGGCTCCATTTATCTTAAAAATAAAATATCCCGGCACAGGAGGCCTCAAACTGCGTCCTACACGCCTTCCCCCACCAGCAGGAAGACGCTGCGAGCAGGCTGTTCCTCGCACGGCCTCTTCCCAGCCGCTCGCGAGTCCTGGCTGAGCCCTCCCCTGAGGCCCAGGGAAGACTCACAGCGCCAGCTCGTCACACAGCCAGAGGGACAGTGTCGGGCACGAGTTTGGTTTATTGTGACCACCAGTTCAGGCGACGTTTCCTAAGGAGTCGGAGGAACCCTGGAATCAACAGCCGAGAGAGTTCAACGTGACCCTCGCCCGTAACAATGCAGAAATGTGCCCCCAAACCACAGCCACTGTGCTAAGGCTTTCACCCTCAGTCATCCCATCAGAACTCCCGTCCACTGAGCGGCCCTTCGCTCCTTCCCGTCCCTGAGGCGCCCCTCACATTGGATGTGGACTCCGGACTGTCACTCCCGTCTCGGAGGTGGGGACCTGAGCACACGGTTGACCCGACAAGAAAGATTCCCTCCAGCGCTAGGCGCCTGGCACTGATCTCCCCGCTCCGTGTGCTGGGCCGGCCTCCAGGCCTGGCCACTTGGACCAGCTGTCATCTACTGGACTAGTGGTCGGCAAACTGCGGCTCTTTGGCCCCTTGAGTGTGGCTCTTCCACAAAATACCACGTACCCTAATTAAGTTAATAACAATGTACCTACCTATATAGTTTAAGTGTTAAAAATGTGGCTCTCAAATGAAATGTCAATCGTTGTCCTGTTGATATTTGGCTCTGTGGACTAATGAGTTTGCTGACCACTGTGCTGGATGAATTACCAGCCCCCTCGGGCCTTGCTGGCCTCATCTCCAAAGAGGGACAGTAATGGCACCGACGGGGACAGTGCTTCTGGAGGTTACATTCCAAAAGCGCTGCACAGAGCTTCCTAAAGACTCTGGGCTACTATTCCCTGTACTCACGCCATTCACTCCGTGTTCCGCGTACAGCCTGGCCGGTGGGAGCAGGGAGCCAGAGGAAGGCAGCTGCTGTCTACAGACAACGTCCTGAGCACAGCAACGCTACGACAGCTCTGCGACAGCCCACACGAGAGCGCACCGCAACCAGGCCTCCGACTCACCGGGCCAACCGCTGCCGGCCAGTCTTCCTCCCGGGACGGCCACCCAGCTCGGCATGAGCAGAACCATCATCCCCTCCATCAGATGGCACGGCTCATGTGCCCGGCCCGGCTGGACTCCCCACAACACGAAAACGTTGGCAGGGCCACCAGCGATCGGCAGTCACAGAATCACGGGCCATGTGTGGTAGCAGAACGATGGCTCCACACGATGTTCATGTCCCGATCCCTGGAACATGGGGATGTGTTGGATTATGTGCGAAGGGGAATGATAGCGGAAGGGGGAATCAAGGTTGCTAAACAGCTGACGTTTAAATAGGAGGTTATCCTGGGTGAGTCTAGTGAGGGCCCTTACACGTGGAAGAGAAAAGCGAGGCAGGGACCAGAGAGAAGGCAGCATTCGGAGGACGCAGTGCCACACCGCCGGCTGTGAAACAGGAGTGAGGCCACGAGCCACGGCTGTGGCAGCTGCTGGCACTGGAAAGGGGGGGGACCCGGTTCCGCCGCAGGGTCCCAGGAGGCATCTCTGTCTCAGCCCAGTGAGACCCCCTGGGGCTTCTGAACCCTGTCAGCCACCGCCTGGCCCCGTGGCTCCCCGCACATGCGCACACAGTCTCACACCTCCTTGATGAGAAGGAGCTCAAGGCACTCCCGTTCCCATCCACCAGGTACATGACCACAAATGTCACCCAGTGAGACCACAGCACGGGCTCCGAGCAGGGAGGGCAGCACCCGCGGAGGAAGCTCGGATTGTCCAGACCAAACCAAGGTGGGGAGGTGACACTCGGTGTCAGGGGAAACCCCGGGACACTGGGACAGGACACCTGGTGACCGGAAGCGTGCTATAATTAACTCCGCGGACGCCCCACAAGTGAGAAGGTTACCAGGGAATGTGCAAACGTCTGTCCCGGCCTCGCAGGCCTTCCTAAAGGTGACCGGCCGCAGGGTGACCTGGCTCTGAGCTCCCCGCAGGGCCTGGCCACCGGCCGCAGAGGGCTCCCTGCAGAGAGCAGCTGAGGGTAGACTCCGGACTATCACCCCATGTGCGCGCACCTGGCTCCTGCAGGGATGTTTAAAACGGGAGATTTCATTCCCAATGACCTGTCATTCCCCCGATGACACACCTCAAAGCTTCTCTCTTTGTGGGCTAATTTTAGCCTGTTCCCAGTGCACCGGTCACTAGCTCAGAAAAACACCCCGCTGCTGGCCAGCCCAGCCCGCGCTCCCTCGTGGAGCCCCCAGCGGGCTGCAGGGCCAGGGCTGCAGGGTGCGGCGGCCACGGCTGTGAGCGGGGCGAGCTGCCCCTCCCGTCGGGCTGTGCTGGTGCTGCCCGGCCCGGGGGGCGCAGATACCACAGAGGCAGCCTCAGGCTCTGGTCACCTCACCACCTCACCCTCGCAGAGGGTCCCTCGTCTCCGCAATAGCTCTTCTGGCAGAAAATGCTGAGGCTGTGGAGGTGCTGAAAACAGCGCCCGTGGGGGTGGGCGCCGCCCCCAGGAAGGAGCTCAGCGTTCCTGTGTCACAGTGACTGCCTGGGAGCCCAGCATGCACCTTCCTCCAGCACAGCCTCCCAACAGGTCTGCGTTAGAGAGGTTTCCGCAGGCTGATGGGAGGGGGTCAACTCCGTCTCCTACGTCCTCTCCTCACCCCCGCCGCCCTGGAAGGACAGTCCAACTCAACAGGCAGGCTCGCCAGGCCTGGCCCCCTCTCTTCTCCTCCCTTCCCTCCGCCAGCCTGCACCCAGGACCCGGCAGGTTCCTCTCCTGCCCTTGTCTTTGGCTTCCCCGCCTCCTGGTCCGGAAACTTTCCTGCACAGGAATCTCCCGGGAGCCGTCGTCAGTGCAGGTGCCGAGACTGCAGGGCTAGTGGGGCCCCAGACTCTGCATTTCTAATGGCTCCTGGGCGATGCCTTCCTGCCAATCCCCAGTGGCACAGAGAGGCCAGAGGCCAGGGCTCAGCAGAGCAGGAGCCACATTGCTCACAGTTACCCTGCAGCCGGGGACTCGTTCTCCTGACTCGCCACACGCTGTCACCGCCTCTGTCACAGAACCCGAAGTGACGAGGGCCATGCCCACAACCTGGGCACGTGCCCTGACCGGGGATCGAACCCGGGACCTCTTGGTCCATGGAAGGACACTCAATCCACTGAGCCACACCAGCCAGGCAATAAATTCTCCTTTAAGAAGAGAAGTAAAATGCACATATTTAAGCTGTTTTTCCTGTATCTACGTGGATCCGTGTTTCTGCACACACAAGGCCTTCGGGGTGGGCATACTGTGGAAAGAGCCGCTCTGTTCTGCAAGAAAATGTGCAAAAACAGAATAAAAAGGTACCAAGTTTTACAAATACCAAATAAAGACACAGAAAAGCACAGAACGGATCCATGCCAATGCCTCACACATGTTCCCTTCCTCCTCCTGGTATCGTGCCTATCTGATAACGAGGGGGAGAAAGCACTTAAAAACACGAGCCCACAGCTCACACTCCTCTGCTGCTGCCGTCCTCTCGCTTAGAGACGAAGCAGCAGGATGGGGTCCTGGAGAGCCCCCTTCCTACAGGTGCAGCGGGGCCTGATGGGCGGGCTCAGCCTGAGAGCCGGCAGCCGGGGTTCCAGGAGCCACCCCACCCAGCGCCACCAGACTGCTCTGCTCCACGGCCGCCGGGTCCTGCTTTGTCCCCGTGGTGTCCCGGAGCCTGGCCCAGTGTCGGGCACGTTGGACAGAGATACCGGCATGGGGATGCTGATCCTCCTCCCTCCTCCCCCCGCCCACAGTAAGGAACTGTGCTGGGGTGCCCTCACTTACCCAGTGGAGGTCATCGGACACTGTTTACAGTGGGACCTGGGGGTGCTAACAGTCAAGAACAATGATAATAATAGATGCCTGATGAGTACACTGATCTGAGTGGTCTTATCTGATACAGGGCTCCCCTATCTCATCCGCCTGCTGGGCCCACCCTGGAAGCATGAAGCTCAGGCTGAAGTTCCTAAAACAAGGGTCCTGGCCACCAGACAAGCCAACGACTGACTACACAGCAGGGCCTAGATTCTGTGTAACACACTGTCTTCCCCACGCGTATCAGCCTGTGCAGCGGGCTCTGCGGGCTCGGGCAGTGTGCAGGGAGGGAGGACAGCGCCCGGAGGCCACCTCCTCGCACCAGGTCCGCTCCGCACCTGGCTCAGCCCTGGCTCTCTGGTCACTGCCGCCACTGGAGATCCTGGCCGGGAGAGCCGCCTCTCCGGCATTCCTCCCCCCAGGCCCTTCCCCTTTCCTATCGCATCATCTCTCATCCCAGCGAAATTCGTTAGCGTAGAGGAGCTTTGAAAACGGAAGGAATAATCTTTAAAATTCCACCCGGGTCCTTCTGGGCCAATTATTTCCACGATGGAGAGAGGCAGGCGGCGCTGTACCTGCGTGACCCACTTTCCGGCTTTATATAGGTCCCCGCACGGCGCTGACCTGGCTCCGCGGTGCCCCTGGGCGAGCCAAGAAAAATAAACAGCTCTGGAAAACTGAAATGTGTGCTAAATTTATGCAAAGGGGAAAAAACCTTCCAAGGAAAGCAGAAGGTTGCTCTGCATGCTAAAGAGGGGAGAGAGACTGCAGGGTGAAGAGAAACAGCATGTACTTCCCTTTAACCACAACGGATCTGCCCCCCAGGCCGGCAATGTCAGACCTCTGCTCCTGGCTCGGGCCTGAGAGGCACGCTCCCTGGGGCCGGGTCTGTCTCCCGGCCTGGCCCGTCGTCAGAACTGCAGGAGTGATTATGTTGTGTTTGGTATTTTTCAGGTAAGAAAATTGTACCTCACCTAGAGTTCTTTTTGCCACTTTTAATCCATTTTCCTAAAGCAAAACAGACATCATGTTTCCGAAAATTCTTCTCAAATAAGCTTTTCTCTCAGGAGCACACCTCCCTGTCCTTCAAACGCCCTAATGTTACACAGTGCCCTTCACCGGTCA